>NC_062564.1:30897031-31497031 GCF_022837055.1 Prionailurus viverrinus | reverse complement strand
CCAGTCGGGACAGGACTTCATCTCTGGGCCTTTCTTTCATCTGTGTGATACGGAGCAGGGGGCGCCCCCAGACTGGTTGAACCTCGCCAGGACGACAGGCAGTCTGCTAAAGTTTATGCGCTCTCTCTCCCTAGTCTCTTGAGTACAACATCTTTGAAGGCATGGAGTGCCGTGGCTCTCCACTGGTGGTCATCAGCCAGGGGAAGATCGTCCTGGAGGATGGCACCCTTCATGTCACCGAAGGCTCTGGGCGCTACATCCCCCGGAAGCCCTTCCCTGATTTTGTTTACAAGCGTATCAAGGCGAGGAGCAGAGTGAGTAGCTCTGATCTTACGAATTGTTTTTATTATGGGTTAAGTTCGATTCCAAAAGTGCTTACACTTCGAGTTAGAATATCAAGATGGGTGCGGGGGAGGGGATGGTTCAGGGATAAAGGGAAGCATGATGTTTTTATTTCTGGAGTTCGGAATACCAGCGCATGAGTCAGGAATGTCTAAGCCAGCCAGAATCAAGTATGATGTGGTATGTGCTGTGATGAGTAGTGAGGTTCAGAGGAGGCAGCCACTGCTGCGGAGTCATGGGGGAAAGTGTCATGGGGAGAGGGCATTTTGAGTTGGGTTTGGAAGGTTAAGTAGGAGTTTGACAAGTCAAAGAAGGGAGACAAGGGAATTGGAATGTCATGAGCATGGAAAATGTACAGTGTATTCAGGGCATCGTACAGCGCCGGTGCTTGGGGACGGTGAGGCGGGGAATGGATGGAGCTGCGAGGGAATTCAAGGGAGGGTGAGATTGAAAAGGAAGTTGGGGGCCAGATCTTAACTAAGAGAGCACATCCTCTTTACAACATGCTTAGGGGTTCTGCCTTGGGTGTGAGTTAAAGTTCCTGGGGAAAAAATGGTAAGAAACGTTAATCGGTTTTTGTGGAGTAACCAGCTACGCACGGTCCCCCTTGGGGGAGCTTTGGCCTGGAGCCGTGGGTGCTGGCTCCTCGCTGACCTCTGTCCCTGCCATACGTGCCCGTCAGGGGAGCCCTCCGTCCGCACATCTCACAGGCGCATCCCGACTGCTGTTCCTTCCCTCTTAGGAGAGGTGCGGGGGAGATGTCCTCTGTGAATGTGGGCCGAGTTAACGGGCCCTTGTGTTTTGCAGCTGGCAGAACTGAGAGGGGTTCCCCGCGGCCTGTACGACGGACCCGTGTGCGAGGTGTCCGTGACGCCCAAGACAGTCACCCCAGCCTCCTCGGCCAAGACGTCTCCTGCCAAGCAGCAGGCCCCTCCTGTCCGGAACCTGCACCAGTCTGGATTCAGCTTGTCTGGTACGGTTATGGCGTGTCGGGGCCCTGTTCTGCAGGGCCACGTTAGTGGAGCAAGCGAGTCTAGAATCCAGAATGATGTGGGTGAGAAACACTAATATCCCCGGAGGTGTAACTTACATGAAATGGCCAGATGCGTTTCAGAATCTTCACATGAGTTTCTGTCACCTGTGTCCTGATGCATACACTCTGTGTACATATAACCCAGTGTATTAAGAGGACATTTCTCCAGAGTCTCGTGTCCATCCCGAGGGTGTTGTGGTATTTTGGAACTCCCTTCGCCCCCACGTGTACAGTGTATTCTCGTAGCTCAGCTGGTACCATTCTGGAGTTTGAATCGCTTCACTTTGTAGCCAGATGCAGCCGTGCCTCGGGCCCCTCATCTGGAGAATGGGCGTAAGAGTTGTAGCTGCCTCATGGGGCTGGGGATTAAATGAGTTAATATACATAGTCGTTAATATAACAGTCGTTAGTTCGGGGAAAGCGAATGATGTCAGGGAAGGTGAGAGGAAGAGGTCCAGATGTTCAGGAAGTTTCCTACTTGAAACTTCCAGCCCCTCCCTTTGGCCCACGGCTAGAAACCTTCCACCTTTCAAGCTCCCTGAGCCCCAGATAAGTATTCAGATCTCTATGCTATGGCATGCTAAAGAAACAGTTAATTCGGTAGATTTTTTTTTCTTGTCGGGTAGTGCTGGTTTTCAGAGTCACTGTGTATGCCATTAAATGGTTTACCAGTTTTCAAAAGTTTAAAAAATAACCAACCTTACTAGTTTTCTCAGAAAGCGAAACGGGCATAATAACATTTCTTTTTTTTTTTTTTTACATTTATTTATTTTTGAGAGAGAGAGACAGAGCACAAGCAGGGGAGGGGCAGAGAGAGAGGGAGACACAGAATCCGAAGCAGGCTCCAGGCTCTGAGCTGTCAGCACAGAGCCCGACGCGGGGCTCGAACCCACAGACCGCGAGATCATGACCTGAGCCAAAGTCGGACGCTTAACCGACTGAGCCACCCAGGCGCCCCAATGTTTCTATTTTATCTCACCAGGCCATTCCCATCTCAGGAAGCACATTACAGCAGAGGTACAGAGTTAGGGGAATAAAAAGCCAGGGAGAAGGCTCTCGAAACCTTCAGAAAAGCCACACTTAATTTGCCTAATGAGATTAGGGGCAGGATGTAGTCTCAGTCAATCAACAGCTGAGTGTTCTTTTATATGTAGTTTACTGCAAGTACGGGCCGGGCCCTTTTTCTCCTGGGCTGTGCTGTTCAGGCGTGAAGCAGGAACTGTGAAGCAGGAACCGTTGGTGGGACTGTTTCTGACCCTGACCGCAGCCCCTTGTCCCTGTCTCCTCTCCAGGTGCTCAGATTGACGACAACATTCCCCGCCGCACCACCCAGCGCATTGTGGCTCCCCCTGGTGGCCGTGCCAACATCACCAGCCTGGGCTAGAGGTCCGGCCGCAACTTCCTTGGGGATGGGGATGGGACACCTGAGGACATTCTGAGACTTCTTCCTTCCTTTTTTTTTTTTTTTTTTTTTTTTAAGAGCCTGTGATAGTTACTGTGGGGCAGCCAGTTCATGGGGCTCCCTCTCGGGCCCTGCACTCCGTCCCTCACCCGGAGTCACTGATTTTGCTCACCCACTTCCCCGTACATCTACGAATATCACACCCAAGTCTGCCCACCAACCCCATACACGGAACCGCACCCAACACTCAGACATGTGACACAAAGCGAATCACAACGAGGGCGATTTTTCATCTCCAAGCTCTGTTGTACTTGTTCTCATCTTCCTTTTCGTTGGGGGGGCGGGGGGGGGGGGAGGGAGGGAAGATAAAGTGAATTGCCCAGAGCTGCCTTTTTTTCTTTTTAAATTTTTAAAGTTTTCTTTGTGGGGCTGGGGGAGAGGGTGGGTGAGGGAGGGGGGAGAGCGTTGTTGTCTTTTTTTTTTTTTTTAAATACTAAATTGGGGAGCCTAATTCAATATTAATACAAGGGGTTTGAACTGGACATCCTAATGATGCAATTATGTAACCATCGAGCTCTTCAGGGTGGTTGGCAAACTCCGCATATCCCCCCTGAAAGGCTCCAAAATGTCGACATTGCATTCCATAGTCTTCTGGGTCAACTGTTGAAAAAGGCAGGTTTTCTTTTTGGCCTAGCTTTTGCTGCAGATTACATTTTTTTGAGTATTCTCTTCTTCCTTAGCGTCTTTTCTGCTCTCTTTCCCTGTCTCTCTCTCGTGCTCCCCCTCTTTAGCTTTTTTGCTCATGACTATTTTTACGTCTCTTTCTTTGTGTTTCCTCCAGCCCTTGTCTCTGAGACCATGTTTTTCTTTCCATCCCCCGTCGTCTTTTCAAATGACCAGATCTACTGTTTTGCGGTGGTCATCAGAACCTGCCTAGAAGGGTTTTGTCATTGCAGCCATAGTAATATGCTGTCCTAGTCCATAAACGACTGGTGCTACCCACCCGCCACCGCCAGGATATGCGTTTGAGTTCGGGATGCTTCTAGGTGCAGCGAAGGGCTGAGCTACCCCACATTCTCCCCTGGGGGCTCAGAATAGAACCTCAGACAGTAATGAGAGGTTGAAGAAACCTGAGGCTTTAGGACGTAAGTTTTTCCTCCATGCGATGCTAACTAGCTAGAGAAAGAAAGACATGGCCAAATCTGTAAATCGAGCCCCATGACCCAAGTGAGCAGATCACCCCCAAGCCAGCCACCGGCTCAGACGTGTTGAGCTGCTGAGGGTCTGACCCTGGGACCTGCTGGTTCCCAGCGAAGTATCTTTTGGGATTCCAGAGAACACTGGGGCTTCTCGCTCTGGGGCAAAAAATATTATTTTTTCCTGTTCAGTTCTTCTGGAAGATACCATGCAATACAGTAGTCCCCCCGCTTCTACACAGGGGATACATTCCAAGACCCCCAGTGGATACCTGAAATCGCGAATAGTACTGAGCTTTATATATATATTATGTTTTTCCCCCCCATACATGCTTGTGAGAAAGTTTAATTTATAAATTAGGCACAGTAAGAGGTTAACAACAACAACTAATAATAGAATCATTGTAACACTATACTCTAATAAAAGTTATGTGACTGTGGTCTCTGTTTCGGAAAATACCTTATTACACTGTACTCACCCTTCTTGTAATGATGTGAGGAGATGAAGGGACGTGAAGGACGTAGGCCGTGTGACGGAGCGTCAGGCTGCTACTGACCTTTGGACGGGACATCAGAGGGAGGATCACCTGCTTCTGGCCTTCGGTTGAGCCCGAATTCCTGACACCTTGAAAAGCAAGCCCGCAGATAAGGGGGAGCTACTGTACAGGGAAGCCTACTACACTCGGATAATCCTGGGGAGATTTGACTTCAAGTGCACCTTCCTTTGCAAGGGGAAGAATCTGTTGAATGAGAGGCTAGCATCCCCGTCAGAGCCCTTGTGGGGAGAAAACCTTGCAAGTCAAACGTGCCCCTCCCCGCCCCCTGCAGCGTGCGCAGGTGACCTCGCGTCCGCGTCCCTGCCTTTTCTCAGCGACCCTTCCTTCAAGCTGCCTTCGTGCCCATCCCTGTCTTTGCTGTTTTGTGTTGCGTTTCCTTCCCGATCGCGTTTACAGGTTCTCTTAAGCGACACTCAACGTTTGCAGGCTTTGATCAAACCAAATCTGCTTTTGTAAAGCATAACACAAAAAAGGTCGGTCGTTCCCTCATTACGCTGGTGTCCCCACACGTTTTGCCTTGGGGGGTTCTGCTGGGGGGGTATAGTTTCTCGTCGTCGTTGTTTATTTGTTATTTTAAAAGGAAACTGCACTTTGAAAGAATAATTGGTTAATTTAATATATTTGCTTTTTTTTTTTTAATCTCACCTGCACTTAGAGGAAATTTGAACAAGTCGGATTTTTTTTTTTTTTTTTTTTTTTTTTTTGGTTTCCATTCTAAGAAACACTTGCAGCTCTTTTAGTATTCACTTGGGTCTTCCTGTTTTTCCTGTACCAGGTCATGGCGATTTTGGTTATTTTGATTGTTTTCTCGAAGCCGCTTAAAACCTGAAGATGTCTGCAGGCTGTGGAAGCATGTTTATCTGTTGGCTTGCTTTGTGTGTCTGTTAAATGAATGTCATATGTAAATGCGAAAATAAATGGACAGTGTCTCCGAACTGAATAACTGCAGTGACTTGATGCTCTAAAACAGTGTAGGACTTAATACATAGATGGTTTTTAATCCTTGAAATTGTGATTGTGACCCATGAGTGGAGGAACTTTCAGTGCTGAAGCCGATAATGTGTGTAGCCAGGAGAGTACCTTTTTTTTTTTTTTTTTTTTTTTTGTAACCACTGTCTTAATGGCAAAATAATTATGGTTAAAAAAAAAAAAGTCTCGTGTTTATTATTCCTTAAGAACTCTGTGTTATATTACCATGGAACGCCTAATAAAGCAAAATGTGGTTGTTTCAGGGGTGTGTCTGTGTTGAGATGTTCAAGGAGGCAGCTGCTCGGCCCTGCCCTCCAGCAGCCTTCCCTTCCGGAGGCCTTCAGGGGCGTCTTTGGCCTTACTTTGGTGACCCTACCAGTTTAGTTGGCTAGACTCCGCCCTAGAGAGGGCACGAGATCCTCCGGAATGAAGTGGCAAACGCAAGTTGGGGAGTCGGAATCTGGGGAGGACCCTAGAGGTGGGTGTGGTGCCCCATGGGCTCTCTTGCCCATGTAGTTGGTTCACCCTGGAAAACCCTCAAGCTGCAAGGAGGCGTGGAAGAGACTAGGGTGCGTTGCCTTTGCATCCAAAGCTCAGTCGAAGAGCTTGCAGGAAAGCGGGATGCAAAGTACACGTTCGTCCACCGCAAAGCAGGTGCCAAGAATTGACCGGGGTGGGGGAGTGGGGGGAGGGGGGATGGGGAGGGGAGAGCGGGCGGCCTGGCTGCTTTCTTCCTACAGTTATCTTGTAACTGGCACTGGTATATTGGTTCTGAAGACACTGAAGAGGGTGTGTGCTTGGGGCCCCCCAGGCCCATCCTGCGAGGACAGGTCTCTTCTTTTCTCTGTTTTCTATCCAGCCCTGTCCAAAGAGGATGCGAGGCGGTTCACCAAAATACATGCACTATACCAAAGCTTGATTAGCCACAGTGTTTGAAGGAAGGGAAAGTAAGAGGAGGAAAACACCAGATAAGGCCTGAGTGGGGTTACTACCACCCACCTGTCATGAGGTCGTCACCTTGGAAGGGGGAGCTCTGAGTGTTCCGGCAACAAAATGCGAAAAAGAGAAATATGGCCAGAAGATCCTTTAGTCCTTAGAAGAACAACAGAGATTCCCCATCCTCCGGGCTGCTGGCAATCATGGGGACCCTTCTGCTCAGTGTCGCGTGTCCAGGGTTGACCCTTCTAGTGTGTTCGCTGTATGCAGTGCCAGAGCATCGAGTCTGCCCGGGATGGGGGGATGAGAAGGCTCACCCAAGTGTTTATAGGACCTTTGATAAGAACAGACATCCCAGGCCCATAGCCCATGCTCATGCCTGTGGACACCTGGTTCCTGTGGACACCCAGTGCCTCCCAACCCCTAGCAAACAAGCAGCCTAAGGCTGTCCGCACTGGCTGGAGAGGCCCAAGTAGGTTCGGGGAGGAGGCTTGGATCCATACGAGCAGGGAATTGCAGGACGGCTGGAGAGCGGGTGCTCTACGGAGAGCAGGAAAGGAAAGGAAAAATAAAAATATTTTTAAATTTTTTTCAAAGTTTATCTATTTTGAGAGGGAGACAGAGCAGGGGAGTAGCAGAGAGAGAGAATCCCAAGCAGGCTCTGCTCCAGGGGCACAGAATCAGACGTGGGGCTCGAAACCCACAAACCGTGAGATCATGACCTGAGCCGAAACCAAGAAGCAGATGCTTAGCTGGCTGAGCCACCCAGGTGCCCCACCAGAGACAGATTTTAAAGCATCTAGAAAAAGCAAGTGGAATGCATATGCTTCAGGAAGTGTTTCTGTCCTGTGTTGCCATGAAGTGAAAGTTCTATTTTCTGGCAAGTTTCTATCGCACACGTATTCTGGAAGAAAAAGCAGACCTATTCCTTTCTCCTCAACTGAGACGGGGATAAGTTTTGATGATGCTATTGGTGAGGTGCGCATCTTCTGGAAAGCTTCTGTGGGCCTTACCCTTTCCTCAAGACCGAGGTGATGTCATCTGCTCAACGTAACTCCCGGCTTAGGAACAACTCAGAAAGGACAAGCCATAAATCAGATACGGTGCAGAGCAGAGGATTGCGAAGAAGCAATAGGAAGCTGTTGGAAACGGTGTCGTAAGCGTCTGTCCTGAAATAGAAATAGATTAGCTGATGAAGAGTAATGGCGACAAAGGTCTGCAGTTGAGTGCAGAGATCGTAGATCTAGGACACATCAGAGATGGTGTCGATTGTTAAACAAAACAATCTGTTAGCTAAGGTCACACTGATAGTAAGCTAACATTGACTATCACGGGCCAGGCACTGCTCTAATGACATTTCACGTGTTAGCACAGTTAGCCTTTGCAGCAGCCCAGAAGAAGGCACCATTATTTTTGCTCTCACACAGACGATGAGACAGAAGCAGAGAGAATTATAAACAACTTGCTCAGAGCTGGGTTTTGGACCCATTCGGTCTGGGGCCAGTGCCCGTGTTCTTCATCACTACTATTTTGCTATTTCGTTGACAAAGTTCCTGCGTAGAAGCGCGTGGGGAAAAGAGAAGGGGGCAGGTCGCGGAAAATCAGACTGCAGGCACTTAGGCAGACTCACGGAGGGAAATCGTGGACAAGCGAGAGATTGGCAAAAAAAAACAGCACGATGATCTCACGCAGCCAACCCAGATTTGGAGACGTGCGGGTCCTATACAGAGCTAGGAGAAAAATGGTTTAGGGAAGGGCACCAAGTGTAAAGGAAAACAATAATAATTTGAGTGCACGGAGTTTTATACAGAAGTGATTTGGTGAAAAATTACAAATCGTGCACACACACAAATGTATCTATATAGTTAATTTTTATACGGATCTCGAAAGGAAAAATAATGCCTTGAAAATACCCTGAGAAGGAGCAAAGGGACCTAGACACATAAGTGCATTGTCGTTACATGAAGATGTGATGTCAGGAGAGGGCTGGTACAGTGAGGCTGGGGGTGGGCAGGGGCAGTGAGGAGTGTGGCCTCCACTCAGGGCTTGGGGCCTCGAAGGACTGGACATAACGTGAGGGGCTCATGGAAGGAACTTCAGGAGGGTGGAAGACCAAACGCTATAGCACATAAAGCCTTATGGTTCAAATAATGTATTACATCGAGATTATTTATATGATTAATTTTGGCAGCTAAGCTTTGTGCCATAGTTACACAGTCCTCATCCTGATAAACTTCATCCCACAACACAGAACCATCCGGAAACCTGCTGTGTGGATGGGCATGGGGTGGAGGTCAGAGAGATGTGGCCTGTACACTTCCAGCGATGACCTTGCTGGGGACCAGCAGTTTTCAGCCTTATCTCACAACTGTGGGGACACCAGGGACCCTCCATGGGACCCAAGTGTAGATGCCTCAGGGAAGAAGCAGGCAGGAGGGGAGAATGTATTGCACGCTGTCCACAGCTCTTAAAAGTTAACCCCTCTTCAGAGAAGGCTAGATGAACAGTGGACTTTACACTGAGGCTTTCCATTTCTGGCGGAATGGACCATTCTTGATTTTTCCTATCACTCCAAACGGGCGCCATTTTTATTCCTCCGCAGTTGAAAAGGCCTCTGAGTACACAATAAGCCTATTACAAGCCTGCTTCGCTGTGGTGTTGCACTCCCTCTGCTGGAGACAAACATCTTTGATCTTTCTTACCTACTTCAGCATTGGGTGGAAAGCACAGAAGGTAGCCAAAGACAGCCTTGTTTCTCAAGAGAACAAAGAGGAGTGCTAGCTGTCTGCTGGGATGGACTCTGGGTGTCCTGCCTAGATATAGGCAGATAGGCTTCCAGCTGTATCTCCCACTCTCTGACCAGCGTCCCTACCCAACTACACCCATCTTTTGCCATCATAAACTTTCAGCCTCATGACTTGGTTGTCCTCTGGCCATTAGCCTGCCCCCTAGCAACCCACCAGGACCCCATGGCAGGCATCTGAACTCTCTCATTAGTTCCCTCAATTTCCTTGGACCCGTGTCCTCAAATTGTACCTATTGAACAAACTCAGCTCCGGGTTCCCAACCATAGCAGCCCTGACCGCCAGCAGCCCCTGCACCACTCTGTCCTGATCCAGAGCCCCAGCTCCAAAGGACGAGGACAACTGCCTCCAGGTGAAGAATCTCCTGAATGCTGTTTAGTTGCTCCTAGGAGTCCATGCCTCGCGCCAGAGCATGAGGAATGGGAATTCATGGCCCACCCCCAGCTGCCGGCCCCCAACTCCTGGGAGTGGCTGGATTCTAGGAAGCCCAGGGACCAGTGCGCAACAGGGGACCATCCGGTCTTCCATTGTTTTCTCAGTTGCCACCCAAAAGCAGTCCTGGGCATCTGCCTTCTTCTGTGCTTCTTCCCCTTGACCAAACCCCCACTCCCACTCTACCTATGTGTTTCCTGACCAACAAACTCACTCATATAATTCCGTACACTGCCGTCTTCACTAAACAGTCTCCCCTACATGTTTGCTTTAAAAGAAAACCTGGTTCCCTCTTCTAAGGACGAAATTTCATCCTTCGTCTTCTCAAGCGGAAGTTTCTCTGTATCTCACTCCCCACATCATCCAGTGCGGCAGGGGGTTGACATGTTGCTCAAGCCTCTATACTTCATCCTCTGCCGTTCGGCTCTGCTGCTCTCACACCCCTCTTGCTCCTGTAATCTGCTGACTCAGAGACACTTCTGATTTATTGAAGACTTTGGCGTCAAACCACGGTGCAGCTTTGCTTCTGGCACAGCTCCTGTTGTCACTAGGAGTCACTTCAACATCCGTGGAGATGGCCTGCCCAGAATGGTAGACCTCCAGTCGTGTGGTCCCTTCTCTACCTTAGCTTCCCATTTGCTGGGCCCTTTCGTTCCCCCAAACACTCTATTTGCTGAAATCGCTAGTGTAGACATTTCCTCTCCAACAAATCCTCTGGCCCTTTTGGCTTGCTGTTCAAATACATCCAATGCTCCTGTGCTTTGCCAGCACTAAGTCTCCCTGTCCATCACTGCATCTGTCTTCTCCATCCACCAGCTTCCTCCTGTCTTCCTTCCCTATCCTACTTAGGTTCCATGGTGTATCATTTCATTCTTCCCTGGCCAACATCGTAATTCCTTGACCCTTTCTCCTTTCATGGTGTCCTCTTTGTCAAACCACGACCCTAGGTGAACCCAACCATCCTTCTCTATAATTGGGGCATGGACCACAGAATTCTGCTAGAGAAGATTGCACAACTAGGCAGGTTGCTCTTCTGAGAAAAGCCTGGTCACTGTCTCCAACTGCACACTGACCTGGGAACAATTTCCAGGAATATGTGTGTGTGTGTTGGGGGGGGGGGCTCGAACTCACAAGCTGTGAGATCAGGACCTAAGCTGAAGTCGGACGCTTAACTGACTGAGCTGCCCAGGTGCCCCACTCTCTCTCTTTTGTAATGTTTATTTACTTATTTTGAAAGAGAGAGCATGCGTGAGTGGGGGAGGGACAGAGAGAGAGGGAGAGAGAATCCCCGGCAGGCTCTGAGCTGTCAGTGCAGAGCCCGACACGGGGCTTGAACCCACAAACCATGAGATCATGACCAGAGGTGAAATGAAGAGCCAAGCGCTTAACCGACTGAGCCACCTGGGTGTCCCCCTTAAAAAAATGTTTATTTATCTTTGACATCTCTTTACTAGATTACTAAAACTTTCTGTAGCTACACCCACTCACCCTGTCTTCCTCTCCAATCCCACATTTTATCTAAGTCAAGCCCCTCTACCTGTGCCAGCTGCGTCCACCTTCTCAGAAAATGGTATCTATATATTTTTGATCTCTCTCTCTCTCTCTCTACTGGCTAATTTTATCAACACCAAAACATGTTCAAATACCTTTTTTTTTGTAAAGCCCTCCCCTAACTCTCTACATATGCCTTCTGATGTCACTCTCTTCTTCCCCCTCCCTCTTCAGAGCCAATTGTCTTGACTGTGGTACCTAGATTCACCGGATCCACTTTCCCACCTCCCATTTACTGCTTAACCTGTTCAGATCCCGAATGGACCACAAAATGACCTCCCTGTTACTAAATTTAAGGGAGATTTTCCATGTTTATCTTAGCCTGACCTCTTGGGAGAGCTTGGTGCGACTGACTTCTCCTTTCTTTCTTTAATGCTGGTGTCACTTGCCGTATTTTCTTTCTATCTCTGCCAGCCATTTCTTCACCACTTGACTCAGCATTTGGAATCCCTCAGGACTCCATCACATAAAGTCCTTTTATATCACTTTGCTCCTCATTCTCTCCCTGGGCAGTCTCTTTTTCAACAGCTCACTTTCCAGCTATGCGATAACGGCTCTCAAGAGGTTGTGTGATAACGACTTCTCTTCCCAGTCAAATCCGCGTGTCCCACTATTACTCAAACCTTCTTTGTGTAGTTTGTGGTCACCTCAAGCACGTGTAAAAGAATATGGGCCTTTTCGTCTTCTTTCCTTCGCGAATCTGCTTTAGCTTCAGTGTTTTATGAAACTGAGAGACACGTTTCAAACCAAAACTCTAGTGGCCATCTTCAATTCCTACTTATCCTTCACCCATCCTACATAAAGTATTTCCAAGGCCTGTTAATTCTACCTCTTCGGTGTCTCTCAAATCTGCAGAACTACTTTGTCCTTACTATCAACCACCACCATTATTTATTATTATTATTATTATCATTATTATTATTATTCTAGATAACTAAAGAATCCCTTAAGTGGTTCTATTGCATCCATTTGTGTTTAACTTTTCTTGACTGAGGTATAGAGACAAAAACGGTGCAGGTTTTAGGTGTACAATTCCTTGATTTTTCTAGATGTATACCCCCATGCAGCCAATGCTCCATTGAAGAACATTTCCATCACCCAGAAAGTTTCCTTAAATGGTTTTCTAATTAGCCTCCGCCACAATACCCCAGCCCCAGCCTGGGGCAACCAGTCTCCTACTTTCTAACACCATCGTTGAGTTTTGCCTGTTCTAGAATTTCATAGACATCAAATCATAAAGTATGTACTCTTTTGTGTCCGGCTCCCCCCCCCCCCCCCCCCCCAATAGGAGAAGCATTCCATCGTATGGAAAGATCACAATGTGTCCATTAACCAGTGGGTGGATGTTCGAGTTGTTTCTGGTTTCTGGCTCTTGTGAATAAAGCCGCTGTGCATTTCACACTGACTTTTGTGGACACATGTTTTCATATGTTTAGTAGAGATACTTAAGAGTGGAGTTTGGGGTCACGATGTAGGTGCATGGTTAATTTCCCAAGAAATTGCCCAACTATTTTCCAGAGTGGTTGTACCATCACACTCGTATTGTTGGCTCTCTATGAGAATTCCAGTGGTTCTATATCTTCATCAACACTTGAAAAAATCAGACTTTTACGTTTAACCATTCTAGAGGTGATATTGAATACTTTTTCTTGTATTTGTTATTCCTGTATTTGTATCTTTTTAAAATTCATGTATTTATATCTGTGTGTGTGTGTGTGTGTGTGTGTGTGTGTGTGTAAAATGGCTGTTCACATCGTTTACCCATTTTTTATTAAGCTCCTTGGGACTATGTCTTCTTTATATTACTATTCTTCATTTTATCACAGCATCTGTCTCATGAATGTAATCAAAATCGCTCTGAACTTAACTGAGCCTGCTGCCATCTCATTCAAGGGCCAGATGTACATGTTCCCTTGGTTACATTTTAAAGGAGTTGGCAAGACCCAGGCTTAGCTGCTGGAGAAGAGAAAAGGAGAAAGAAGGCTGAGGGGAGTCTACCCAATGTCCTCAGTGTCTTTTCTCATAGTCCTTTTCCCTGATTTCAATTACGTTTTTGACTGGTTCTCCCCAGCCAGGAGCAGCTGCTCACTGCGGAAAGCAGAATGTCTGGGAAAAGGTTGGGATGAAGCTATACAATCAATTGTACAATAAATCCCATCAGGTACAGACCCCGTACTGAGGCTGGCTGGCACATGAGTAGACATTAACAGGAGCTGCTTGGGTTGCAAAAACTAGTTTCTCCTCCAAGGTCTATGCCGGTTTGAACCTTGTGTTTCTTAGGTTTTCTTTCACTAAATTCTTCACATTACCTAAATGAAATCTCTGCGTCAGCCAGACTACTCTCCTTCTGATTTCCCAGACATGCCTGCCCCCTTCACTTCCTTTGGTCCATCCCACCCCCATGCCTGGTGTGAACGGGACCTTTTGCAAAATAATGCTTTGGAATGATGCTTGTGGGAGATGGTCCATGGCAGCAAGAACAGCAAGGACTTTTCCCCCTTGTTCTTATACAGGCGCTCCTCTCCGAAGCATGTAAAGATCCGGAGCAAATGATACAGCAAACAATGTTCAGTGAGCTTTGCTGGCGCAAACACAGGAGGTAGAACAGGACGGAGCGAATGACCCAACGTTAGAAGGTTCTACAACAGTAGAACTGTGGGGGGGGCGGTTTCCTGGGAGCAAGCCGGGAAAACTGGCACTGATGGAAAGCCTCCCGACAAAACAATAAAGAAACATTGCCACCGGGCTTATGCACCTTTAGCTGACTCAGTCAAGACCGAGTTGTTGCTTGTAACTGACAGACCCTCTAAGACATTGTGTGGCACGGTTGCACACCCTTGCGTATTTCGTGCTTCTCTATTCTTTTGTTTGCCTCAGTAGCTAATGACACTACTAGTAATGATCATAACATCCATCATACCAATCGGAAGTATAATTTGGTGAGCAAAGGAGAAATAGTTAGCTTCGTTTTATGGATGAGGAAACCGATACTAAGGGCGGGTAGGAAAGGAGCCCAGCCTCCTATTTCCGGAAACGGCAAACTCTGAAATCTGGGAACCTCAGCCTGGGCTCTTTTTGCGGAGTCACGAGAGGCGACAGACTAGTGGGTGAACACGTGGGCTCTGCCGCCGGGCTGTGTGGATGTGCATCCTAACGTAGCCATCTCCCAGCTGAGTGGGCAAGGCATTGAAATTCTGTGTCCGTTTCCTCCTTTGTGGGAGGGGGGATGAAAACAGTGCGTATTTCCTATGGTTGTGGTAAGGTGTGAATGTGTTCATGCCTGTGAAAACTCACTGGTGCCCACTGAGTGCTCAACAGGTGTTGGTTCTTTCTACCCTCACCGCACTGTCAGCTCTCCCTTCTTTGGCCTCTTACGTTATCAGTACTCGGTACTCAGTACTCAATACTCAGTATTACTTAGTAGATGCTTCTCAATTTTCCCTTGTGTGTAATTATCAGCCCCTGAAGGAGAGAGAGACGTGTTTATATCAACCCCCACCGCATTTAGCATGGTTTCTTGCACAAATAGATGCTGAATAAATGTCACTTGAATTGTATTGCGAAGCAGACAGCATAGTATTCAAGAATGTAGACTCTGGGGCCTGGCTGATCCGGGTTCAGATCCCAGATGCGCCGCTTACTAGCTGTGTGCTCTTGAGCAAGTGACTTGAGCACCCTGTGCCCCAGCTGCCTCAACCGAAGATTAAGAATAATCAGTATTTCCCACCACGGACGTTCACAGTGAGGATCGAAGAGGTTATTATATGTGAAGTGCTGAGAACAACCCAAGGCTCATCATAAGCATTTTTTAAGTGCTGGCTATATCTGCCATTTTCCTGGTGTGCCGGTCTTATCTCTCAAACTACATTGCAGGCTTTTTGGAACAAACGACCTTCAAATCTTAGTGGCTAACGCAGCCACTGTTCGTTTTCATCCAAATGTATGCAAATTCCAGCATGGCTGTTCCTGGTCAGAAACATTGGCTCTCCTGTGTGTCTTTCTTCACAAGGGCAAACTCATCAACCTTCTAGATCATGACCTGAGCGGAAACCAAGAGTCGGACACTTAACTGACTGAGCCACCCAGGTGCCCCTGAACTTGAGCTTCTTATGTAAACAATTTTAGGACCAAGGTGACCAGATATCCTGTTTCTCTGGTCCTTCTGTTTATTCTACAAGAAGTTTCTGTCAGGTCTTAGTCACTCATTTAAAAACCTGACATGGGGCCTCTTATTGAAAGGCTATAATTTCCACAAAGGATTACTCCACTGGAATTATTACTGCCCTTCCTCTTCCTCATTGCCACCTGTCCATCTTTTTTTCTTTTTTTAATGTTTATTTATTTTTTTGAGACAGAGAGAGACAGAGCATGAACGGGGGAGGGTCAGAGAGAGGGAGACACAGAATCTGAAACAGGCTCCAGGCTCTGAGCTGTCAGCACAGAGCCCGATGCGGGGCTCGAACTCACGGACCATGAGATCATGACCTGAGCTGAAGCCGGCCGCTTAACCGACTGAGCCACCCAGGCGCCCTGCCACCTGTCCATCTTTCCCACACCCCACCCTGCCACTCACCTTCCACTCATGCCAGAATAGCATCCTGTCCTTCCAGTCCTTACTCAGAAGAACGCTTCTTCCCCTGATTGCCTTTAAATGCTTAATTCCAGTGGAGTAATCCTTTGTGGATTACTGGTTTAGCATCCGACTCTTAATCTCAGCTCTGGTCTTGACCTCAGCGTCGTGAGTTCAAGCCCCGTGTTGGGCTCTGTGCTGGGTGTGAATCCTCCTTAAAAAACTGCTTAATTCCACTTTCACATAGGCTCCTGTCTGCTCTTGCCACACCCTTTCCTCCTGGATGACAGGCCTAAGACATGACGGCCTCAGTTGACAAAATATCTGTTGAGGACTTCGGAATGAAGCCTGTGAGAACCCAGCTCTGGCCGATTGCACAATTTCTTCCCTAGGTGGCGGCAGCGCACAAGCTGTCCAAGGGCAAGCCTCTGACCCCTGGAAACCAGAGCCTGGAAAGTGAAGAGAACTCAACCTGGAAGTGAGGGCACAACCGATTCCTAAACAGGCAGCCAGCCCACGATAGCTGGAGGCTTGTTGGGTCTCTGAGGAGAGCGCTGGATGACTCCGAGAGTTTGGAGCGTTACGTGTTAATACAAAGTGACGTGGAGAATTAACAAGAGCCGCTAAGAAAGTTGACTACTAGGGACCAAAGCCTCAAGTCCCCCCGTTAAGTAGGATGGGCTTTCTGTTAGGGGTAGCTTGTTTTTAGCAGTGCTGTCTAGTCAACCAGACGCAACAGGAGTTGGGCTCTTCATTTCCTCTTGTAGCCTGTTTTGTTTTTTTAATATTTTTTAATGTGTATTTATTTCTGAGAGAGGGAGAGAGACAGAACGTGAGTGGGGGAGGGGCAGAGAGCGAGAGGGAGACACAGAATCCGAAGCAGGCTCCAGGCTCCCAGCCGTCCGCACAGAGCCCGACGTGGGGCTCGGACCCACCAACCGTGGGATCATGACCTGTTGGATGCTCAACCGCCTGAGCCACCCAGGCGCCCCGTTTTGTAGCCTGTTTTGATTGTTTCATGTTGATGTCCTGTGATGTCTCTCTTTCTCTCTCTCTCTCTCTCTCTCTCTTCTATCAGTACAGGTAAAGTTCCAGTGACTGGTCAAAGTGGTTACCATACTTCATTTTGCTCCTTCCTGTTCTAAGTTCCTGGTCCCATGCCCAGATTTGGCTTTCTTCTTATGCCTGACATACAGGGATATGGATCCACACCTTGTTATTTAGGATAGTCCAGAAAGCATGGTCTTTCCACTCTATAGCCAAGTGTTGGAGAAATGTTCTCTTCACAGTTGTATTTTAAGTGACTCAAGGTGTTATAACGGGGATAGCTGTTATATGATAACATGATTTCGTATGGAATACATATGTATAAAAATGGGATACATATATATATGGATACATATATATATGGGATACATACATATATATGGGATACATACATATATATGGGATACATATACATATATGGGATACATATATATATGAGATACATATATATATAGGATACATATATATATGGGATACATACATATATGGGATACATACATATATATGGGATACATATATATGGGATACATATACATATATGGGATACATATATATATATATATATATGGGATACATATATATGTATGTATCTCCCCCTTATATATATGGGATACATATATATATGGGATACAAATATATATATATATATATGGGATATATATATATGGAATACATATATATATGGGATACATATATATATGGGATACATATATATGTGTGTATATATATATATATACATACATATGGGATATATAGGGATAGATAATGATAACATTAGCTGCTTATACAAAGGCTTAACTCTCTAAATCAATGGAACATGAACAAGTCAGCATTTTAAAATGAGGATTTAAAACCAATAGTAATGCATGTTAAATGTAAAAAGATATCTAAAAAGCATAAAGCACAAAGAAGGCAATACATTTTGGTATGTATATTCTTATATTCCCCCTCCCTCAAATTGCACAGAAATATTTTTTAGTAATGTCGTTTTTATTTTATTATTTATTTATTTATTTAATGTTTCTTTATTTTTGAGAGAGAAAGGGAGAGATCATGAGTGGGGGAGAGGCGGGGGGGGGGGGGGAGGGGGACAGAGGATCTGAAATGGACTCTGTGCTGAGATCAGAGAACCCAATGAGGGGCTCGAATTCGTGAACTGTGAGATCGTGACCTGAGTCAAAGTAGGATGTTTAAGTGACTGAGCCACCAGGGTGCCCCAGTAATGTCATTTTTAGTGGTCAGTTAGTACTCCATTCTAAAAAAGTGTAATGTATTTGGGGGTGATATACATTGTCAAATAACCTTCAGAGAGTGTTTATCTGAGTGCCCTCACATCCTCATTAACACTGAATATAATAACTTTAAAAATCGTATTTGCCAGTCCAGTAGGCAAGAGAATTCTGTTTTTGTGCTATTTATATTTCTTCGGTAAATGTTTCTTATATTTTTATTAACCATTTGTGCTTATCCTTTGTGAATTGCATATTCATGTCATTTGCCCATTTAAAATTTATAGTGCTTATTTTTTCCCATTGATTTGTATGAAGCCTTTTTGTACAGATAATTACCCTTTTTCTGTAATGTATTGGCAAATGTTTCCCTAAATCATCATTTGCTTTAAAAAATATTTAAAAATTCTGTTAGTATTTGAACAGCTTCATTGAGGTATAATCGACATATACTAAGTTACACGTATTTATAGTGTCCAATTTGATGTTTAAACACATGTATGCTTTTATGAAACCATCACCATAATAAAGATAAGGAGCATATGCCCCCATGTTTCATTGTGCCTGTGTAATTCCTCTCCCCCTTGCCTCTCTGCCTTCAATCCCTATTCCCAGGCAACCATTGATCTGCTTTCTGTTGACATCAGCTAATTTGCAAGATCTAGAATGTCATACAAACGGAATCCTATAGGATGTATGATTCATTTTCCCTGGATTCTTTCTTCTCATCTGGCTTCTTTCTCTTAGTATAGTTACTTTTATATTCATCTATGTTGTTGTGTATATCAATAGTTCATTCCCTTTCATTGCTGGATGGTGTTATCTTGCATAGATAAGTTGTTTATCCTCACTTGTTGACAACCATTTGGACTATTTCCTCTTTTTTGTTACTACAATAAAAACTGCGGTGACGGGGGCGCCACAGTGGCTCCAGCTTCGGCTCAGGTCATGATCTCGTGGTTTGTGGGTTCGAGTCCCTGCATTGGGGGCCCTGTGCTGATGGCTCAGAGCCTGGAGCCTGCTTAGGATTCTGTGTCTCCCTCACTCTCTGCCCCTCCCCCGCTCGCACTCTGTCTCTGTCTCTCTCAAAAATAAACGTTAAAAGAAAATTTATAAAAACAAAACAAAACTGCTGTGACCTTCCGGGTACAGTCTTTGTAGGGGCATAGGCTTCTGTATGTAAATACCTAGGAATGGAATGGCTAGATCACATGGCATGTTTCACTTAAAAAAAAAAATCGCCAAACTATTCTGCAATTTCCACCGGTAGTGTATGAGAGTTCTAGATGCTTCTTCCCCTAACCGACATGTGGTAGGATCAGTCTTTTTAATATTTAAATTGTATTTCCTCAGTGATGCATAATGTCAAAACATCTTTCCATATGCTTGTTTTCAGTCTGTATACCTTCTTTGGCACTTCATCGTTATCAATTTTTGAGAGTTTAAAAATAAAATAAGAAAAATTATTCCGCATTCAAGTTTTTTTTTTTTTAATTTTTTTTTCAACGTTTTTTATTTATTTTTGGGACAGAGAGAGACAGAGCATGAACGGGGGAGGGGCAGAGAGAGAGGGAGACACAGAATCGGAAACAGGCTCCAGGCTCTGAGCCATCAGCCCAGAGCCCAACGCGGGGCTCGAACTCACGGACCGCGAGATCGTGACCTGGCTGAAGTCGGACGCTTAACCGACTGCGCCACCCAGGCGCCCCTCAAGTTTTTATCAAAAATGTATCTTGCAACAATTTTCTCCCCGTACTGTGCGATTGTCTTTCCATTCTCCACGGAAATGCCTTTGTACTTCCATTAAAAAGCAGATGTCCATATGCGCGCGGACCTGTTTCTGGACTTCATACTCTGTGGCATTGTCCTATTTGTGTATCTTGGCGCCAGTATTTCACCATCTTGAGAAGTCTCAAAATCAGTGTTTGTCCTCAGAATCTGTTCTCCTTTCTCAAATTTGTTATGTTTTCATAGGAACTTTAGAATGAGTTTGCCAGTTTTTACAGAAAAAGCCTGATTAGGATTGTGTGGTGGGTCAATATGGGAGAGAATTGACATTTTAACAACCTTGAGCTTACCAATCCATAAAATGGTATATCTCTCCATTTTTTAAGGCTTTTATAAAATTACTTGCAGCATGTGGGCTTTTATTTTAAATCTATTTTTCCTTTGTAATAGTTTCAGAGATACAGAAAAATTGTGAAGACAGTACAGAGATTTGCCATGCCCCATGGCAGGTTCTCCTAACATTAATATCTTCAGTAAATATGAAACATTTTGTCACACTTAATAAACCAATATTGATACATTATTAGTAACTAAAGCCCATATTTTACTCATCTTTCCTTAGTTTTTAACCTGATGTGCCTTTTATGATATGAGATCTCTTCTAGAGAGGCAAGTTGTCTTGTTTCTTGAGGCACCTCTTAGCCGTGATAGGTTCACGGACTTTCCTCGTTTTTGATGATCTTGATAGTTTTGAAGCGTGCTGGTCAGGTACTTTGAAGCAAGTCCCTCAGGAGGGATTTGTCTGATGTTTTTCTCATGATGAGACTGGGCTTACTGGTTTTGAGAGGATGGCCACAGAGGTAAAGTGTCATTTTCATCACATTTATCACGTTTCATCACATTTCATCACGTTTATCTCATCACATCACACGAAGGGTATACTCTGTCAGCCTGACTTATCACTGTTGATGTGAATCTCGATCACCTGGTTGAGGCTGTGTTTTTCAGGTTTTTCTACTGTAAAGTTATTTTTTCCTTCTTTACGTACTTTTTGTACTTTAAGTACTTTACGTACTTCTTACGTACTTTTTCCTTCTTTATGTACTCTTTGTAAAAAAGTCATCAGGCATGTCTCATACTCCTTAAGGAGTGAAGAGTTATATTCCACTTGAGGGCAGAGCATGTAGATTTTTAATGTACAGATATTTCATTTTTGTCGTATTTTCCTCTTTTTTGTATTTTTGATGCTATTTTAAGTGGGATTGTTTAAAAAGTTTTACTTTGTTGTTAGGGTTTAGATACACAGTTGATTTTTGCATGTGGATCTTGCAATGTTGCTAATCTTGCTTGTTTCAGTAGCTTTTTGTAGATCCCACTGAATTTTTTAAAAAATAATATTTATTTAGAGAGGGGTGGCAGGGAGAGAGTGAGAGAGAGAATCCCAAGCAGGCTCCACACTCAGTGTGGAACCTGAGATGGGGCTCAATCTCACAACCATGAGATCATGACCGGAGCAGAAATCAAGAGTCAGATGCTTAACCGACAGACACACCCAAGCACTTCAGATCCCATTAAGTTTTCTTTCTAGACAATTAGTTTGTCTGCAAATAAAAATAATTTAATTTATTTCTTTTCAACCTCCGTGCCTTTATTTCTTTTTCATGCCTTATCACATTGGCTGGAATCTGTAGTTCACTGTTGAATAGAAGCAGAGAGAACAGAAATCTTTATCATGTTCCTGATATTATGAGGAAGACATTTAGTTTTTACTGTTAAATATGTCATCTGCAAGATTTTTATAAATATTCTTTATAAGGTTAAGTAAATTCCTTTGTATTCTTTGTTTCCTGAGTTTTTTTTTTTTAAATCAGGAATATATATTGGATCTTCTTTCAAATGTTTTATCTTTATTCAGATGACTTGATGCTTTTTTGTTAATATGATGGATTACATAGATTACATAGATTGATTTTCAAATGTTGAACCAACTTTGCCTTCCTGGGATACACTGCCCCAATGTATTATCTATCCTTCCATTACATTGTTTGATTAAATTTGCCAAACTTTTATTTAGAATTTTTATATCTGTGTTCATGAGAAATACTGACCTGACTTTTCTTTACTTGCAATGTCTTTGGTTTAATAGCCACATGACATTGGTTTTATCTGATACATTTTGAAGTATTTTCTCCTCAGTCTCTGAAAGAACTTGTGTAGAATTGATATTATTTCTTTCTAAGATGTTTGGTAGAATTTACTATCCAGTCCTGATGATGAGCACCCAGTTATCGATGTCGGGTTATGCATCCAGTCATCACCCAACATCAATTCTCTTCCTGGGCGAATCAACCCCTGTTGCCTATTTCTTAGGGTCTGCTCTGTTTGATAATGGAGTCACAAGCCTGTAGTCTCTGGAGTGGGATTAGCTCCTGGCATCAGAATCAGAGTTGTGATTTGGTCTCTTAGTAACCATTTCTCTTTCTTTTCTTTTTCTTTCTCTTCTTTCTTCTTTTCCTTTCTTTTTGCTTTTTAAATATTTTTTACCATATGTAAGTGTACACTCCAGCAACATGAAGCACATTCACATTCTTGCACAACCACCCCCCCCCCCCCCCCCCCCCCGATCTGCCTCCAGAACTCCCATCTTCCCAAACTGAACATCCGGACCCATGCAACAACTCTTCACTCTCCTCCCGCCTGCCCCCCCCCCCCCCCCCCGCCTCCCTGTCCCGCCCTGGCCCATTCTATTTTATGTCTCTACTAATCTTACCACTGTGGGGTACCTCATATAAGTGGAATCCTAGAGTATTTGTCCTATTGTGACTGGCTGATTTCACTGAGCATAATGTCTTCAAGGTTTAGCCACATCGTTTAGCACGTGTCACAATTTCCTTTTTTTTTTTTTTTTTTTTTTTTTATGGTTCAGTGATAGTCCGTTGTGTGTACTTGAGCAAAGAAGCGGAGTCTGAAAGTCGGTAGAGCTGAGTCACAAGAATGTAACCCACAAGGAAAGGTTCGGAGCATTCCTGCTCCCTGTGCTCCTGGAGTTTATCTTTCCTAAGGCTTGGCTCCTTAATTCTTACGAATGATTAAGAATTCAGTGTTTCCCAGTACAATTCTTCCCCACTCCCTTTAAGGAGCTAACCCAAATCGGTTGTTCATAATAGAAGAGTCTTAACTGCTGTGGCCCAGGATGTGTTTCATCCGGGAAATAGAGTGATCATCGTTGAGCTAGTCCCATTGTTTCTTCATGGCGGAGAGTGGCCAGATTCATATAGATGATTCATACCTGAAGTGGTTCTGTAAATTGAATTCATGGTTCAATACACAAGGGCTTTAAATAGGCCTGAGAGACCACACTGCCATAGGACATTACTCATGAAAAAATATCTTGAGATGCAAAGTCCTATTCATCCTATGATGGCTGGACACTAAACATTTAGAAGTGGCATAAAACCACTCAGATCCTAACATGGAAGATCTTCAAAAGAATTCTTTCTCTTTAAAAGAATTCTGAGAATCCGAAAAACATCGAGCAAAAGGATTTCAAAAAAGATATCATTAGAGAAGAAAGACTTCGAAGAGAAAAGAGGCCAACAGAGGACACGAAACTATGCTGAGTGTATTGGGTTTATTGAACAGGCTGAACTCTGTGGGGTCCAAACGGGAAACGACTTGTATCTCCTCCAGCACTGCCATCAGACCAGCTCTGCGCTGTGCTTCCTGCCCCTTGACAGTGTCTCCTGCGGGACCTGCAGCATTTAGATTGCTTTCGGTAATAAAAACAAGTCTCATTTGACAGTTGCAAACTAGTTTCACAACGAAAAAGACCAGCCCCAACCTCCACATCCTGCTGTTTTAACATTTGTCCCAATCCCAGGCTGATCTGTGGTTGGGGAGTAGATGAGTTTGCTCGGGCTTCCGTAGCAAAGTGCTGCGTGCTGGGTGGTTTCAACAACAGAAATTCGTTTTCTCAAAATTCTGGAGGCTAAGAGGCTTGAGATCAAGATGTCAAGTTTCCTCTGAGCCCTCTCTCCTCGGCTTGCAAGCGGCCGTCCTTTCCCTGGGTCCTCACATGGTCCTCTGTCTGCACGAGTCTGTCTTAATCTCCATAGGACACAAATCATTGGATTACGGCCCACTGATCATTTTATGTTTTAACTTAACGAGCCCTTTAAAGACCCTATCTCCAAATACAGTCATGTTCTGGGGTGCTGGGGGTTGAACTTCAACATACGGATTTTGGGGGGGGACACAATTCATAACAGGACAAACCTCAAACAGGACCTATGGAAGGAGCATAGTCATTTTTTCCTTCTTTCCCCCATTTCCTTTTGTCTCTCTTGTTTTTAGGATCACAGGGGTAAAAATGGGGTGGGGCAGGAAGGTTTGAGGAAAGGATCAAAAGGCATTTTAAAATTTAATTGCTATAACTTGCTCTTGGCTAACCCTGGCTTACAACAGTGTCAGGCTTTGTCCAAATTCTGGCTCTTCAGGGGGCTCAGGTGTGGCTTCTTCAGAGACCGGGAGCTGAGGCAGGAGACTGAGATGGGGAGGAAACCCGGCTTCCTGTTAAAGTCTGTACACTTCGTATTTGATCTTTCTTTTTCTTTAGAGAGACAAAGCGCGAGCGAAAAAGCGGGGCAGGGGCAGAGGGAGAGAGAGCGCTGGGCCCAAGGTGGAGCCCAATGCAGAGCTCAGCTCAGAGCTTGGTTCCTTGACCATGAGATCATGACCTGAGCCGAAATCAAGAGGTAGTTGCTTAACCGACTGAGCCACCCAGATGCCCCTGGCGTATGATTTTATATTTGCCATAAGTTAAATCTCGTTCTTTATTCTGAAGGTTCATGTACAGGGGGCATGTTAGGATGTCCAATAACCTTTGCCTAAATGTACTAAGCAAGAAAACTGCTAATGGAATTAGGCTTTCCCAGACATACAACCCTCAGTCCAGTGTCCCCATGAGTCCAGACCGGCCCTCCTTCTTTGGACCTTTTACTCACAAGAACACTTAGCACAATAGCACTCAGGCCTGCCTGTGACTGGTGACCCCTTCCTAATCTCCCAAATGCCGCACAGTTTCTCGGACAACATACGGTTTTCTGCCTGCCACCGTATCTCCCTGTGCCTTGCCTACTGCCCCAGCCTTTGAACCTGCGTTACCTGAATGTCCCCGCATCTCACCAGACTGCAGATGTGAAAGAAGTCACTTGAAAACTGACACCCGGGGGCACCTGGGCGACTCAGTTGGTTAAGGGTCTGATTTTGGCTCAGGGCATGATCTTGCAGTCCATGAGTTTGAGCCCCAAGTCGGGCTCTGGGCTGGCAGCTCAGAGCCTGAAGCCTGCTTTGGATTCTGTGTCTCCTTCCCTCTCTCTCTGCCCTTCCCCTGCTTGTGCTCTGTCTCTCAATAATAAATAAAATGTTAAAAAAAAATAAAAATGAAACCGACACCCAGATCTCGCTAACTCCCTATCTCTGACATGCTGACGCGACACTTTAGCTTCCTCAGATTCTCCCCTAGTTATTTCGGGAGTCCCCAGCGTTCCCCCACGTCCTTAAGAACTGGTCTGCCTCTCTGTCTCTGGTGGCGACCCAGGGCCACGCTTGAAACCTGCCCCTGTTTCAGGCACTGCCAGAACAAATGCAGGGTCACTGGCTGCCATTTGCATGCCACCTGGTGTCAAAACCGCCCGGTGGAGGGGGGCACGGTGAAGATACAGCTGGAGGAATTGTCTTTTTTCCCCACTTTGGGTAGTGGGAATTCATCAGTAGACATATCTGCCATCTCGGCTGCACATTGGAATTGCCTGGGAAGCTTTACGAACACTGATGCCCGGGCCCCGAGATCAGCATTCTGATTGCATCGGTGGAAGGTATAGCCCAGATCTGGGGGGTTTTAGGGACGCCCCAGATTCTCACATGGTTAGGATTGAGACCCACTGTCTTGCTACCATGGTTACGGTTTGCAGACCTGCAGCACGGGTGGTCCCTAGGAGTATGTAGAAATGCAGAATCTCGAGTCTCACCCTGACCCACTGAATCAGAATCTGTGTGCTCCCACGCTCCCAGGATTTGTACACACAAGAATGTTTGAGAAGCATTGGCCTCAGCTACCTCCAAAATTATAAATTAGCTGACTGTAGTCAGATGAGTTCTGCTGAAGTAGCATATGCGTCTTCTTAATTTTCTTTGAGAGAGAGAAAGAGAGAGTGCTTGTGCACGTGGGGGAGGGGCAGAGGGAGAGAAAGAGAGAATCTCAAGCAGACTCCACGCTCAGGATGGAGCCCAGCTCAGGGCTCAATCCCACGACCCTGGGATCATAACCTGAGCCAAAGTCAAGAGTTAGACACTTAACCCACTGAGCCACCCAAGTGCTGGTGCATTCTCTTAATCTTAATGTGCTTAATGTGCTTCTAATGTGCTTCTTAAGTTGAAGGCATCACCTGGGTTGCTCCCATCAGGAAGTGTGGCATTCCTGAGGTTTCTCTGGGTCCCCTGACTCTGCAAACTTCCAGACTTGCAGTCTGAAATGTTTCCCCTTCCCGCCCCGCCCCCACCCCCCATTCATATAGCGATGTCCTAACCCCCGGAGCCTCAGAATGTGACTGTTTGGGGAGATAGGGTCTGTAAAGAGGTGATTAAGTTAAGAGGAGGTCATTAGTCATTAATCTAATATGCCTGTGTCCTTGTGAAATGAGAGAGAGACACACACACAGGGATGCACACACAGAGGAAGGACCGTGAGGACACAGAAGGCGGCCACCTACAAGCCAAGGAGGGACGCCTCGGCAGAAGGCCAGGCATGCCGGCACCTTGATCTCGGACGTCCAGCCTCCAGAGCTGTGGGAAAAGAAATGTCTCTTGTTTAATCCACACGGTCTGTGGTGCTTTGTGAAGGCAGCCCGAGCAATGTAACACAGGGCTCCTCAGGGCTTTACAAACTCCGTCTGGCTGCAGAGCTCACTTGCATGCCATCCAACACACTTGATCCCTACAGATCCCTGACAGTCTGTGCCTTGGGCCCGACTGCTCTCTGCTCACAAAGACTTTCAAGAAAACAGCTGCTGGCTTTTCTGATTTTGCTCCGGGATGGATCCGAATCAGCCCCGTGGGACCAGGCGGGAGCAGATTTAATGCTGCCTCCTCTTTCGTCCACGTCTCTCCCCAGGATAGACCCACCCGCAAAGACATCTTCCCTCTTCCTCTAGCCAGTCTGGGAAAACAAGAGCACTGTGTGTGTGTGTGTGTGTGTGTGTGTGTGTGTGAGGTGCTGGCTGCTGTCATTCGGCTCCATTGCTGCCCTTCTGTATTCTTTTCTATTTTGCAGGGGGCCAGGAGTCCAACAACTGCATTTCTCAGACTTCCCTGCGAGCTGTTTACCGGGGAAGCCCTGTCAGCAGGAGGCACCAGTGGGAAACCAGAAGAGGAGCCTCTCCCTGTGTGTGGCGCTGGAAGCAGCAGCCGCGGCTGGTGATAACGGGTTCCAACAACGTCACTGCGGTCAAAGCAGTGACAGAGTTCCAGAAACCACAGCAGCAGCTCCAGTCCAGGTAGCAGATTCCTGATCTCTGGACGATCCCCATCCTCATCCCATTTTTACCTTCTCCAGTTTGGCCAACACGTTTGTAACCGATTCACCGCATCGCATCCTGTTTTACTCCGTCCAGAGTGGCTTCTGTTTTCCTGCCTTGATATTGACCGATACGGTACGCAAATTGTCCGATGCAAACAGACCCTGATCAGGGTGCATGGGGTGGGGGGTGTAGTGAGGAGGGGTCGCTGGCTTCTAAAGCTAATCTCTGTTCTACTCAACCCTGACCACTTTGACCACTTTTATGGCGCAAGTGTGACCCTTGTCACCACCAGCCACTCAAGCTGGTTCTTTTTTGTTTTTTTAAGAGTTTATTTTTAAGTAGTCTCCACATCAGGTTGGCCCTTCGTGTTTTGAATTTGACCCCTAGTAACTGTCCCTTGGCTCCACTCCTCAGCCCCACTCTTTGCCCTTTGAAAGCTTGGCTGCCCCCTCTTTGGTGGTGGCCCTTGGTTACCTCTTGATGCAGGCTTCTTGTGTGTATGACGTTCCTGCTCTGACTCCCCCAAGCCAGGCTCCACACACAATCTGCCCTATTCCCATCCCGGGAAGCAGGCAAAGCTCGTTTAAAAATTCCAAGAGTGTTAGCCTGTGTTCAACCAGAGAAGTAGAACCCATAGTAAAAAGGGTAAAAATACACAGAAGAATAGGGGATCAAGGGATTGTTAGAGGAAGGAGCCCCACACAATTGAGGGAGCTGGCTAAGTAGTCTCTGTGAGTATGTGGTCTCCATGTCTGATGCTGGAACTTCAAGTCCATAGGACAGGGAATCAGGAAGAGAAAATGGATGTCAAGGACGGGGTAGAAGCCACAGAGGGGACTTGTGCCCCAGAGGATGGTCTGAAACCATGTCAGTTCTTGTTGCCTCTGACCCTGTGGTATGTCTGCAGAAGCTGAGTTGAAGATATGGAGCTGGGAGTACAATGAGCAAATACCCTTAAAGCTCAGAAGGCAGAGAATCAGAAGAGAACTGCATAGAAAGTGCTCTGATGATCGGCAGAAGGTCCGCCTTGAGTTTTTCAGTGGGAAACTGATCAGTGCAAGCATGTGAGGAAATCACCCAAGCCTAGTAAAACCACCCAAAAGGATTAGAAGGAGCAATCACTCAGCTCACATAGGATCAGGAATGGTTCCTATTCTCACAAAACAAAGTTAAAAAAAAAACCCCTCATAATTCACAGGGCATCCAACAGAATACCCAAAAAAAGGTTAGCTTTGCCTCAGTACTGGGGCAAAATCAGCCCCGAACTAATAGTGCCTGGTCCTACTTAACCAAACATAAATCTAAGACATGAAAGGGTGAAACTATTCCCAAGTAGTTTAACTGCATTTCAGAACAAAGCTCAAGCATATTTTCAGACATTACAAAATGTCTAGTACCAAACAAAGTAATACTCACAATCTCTGACCTCCAATAAAAAATGATCAGGCATGCGGGGCGCCTGGGTGGCGCAGTCGGTTAAGCGTCCGACTTCAGCCAGGTCACGATCTCGTGGTCCGGGAGTTCGAGCCCCGCGTCGGGCTCTGGGCTGATGGCTCAGAGCCTGGAGCCTGTTTCCGATTCTGTGTCTCCCTCTCTCTCTGCCCCTCCCCCGTTCATGCTCTGTCTCTCTCTGTCCCAAAAATAAATAAACGTTGAAAAAAAAATTAAAAAAAAATGATCAGGCATGCAAAGAAGCAGGAAAATATAACCTCCTCATAACTGAGGAGAAAAATCAGTCAATAGAAAGACACAGAAATGAAACAGATGATAGAATTAGTAGACAAAGGCATTAAAACAAGTATTAGAACCAATTTCTATATGTTCAAGGAGATAAAGGAAAGATGGACTGTGTTAATCAGACATATGGAAGATTATAAAAATTCAAATCAAGAATCTAGAGATGAAAGTTACAGTTTCAGATGAGAAATATACTGGATGGGATTAATAGAAGATTAGACATTTCAGAAGAAAGCATTAGTAAACTTGAAGACATAGCCTTAGAAACTGTCCAGAATGAAACTCAAAGCAGAAGAAAGCTAAAAATAAACAGAGCATCAATGAACTGTGAAGCAATTTCAAACAGCCTAATATATATGTAATCGAAGTTTTCAAAGAAGAAGGGAAGAGGGGGCAGAAAAAAAGAAATAATGGCTGAAACATTTTCGAGTTTGATGAAAAGGATAATTCCACAGATCCAGGAAACTTCACAAATTCCAAGCAGCAGCTGCTCCATCACCACAACAAAAAACCGATATCAAGGTACATTATAATTAAATTGCTTAAAACCAAGGATAAAGAGAAAAATCTTAAAAGCAACCAGAGAAATTTCACTTACAGTCGTAGGACTCAAAGAATTGAAAGTAGAAATTCAAACAGTACTCACACACCTTTGTTTATAGCAGCGTTATTCACGAAAGCTAACAGATGAAAACAACTTAGTTGTTTGACAGATGAATGGATAAAAAATGTGATATGTGCATCCAGGGGACTGTTATTCAATCATAAAAAGAAATTAAATTCTGAGACATGCTCCAGCATGGGTGAATTTTGAGGACATTAGTGAATAACAATGAGTGAAATCGACCAGACACAAAAGCACAAATATTATATGATTCCACTTATATGAAGTATCAAGAACAAGCAAATACACAGAGACAGAAAGCACAAGAGAGGTTATTGGAGGTATGGGAAAGTGGGGGGGGGATGAAGAGTTACTGTTTAATGGGTACAGAGTTTCTATATGGAATGATGAAGAAGTTCTGGGACATGGATAGTGGAGATGATTGCACAAGACCGTGAATATATTTAATGCCACTGAATTTTTACTTAAAAATGGTTAAAATGGTAGATTTTATGTTCTGTAAATTTTATCACAATAAAGACAGAGCACTCAGAGAAGGCAAAACTGTAGAAACATTAAAGAGGTCGATCATTGCCCGAGGCTCGGAGGCAGGCAGGGAGGGAGGAATGAGAAGATGAACTACAGGAGATTTTTAGGGTGGTAAAACCATTCTTTATGGTACGGTAATGGATATTATGCATCTGTGAAAACCCATAGAGCTATACAACGCAAAAAAATAAACCCTTATATAAACTAAGGACTTTAGTTAATGATGTGTCAATATTGGTTTATTAATGGTAACAAATGTACCATACTAAGGCAAGATGTTAAAAATAGAGAAAACCGTATGAGAAGAGGGAAGGTATATGGGAACACTCTATGTTTTCCTCTCAACTTTTATCTAAATTAAACTGTTGTAAAAAGCAAAGTCTACTCATAAAAATAAAAAATAAACAATGAGCAGGCAGAGAAAGAAACGCATGCGAAGAAACAATTTAAGAAGGACAGCAGACCTCTCCTAGGAAGCAATGCAACCCAGGGGATAGTGGAGGAAGGCACCACCAGAAAAAACTATCAGCTTGGAATTCTTTACCAAGCTCAATGCTGTTCAAAACTGAAGATGAAATAACGGCTTTTTATTTATAAAAAAAATGCTCTCGGAATTTATCACCAACAGACACACACTGCAAGAAATGTTAAAGGAAATCTTTCAGGCAGAATGAAAGTGATGCCAGATGGAAGTGTCGATCACACCAAGTGAATGAAGAAGAAAAAAACGGGAACTACGTGGATAAATGTGAAGGTATCTGGGTGCTGCCGATCCCTGAGTTTTGGGGGGGCCCTCTGCAATGTTAAACAGGTTGATGCTAATGTTAAACAGCCTTCTTGATGGTTCAGTCCTTTTGAGCTTGCTACGTCATTTATGTCTTTAGGCCATTATGACAGACCATTTGCTTTCCTGATTCCAAAATTTTCAACGTTTGTCACCTCTCCCATTGTTTTGGCCATTTCCCCCAGGACTGGTGCGCATATCCCATCTGTTGTTGTGTATCAGAAACAGATGAAATATACATATTTGAAATATATGAAATATACATATATGTTCAAATATTAAAAACAAATAAACAGAGCATCGGTGAGCTGTGGGGCAATTCTTCCTTCAAGTTCCATGTCCCTTGGTTAAAGTATATTACCAGTGTGACTTCCCTTCAAATTCATTCTTGTCACTGCTATATAAATTTCCCATCAGGTCTGGAAGGGGTTGATGAACCGTTTTCCATCATAATTCAACTTTGAATCACTTATTTAATAAGAATACTCACATTTGTGAGACACGCAGGTGTTTTAGACTGAAAATGTGATATCATGCAGTTATTAGAAGCAGTAGGAAGTTGTGTGGGGCACCAGAAAGAAGCCTTTCTGGTTCCGGGACGGTCGGTGCTCAGGAGTTCTGGGTTCTAATTCCAGTTTTCTCAATACTAGCCGTCTGTCTTTGGTTAACTGACATGGCTTATCTGGATCTCACGGTCTTCATCTGTATTTTAATGATGGGGTTGGGTTTGGGGGGATTTAAGCATTTTATTTTTCTCTAAAAACATTTTCTGTGTATTCGGGCACAGTGGAGACAAATCTCATTTTTCTCATCCAGTTATAGAATAAAAACAAACTCTGAGCACTTTGTGGCGTTTCATGGAGTTGCTTATCATTACCATGTCCAAGGAATCTGTTGCCTTCCACCCCAGCATGTTGTGATACTCCACCTGTGACCTGAGATCAGGGAGTAGATATTGGGTAGAGTGGTCCAGGCGTAAGATTTAGGCATCTTTGAAGAATGGGATCAGCAAAGAGGGCCCTGGATCAGAGCTGCCCAGAAAACAAAAGTTAGGTTAGGCATGGGGGGACACAACAGGGATCCGCTGACTGGTACCAGACCAGAAGGAACAGGGTAAGGCCCTGGTTTATAAGGAGCAGGGGGGTCACACATCACTATCATGGGATAGTAGCGTGGCCTGATCAGACTAGTTCTGATACAGGGGCATGCTGGCTTACAGTGTGGGAGGAGGGGGGCAGGAGATACCCTCTGAAGTGTTGACACAAAGATTGTGTCAGTTTCTGAGATAGGACTCTTAGCCATTATGGGACTGATCAAAGTAGGGCTAATAAGAAAGGATTTCTGGAGAAGGTAATTTTGAATCAGCCACCTGACTTCTCAGCATCTTTTAAGATTAAGAAGTTGCATTCATTTAGTGCTGGCCCTGTTCTAAGCACTTTGCATATATTTACCTATTCAGTTACGATGGTGTGATGGTATTTCACATAGTAGGGAACTGAAACATAAAGAGCTAAAGTAATTCACCAAAGTTTAGACAGTGGCTTTGCTGCGAGTCAAAGCCAGGCTGTCTTGTCTTTAAATCCCAAGCTTCTAGCCACTATGCTACTTCAATAAAATTAAACTTACTAATCAGTTTTGGAAGACAAGATAATATGCTTGACTTTATTAAAGCTACCAAATAGAGTTAGTAGAGTTTTATATAATTTTTCAGTAGTTTTCCAGAGACCAAGGCAATATTGTCTTTGTCCACGAGAGGGCGCGTCCAGCATAATCTCCGTGCTCCTGGTTCCAACAGATTGAGTCCCAGCTATTATCTGCTGATGTCAGTGGCCAGCCTCACACAGCTGTCCATCTTTGACAAAATTCAACGGTGTTCAAAGCACACACAGAAAGGAATCGTTACTTCCAAATGGTGTGCAGATACGAGGGGCACTAAAACCGAAGGAGTTCCGTTTGTGGCTTTCCTCAAGGAGAGGAAACTGGGCAGAGAAGGACATGTAAGTCTAACTCATGGTGGTGGTTCTTGTGTCCTATGAGAGTGGGTTCCAAAATGATAGCCTAAGTCAGCTGTCCTGCAGGCACAAACCAGGCCAGGATGATGGAGCACGCAGGGCAGGCCAGGCAGGGGTTTCCCTGAAGGAGAAAAATGCCAGGACATGTTTGGGGCTAAGGGCACACTGACCAAGACCTCTCAGTTGCTAATTAATAATATCAACCCTTAAAGCCCATGCAGGGTCTTGGGTAAGGAAGAAGTTTCCTGTGATAGGCCAAAAAGGGAGAGATCTGTTAGGGTTGCCCTGTTCTGTTGGAGATAGTTGAGGAAGCCACAGATGGACTATTCTGTTGGAGCTTTCTTTTCTTTTCTTTTTTTTTAAAGTTTTTATTTATGTATTTATTTAGAGAGATAGAGAGCAAGCGGGGGAGGAGCAGAGAGAAAGGGAGAGAGAGAATCTCAAGCAGGCTCTGCACTGTCATCGCAGGGCCCGATGTGGGGCTTGAACTCACGAACTGTGAGATCATGACCTGAGTGGAAACCAAGAGTCGGACGCTTAGCCAACTGAGCCACCCAGGCGCCCCTGTTGGCTTTTTCTTCATGTATGTGCATGTATGTGACTTTATCATCACTGGGCAAGTGGTCTGTGAGAAATGTGCTACACTGATATTAAGGAAACAGGAAAGTGGGAATTTTCAATACGATAAGCATCACACACACACACACACACACACACACACACGAGGGTAGCTCAACAAGGACACCTTTTCTGATGATTTTTTATGGCATTGACTAACACTTTATAGGACTGAGTGTATTTTAACCAGAGAAAATGGATAGTAAGGCATCTTAGAAAAACTTGAGGGGCACCTGGGTGGCTCGGTTGGTTGTGCATCCGACTTCGGCTCAGGTCATGATCTCGCAGTTTGTGAGTTCGAGCCCCGCCTCGGGCTCTGTGCTGATACCTGGGAGCCTGGAGCCTGCTTCAGATTCTGTGTCTCCCTCGCTCTCTGCCCCTCCCCCACTTGTGCTCTGTCTCTCTCTGTCTCTCAAAAATGGATAAATGTAAAAAAAATTTTTTTAATTAAAAAAAAAAAAGAAAAACTTGAAAATCCCAGTGCATACTTTCAAAAACTCTTGGGATTCCAAGGGAGCTGAAAAGACATGTTCTCCCACCATTTAAAAATAATTTTTTTAATTTTTATTTATTTTTGAGAGAGAGACAGAGAGAGAGACAGAGTGCGAAGTGGGGAGGAACAGAGAGAGAGAGAGAGAGAGAGGGAGACACAGAACCCGAAGCAGGCTCCAGGCTCTAAGATGTCAGCACAGAGCCCGACGTGGGACTCAAACTCACAAACTGCAAGTTCATGACCTGAGCCGAAGTCAGATGCTCGACCGACTGAGCCACCCAGGCACCTCACCGCCTCTTTTTGATGCTTGAATCTTCTCTGCAGCAACAGCCTCCAAGAGTATTCTGGCTTATGTTTGAAAGTCATAGAGGTGGACATACCTACGAAAGGATCCGCTTCCATTTTGGGTAACTCTGGCCATTAAAAAGTAAAGTCACCTTTCCTCTCTACTCACTAACCTCAGATTTTTAATAGTTGCTGCTAGTATTTATTGAATTTGGAGCTGGTTATCCTCTTGTTTACCCCCTTAATGTATCTCTATGGGCGCATCCGTTTACTAAGGCTGCCATAATAAAATAGCACAGACTGGGTGGCTTAAAAACTTATTTTCTTACAGTCCTGGAGGCTGGAAGTCCAAACGAACGCCTGGCTGGTTCAGTTTTGGTTTCTGGTGACAGTTCTCTTCTTAGATTTTAGATGGCTGCCCTCTTGCTTTGTCCTCACACGGCCTTTCCTTAGTGTGTGTGCCGGTGGAGGGGTGGGGGTGGGGGGAGAGTGCTGTCTGGCGTCTCTTCTCGGAAGGACACTGATCCTCTGGGATCAGGACCCCACCTTTATGACCCATTTAACTTTAATGCCTTTTTCAGTGGCCGCATCTCTAAATCCCGCCATCTTGGAGGTGGCGGCTTCAATGACTAACTTTGGGTGGTGGGACAAACATTCCAAAACAGTAGAGTCTGTAGCAATGGGGTAAACATTGGTATCCTCACTTCACCGAGAAAGGGCATCTGAGGAACAGCCCTGTCTAGTAACGAAATGTGCATTTTTCTGGCGTAAGGTCAAAGGAGGAGGGGCCGTGGTCATGGTAAGCGAAGACTCAGTGTATGAGTTTGCTAGGGCTGCCCTAACAAACGCGATAGATGGGGTGTCTTAAGGAAGACGTTTATTTTCTCATAGTTCTGGAGAAGAGATAGCCAATACTGAAGGGGCAAGGTTTCTTCTGAGGTTTCCCTCCTTGGCTTACAGATGGCTGTGTTCTCCCTATGTCATCACATGGTCTTCCGCCTGTGTGTGCACTCTTTTTATTAGGACACCAGTCACACCGCGTGAGGGCCCCCACCCTCACGGCCTTCATTTAACCTTAATCACCTCTTTAAAGACCTGATCTACAAGTAGATCACATCCTGAGGGGCTGGAGGTTAGAGTTTCAACAGCTGCATTTTGGAGGGGACACGATTCAGCCAAGAACACCCAGGGTCCCGTCCATTCGTCCCAACAGAGGGCGCTAACGCCTGCAATGCCGCTTCCAGGATGCTTCAGGCCAGGACATCAGTCTCCCTTGCAGAATGCTTCCGGAAGCACAGCTCATTCCTCCTGGGTGTACCGCGGTTTACTGTGCACCCCATCCATTTCCAAATGTCAGGGCAAGTAAAAGAGAGTGGCACTTTTAATGTAATAAAATATTGTGCTCTTTTTGGACCCTGGGATTGTTTTCTGTGACCAGGAAACCTTTTTTTTTTTTTCCTCTATCAGATAGCATCTCTATGAGTATTATTATTCTATTTGCTTTTTCTCCTAGCACTTGGTTTCTATCCCCGCCCATCTGGAAATTACCAGTGAGTTACATAAATTGGTCTCCCTACCTATCATTACACATAGGAGGAGCTTGTCCTGGTACACAGGGTACACACTGTCCCCTGAAAGTGTGAAAGGGCACAGAGTTACGAAACCAAATTATACCAGGACTTTAGAAATATTTGGAGGAAGATACAGAAGCACCCTTGGGCTCGCCACACCGGAACAGCCATTTTCATCTTGCTTGTGGTTTCTTAGTTGCATGCTTATATATCTTGGTCAATATCTGCAAGGATCCAGGTGGGAACACAGAAACTAAACTGGCTGTTTTAACTGAGAAAATTTAACATAGAGAACTGGCTACACTGGAGTTGGAGAACTGACTAAAGCACACAGGGGAAACTGAGGTAACACACAAACAAGATGTTGCAGGTAGCATCTCCCACACCTAGGACGGGAGCAAGGGAGGGAAGAGGGTGAGGTCATCAGCAAACAGGAGCTTGGAGGGGGTCTGTGTGGGGCTGGGGCCATCTTTCAGGTAAGCAAAGATGCCAGGACTCCCACCCTCCGCCTCCAATTGGAGACATGAAGCGTCAAGGAGTCAGTCATGGCATCGATCTCTGTGTGATATAATTACCTCCCCAATTCAGTTAGACTTCCCCCTGGAATATTCTGTAAACTCAATAAATTTTTACATGAAATAAAAAAGACGAAAGTGAGAGAGAGGGAAATACTAGTCGAGATGCACTACACAAGGCCCAAGAAAGTGAAAATATGCATAAGCCACTGGAGTACTTATTTTATTTTATTTGTTTATAAGGCTATAGTTAATATTTAAGACTTCCTTTTCTCAAAGTTACAGGAAAGGCTAGAATGAACTTTGTAGTACTGGGCTTGAGTTGGAGACATCAGTAGGAACTCGGGTTCACCTAACTTCTGTATCAGGTGGGTGGATCCAGAAACAATTACAGATGTGTCTATACACGCGGGGTAGTATGTACGTACATATCACCTAGCTTTGTCCAATGAGAAGGCCTAGAAGCAATGACACCCCCATAGCAATGAGGGCACCCAGTGCCCAGATCTTGATTTCTAAATACTATTCTCTAAAAAAAGGAATCAGAGTTCTATCTAGGGCAGGGAAAACACAAGATGAGCCTGGGGCATCTTGTAGTGCCAGAAAGTAAGGAGACGCTCAAAAAACCAAAAAGATGGGGAGTATGTCAAAGGGACATAGGCATCAACTTGAGTGGCTTTCCTATGGCTACAGTGGGCCAATCTGAGCTATAGAATATAAAGCAGCATTAGATTCTAACCCAAAGTGTAAATGAGTCCATACTATGATAAATAAATGATTTAATTAACAAACAAACAAGAGAGCAAGCAAACAGACACAACTGTTCCTTATAGAAGAGTTCCTTATAGAAGAGTTCCATATAACGTCTGTAGATAGGGTCCTCCTTCCAAGAGGGGAGGATCAATTCTGCCCCCACCCTGCTCCTTGAGGTTGGACTGGACTTGGTGACTCACTGTTAACACATACGGTATGGAGAGGGGTTAATGGCGACCTGACCATGCGGAACCTGGCAAGCACAACCTTAACGAAGGGATGAGGGCTGAAAGACCCCGGATGCCATGCGAATGTCATATACCCCCTGATACGATGTGACAACAAGAGTGCTTCATCTCCGTGGTATTCTTTCCCAAATCCTGTAACCCCCCTCTAATCATGAGAGAAATGTCAGACCAACTTAACTTGAGGGACATTCTTCAAGATGCCTGACCCATCCATACTCCTTAAAATTGTCGAGGCCATGGAAGACAAGGAAGGGCTAAGAAGCTGTCACAGGCCAGAGGACACTAAGGAGATGTAACAAGTGAATCTAGGAATCATATTATGGACTGGACCCTGGAATAGAAGAAAAAAAACATTGATGGAAAGCCAAATTTGGGTTTAGTGACTCGTAATGTACCAATGTTGGTTTCTTGGTTTTGCAAATGTAGCACCGTAACGGACGATGATGACATTGGGAGGAACTGGGTGAAAAGCATAGATATTCAGGCACTTTCTGCACTATCTTTTTTATATTCTAATATAAAAATGGATTTTTATACATGGGCTTTCATTGGCTCTTCCATGTTCCCCTTTTCCTCAGCTGATTGGGGTTCTTTACCTGTTAGGGTGGCCCAAATCTTTATTCCTAAAGGGTCTGAATCCTCGGTGGTCTTGTTTTTTTTTAGTCATCATAGTGTTTCATTAGCTATCATTACTGAGCAGGGTAGTACTAAGGAAATTTTGGAGCATCCACTGGAACCACTGGGTCCCAGAAATATCCCCTTCCCTCCAGTGTATGGAAGTGAACCCAGTCACTTGGAATCAGCACCAATCACTCAAGCTACTTCAGGAGTCTCCTTTTTTGCCATTGGTTCCAAGGTATGAGGACTCCAGTATGGCCCGGTGGCAGTCATCTTGGAACACTGTGTCTGTGCCCAGTGGATGCGCTTCTCACAGGAATGGACGCCTGACAGGTTAGGCACTGGCGGTAGCTAGATTAGCCTTGGTGGAGAGAGACCCAAGTTAGTGGGTTTATGCAAAGCCCCCATTATGGGCTAAATGTTCCCCTGCAATTCATATGTTAAAAAATAATCCCCAATGCGATGTCATTTGGAGTCGGGCCTTTGGAAGAATATGATTAAATCATGAGGGTGGAGCCCTTATCAGTGGGACAAGTCCTCTTATAAAAAAAAGCCAGAGAGGTATCTCTCTCTGTACCTTGTGAGGTTACAGCAAGAAGGTCACTATCTGCAACTTGGAAAAGGACAGTCACCATATGTCAATTGTGCCAGCACTTTGGTCTTGGACTTCCAGCCTCCAGAACCATGAGGAAGAAATGTCTGTTGTTTAAGCCACTCAATCTATGGTATTTTGTTATGGCAGCCGGATCTGACTAAGACCGCCCCTTCCCCAACGCCAGAGACTTGCGCACGCACAGAGAGAGAAAGAACTGGGTTTCTGGGAAACAGGCTGGCTCGCTCTTGCCTAATTAGGAAGAGCATACACTGGAGTGAGGCCCTGTAGTTAGACATGGGACACCTATGTCGTCACATTCCATGCTTATTCCCAGAGATCCACCCACATACCTCTTTGTCACCAGACAGCCTACTTACCCATCTTCCAGTCCTGTTCCAAGTCCTCGATACCGGCCCAACCATTAGCCACTCCCCATGAGTCAGTATAGACGTTGGCTCTGGCTACTTCTCCAAAGAGAACAACAAATGTTCCCATTGGAGTTCTTCCCACCATCTTTCAGGGACACGCTTGGTGGAGTTGCAGCAGGTAGCAGTCCATTCCCACTCCATGTATTGTGCAAAACCATCCCAAACAAGGGCAGAACCTTCCCCCCACCCGCCTCCATCAGTGAGTCTTGAGCAACTCCTCCTCCTGAGCTTGTTCGAGGGGACTGAACAGGAGCAGACGTCCAGGAAGCCTGCGACAGATGTTCAATGCCAGGTACTCATGCATTGCACCATTTCTGCTTGGAAACGTGCATCTCTGATCTTGTGCATCCCCAACGTTGTGATTAAGTGTATCAGATGATACCGGTTCACGATGGGACGCTGGGGTCCCATTACCACGTGCTATCCCATGGTGAGGTATTCAATCCCTATCAAGTCCAACAGAAAGCCAGGAGCCATTTCCCAAAAGGAAAATAATGATCGGTGGAACAAGACAAGGCTTTGCTCCCAAACCTTAAGGTTCTGCACTTCCGAAGCTTGTCAGAAACTTCACACCACATTGTTAGTTTCCACAGAAACCTCATGCGTCATGGATATGCCGTGTCACAAGGCGCAAATGACAAACACTCTGTCCTGAGTCTGGGCCTGTTGCAGACTCCCTCTTGGCCTCTGGTCTCCACTTAAAACCGGAACTGTGATGGGTCAGAATAGCACATTCAATGTGACATGTTCCCTTTAAAATAAGAAAGGACATGGGGCAGCTGCTTGGCTCCGTTGGTAGAGCATCTATCTTTCGATCCCAGGACAGTGAGTTTGAGCCTCACATTGGGCATGGAGCCTACTTCAAAAAAGTAAAAAACAGGGACACCTGTTCAGCTCAGTCAGTTAAACAGTTAAACTGAAATCTGGTTCTTGATTTCAGCTCAGGTCACTGACTCTGCAGAGCCTGCTTGGGATTCTCTCTCTCTCTCTCTCTCTCTCTGCCCTTCCCCAGCTCTAACTCTCTTTGTCTCTTTCAGAATAAATAAGCTTAAAAAATATTAAAAAAGAATATAAAAATAAAAAGGGACCTGGTAAGCATTACGCCTTTTTCAGAGGCAAGAGGGGGAAGGCACAACCTGTTTTCACTTTGGAGAAGATATCCCGACATGCTGCGCTTACCACAGAGCTCATCTCTCTCTCCACCCCTACACCCACCTTGCACGTATCTTCTTACGGAGGCATCGAAGGTACCTGTTACTTCTTAGGCATCTCATCTATTATGCATGATGTCATTGATATAGCAGACTGGTGTGGTATTTGTGGATGTCAAGGCCATTAATATTTCTACCCTCCGGCAAAATTTGAAGGTGCACTGTTGGCTCTGCCAGTGAAAGCAGATTGTTTCTAGGGGTCCTTGGAAGCCGAGGTAGAGACAACCAAGAACCTGCCACCTCAAGTACTACATGCAAGATGCAATGAGTTGTCCCAATTTGCTCCAGGAAGCTTTTCACATCGGGAGCAGCAGCTGTAATAGAAGCCAGCACCTGTTTACATTGACAATAATTGACCCCTCTGAGATCTATCCACCTCCCAAAGGGCCAAACAGATCTATAGAGTGAGGGGAGTGGTATGTTTCACCCCTCCTTCCTTCAAGTTCAGTGGTGCCCCGATGTCTGCAAACTCTTCTCAGGATGTTGTATAGCTCTGGGTCTACTGTCCTAGCAGAGAAGGGATGTTTGGAGAACTCCGAGAGCCAGTGTGGGGATTCTTCCAGTTGTTGAATATGTCCGTTTTAATTATGCATTAGGAAATGGAGAAATAATGAGAAGGATGATCCTTGGACCTCCTGGGCCCACCGTGGTCACTTGTCAGCTCATGATTATAACCTCCCACTTTGATTAGTGGATCATAGAGATGTTTTAGGTTCTTAGGATAAGCATCCACTCTGAGCTAGCATCTTCTTCTTCTTTTTTTTTTTTTACATTTTATTTATTTTTGATAGAGCACAATTGGGGGAGGGGCAGAGAGAGAAGGAGACACAGAACCCGAAGCAGGCTCCAGGTTCCCAGCTGTCAGCACAGAGCCCGACGCGGGGCTCGAACTCACAAACCGCAAGATCATGACCTGAGCCGAAGTCGGACGCTTAACCGATTGAGCCACCCAGGTGCCCCTTGAGCTAGCATCTTCTAATCCCGACAAAGCCTGGACATTCTCCTTCCCCACAGTGCACACTCACCATTTACTAGGCTCTCACATCCTTTGGGAGAGAGCTTGGAGGGGTACGTACTTGTGACCTTGTTGCAGGGTCTTTCCTTAAGATGACCCAGTCCCTCTTTCAATCAAGGGTCTGTGAATTAGGCTGAGGGTAGGAGTAGTTTTTCCATTGTTGTGACTCCAGTTAGATGTCTGACCACCAAATGTGGAGTTTTCCTTTAATGCAGAACAAGAGGGACATTAGTAGGCTGTCCGTCCTATTCTCTTCCTAGAAATACTGTGATCAGTGAACCACATTAGATCAGAGACCATGCAGATCAAGAGTTCTGATTTACCATGTCAGACTTGCTGTCCTCACTAATTGTGCCGCCTTGTCTCTGACAGCTAGGTGCTGCCATCAACCTCTGCTGCTCCGGGATCCCGTCATTCCCCTGAAGCCAAAGAGCCCATCTCAGGAGATGTCACTCTGGCATCCAGGAGACAGTGACCACTGAGGTTTGCGAGGGTATGGGTGGTTTGCTCACCACTGAGGTTCTTGATACCTTAGAGGGGAGGTGTTCCCTGAGTCCTCGTGGGGAACATCGAAGGGGTGCGAATAGATGTGCAGGTTGTGTATGACAAATCTACTCGAAGGTTCTTATCTCCATAACCCCTTGGATTCCTTCCTCTATGTTATGCCAGAAAAGTTCTGGAATCCCAACCGCAGCGCATGTAGGCTACTGCTGAGTCCAAGCTTCAGTTGCCCAGCCAAGCAGACTGTGAGACCCACTTCCAGTAGTAGTAGCCGGCACATGGAACCCTGCATCTTGGGTCGTCTCGCCCATATCAATACCGTTGGCCCAGTCCTATGCTATGCTCTGTCCCCTCGGTTTAGCATCATTACAATCTGCTTCTGCATGAATTACCAGTTTCCTACTGGAATCGACGAGCACAGTCTTGAACTTCGTTTGGAGCCTAAGCTATTTCTTCCAATGTCAGCTTTTGTGTTTGATCCTCTGGAGTGTCCTGAGGAGAGTTTAGATTTTTACTTTTCTTCGCTTAACAGTTGGTCATCAGCTTTCCCCTTGAGTGTCTGCTTATGATTGCTTTTAATGATTGTGTGCTATTCCTTTATGTTGAAATATACCCTTCCAACCTACTCGCCTAATTTTGAGAGTTTAGGTTGTTTGCAAAAAAATACTTTTCAAAATATTCTGAAATTGAATATATAATTATTTCATTATATATCCTGAGTCTTGTTTTGCGAAGAAAAAATAAAATTACGAGGAAATGATGAAGAAGAAATATTTTATTAAAAAAATTAAGCAAACATCTGGAGAGTTTAGTTCATGCTTAGCTGCCTGACAGGAGAAATGGGTCGATTCAGAACATAATAGAACATCGTAGACCAAAGACATTGAAAGTTGAGGTAGGAAAAAAAAATCCAAGAAATTGTTTTATTATTTTGTATTATTTTTATAATTCATGGATCCATGATTGAAGTGATTCTCAGCAATAGTCACTCAGAATGACAAGCTTGGGGAGTGTCTGTTTTCCAGAACAATGTGAATGATAACTTTTTAACTTCATGGCTTATACTGAGTTACTGAGGGTCCACATCAAACTGCAGTGCCTGGCCCCAGGCCATACAGCTCAGCAGTCCCCATCCTTTGTCCTTCTTAATGGCCAGGTCTTCCCAGGTAGAGTTATATTGATGTTTTCCAACTTGATTTAGAACTGCCCACTTTTGAGTAGAAGCCGGAAGCCTCTCAGCAATGAGAGTTTGACTCCTGGATATCTATATTACCTTTCAGTCACACCATTTCCTATTTCTCCAATCCTTAAAAAAAAATTAATGTTTATTTATTCATTTATTTATTTTTAAAATGTTTGTTTATTTTTGAGAGAGGTAGAATGCGAGCAGGGGAGGGGCAGAGAGAGAGGGAGACACAGAATCCGAAGCAGGCTCCAAGCTGTCAGCACAGAGCCCGACGTGGGGCTCGAACTCACGAACCATGAGATCGTGACCTGAGCTGAAGTTGGACGCTTAGCTGACTGAGCCACCCAGGCGCCCCTTAATGTTTATTTTTGAGAGAGAGAGAGTGTGCGCGCAAGTGGGGGCAGGCGCAGAGAGAGAGGGAGACACAGAATCCGAAGCAGGCTCCAGGCTCTGAGCTGTCAGCACAGAGCCCCATGTGGGGCTCGAACCCACGAACCACGAGATCCTGACCTGAGCTGAAGATGGATGCTTAACCAACTGAGCAGCCCAGGTTGGACTGGGCTTTATGATTGGACTTCTGCCTTTATTTCCCTTCTGAAACTGGAGATTTGCTCCAAATTCCTTTCAGCTTAGGCCTTGACTCCGTGCTGATATCTAGGAGCTCCTTTCCTCGGGCCCTTGGTCCAGCTCCTTGGGTGCCCACAATTGCTCACTGGGGCTTTATTGTTCATGGAATCAATGTGTTGCAGCTGACTGTAATCACTATTCTGACTCTTCAAATTGGATTATCTCTTGTTGGTGCTTGTACAACTATGCCTAATTTCCCTCTACTTTTGATTATTACTTGGTTGCCTTTATTAGTGTAATTAGACAGTTTCATTCACCATGATCCCTGTTTGTCGGAGTACTTAATCTGTTTAGAAAAATAAACTACCAGAGGTGAGGATTTTAAATGGGATCCCCTAGATTATGTGACAAAATAAAAGATGGTGTTTAGCTACCTCTGTAGGAGGGTAGATCCAATACACTAAAGGACCCCAGTGATGGTTTTGGGGGTGCATACTGGGTGCAGAGGTTGGGGCTCCAACAGTTTTTAATGAAGATTTTAAAGGAGGTGCTATGGGCTGTGTGACATAACACGTCTCTCTATTGTCTCCTTTGTGAGATCTTTAGTAAAGTTCATATTAATTCCAAATGCTTTGTGTGAGTGGATTCCTGGGGAGGGGGGTGCAGATCTAGCATACAGTCAAATCTTAGGCATCCAAAACATGTGGAAGCTTCTATCTGAACCACAGGGGGCCAGGACCAAGGCTAAGAGTCTATTACAGCCTCGTGTTCACTGTCTACAAAGTTAGTCCTTGGGAAATAATCCAGGAAGCAGAACACCTTGACTTGAACCCTTGAAATTGCAAGACGGGAGTGACCCAAGCTCTAGCCCTTGAGTCTAATCTTAGGCAATGACAGAGGTTCAGAAACTCTACCAATATCCCTTCTTGCCAAGGCAGAAGTGCTGTTCAATATCCCAGTGGAGAATACCTTCACTTCTGCCATTACGAAGCTCACCCTAACTTGCCCTCACTTGCTCCGTGGAGATGGACTTGGAAGGAGCAAGTGATGCCTTTGTAGTTGATAGAAAGACATGCATTTCCAGTTTTTGCATTGTCTTTCCCCAACCACTCACTGTTCCCCATAATGTTTCTCTCTCACACCATCCCGTCCATTCCCTTTATGGAACATATCACAATTTATAAAAATACATTTGTTCTGAATACCAGTAATCCTGTTTATCCACGGCGGGACCTAGTAGGGACTCACGGAAATTTTGAGGCTACTGGTTAAGAGAAATATCTGAGCTTAAATCTATTCCTTGGCTGAGGTGACAATCTGGGGTATCTTAGTTAATGTTTGTTAGGCTGATGACTTAATCAGGTAGCTTTACAGTACTTTCATTTTATTGCCCCAAACATGTTTGCCTTTACTAATTCAATTTCCAGAAGTAGTCTTCCAGGAACCAACTAGAATTAATTCCCTGGTGTTGCCCTGAGAACTGAGTGAACAACCTCTCGCTCCTGTGTGCCCTGCCTGGAGAGCGACAGCAAGGTCTGGAGGCTTCTTCGAAGGGTCACCATATTTAAGACTGTTGCGCAAAGAAAATATGCCAATGTTCATTTGAGAAGCAATAAAACTTTAAAAACGATTTTTTTTTGAAGGAGACGTGAATGAAACAGCTGGTATGACTTTCTAAAACTTGGAAGAAACTGCAGAGCTTTGAAGCTAGGCCCAAATATTACAGGCCCACACGTGGAAGGTGTTTTGAATGCTGGCCATCCAGGGCTGTTAATGTCTTCCTTGCACCTGCTGTGAGGCTAAAAATCAAAACAAAAAATACCCTTTTGCTCATGGGAAGCAAAATGGCACAGTTCAACTGGAGTAGATCCCTTGAAGTTTAAGAGGAAATAGAAGGCCACAAGTGCCAACGCTTTGACTTCAGTTCTTAGACAATGACAGTAATATTTGCAGTAATATTTCTGTCCAGATTTGTTACTGCTCTAATGAAGTTCTTTTTTCCTGCTGAAAGCTCATAGCACATGGCATTGCTACCAGTTTGTTACTAGCAATGGATTCTCTGTGGGTAAAGGCAAGAATTCTTTGCAATGTCAAAGAGAACTAAGGCACGGTGCTCTTTTTAAAAAAATTTTTTATTTAATTTATTTTTTAACTTATATCCAAGTTAGTTAGCATAGAGTGCAGCCATGATTTCAGGAGTCGATTCCTTAATGCCCCTTACTCATTTAGCCCCCTCCCCAGCCCCTCCAGTAACCCTCTGTTTGTTCTCCATACTTAAGAGTCTCTTCTGTTTTGTCCCCCCTCCCTGTTTTTATATTTTTTGTTTCCCTTCCCTTATGTTCATCTATTTTGTCTCTTAAAGTCCTCATATGAGTGAAATCATACGGTATTTGTCTTCCTCTGACTAATTTCACTTAGCATAATACCTTCTAGTTCTCTCCACGTAGTTGCAAATGGCAAGATTTCATTCTTTTTGATTGCCGAGTAATACTCCAGTGTGTGTGTGTGTGTGTGTGTGTGTGTGTGTGTGTGTGTATACCACATCTTCTTTATCCATTCATCCATAGATGGACATTTGGGCTCTTTCCATACTTTGGCTATTGTTGATAGTGTTGCTATAAACATGGGGGGGGTGCATGTGTCCCTTCGAAACAGCACGCCTGCATCCCGTGGATAAATACCTAGTAGTGCAATTGCTGGGTCGTAGGGTAGTTCTATTTTTAATTGTTTGAGGAACCTCCATACTGTTTTCTAGAGTGATTGCACCAGTTTGCATTCCCACCAGCAGTGAAAAGATACCCTCTTTCTCTGCATCCTCGCCAACATCTGTCCTTGCCTGAGTTGTTAATTTTAGCCATTCTGACAGGTGTGAGGTGGTATCTCATTATGGTTTTGATTTGTATTTCCCCGATGATGAGGGATGTTGAGCATTTTTTCATGTGTCTGTTTGCCATCTGGATGTCTTCTTTGGAGAAGTGTCTATTCATGTCTTTTGCCCATGTCTTCACTGGATTATTTGTTTTTTGGGTGTTGAGTTTGATAAGTTCTCTATAGATTTTGGAAACTAACCCCTTATCTGATATGTCATTTGCAAATATCTTCTCCCATTCTTTTGGTTGCCTTTTAAGTCTTGCTGGTTGTTTCCTTCACTGTAAGGCACTGTGCTCTTACATTAATGCTCGTATTTTAGAAATCTTAGAGCTCTTATTGCAAACCCTGCTTTGTTTATAAGAATCAGAACTTGGTGAGAATCTCATCTCCATTCCTTGGAGATTCAGGGAGAACCAAGTCATACAAGCTCAAGAGCTTAATTTACATCCTGGACAATGAAAACAAAGATTCTAAGCATCTGTTGGAAAGTGATACAGTTAGGAAAATTTAGCTAACTCCATCTCAGCCAATAAGTCATATTATTAGTGCAGATGCATCTACTAGAAACTTGGGCAGTGTTAGTCTGGATTTAAGGCAGTTTCAAGAGACATTTTCAATACTGCAGTAAGATTATTTTTAATTTTCTCTCCAGAAAATTCATATAGTCTTGTGACTTATTTTTGGCAAAATATAAAAATGCAAGAAATTATTGGCGTGGATTCCTTGACATTTCAGGGAGGACTAAGGTTCAGAACTTTGGTTCTAGTCCTCAATAACAATGAGATATTGTTTAGAAGCTTCTTTGAATGCTCACTTTTAGGTGAGATGAATTAGTTTGCTAACTACTATTGTTTTGGTATTAAAAAGGTCAAATACCTAATACTGTGTTGGTTGTTCCCGGACATACTTAGAACTTACAAGTAGAATTTAAATTTCAGTTCTAGCAATGTAGACCAATGTTAGGGAACTTCGGTGAATGCTTACACAAGATAGGAGTGAGTTCGAATTCAAGTTCAAGTTCCAGTGTGTGAATGAACTTCCTTTCATCTGCCATGAGCCTTTGCGTTGCTTTTAGGAAGTATGTTCACACGGGATACCTGGAATGATTCCTTACAACTGAGGGAAGATCTGAGAAATTCATATTTTGTAAGAAGTGGACCTGGGGGGATCATTTATAAGTGGTAACTGTTGGGGAAGGAAGGTTTGTCTTTGTGCCCTCTCCAACTTGATAAGGCTTGATCAGAATCAGGAGCATAGACTGGGACACATTTGCTCCTAGAGAAATTCCCTGGGTATTGAAAGAGTGTCTGGTGTGATTCTCATCACTTTTCCATGAGAACTGGTTAAAGAGATTCTGGTTCGAGACATTGGTAGCAGTATCAGCAATGTCCTGTGCCAATGTTATAAGGCCAGGGTGGACACACAGCCAAGTTTTATGCTCGCCTGTTCGTGTCTCTCACTACTCGCTGCATTTTCATTTCCTAAAAATAAGACAATACCACTATATTCTTCCTAGCAGATGCAAGGAAGGACTTATTCATGAATTGTGTTTTTCTGGCCTTGGGTAGCATGCACAAAACATCCAAATGCTGCTCTTCCCTTTCTAAGATCAGAATTGAGACACCAGAGAGTGCCTCTCAGGTCTTATTTCTGAGAACTCAATCTAATTGCTATAAGTTCTCTTCCTGTAAACAAATTCGTATCCTGATTGTGAGGTTGACACCAACTTTAATGAAGTGCTCATCATTTCATTGAAAGCGATTTAACAACAGCTTATACTGGGCACTGACAGGAACCTCCAAAACGTCCAGTACTCAACTACAAATACGGGAGTTTGTGACAGTTCCCCTAGAAATGTCAAGGAAGCACACCAGCTGCTTGCTTCAAGTTCTAGATTTGAAAGCAAAATAGAGCAGTACCAGAAATCCCTGAACTAAAGAAGGAAAAAGAAATTGAAAGAGTCAATAGAAAGACATTCCTGGCTTTGATAAAAAATAATGGACTTTGATAGACATGTCCAACCATCATTTTCCATGCTTAGGACAAGACATTTAATCACAGGAATGTGGTGGCATAGTGGTCCTGGAAGCTTGAAGGTATCCTTCCCAGTGTCTCCCTCCATGTCAATTTCTCATGATTAATGTTTATTTATTTTTGAGAGAGACAGGGACAGAATGTGAGTGGGCTGGGGGCAGAGAGAGGGAGACACCGTATCCGAAGCAGGCTTCAGGCTCCGAGCTGTCAGCACCGAGCCCGACGCGGGGCTCGAACTCACGAGCTGCGAGATCATGACCTGAGCCGAAGTCGGACCCTCAACCGACGGAGCCACCCAGGCGCCCCTCTCACGATTAAAATGGTGGCGGCACATGAGTCTCCAGGCAAGGGAAATGAAGGTTGTCCAGACACCAGCTCCCAGGTGAGAGCAAGCCATCAATACGGGTGCAGTCAAACCGCTCTTGTTTTCTACCGACTTCTGAATTTAGTTTTCCCCCAAATTTCAAAGCGTGAACAGCAGCAACTCAGTGTGAGCCCAGTTCTTGCAAACATTTTGAGAGCGCTACCCTGACTCTATCGTGCCCGAAGGGAATACACTGACGCGTGCAGGAAAGTACACCGCCCTCCATTGTCGCCGTCACGATGAGTAGAATCCTCTAATTGGCCGACTGGTTATGATCAGGCCCTGCCACATGGTGAACTGACATCTTGGGTCTCTGCATATTCTCAGGGAAGCAACAGCAGCTGCCCGTTGGGAATTTGCAAACAAGTTTGCGGTTGTGCTCATAGGTCATATCAGATGAAATAAAAAAAGGAATCCGGCCGCATGAATCGTCACCAACACGTTTACCTTCGTCTGTCTCTCTTTTTCCTGTTGTGGGTTTTCCTCATTTGAGGAAGGTCTGGTAAACTTTGCCGGTTCATATCTAAGTAGGAGGCAATAAAAAGGCTGATTTGCAGGTGACGGCTAACTAGGTAAGAGGGCAGAGCGTGTCATTATGTCAGTGCCTTTCACATTGTGTCTTTGTTCTTACTTGGCTGATAACAGGGCAGCTCATTCATTTCTTCTTTCTTCTCTTTTCTTTTTAATTTAAATCCAAGCTAGTTAACATACAGTGTAACAATGGCTTCAGGAGTAGAATCTAGTGATTCATCACTTTCATATTAACCCCCACTGCTCATCCCAACAAGTGGCCTCCTTAGTACCGCTCACCCATTTAGCCCATCCCCCCACCCAACTCCCCTCCAGCAACCCTCAGTTTGTTCTCTGTACCTAAGAGTCTCTTAGGGTTTGCCTCCCTCTTTCTTTTCATCTTTAATCTTACTTTTCCTTCCCTCTCCCCACGTTCATCTGTTTTATTTCTTAAACTCCATGTATGAGTGAAATCATGATGCTTATCTTTCTCTGACTTGTTTCGCTTAGCATAATACATTCTAGTTCCATCCACATTGTTGCAAATGGCAAGATTTCATTCTTTGTGACAGCTGAGTAATATTCCTGTGTGTGTGTATGTGTATATACATATATATATATTATATATATGTATATATATTTATATATACATATATATAATATATATATATATATACAAACACACACATACTACATCTTCTTTACTCATTTGTCAGTAGATGGAGATTTGGGCTCCTTCCATAATTTGGCTATTGCTGATAGCACTGCTATAAACGTTGGGGTGCATGTGCCCCTTTGAATCGTCATTTTGTATCCTTTGCATGCTTATCCTAGTAGTGCAATTGTTGGGTTGTAGGGAAGCTCCGTTTTTAATTTTTTGAGGAACCTCCAGAGATACTGTTATCCAGAGGGGCTGCACCAATTTGCATTCCCACATTTCACTTCTTTCTTTCTTTCTTTCTTTCTTTCTTTCTTCTGTCTTCCCTTCCTCCCTTCCTCCCTCCCTCTCTTCTTTCTTTCTCTTTCCTTCCTTCTTTCTCTCTCTCTCTCTTTCCTTCATCCCCTAGCTTATGTCTTGCTTTTCCTTTGGTCTTTGCTGGTACTGTGTTGGGGAGGAGTATCTACTTTTTCTGCTTGCTTGGTGATGGCTGTAGGGTTGGGTGGATGGTGAACTTTGACACACCTAGACCTTCCATTAAGACCTTCCAGCCCTGTCTTCAAGGCAGGCCCGAGGCCTTCCATAGCTGAGTTCAAACGCTGGACGCTCAACTCTGCTTCACGGGCTACTTCCATTTACTTGCCATATTTCAGAGATGTATTGAGATCTCCTATGTGTGGTTCAACTTCCTGAAATTCTCTTCGTACAACTTTAAGGGTTTGGCTGAAAGCTTATGAGGAGATGGATGTTGCGTTTCAAAAGTCAGGGAAATGGAAGTTTATCATTCTACTGCCTCCGAGTAATCGATCTAAGACTTCAAGGAATCCAGGCCAGTTCTTCACAGCAAACCTAGTTCTTTCAAATCAATTAGCACCGCTCAGCATCATACAGGTGAATGAAAAGGTTGGTGGGTCGAGGCCGCCTTCCTATTTTCAGGCATTTGCTTTGTGTCTATTGTTTTCTTGTAGATTGATTCTTTTCTCCTATAGACGTGCTGTATCACAAAATTTTATTAAAACAATTTCCAACTAGTACTGAGATGCTTAATAGACGATTAACTTCTTTACCGGTAGGAAGTCACTAACAGAAATGGAAATTCTAAATCTGAAGGTCTTCGAAGAAAATTAATCACTGTCATCTGTTTCTTACACTTAAAGGCATTCTTTGAATTAATTGCCATTATTAAGCATTTGGGCCTATAGATTTAGAGATTTAGTGCTTTCTTTTTCTTTTTTGAAAATAAAACTGGGTCTCTGTCCAGGATTCCTTTGAATATGTTAATTAAATATGTGTTGGTCCATGTTGATATGTAAATAAAAATACTTTTCAGTCAAATCATAAGGAATTCTAGATGGCCAAAAACATGTTAAGAAATATCTAAGCTCATTCGTAGTAAAATGCAAATTAACACTAATGATAATGAATCAGTAGAGATTTTATGTAATGGTAATATTTAATGTTGGCAAGGGAACAGGCTGCTTGGAGTAAAAACTGGGATGTTTTTGGAGAGAAATTCTGCAATAAATATGAGAAGTCTTAACTATGCATGTGACTGAAACAACTTTGATTTAGGAGCTTATCCAAATCAAAGAATAACTTACATTTGAAAGATATAATTGAAAGAATGTTACCATTCTATTTATTTACCTACTTATCTATTTACCATGCTATTTACTTACCGGCTGCTGGGACTAACCTAAATATCTAAAATAGGAAATTGGTATAATCACTTATCGTATTACATAAATGAAAATCAATATAGGCAAAATCATGTTTTAGATTTAGTTCATTTAGTACTTTAGAAGAATCCTTAGAATATACAGTTAGAAGAAAAGATAAATTCCACGAAAGAATATTGATAACTATGATCCTATTGTTGTCCATTTAATTTTTCAGATATGTATGCAAAAAAAAAAATCTGAAAGGGGGTGCAAGGCAGGCACAGTCCATTGTCAAAGAGAAAACAAAGTTTTTTTTCTAAAAATTATTAATAGACTTCATTTTTTAGAGTAGTTTAGTTTATTATTTATTTTTATTTGTTTTTAATGTTTATTTATTTTTGAGAGACAGAGAAGTGCTAAGTGTGAGCAGGCGTGGAGCAGAGAGACAGGGAGACACAGAATCTGAAGCAGGCTCCATGCTCAAGGCTGTCAGCACAGAGCCTGATGCGGGACTTGAACTCACGTACCATGAGATCATGACCTGAGCTGAAGCCGGACACTTAGCTGACTGAGCCACCCAGGCACCCCTGGGTAGTTTTAGTTTATAGAAAATGAGCAGAAAACACAGAGAGTTCTTATTTGCCCATTCACCCCATTCCCCAGTTTCCTTTATTATTAACATTTTGCATTAGTGTGGTATATTTGATGCAATTAATGAGCCAATTTTAACACATTATCATTAACTAAGTCCTTCAGTGATATCAGGGCTCACTCTTTGCATTTACATTCTGTGAGTTTGGATAAACATATAATGACATGTATCCACTATTACAGTATCATACAGAACAGTTCTACTGCCCCCTAAATGCTCTGTGCTCCCTCCCTCCCTCCCTCCCTCCCTCCCTCTCTCCAAGCTCCTGGCAATCACTGATCTCTTTACCACCTCCATAGATTTGCCTTTTCTAGAATGTCATATAGTTGGGATCATACAGCGTGTCTTTTAAAATTCGCTTCTTTCACCTAGTAATATGAATTTAACATATTTTAACATGTTTTTTCATGGCTTGATTAATCATTTCTCCTTAGTGCTGAATAATGTTCCATTGTCTGGATGTATCACACATGAATGTATCCATTTATCTACTGAAGGCTGACGTACATCTTGGTTGATTCCAAGTTTTGTCAATTGTGAATAAAGCTACCATAAACATCCATGTGCAGATTGTTGTGTGGACATGTTTTCAGCTCATTTGGGTAAATACTAAGGAGTATGTTTACTGAATTGTATGGTAAGAGTTTAAGTTTTATAAGAGTTTAGTTTTTTAAGAAATTGCAGGGGCGCCTGGGTGGCTCAGTCTGTTAAGTGGCCGACTTCGGCCCAGGTCATGATCTCGCGGTCCGTGAGTTGGAGCCCCGCGTCGGGCTCTGTGCTGACAGCTCAGAGCCTGAAGCCTGTTTCAGATTCTGTGTCTCCCTCTCTCTGACCCTCCCCCGTTCATGCTTTCTCTCTCTCTGTCTCAAAAATAAATAAACGCTAAAAAAAAAAAAAAAAAAAAAAAGAAATTGCAATTGCCACTATTTTCCAAAGTGGCTGTACTATTTTGATTCCCACCAGCAATGAGTAAAAGTTCCTGGTGCTTTACATCTTTGCCACCTTTGGTGTTTTAGTATTTTGGATTTTGGCCATTCTAATAGTGCTGGTGGTACCTCATTGTTTTAATTTGCAATTCCCTAATGACTTATGATGTGGAGCAAACTCCTCTTCATATGCTTACTTGCCACTACATATTTTCTTTGGTGAGATGTCTGTTCCGATCTATTGCCCATTTCTTAATCAGATGCCTGTTTTCTTATCATGAAGTCTTTTATTTAATTTTTAAAAATTTTTAGAGAGAATGAGAGAGAGAATAAGCAGGGGAGAGGGGCAGAGGAAGAGAGAGAGAATTTTAAGTAGGCTCCACACTCAGCACAGAGCCCAATGTGGGGTTCAACCTGGGATCATGAGCTGAGCCAAAATCAACAGGTGGATGCTCAACTAACTGAGCTACCTAGGTGCCCCTCATCATAGAGTTTTAAGATTTCTTTGTATATTTTGGATACAAAATGTTTATCAGATATGTGTTTTACAGACATTTTCTCCCAGTCAGTGGCTTGTCATTTCATCCTCTGAACAATGTCTTTTGCAAAGTAAAAGTTTTAAATTTTAATGAAGTCCAACTTATTTTTCTTTCATGAGTTGTGCTCTTGGTATACTTAAAGGGGCGCCTGGGTGGCGCAGTCGGTTAGGCGTCCGACTTCAGCCAGGTCACAATCTCGCGGTCCGTGAGTTCGAGCCCCGCGTCAGGCTCTGAGCTGATGGCTCGGAGCCTGGAGCCTGTTTCCGATTCTGTGTCTCCCTCTCTCTTTCCCCCTCCCCTGTTCATGCTCTGTCTCTCTCTGTCCCAAAAATAAAAAAAAAAAAAAAAAAAAAAAAAAAGTCATCACCATTATATATGATGGCATATTATTTAGCCATAAAAAATAATGAAATCTTGCTATTAGCCACAACATGGATGGATGTAGAGGATATAATGCTAAGTGAAATCAGTCAGTCAGAGAAAGACAAACATCATATGATATCACTCATATGTGGAATTAAAAAAAATTTTTTTTCAACGTTTTTTATTTATTTTTGGGACAGAGAGAGACAGAGCATGAACGGGGGAGGGGCAGAGAGAGAGGGAGACACAGAATCGGAAACAGGCTCCAGGCTCCGAGCCATCAGCCCAGAGCCTGACGTGGGGCTTGAACTCACGGACCGCGAGATCGTGACCTGGCTGAAGTCGGATGCTTAACCGACTGCGCCACCCAGGCACCCCTCATATGTGGAATTTAAAAAACAAAACAAATGAACAACAACAACAACAAAAAGAGACAAACTGAGAAATAGACTCTTACCTATAGAGGACAAAATGATGGTTGCCAAATGGGAGATGGAGGGGGGAATGGGTGAAACAGGTGAAGGGAATTAAGGGTACACTTAACATGATGAGCATTGAGTAATGTATAGAATTGTTGAATCACTATATATTGTAAACCTGAAACTAATATAACACTGCATGTTAATTGTTACTTTAATTAAAAAAATGAATGACATAAATAAATAAATTAATAAAATCAATCATCGCCATTTCAAGGTCACTTAGGATTTCTGTGTTATCATCTAGGAGTTTGATAGTTTTCAATTTTAAGTTTACTTCTATAGTTCATTTTGAATTAATTTTGTGAAAAGTTTAAGGACTGTTGAGATTTTTTGTTTTGCATGTGGATGTATAGTTGTTTCAGCACCACTTATTGAAAAGGCTATTTTATTTCCCACTGAATTACTTTTACTCTTTTGTCAAAGATCAGTTGACTATAATTTGTGTGGAACTATTTCTGGGCTCTCTATTCTGTTCCACTGATCAATTTGTCTATTCCTTCACCAATACTACATAGTCTCGGTTACTGTAGCTTTTTAGTAAATCTTGAAATTGGGTAGCGTTAGTCCTATGACTTTGTTCTTCTTCAATATTGTGTTGATTGTTTTGTGTCTTTCTCCTTTTCCTATAAACTTAAAGAATTAGCTCATCAATATTCAAAAAATAACTTGCTGAATTTTGATTGAGACTGCATTGAATATATAGATCAAGCTGGGAAGAACTGACCTCTTGACCATCTTGAGTCTTCCTATCCATGAACATAGGATATTCCTTCATTTATTTACTTTTTCTTTAGTTCTTCTGTGATTTCTTTCATCAGAGTTTTGTAGTTTCTTCATATAGATCTTATACTTTTTTTTTTAGATTTATATTTAGTATTTCACTTTTTCAGTGCTAGTGAAAATGCTGTTGTGTTTTTATTTTTAAATTCCAATTATTTGTTGCTGGTCACGAATTACTTCTAACATCACAACCATACAGGAGGATGGTACAGGGCACCTTTTCTCTTATCTATTGAGTTGTGGCCAAGTAGAAGTATTTCCTGGCAGGTAAGTTAAAAACATGTGCCAAAGTTTTATTTTAGTCTTGCTGCATAGGAAAAGACTTTAATATATTCTAGAGATTCACTTTTGGAAGACACATTTAAAGGCAAATAGAATGATTAATCATTGTTAAACTATATATAAAAAGTTGAACTATATAAATAAAAAAAAAAAGTACTTGTCCAAAGAATTAATTGTCCCAACTGGCACAAATTTGAGAGAACAAGGGCACTCTATTAATGATTATACTGAGATGAACCTGGGACTTTACCCTGTACCCAGAGATGTGTGACTGTTAGGGTCTTGACTGATGGCACAGAGCATGGTTTCCAAGAACAAGTCTTTTTTTTTTCCAAGAACAAGTCTTAATCCCATTAAAGTTTATCAGAAAATTGCTCAAGCATTTGATCAGAAATACTAATTTCTTTTCAGAATGAGTTTTGAATTTCATCATACACAAAGGTTCTGTCACAGGCTGGGCTTAGGACAATTTTTCTTTTACATTGCTTTCGGTCCTTATGGAGTTGGGTGAGTTGGAATACCTTCTTCCCTCCGGCTTGTCTTCCTCTTCTCTCTTCCTCCCATGTTGCCTCTGTCCCTCTGACCTATTCTTCAAGTTTCAGCTCTGTGCTTGTGGTAGTCCACCCGAGAAGTCCACAGTAGTAACAGACACGGTAGAAGTGAATTCTTGTAGAGCGATTACCGTATAACAGATGCAGTCCTAGATAGTATAAATATATTTACTAATTTAATCCCCCCCAAGAGCCCTTTGAAAGTGGTACTGTACATATCCTATGTTAGGTAAGCAAACTGAGGCACAGAGCGATTAAATAGCTTGCCCAGGGTCACACAGCTATTAACTGTGTATTATAGATTTGAACAAACAGACTGGAGCCCCTGCTTTCAGCCAATCTGCTACAGGGAGGAACATCTACCAGACAAACCCTTCTCTCTTTATAGAGCACAACTCACCTGTGCCAAGTAAAAAAGGAAACTGGGAGTGAGAGGGATGGAAAACCATTGGTTCACTTTAAACAAATGAAGAAACAAACAAACACCTGTACTAGTCAGCTCTGGCTCCTATGAGAAAATAGCGCAGACTGGGTGGCTTAAATAAGGTGAATTTATTTCTCACGGTTCTGGACGTTGGAAGTCTAAGATCAAGGTGCTCGCCGATTTGGTTCCTGGTGAGAACTGCTTCCTGGCCTTTGGACAGCCGCCTTCTTGCTGTGTTCTCACATGGCCTCTTCTTTGTGTGCGTAGAGAAAAAAGAGAGCTCCAGTGTCTTCCTCTTCGCATAAGGACACTAATCCCATTATGAAGGCTCCATCCTCATGACCTCATCTAACTTTAATTACCTTCCAAGATGCCGCCCCTGAATACTGTCACGCTGGCAATTAGGGCTTCAGTGGATGAATTCTAGGGATGCACGTTCAGTCCATAACGACACTCGCCCCTATAATACACATGGACAAGTTAATAGTGGTTACCTCTGCCTAGCAGGACACGAGGTGATGAATTTTTGCCTGTCATTTTCTTTCAAAAGAAATTTTACTTTTATGTAAGGGAACACATGCTATTATAATACCTTACAATTGAATAATGACCTCCAAATGTGCTTCTCCTTCAGTTTTGCATTGAGGTGTGAAACATTCCGCCTGAATTCCAGGACAAAGTATTTGCAACAAACACCACCCTTTAAAATAGGTGAAACGACACGGTGGCATTCTGTGCACATGGTGTGGGCTCTGGCCTTTATGGGAACTACAAACCAAGTGAGCTAAGCTTTCATCTCAGGCAGGGGGAGTCTTCTACACACGAGAAGAGTATCATTGTTGAATGCACATGCCATCCATCATTTCAGGTTCACTCCGGGTCGAAGCATAGATCATTCCCTCTCCTATTAAAGAACAAGCAGAAGAGGCTCCTGGGACTTGGCAATTAAGGGCAGCATAAATCAAGCTGGAAAGTTGCCCACAATTTCAGCCGTTTGTTCAGACACTTTCCCCATCTCCTATTTTCTCTGCTTTTCCTTAATTTCATTTTTTTTGTTGTTCACATAGGATTCAATTATGGAGGGCTGCTTTATCTCTCTGTTATGAATGTAATTAATACCTTAAAAGAAAAAAAAAGCTTATAGAGGTAAGAAAGCTGCATTAAGAGTCTATGTGTATCTAAGGACAAAGCAAAGCAGTGAAGAAGTTTTCAGAGAGAACAATGGTATAGAGCTGACTGGAACTAGGGACCAACATAGTCCCCAAATGCTGACAACCCTCTGTGGTGCTATTGTCATGTTCATAAAAGTTACGATTTTTTCTGGGTGCTAAATGCATGAACTCAAGAGCACAAAAAGTGAAAGTCTAACTTGGTGGTGGTGAAGTCTCCTTGATGTCAAAATAACCATATAAGTAATTGAAAAATATTACTCGGCTCTGTGGACAAAATTCAATCTAACCAGTTGTTAGGTTTTAACCTTTTGTATCTTGGGTCCAATAATTCAGTGTAAGAAGTTGGATCCTGTGTTTACATGAGGGAGAGCAAAGGCCATTATTCTAAGATGATCATTGCTATGTTTTAAAGTACGCTGTTCATGCCTTAGAACAGCTGTATTTCTCCCTATCTGAAAGCCAAAGGAAAAGAGGAAATCTAAGTGTTTCAGTCGCATTGGAACTACAATAGCATAGAATTTAGATCTTTTCGTAATGAAGAGCCCTGCCACATGGAGAGCTGGAGCATCGAGGTTCTTCTTCCTGAAAGTGAGGTCTTTATGTAAAGTAAAAAGGATAAGAAAATAATAATGGCTCCTGTTTTCTTGCATCAGACACCGAATTCCCTCCTTTATATTCCCTGCCTGGTTTTATTTCTTCAATCGGCTTTGTTCCACTGCTCAGATCATATGTTCTGCCCCATCCCTGCCGACACCCCCACTGTCCTGCAGGTACGCCGTGCTCGAAAGTGGATGCAGAAATGAGAGATATGAATCTTTCTCTTAAAGAGCTTTCTGTCTAATGGAGGAGATACGAAAAGGTAGAAAGAGGTACAAAATACCATGCGGGCTTCATAAGAAAGAGACTCAAGTTGTTAGAGAATGGGGGAGGCGAAGATGGGGCACTGCCAGAGAATATGATGTAACGATGTTTGGATATTTTATCATGACTCCCCAGCTGTCCATGTGATGCTACATACACTATCTGGTGAACTTCTCAATGCTAGCTGGAAAGTAATACTTTTATAAATCCTTTTTCATCGAAAAATGTAAGCATCTATGGAAGAGCACCTCAAACAGAAATACACAGCTCAGTTTATCATTGAGGAATGAACATCTCTGTAACTACCATCTAGGATAAGAAATAGAATATTCCTAGCAACCCAGAGGCCCATTCTAGATGATTGTATTAGAGTTCTCTAGGGAAACAAAATCAATAGGACACATGTACATGCATATATGGAGAATGAGAGAGTGAGACAGGGAGAGAGGCAGGGAGGGATATATATATATATATATATATATATATATTTAGGGAATTTGCTCATGCAACTGTGAGGACTGGCAAATCTGAAACTTGACAGGGCAGGCCCATGGCTGGAGACCTTGGGAAGAGCTGACATCGCTTGGAAGGGTCTGAAGGCAATCAGGAAGCGGAATCCCTTCTTCTCCTGGGGACCCCATCCTTTTTTCCTTAAGGACTTTAACTGACTGGGTGAGGCCCACCCAATTTACGAAGGTCAATCTCCAGTTCTCAAAGTCTACGGATTTCAATGTTAATCTCATCTCAGGCATGCCTTTACGGCCACATCTAGACTGGTGTTTTACTGAGTATCTGGGTCCCCTGGCCTAATCAGGTTGACATGTAAGATTAAGCATCGCATAGATCACAATGGCCATTATTTGTTTTACTTTATGATTTTCCACCTATGTATGCAGTCCTAAAATTATTTTTTCCATATTTTGAACTTTATAAGTGGGATTGTGCCAAATGGGTATTTTTTGTGCCTGGCTTGTTTTGTTCAGCATTACATTTTTAAGATTCATCTGCGTGTAGCTATTCATTGCTGCGTGTAGCTATAGTTTAAAAAATTTTCATTGCTGTATAGTATTCCATTGGATGAACAGACGACAATTGAACTATGCTTCTTTTGTGGGCATTTTGTTTCCAGTTTGGGGAATTACCAACTCTCATGCTACTATGACCACATTTCAGGAGCACAAAAGCATATTTGTACAGTATTTCCTTAGGAGTGGGATTTGGGGGTTGGAGGGTGTGTACATCTTCAATGTTATCAGATCATGACAAGCTATTTTCTGAAAGGATTAAATCAATTTCCTGCCTCAGCAGCAGCAGTATGAGGGAAATTCTTCCCCTCCCCTTCTCTCTCCTTTCCTCTTCTTCTTCCTCCCTTCTTTCTTTTCGTGGTCACATCTACCTTGAGTCAGACTCTGAATTTCCTTCTTTATATGCCTTACTTCATCTAGTTGACTAGCTATATTTTTATAGTCAATATCCAGTAAAATATGTCCCAGAACTGATTAAGAGACTGGATTAGTGACTGCAATATTTCTCATATTCACTAGGGTGCTATCTTGAAGAAATAAAATATCATCATGCATTTAGCCATTTGGAGCGGGGGGAACATGAACTTCAGATTTTATTCTGCTTGAGTTTTATTTAGTAGAGTTGTATATGTGTGAGACCGTATGTGTGTGTGTGTGTGTGTGTGTGTGTGTGTGTGTGTGTTTGTGGGAGAGAGAGAGAGTGGCAGGGGTTCCCATGCTGTACACAGGCCGCCTGTATCCCCAGCTGATGGAATGATAACTGAGCATCTTTGGTCTGCAGTGCCCCCTTAAAAAAAAAGGTTTATTTACTTAAGTAATCTCTACAACCCAACGTGGGGCTCAAACCCATGACCCTGAGATCAAGAGTCACATGCTCCTCTGACTGAGCCAGCCAGGTCCCCCTGCAGTGCCCTTTGATTCACATCCTTCCCTGTGCTCCTTCCTTCCTTATTTCACAGCCTCATTTGCAAGGAAACCAGGCCTCTCACTCTCCCCAGAAAACACTGCCAATTTTCCATTTTCTCCATCTCCTTTGGTTCTGCCTTTATCCACTTACTCCTCTTATAGTTCATCTTGTATCTTATTCTTTCTGGGCCTTGACCTGCACTAAAATCTGAGAAACCATTTGGGTTCCAGTAGTTTAATATACTTTGTTTAAGGCTTAAAACTCGTTAAAACTCTTCAGCTACGGTGACTCAAATGAAAGGTGGTCACAGATGGGAATTTCTGTGTAACAAGGATTTTCAGTTTCTTATTTCTTTACCATTTATCCATTATTTACTATTGATTAAGTCATTCTAACTTTTGTAGAGTGAATGCTAGAAAGCAGACTGGCTAATGATCCCTTTCTGTATGTTGGGTATTCTTGGGAATGATAGAGGGAAATATGTAAATAAACATGATGTTTCATGAAATGAGAAAATCACAGGACATAAAGTGACATGAGGACCACATTCAGGGGTCCGAAGCGTCTTAATTCGCTGTTTTTGTTTTTGTTTTTTTTTCAAGCGAGTAAACTATGTTCATGGAGTTCAAATGGCTTGTCCTAAGTCACCAGCTAGCAGCTGGGAGAACTAGTCTTCTAAGTGTATTCTCCCTTCTTGTTACTACTCCATATCTTAGCAAGGAAATGTGAAGAAATAGCACTATATTTTTGTGACTGTTAAGTAAAGAATATGTATTAAGGGAGTTAATATTTAAGACCTATTTCTAAGTGTCAGCTGTTTTACATATATTTTTTTCATTAACTCATGCAAATTTTTGTGAGGTAAGTGTTATTGGCCCCATTCTATTTTCTTCTTTTCTTCTTCCTTTTTTTGGCCTCCTAAGCAAATGTAATGATAAACGACAGTACACTGCATTTTAAGGAAATTTCTGACAAGATATATATAGATGAATGCTAGGTAAGTCTTGTTCAGCCCCATTCTATTTTATTTTATTATTATTTTTTATTGGATCCCAGCGTTAGAGAATTGGGTTAATCATAATCTTAGGTTTATGACACATTCTTGTTATTGTACCATGCATGGTCTACTTTTATTTATATAGTTGGATATTTTCTATTAATGTAATAAACACTCAGATCTTCTACCCAAACAAAAGCTAGGATATATTTTTTTTCTTTTACGTTTATTTATTTATTTTGAGACAGAGCGCAAGCAGGGGAGGGGCAGAGAGAGAGAGAGGGAGAGAGAGAATCCCAAGCAGGTTCCGTGCTGTCTGCAAAGAACCCGACGAGGGGCCCGATTCCACGAACTGTGCGATCATGACCTGAGCTGAAATTAATAGGCAGATGCTTACCTGACTGAGCCAGCCCGGTGCCCCACGGGATCTTGACAATAACTACGTCTACTTCCATTTCACTGATTCCTCCCAACTAAGGTAACCATCATCCTAGATCCTGTTACCTTGTGCTCCTCTTTATATCATCTTATTACATCTATACGTATTCTTATACTCATTTTAACTTTATGAAAGTTCACAGCGTAGTTGCATTTTTCAAAACCTACCCTTTATATCCAATATTGTTTTGCTGAGATTTATCCACATTGTACGGATGGTTGTATTTCATTCATTTTACCTGATGTATTCTGTCCAATTGTGTGGCCGCACATCAGTTTGTCCACTCTCCAGTTGCTAGGCACCAGGGTTGTCTCCAGGATTTCTCTTTTGTGAATGATATTGCCGTGAACATTCTTGTGCGTGTCTTTATTTATTTACTATTATTATTTAGTTCCAGTGTAATTAACATACAGTGTAATATTTGTTTTAGATGTACAATACAGCAATTCTATACATTACTCAGCAATTCTATACAGGAGTATAGAATATATATTCAGCAATTCTATACATTACTCAGTGCTCATCACGACAAGTGTACTCTTAATCCCCTTTACCTATTTCCCCCATCCTCCCACCAACCTCTCCTCTGGTAACCATCAGTTTTTTCTCTGTATTTAAGAGTCAACCCAAGTGTATATTGATATAGGAATGGATAAAGAAGATGTGGTGTATACACACAATGGAATATTACTCAGCCATAAAAAGAATGAAATCTTGCCATTTGCAACCACATGGGTGGATGCAGAGGGTATTATGCTAAGTGAAATAAATCCATCAGAGAAAGACAAATACCATATGATTGTACTCACATGTGGAAGTCAAGAAACAAAACAAGTAAACAAAGAAAAAAGAGAAGAAAAACCAGACTCTTAAATATGGAGAACAGTCTCATGTGTTTTTGCTGTATGTGGGTCAATCTCTCCCGTGTGTATTTCTAACAGTGGAATTGCTGAGGCACAGCGTCTATAAATATTCAACTCCAGAAGATTGTGCCAAATTGTTTTTCAGCATGGTTGCACCAGGTTTTATATCTGTGAGTAATCTGTAAGACATTCAATGGTTCCACATGCTCTCCGACACTTGGTTTTGCCAGAGTTTTACATTTTTTCTCACCAAATCAGTGTAAATTGACATCTCATTGTGACCTTGATTTATGTTTCTCTGAATAAAACCATGTGGAACATGTCCAGATGGTTATTGGCTGTGTGTGGTTCCTGTAGTGAAATGTCTCCATACTCGCATTTTACAGATGAGAAAACTTCAGCTCAAAGAGGTTAAGTATCTCGCCTTACGTATCATGGGGCAGATCTGGACTTCAAAATCAGGTTCTTCTGAACACAAAACATTTGTTTTCTCCACCACTTGACACAGGTTCCTTAAGCAGTGGGACTGGTTTTTAATAAAGTTATCAGAAATCATTCACTTGAGTAACTGCTTTCTTTTAAAGGACTCATTTTAGAAGTCTGCCCCTTTAGTCCGACAATGAGGCCACTGTTGGAACAATTTGTAGATTTCTTTTCACAACGGCCACCAGTTCAAACGGTCAGTTTATAGGCCTTTGTAAGAAAAACAGTCTTTTTGTTATATTAAATTTTCTTGGCTTATTTGGAATCTGAATGATATCCTCCAGAATTTTCATTCACTTTAGGGACTAGGTTCATTCTGCATGAGTATCAGTTGTTTCAAAAACCAAACTACCATTAAAATGTTTGAAAATGTGTCTCAGGGGCTCATTTCAGTGGCTTTCTGGTTGCATCTTTTGAAGCCCTGTGGACAGACCCAAGGACCTCTGAGGGGAATTGAAGGAAGCAGAGTGCCCATCGTAACTGAAGGATTTTGTGTTTTCTATATTAGACTTCGATATAATATTTATTTGGAGGAAAGAAGCTGGTAAAAATCAATTTATGAGATGCCTTTCCTAAATCCTTAAGCCCCTCCATTACATCCCACCCCCCAATGTTCTTCATGACCCTTCCCCACCTGATCAATTTGGCCAGTCATTGGTTTTGTACTCACCAGAACATAACCTCCACAAGGCGGGGGCTTTGTTTTGCTATGTGCCCTCATCATACGAGAGTGCCAAACACAGAGTAGATGTTCAATCACTCTTCAATAAAAGAAGAATGAAAAATGTCACACCGAGTGGCCGCTGCTTTGAGAGGCACCCTCGTTCCTTCCCACACAGACTGCATAAAGAAGAAGAAGATAGCAAGGCTGCATTACATCATGAGAAGTTCAACGCCTCCCTCCTTACCCCCACCCCCCGCATCCCACAATTAAGCATTCTATGTGGGAGTCAGAGACTAAAAGAACTCAATAGTGGTACTTTTAGGGAATTCCGGTTTTGTATGTGCTTTGTCCCTTCACGGCATCAGAGTCAGGTACTGGAAATACCTGAAAAATTTGATTTCATTTTAGCTTAACGGAATCACATCAGGTAAAAGCTTCCTAGACGTGAACATTGATCCAGGAGCTGAAATATCCACTCCTCTCCAGCTGCATATAAAGAGAATAAAATTCACTCAGCACCCTCGTGGAGAGGGTTCAGGGCCAAGGACAGTCCACACACCTTGAATTTCAGTAAACATTGAATCCAGATGGATATCTTCTCTTTATTGAATAAGCCAATGGAAAACATTTCATCACAGGGCTTATGAAATCTCCCGCAAAAGAAAGGAGAGGGAACCTCTTTCTGAATATTCAGATGAAGAGTAAAGTCTGAAACAACTTACTGCAGAAGGACAAGAACATTCCAGGGAACATTGGCATAACAGGATGCAGGAAGACCCGGCGTAAATAATGAAGGGTTAGGACTTTACAACAGGAGAAACTATCTCTGTGAATATATAGCAGAATGAGACAAGGAGGGAGTGGAGTAAATTAAGGAACCATTGCAAAGCAATTAAAAATGCAACAGCCGAGTGGCTATCCCCACTGATGGCAGTAAACTGTAGGGTGGGCAGAAAGTGATGGGCCCACCGAGGTAGAGCGCAAATATTATAATCACCTCTAAGAATGCAGAGTAAAAGTACAAGGACTTGTAACCAAGATGATGTGGGCTGGATAATAGCTACTGAAGATAGCAAAGAGAGCCAACCTCAGAATTTCAGGTATTCCCAAGGAGGAAACGAAACAACTGGAATGGAAGCAATAATCAAAGATCTGCTTGAACCAACCTTTCTGAGTTTGTTCCAAGGAGGACATTTTCACCTATTCTAGGAAAAGGCAATGAAAGCTCTTCCCTCCTCTCCTTGCTGCTCTTCATTTTGGAGTGGTGATCGGTGAGGCAGTGGCAGGAAGTGAGGTCCACGTTCCGAGCACCTGAGGTGGTGTCTTGGAACGGAAGTGCATGATGGATAGGGCATGTAAGTGTTCTATGGTATTTCTAGAACAGTCATGTCAGTGGCTTCTTGGTACCTTTATTTCTTATTTTATTTATTGTATTTTTTTTTAAGTTTTTATTTATTGATTTTGAGAGAGAGAGAGCATCCCAAGCAGTCTGCACACCTTCAGCACAGAGCCCAATGTAGGACTCAATGTCATGAACCGTGAGATCATGACCTGAGCTGAAATCAAGAGTCCGCTTAACTGACTGAGTTACCCAGATGCCCCTACTTTATGTTACCTTTAAACTGGAGTAGCCTGGGCTTACTTTGCCAGTGGTTATGAATTTTAAGAAATCCGAGTTCTCCAGAGAAGTGGAACCAATAGAATAGAATGTCTGCGTATATGTATATGTATATGTATATGTATATGTATACAAATACATATACCTATGTACGTACACACATGTACGTATACACATATTAATATACATTTATTTCTCTCTCTATTTATTTATTTAATTATAAGGAATTGGCTCCCACAATTCCAGAGGCTGACACGTCCCAGCATCTGCAGAGTGAGTCAGCAGGATGGAGACACAGGAGAGCGGATGTGTAATTCTAGTCCAAGTCTGAAGACCTGAGAACCAAGGGAGCTAGCTGAGGGTGTAGTTCTAGTTCAACAGGTCAACAGACTGACAAGCTGATAGTTGAGTTCCAGCCTGAGGGCAGGAAACAGCCATTGTCCCAGTTTGAAGACAGGCTGGCGGGAAGAATTCTTTCTTATGAAAGAGTTGAAGCCTTCAAGTGATTGGATGAGGCCCAAGCACATCACAGAAACAATCGGCTTTACACAGTCTACTGATTTAAATGTTAATCTCATCCAAAACCTCCTTCAGAGAAACACCTAGAATAATGTTTGGGCAGCCCATGGTCCAGTCAAGTTGTTGTATAAAATTAACCGTCATAAAACTCTTGCCTGTCTGTGATCACATGTGCCCATTTTAAAAAAAAATTTTTTTTAACGTTTATTTATTCTTGAGACAGAGAGAGACACAGCATGAATGGGGGACGGGCAGAGAGAGAGAGGGAGACACAGAATGGGAAGCAGGCTCCAGGCTCTGAGCCATCAGCCCAGAGCCCGACGCGGGGCTCGAACTCACGGACCGTGAGATCGTGACCTGAGCTGAAGTCGGACTCTTAACCAACTGAGCCACCCAGGCGCCCCTCATGTGCCAATTTTTAGTATATTTTACCTTCTGTGTCTGGGGGAGGAGAGGGGACCAGAGTGATGGTGAAATAGCCCTCAAACACAACATCTCAGTCTCTCCTATGTCTAGTGGGACTATTTGGGGGCAGTGAGCAGGAGTCCTAGAGACAGAAATCCACGCTAATCATAAGGAAAAGTGTCTCTGTGAGAACTGAAGTGCAAAAACCCACTTTACACCCCAGAGTGTGGCAAGTGGGTCCCAAGTGACAGAATTCCCCTGGGAGGTGGGGAATTTGCTGCTAGCAAAACAGCAGCTTTCCCTGCCAAAGACACATTGCTCCCATAGACCAGTGTTTCTTAACCTTGACTGCACACTGGAAACCCCTGGGAGCTTTAAAAAATATGGATGCTTGGATCCCACCCAGAAGTTCAGATTTAATTAGCCTGGATATGGCCTGGACATTGAGATTTAAAATAAAAAAAATATATAGTAGTATTCACTTTTTTCTTTTTCTGATGTACATGTCTATGAGTTTAACACATGTAAAATAGAGTCGCGTAACACCCATCACAATCAGGGTACAGACTAATTCTAACACCTCCCAAATTGTCCTTGTACATACTTTGAGCCCAGACCCCCCTTCTCTCCCCCCAGGCTCAGACCCTGGCAACCATGGATCTGTTCTCTGTCCCTAAAGCCCCTCCCACGCACCTCTCTTCAAGAACATCATGTAAATGGAATCAAATGTGTGTCATTTTTGGAGCACTGGGGTTTTAAAAAGCTTTCCATGTGATTCTAATGTACTGCCAAGGTTGAAATCACTGACGAAGTCTCTGTAGCTGGTTCCTTCAATAAGCATGAAGCCTGCTTCCTTCTTAACTGAATGAGCAGAGACATCGCATAGAGACTCAAGAATATTCCAACATGGAATCCAGAAGGGCCTCCCAGTGTGGAAAAACGAGAAATCATGTTTGTTTATTTTATTAAAAAATTTTTTTTTAATGTTTATTTATTTTTGAGACAGAGAGAGACAGAGCATGAATGGGGGAGGGTCAGTGAGAGGGAGACACAGAATCTGAAGCAGGCTCCAGGCTCTGAGCTGTCAGCACAGAGCCCGACACGGGGCTCGAACTCACAAACCGCCCGATCATGACCTGAGCCGAAGTCGGAGGCTCAACCGACTGAGCCAACCCAGGCGCCCCGAGAAATCATTTTTAAAGGAAAACAGGTGATGCAAATTATCCCAAACCTCGTCCAGATTAAAAAAAAAATGCCCTAAAATGGGATTGTTCTAGGAGCTTAAAAATAGGGAGCAAGACTTTCTTGGCAAAGAGCAGCATCGGATGACATTCAAGAACTCTGCCTCCTCTAATGTCCATACTTGAGGGTTTGCACAGAGGGGAGGAAATAAGACACCATTCATTCGGTCCAAATGAGTAAATTACGATTGCCGCCAGCTGTCCCTAGGCAAAAACAGACTTTCCAGCCAACGATGAAGCCTGGGTCGTTGTTTTGGTGGCACTTCTTTGTGAGATTGTCACTGAACTAGGACTATTGCAACAGCGAGGCTCTCATTAAGGCATTGTGTGCCACTTCGCCGCGGGGCGTGGGGGTGATAATCTCAGACAGCTTTGAGGATAAAGCTTAAGGGGTGTTTTACTGCATTCTTCTGTGTCAGGGGTTCAGGAAAGAGGTCCCCTGGAATAGTGATAGCCTCCACCTCCCTCCGTTAGGAGCTAGTTGTGAAGGAAGGATTGCCTGCCTCCTTTGGGCCATGTCCCCCCTGTTCTGTCTCTTCAGTGCACTATTCCCCTGTTGCTATCTAACCCTGTCCTCGGGCAGCACCCGGGAGAGCGTTGACATTCAGACCCGAGGGGCGGGTCATTTTGAGGAAGCCCCTGGAGCTCATCAGCGTCCACCAGGCCATATGCAAATGTATTTTTGAGTTGAATTTATAATTGAGTATTCCCTAATGGAAGTAGAAGCGTCTCTGGGTAATGCCAGGAGGCCAGGAATGAGAAAATTAAGCTTTGTAATTTAATGTGACTGCCTCTTTTGGTTTTGTGAAATGCATCAAGGGAGACAGTGATGTTATGGTGTTGGGTTCACCTAAAAATAGCCAGATTGCAGACCTGAGACTGCAGAAGGGATCTTTTTGGCAACGGGGATACTAGTCGATTGATAACAGAGTATGTTATGGGCGCTGTTTTCTTGAAAACAAATTGTGGTTTTCAACAAGAGGTTATGAGGGCTGGGAGCTGATTGGCTTAAAAGTCCTGTTTCCTGTCCTGAGATTCTATATTTGAGGTTAAAGGGCTCTTAGTGTATTATTGCTGGTCCATTAAAAAATACATTTTCTTCTTTTCTGTGTGTGAGTTTACCATTGGACGGAAGTTCAGGCCGGATGATTGTTTTTAACGTTTATTTATTTGGGAGGTGCGGGAGGGACAGAGTAAGAATCCCTAGCAGGCGCCATGCTTAGCGTGGGGCCCAACGCGGGGCTTCATCTCAAGACCTCGAGATCACGACCTGAGCTGATATCAAGAGTCAGTTGCTTAACCAACTGAGCCACCCAGGTGATTTTTAATTCATTTACTTCTGAGTCATCATAATGGGCAAGCGCTGGGTGATGGAACAATCGAAATGGTTGCCATCATCTGGATTGCTTTAGTGAGAGCCGATCACATGCTGTAGGGATGCCAGGGATCTGCTGGGCAGCTTAGCCACTGCCCCACTGACAGTGGTAGGTCTGGGCAGATACAGGTTCAGTTCAGCAGCCGGGGTCTTTAATGTTTTTCCTCCTCTCCGAGATCTGTGCTCCTATACATCAAGAAGCAGCCCTGCGTATCCATGGCTGATAATGGTAAAGGACTCAGACCAAAGGCCAGAGTAGGAAGAAATGGGTCTGATGTTCTAAAGCAGGATTTGGAGTTTGTCAGCACAGGCACTTTTGGTGTTTGGTGCAGAAATCTCTCATGGATTGCAAGATATTGGCAATCCTTGGCTCCTACCCAGGAAATGCCACTCCCAGTGATCGTGAGAGCTCAAGCCTAACAGATCAATTATTCAACCAACCAACCGACCAACCAATCAACCTTACATTTCCGAAATGCCTCAAGTGGGGAGTACTGAATAGTAGACAGAATTTCTGGCGAAGAAGACTGTAGGGAATGACCCAAAGTGATCAAAGTCTTTGTTTAGTTTTGTTTTTTTTCTTTTAAAGAGGCTAAATATTTTAATTTATTATAAAATTTATGTGCTCATTTCAAAAGTTTAAGCAGTATAGGATTGCATAAATAAAAATATCCATAACACCCCTGATAACACATTTAAAATTTTTTTAAATGTTTATTTATTTCTGAGACAGAGAGAGACAGAGCATGAGTGGGGGAGGGTCAGAGAGAGAGGGAGACACAGAGTCAGAAGCAGGCTCTAGGCTCTGAGCTGTCAGCACAGAGCCTGATGCAGGGCTCGAACTTACAGACTGTGAGATCATGACCTGAGCTGAAGTCGGGCGCTCAACCGAGCGAGCCACCCAGGCGCCCCAACACATTTTTAATAGTAAACAGTTAAAGACATGTCTGCATTTGGACTCAGCAATATCATTTCAAGGAATCTATTCTTTAGAAATAATATAACCATGTATAAGAATGTTTGTGGCAGATTTACTCATAATAGCAAAACAGTGGGAACAACATAGATGTTCATTTATAGTGGAGTTGTTGAGTAAGTTATGGTGTATACCATTAAAAATGGCCAAAATAGATCTAGCTGTACTGATTCATCCCAGATACATTATTCATTCCAAATATATTATTAATTGAGAAAGCAGGATGTAGATAATTTTGGATAGCAGGATTCCTTTTTCATTTAAAAAAATATGTGTGGAAATGGATGTGTGTGTGTGTGTGTGTGTGTGTGTGTGTGTGTGTATGTGTGTGCAACTATATATGCTTTGGAGGCAGGAAAGAGATGTAGTAAATGGAAGTTCTTTGGGGATGGGACTAGATGGGAGGAGGGAACTTGAGGGGGAAAGATGATTTTCTGCCTTGGGTTAATTTTCTCTCTCTTTCTTTCTTTCTTTCTTTCTCTTTCTTTCTTTCTTTCTTTCTTCATTTTAGATTGAGAGTTGAGAGTGTGAGTGGGGAAGAAGAACAGCGGGAGAGTGAGAGAGAGAGAATCCCAAGCAGGCTCCACACTGAGTGTGGAGCCTGATGCAGGGCTTGATCCCATGACCCTGGGATTATGACCTGAGCCCAAATCAAGAGTTGTACACACAACTGAGCCACCCAGGCTCCCCCTGCCTTGACGTAATTTTAAAAATTTTATTGCCGATTAAAAATTTTTTATGATTAAAAATGTTTTAGTGATATTAATTTTTTGTTAAATTAATTTGGTCCTTTAAAATTATGTAATAGTGGGGCACCTGGGTGGCTCAGTTGGTTGGGCGTCCGACTTCGGCTCAGGTCATGATCTCACAGTTTGTGGGTTCAAGCCCCGCGTCGGGCTCTGTGCTGACAGCTCAGAGCCTGGAGCCTGTTTCGAATTCTGTGTCTCCCTCTCTCTCTGCCCCTCCCCTGTTCACGCTCTGTCTCTGTCTCAAGAATAAATAAACATTAAAAATATAAATAAAATTATGTAATAGTACAGGAAGGTCAGTCTGTTATAAAGTTGAATGTATTTAACACATAGTAGACAATCAGTGACATTTGGTAAAGTAAATTGGAAACAACGGAAATCAAAAGAAACTCCTGGAGTTCTTAAAGAGAGTAACTTAAAAATTTTTAACATTTTAATTTTGGGATAATTGCAGATTCACATGTAGAAACCATCCCATCTATCCTTTTACTTGGTTTCCCCCATGGTAACGTTATGCAAAACTTAGGGTACAACGTCATAAGGAGAATATTGACATTGATAAAACACACGAATCTTACTCAGATTTTTCCCAGTTTTACTTCTACTCATTCCCGTGTGTAATGCATTTCATAGTATGCATTTGTATCACATGTGGAGGTTCCTGTATCAATGACTGCCAGTCAAGATACTGAGGAATTCATCACCACGAAGATCCTTTGTTGCCCTTTAATAGCTCCATGAATGTTCATAGCAGCTTTATTCATAATAGTGCCCAAGTGGAAGGAATCCAGACATCCTTCCAGATGGCTGAGCAAACTGTGGGACATCCATCCATACCACTCAGCAATGAAAAGGGATAAACTATTGACACACACACCATCTTGGAAGGACCTCAAGGGAATTGTGTGGAGCGAATAAAAGCTAATCCCCAAATGTTACACATTGTACGGTTCCATCCATATAACGTTCTTGAGGCGAGAAAATTACAGACATAGAGAACGGATTACTGGTTGTCAGAGGTTAGGGGTGGGTGGGTAATGAGCAAGACATAGGGGTATGGGTACAAAAGGACAAAATGAAGGATTTTGGTGGTAGTGGAACTGTTTGTAAGTATTTTTAAAACATAACATCAGAATACATCCTTTTTTACATAAAAGGGATCATTTTATGTAGACTCTGTTGAAAAATTTTCCACTTAATATGCGTTGCCTATCTTTTCATGATATAGGGTCATCTCGCTTTAAAAAAATTTTTTTTTTCAACGTTTATTTATTTTTGGGACAGAGAGAGACAGAGCATGAACGGGGGAGGGGCAGAGAGCGAGGGAGACACAGAATCGGAAACAGGCTCCAGGCTCTGAGCCATCAGCCCAGAGCCTGACGCGGGGCTTGAACTCACGGACCGCGAGATCGTGACCTGGCTGAAGTCGGACGCTTAATCGACTGCGCCACCCAGGCGCCCCTCATCTCGCTTTTTAAATAAAATTGTTTTTAATGTTTATTTTTGAGAGAGACAGAGTGCGAGAGGGGGAGGGGCAGAGAGAGTGGGAGACGCAGAATCTGACGCAGGCTCCAGGCTCCGAGCTGTCAGCACAGAGCCCAACATGGGGCTTGAACCCGCGAACTGCGGGATCATGAACTGAGCCGAAGTCAGACAGTCAGACGCTTAACTGACTGAGCCACCTAGGTGTCCCCGGGCTAAAATAGTTACATATCATGTACAGGATAGATGTAGCGTAATTATTTAACTAGTCTCTTATTTTTAAAAAAATTTTTTAATGTTTATTTATTTTTGAGATACAGAGAGAGCATGAGTCGGGGAGGGGCAGAGAGAGAGGGACACACAAAATCGGAAGCAGGCTCCAGGCTCTGAGCTGTCAGCACAGAGCCAGATGTGGGGCTGGAACCCACGAACCGTGAGATCATGACCTGAGCTGAAGTCAGGCGCCTAACTGACTGGGCCACCCAGGTGCCTCTTAACTAGTCTCTTATTAACGATTAGAAGGTCCTTCCTTATTGCAAATAGTAATGCACATTTTAACAGTAAACAGTTAAATAAAAATGTGCTGCCGTAAGCATCTCTGTAAATACAGCTTTGTTCACTAGTATGACTTTGTAGAATAAATGTGTAGAAGTGGAATTGTTTGGTCCCAAGCAATCATGTTTTCAATTTTCATATAGATTTGCCAAATCATTCTTTAGCGTGTATGAATTGACACTCCCATGTCTATTTGCCCATACTTACATATGAATTTTAAAAGGATAAAGGCTTGTTTGTCTACAGAAGTAGCAAAACCTGTTTAGAAAAAGAAGTGTGAACAGGGTCAAGTTCTGTTATAGCCAGGTCCATTCAGTCAATAGGATACCTGCCCAGCTTCAAGATCAAGGCCCATGGAAGCCTACATCCACATTCAAGAATGACCCAAATTACCTGTAGGCCTGTATTTGGGTTCTCCGAAAATACAGAACCAAGAGGATGAAGATACACACACACACACACACACACACACAGAGAGAGAGAGAGAGAAGGAAAGAGATTTATTATGAAGAATCGGCTCATGTGATTGTGGAGACTGAGAAATCCCATGCTCCGCTGTCTTCAAACCTTGGACCCAGGAAAGCGGGTGGTATATTTGCTTCTGACTCTGAGAACCAGGGAAGCCATTGGTGAAAGTCCCAGTCAGAGCACAAGAGGAGATCAATGTCCAGCTCATGCAGTCAGACAGAGGGAGTAAATTCTCCCTTCCTCTGCTTTTTTGTTCTATTTGGACCCTCGATGGATTGGATGAATCCTATCCACACTGGGGAGGGCAATCTTCTCTAACCAGTTTCTTTTCTGGAGACCCCCTCATAGACATAACTCAGAATAACGTTTCACCAAATATCTGAACGCCCATAAAATGAATCATCACAAGGGCTATCCTTGCCAAGCCAGGAAAGTCTCCGTCCCATCCCGACAGGAAGAGGGCCCCACATAGAATGGCTCAGGACAATGGCTGGACTAGGTAATTTCCCAGAACAACACCCTGTTTGCTCGTGTCTCCTGCAGCGTGTTCAACCCCCAGCTCTCTGAGCCCCGACTCCACGGATCTCAGTGCCCGAGGTTTTCCCCTTCAGTTGTGACAGGCTGTCACAATTTCCCTCTTTGACTTACTTGACCAGTCTTTGGCCAAGTCTCTGTGGTATCCCGGGAGCCTTCGAAGAGTGGCTCACTCCAGCATGCAGTTGAGCACAGTGGTTAGGGGCGCAGACTTCGGTGTTAAACGTGTCCAAGTTCGAGTCCCAGCTGTTCCCTTTAGCAGGCATGTGACCGTGTGCACGTAATTTCACATCATCAAGCTTCAGTTTCTTCAGCTGTGAAATGAGACTAGCAGTACTATGTCATAGGGTCGTGTAAGATTCAAACGTGAGGAAGACTATTAAATGCTCAGTGCCAGCCCTCGCGTTCACACCTTTGTAGTCTCATCATCCTGAGTCTATCAAATGGGATTATATAAACTTTTCACACACTGACGTACTTTCTGGAAACGTTATCCTCTGAAAATGTGGATCCCCGCCTCCCTATGTCTGAGGGTTTCCCAGGGCGCTGACGGCAAGTGTCTAAAATCAGTGTCTCGTTGCCCCGGCTCCTCATGGGGCCTCCACGCTGCTGCCTCACTTCTTTCACCGGGAAACCCTGTCTCTGGGACCACCATGGACACCCACGCTCTGGCCTCTGGAAGGAGGGATGCTCTCCCTGTTTCCCCCAGCACAACTGTGCCCAAGCCGTGCCTTCATGCACCACTTGACGGAGGCGTCAGGGCTAATGAAAGTGCTGACAAGAACCTGCTCCTTGGCAGGCCTGGCTGTAGGGGGCCCACATCTGCAGCGTCTCCACAGCTCAGAGTTCAGGCCCAGGGCCTCCCTAACTCCCCCAGGCTAACTGCTCTGCAGGTCTACAGACTACTGGAGACATAGTCCCTCAGGGAACACCTTGACCCTCATCCCACTCCCACGGCCCAGGTAAGGCAACCGCAGCAAAGATTTCTCGAAGCGTGGATTACTTTCTTCTAAACAATTACTTGCGCGTAAAACCAACAGCGTGCTTCAGGGCGCCTGGCACCCAGTTTCCATGCAGGTCCTTCTATAATCTTTCCTCCCGAGGAGACCGAGTTTATATTTTGCATTCCGGGCACAGGGCCTCATTGTTGGTAAGCAAATGCCTGGAAGAAAAATAACACCCACATTCCCTCAAGAGCAAAGAATAATTTTTTTGTAAGGATTAGAGAGTCAAAATAAACATTTAAGGGAAATCTTTTTATATGTAACAGATGTAAGCATGGTTATGCGCCCAAAGCACCCAAGTGAGGGGCTCCTGGGTGGCTCAGTCGCTTAAGCGTCCGACTCTTGGTTTCGGCTCAGGTCGTGATCTCAGCTGTAAGGTTGAGCACTGGTCGGGCTCTGTGCTGACAGCGTGGAACCTGCTTGGGATTCTCTCTCTGCCCCTCCCCCGTCCGTATGTGCACGCGTTCTCCCTCTCTCAAAATAAATAAATAAAAACATAAAAAAAGAACCCAGGTGAACTTACTGAATAGAACACTTAACCCACGGAGCCTGGATCACCTCCACGTGAGTGATTTCTCGCATCGATAGACAGACACATCTGCATAACTACACAGCTCTCACAAAGTGGTCTCTTCCAGAACAAAGAGAAGCTCTGTTTTCAAGACAATGTTGTTTTTCACCACAAAATGCAAAAACTACTGGCAACATCGCAAATGCCAGCTTTGGGGCTTTGATCATTCAGAGTTGCCATTGTAGGGACCCTGTGTTGACCAGATCTTTGGCCCCCTTGGAGGAGGGAGACTCGGGCACTGAGGGATGTAAACTATCTCCTTCTGCCTGAGACCCTCCTCACAATCCTGAGAGATCAGGAGACCAGGAGTCAGTCACGTTTTAAAGATGAACAACTTGAGTCTCAGAGAAGTTAAATGAAGACCGCACAGCCGTATGTAGTTGAACTATGACGAGACTCCAGACTTTGGAGTCCCAATCTCAAAATCCACATCATAAATAGAGGTGATACCTACTGGACTCCCAAAAGATCATCTTGGAGGTCAATCCTCTGATCCTGCTGATAGTCTCTCAATAAATCTCAAGTTTGGGAGAGTTGATTTCTGTGGCTTGCAGTCAAGAATTCTGTTACATCTAATATATTCTGGCACACGCTGAAATCGGTTACGATGTACTGACTGTACTTGGGTCTGAGTCAGATGATCTAGCCCTCTGTCGGAAACTTGAAGTCAAATGGAGGAGGTCACTGAAAACTCGGCTAAAGAACCTGCAAACAAGGTCGCCTGGGTGGCCCAGTTGGTTGAGCATCTGACTTCGGCTCGGGTCATGGTCACATGGTTTGTGAAGCCAAGCCCCGTGTCGGGCTCTGTGCCCTCAGCTCAGAGCCTGGAGCCTGCTTTGGATTCTGTGTCCCCCTCTCTCTCTGCCCCTCCCACTCACACTCTGTCTCTCAAAAATAAATAAACATTAAAAAAAAAAAAAGAGCCTGCAAAGTAAGAATGTTTGAGCCATGGAATCATAGTCATTTGAAAAGTGACTCAACCAATTAATTCATTCAAGTTTTCAATTTATTTGAAGTAGATTTTTTCTAGAGTTGATGGCATGCCGGGATATGTGTTAACGTAGGCTGTGTGCATGAGCCTTTGTACCAGATTCCCCCCTGAAAGACATTTGGGTAGCTAGAGGTGGGAGGATGCTGATAATTTTTAGCCTCAGAAATTTAGGGGCACCTGGGTGGCTCAGTCAGTTACGCATTTGGCTTTGGCTCATGTAGTGATGTTGCGGTTTATGAGTTTGAGCCTGCTTTGGACTCTGTGTCTCTCTCTCTCTGCCCCTCCCCCGCTCACACTCCGTCTCTCTCTTTCTCTCAAAAATAAACAAAACATTAAAAAAACAGCTTCAAACACTTATATTGCATGCTTGACTACGGAGATCGGATTTGGAGACCAGGAGGGTCCTAGAGCTGAGCGCGTCTCAAGGTTGGGTCTGGGATTTGACTTTTACCCTCCTTTGAAGCTGAGAAGTTAGCCTGGTACTAACTGTCTTACGGAATCTGGCGGAAGAATCAAGTCTCCCGAGTGAGAGGTAAAGGGCTTTATGACTCCCGACACATACTGATACTGAAAGACTGCTTGTCGTTCACTGAAATTCAAACGTCAATGGCATCCTGCGCTGTTATTTGCCAAGTCCGGCAAGTCCAAGCACAGCACACGGCAGCCGCACGTTTGCGTTTCGTGGCGGTCAAAGCTCTGCACCCGCGGCATAGCCAGCAGGGTGCGCGGAACACGAGAGACCCATGGGGACAGTGGCAGCTGTATTGGCAGGTGGCGGAGGCTCTGCAGGCACCTGTGGGCTCGGCAGGCAGAGGCGCTTTCCAGTAGTGTTGGGGGGGGGGGTGGCGGGGGGGGGTGGCAGGGGCGGGTGTGGGGTCCCGGTGACCTGAGCCAGCGGCGTGCTTCCTCTGGCAGCTGTGGCCATGTCTCAAGTAGCTGAGCACCAAGCGTGGGCATGAGGTTTCCGGGCCAACTCTCTGATATTTAGGTAATAATTCTCTTTTTTTTCTTTTGCTCTCGCAGCCTTTCCCTATGCCCTTATTTCTTCTGCCCCGCCTGCCACTACAATACGTTTAAAACGAATTCCCTGCATGATATTTATCTTTGGGGTGTTTAGAGGGATGCCTGTTTTCCTGGCCGGACATTGACGGATAAAGCTACGCCGGCATATTCTTACTTAAGAAGCCTGTGAGTGTAGCCCAGTGCTCAGCATGCCATGGATGAATCAGAAATGCTAACACTGAAAATGAATTAGATTATTGCTGGAGATTCATAGGTACAGATACAGGATAACAGTATCCTAAAATAAATGGGAATCAAAGGCACTAGGGAATGTCACACCAAAAGCTTTGCAAGCCAGGTGCAAAAAATGGTGGTGTTCAATAAGATATTATGTATAGCTTAGAAGCGCAGGCAGTGGAAAATAGATTATTGGACTGAGTTTATTTTATTTTTAGTGCACTTTTATTCAGAGTATTAATCACAGCATCATTCTCTTTTATAAACCTCCCCAAGTGATGAAGTGAAATACAATATCACATTCATAGGAGAAAAGTATTTTAGCAGCGTGAGCATAAAAGTAAAATTGGATATTCTGCAGTCATTGATTCAACAATATTTATTACATGCTACGTGCAGAGTACAGGGTTTTAGGCATGTATTGCTGGAGTGAAGTGACCTTTCAGATATAGTGTATCAGTATAAATGTAATGATTCTCGAGGGAATCTTAAAACATGCCTCTTGGAACCTATGAGCTTGATTTTTCAGTTCCTCTCAAGCATAAATTGTCAAAACCGATTCCACGTGGCATATGGGATAGGAAGATAAGAGGCGAGCTGGTATTTACATTGTTATTTGGCTTACTAATAAATGTTTCTTTATTTCATTGCTCCTGTGTCAGGAGCCACGAGAGGAAGAGCGTTGCTTCCCATTACAAAGAGAAGATTCTGGAAAAATGGCTCATTCAAACTCTAGCTGGAGAAAACCTGCAGGGAGATTTAGTGGTTCCAAGTTGCTGAGACTCTGATTTGGAGGATCAGTGGTGCATTGCTCAGTAGCAGAGTTGGGGCTAATTTCTACCCCTGTGTATCTCTCCATGATGGTCAATTTTATCTGACAACTTGACTGAGCCATGGGGTGCCCAGATATTTGGTCGAACATTATTCTGGGTGTGTCTGTGAGGGTGTTTTTGGATGAGATTAATATTTGAATTGATAGACTGAGTAAAGCAGATTGCCCTCCCCAGTGTGGGTGGGCCTTATGCAATCAGTTGAAGACCTGAACAGAACACAATGGCAGAATAGGAGGCAACTTCTGCCCAGTGCTTGAGCTGGCTTTTTGGCCTTTTCCAGTCTTTAGACTCAGACTGAAATGTCATCTCTCCCGGGTCTCCATTTTGCCTGCTGTAGATCTCATGACTTCTCCGCACCAGTAAATTCTCTCTCTCTCTCTGTATACACACACACATACATTCAATTGGTTCTGTGTCTTTGGAGAACTCTGACTAACACATTCTCTAAATCAAAGTGACAAAGATTCTTGTGGGGGAGGGATGTAAGGAATTTAAGAAAAAGTTGTTTTACCTCAAAAAACTTAAAATATGGGAGACATAGAAGAAATGTATAAAGTTAAAAAATAATATAATTCACGGGTGCCTGGGTGGCTCAGTCAGTTGGGCGTCCAACTTCAGCTTAGGTCATGATCTCGCAGTTCACGAGTTCGAGCTCCATGTCGGGCTCTGTGCTGACAGCTAGGAGCCTGGAGCCTGCTTCAGATTCTGTCTCTCTCTCTCTCTCTCTCTCTCTCTGCCCGCACCCCCACTCACGCTGTCTCTGTCTCAAAATTAAATAAAACGTTTAAAAAAATTTTTAAAAATTACTGGGGCGCCTGGGTGGCTCAGTCGGTTAAGCGTCCAACTTCAGCCAGGTCACGATCTCGCGGTCCGTGAGTTCGAGCCCCGCGTCGGGCTCTGGGCTGATGGCTCAGAGCCTGGAGCCTGCTTCCCATTCTGTGTCTCCCTCTCTCTCTGCCCCTCCCCCGTTCATGCTCTGTCTCTCTCTGTCCCAAAAATAAATAAACGTTGAAAAAAAAATTTTGTTTAAATAAAAAAAAAATTATATAGTTCAAGTAATTGCTGAAATACTAGCATAAAAGATGTCAAAATGCAGTGCAGGAGTCCCTCAGATGGAAGATACAAACAATAAATACCTATCCTTCAGGCAGATATCATCAGAGAAGCTGATGGGGTTGGAGACTTGTCACAAAGGATGAGAAAAACAAGAGAAGGCTTTCTAAGAGTGGACGTGGGAGAGAAAATTGTAGCTTGTTACCGAATAGAAAATTCTGGTAGAAATGTCGCCTTAATGTAGGAAGAAAAAGAAATATAAGACTGAAATGCAGGCTAAGGTAAGATTGTGGAAGGCACTGAAAACCAGGCTAAAGAGTCTACAATTAATTTTATAGGCTATATATTGCTAATTAATATTTGCCAAATGATACTTGAGAAAAATTAGTCTGGTGGGTATAGTAGGTTGAAAGGTAACCCCTCAAAGGATAAGTCCATCCACAACTTCACAGTGTGACCATCTTATCTGGAATAAAGGATTTTGTAGACGTTATTAAGTTAAAGATTTTGAGGTGAGATCATCCTGGATTAGTTTGAAACCTAAGTCCAATGACAAGAGACCTTATAAAACCCAGGAAAGTAGACACACAGAGATATAGAGGGGAAGGCCATGTGAAGATTGAGGAAGAGATTGGAATGATGCAGTTATAATCCAAAGAATACCAAGAATGTCCAGCAACCACTAGAATCTAGTAAAGAGGCATGAAACAGATTCTCCCCCAGAGACTCCAGAAGGAACCAACCTTGCCCACACCTTAATTTTGGACTCCTGACCTCCAGAGCTGTGACAGAATAAATTTGAAGTCTCCAAGTTTGTGATAACTTGTTACCGCAGCCCTAGCACACTAATGCAATGAGGATGTGTAGGGAGATTATAAAGGGCAATGAGCCTAGAGATGGAATAGCTTGCCAGTGATAGTATATTTTCACAACACAAGTTATTTCTATGAGCTCTACTGAAACAACATCGTATTCTGTACTGAGGTCGCATAAACTGTCTACATGACATGAACACTAACAGATTGGAAAAAAATTAGTCCAAATTTTAGGTATCATACAATCCAAATCCCAACAAGAAATTTAAAAACATAACCTGATGTTTGTAATCACTGTGGCTATGGTTAATTTTATGTGTCCCCCTGAATGGGTTGCCCGTATAGCTGGTTAAATATTATGTCAGGGCATGTCTGTGAGGGTGCTTCTGGAAGAGATTAGCGTTTGATGAGTTGAGTAAAGCTGATGGTCCTTACCAATGCAGGTGGGCATCACCCAACCTGTTGAGGGTCTGAAGAGGACAAAAATGTAGAGGGGGGTTGAATTCACTCTCTGCCCGATTTCTTGGGCTGGGATATTGATCTTCTGTCTCTTCTCTCCCCTGGTTCTCAGGCCTTCAGATCCAGGCTGGAATACACAACCTTAGCAATCTAGTTCATAGGCCTTTGTATGACACCTCCAACCTTCCTGAGTCTTGGCAGGAAGATTGTGGGGCTTCTCAGACTCCATAACTGTGTGAGTCAATACCTTATAATAAATCTCTTTATAATAAATCTTTATGTATGTAGGTCCTATTGGCCTGTGTCTCTGGGAACAATGACTAATACAGTTGTGTTTAACTAAATTTAGTGAGACAATTTCTGTAAATGGATGAATCCTTAAGTATATGCTCTTACCAATTGACCTATTTGTCTCCTTCCTCCTGTTTAGTACAGCCCATCCCCATGGCCATTCTGGAGGCATCTGCTGAATTAGGATGGGTTAGGCTGGGGCCTCCGTGGGCTGGGATGAAGGGATTTAATTCTATAAATGCAGATGACTCAGTAAAATGATGATATTGGTGACACCCACAACAACTATGGTTTTGAGGATTAGGAAATGTTCTAAACATTCATCAGCATCATTTCGTTTCATTCCCCCAGTGACTTCCCTCCTATCACATAAAAAGGCACCCAGACTCTGAGAGATTAAGAAACTGGCCAATGTCACACAGCTGGTAAATGACTGCCAGAACAAGGATGTAAGTTTGTCCAGCTTTAAAGGCTTATTTAACTCTTAGTCAATCCCCTTATGAGTAATCATATAATCACGGAATTGCAGAGAATTAATGCTGGAAGCACTGTTAGAGATCATCTAATTTAGGGGTGAGGTTTGCTTACATACCAAGGCCTTAGAGTGTGGTTTTGTGTGATCCGAGACGAGGACCAGGGCTTACCAATAAAGACATGTTCTGTAGTACTTTAGTTGTGCAAAGGCCAAGATGATATGGCATGGAGAGGATTTGACGCCATTCGGTTTTCTTTTAAGAGCAAAGAGCTTTCTAGGAAAAAAGGCAGTAACGCAAAGGTCAAGGCTAATGCCTTGTGGGAAGAGCAAGACAGATTGATTTATAGGGATTGGAGTGGAAAACGTGGTTTAGGAATGACAAAGAGGAAAAAAATAACGTGGATTGACTGCCTGTATTTCAGGGCTTGTTTATGTGATCTTGGTTAGGGAGGGCTTAGGACAATGTCATTTAGAGGAACAGAGATTGTCATTTGCAAGAAGGATAGAAAGATTTACAGCCAGAATGCATAATAAATTAGAAATTGTTTGATTAGTATTAAAACTGGACCCCTACTTGGTTTATTTACTTGGTCAACAGGTATTTTTGAGTTATTGCTGTGTGCCAGCCACTGGACTAGACACACAGATGCCACAGGGGTTCTGACAGACAAGGTCCCCACCCATGTGGAGCTCACAGTCTAGCCAAGGAGACAGATATTGACCAAATAGTGGTACATTAGTTATGTAACTACAGTTTAACAAAAGCTACCAAGAAGTATGTTGTGCTAGAAGACTATACAAAGAGGATCTCTCTCTCTCTGTCTCTCTCTCTCTTCTCTCTCTCTCTCTCTTTTTTTTAAGAGGATCTGACTTAGTCTTGGATATAGTGGTGTTTAAGCTGAGATCCAAAGGATGAGAAGAAAGAGGCTGAATGGAGAGGGAGGGACTTTCCAGACCAAGGCTGGGGGAACAGGTAAGTGCAGAGAGGAAGTGAAAGAGAAGCCTGTTCAGCCAGGGACTTGTTAATGATTCTGGATTTTATCCTGAGAGCCATGAGAAGTCATTGGAGGTTTTCAAGCAGGGAGTGACATGATTGATTTGGCAGGAGGCCAGAGAGGGATTTGGGCCAAATCCTTGTTATTAATGATCAGGTGTCACTTGTCTGGCCTTGCCAACAGGAATAACTGTGGATAAAAATAGGATGATGCCAGGTTTCTGGATCCTGACTCCATTCCTCAGGATCATGGCCTTCCACTGCTGGGTGGCCAGGGCATCTGCCTCGGGCCTTGCGTTGTTCTTCCAGATCCTGCCAGTGTGGGGCCAGATGATCTTGTCTGTGTTGAATTCCCATTGGAAGAGAGCAGGCACTTGTGGTGTGAGAAGTTCTCAAAGGAAGAAGTGGTGATGAGCAATCAATTCTAGAGGCAGAGTGGAGTCAGCTTGGCCAGTCACCTCCTGCAGGCCATTTCTACACTGCAGCAGGTGAGCTTGGGGCCCACAAAAAACAGAGATTCAATTCAAAGACCACAGTACACTCAGCTCACACAGACCTCCAGGGTGCAGGCTTTTTTTTTTTTTAATCTATAGCAAATTTATTCATAATTATATCAAACCTCAAAGACAACTAAGTTGTCCTTCAGGAGGTGAATGGTACAATAGTAGTAAATCCAGATGTCGGAATACTGTTCAATGATAAAAAGAAGCTATGAAACTACAAAAAGACGTAGAGGAATCTTAAAAGCATAAGTGAAAGAAGTGAGTCTGAAAAGGCCATATGCATGTATTTTCAGGGTTCTCTAGAGAAACAGAATTAATAGGAGACAGAGATAGATGGTAGATAGATGATAGATAGATAGACATTTAGATAGATAAAGAGATTTATTGAAAGGAATTATGGCTCACACAATTATGGAGGCTGACAAGTTCAAGAATTATAGTCAGCAAGCTGGAGACCCAGGAGAGTGAAAATGTAAGTTTCAGTAAGACCCTAAGACCAAAGACGGGAGATCAATTTCCCAGCTTGAAGACAGTGAGACCCATAGAGCAAATTCTCCCTCCCTCACTTGTTCCATTCAGACCCTCATCAGACTGGATGAGGCTCACCCACATTAGGGAGGGCGGTCTGCTTTACTCAGTCTACCACGTAAATGATAACCTTGTCCAGAAACACCCTCACACACATACTTGGAATAACAGGTGTAGGCTGTTATAGGGTGTAGGCTTTTAAGGCTGGAGATGGCTTGGCATTTATCACCCTGGTGTCTTTATTCCTTTTTATCCTGCCTCTTAACCTAGCTGACAGTTCCTTAACCTGGCACTCCAAAAAGAAAGATTTAGGTGGGTACTACCATAGTACACAAATGTTAAAAAACAGAGGCTTAGGGGCGCCTGGGTGGCTCAGTCGGTTGAGCGTCCGATTTCCGATCAGGTCATGATCTTTCGGTCTGTGATCTTTCGGTCTGTGACACAGAGCCGCGTCGGGCTCTGTGCTGACAGCTCGGAGCCTGGAGACTGCTTAAGATTCTGTGTCTCCCTCTCTTTCTGCCTCTCCACCGCTCATGCTCTCTCTCTCTCTCTCTCTCTGTCAAAAATAAATAAACATTAAAAAATTAAAAAAAAAATAAAGGCTTATATTTTCTGACGTGCTAGCAATGTCTACCCTAGGACTCAAACTCAAGAGAGTGGCATGGATTCCTAGAGAGGCATGGTATAGGTGACAGATCTTCAGGCACAGCCACTTTGGACAGAAGCAGCATGTGGCTTCGACAGCCTTGGGATTTGTTGACTACTTACAGACATAACTGGAATGAGAGCGAACACTCATAGTGCTTGTTACGTCAGTCTACCTATGTGTCTAAGCTGTAAACGTGTGTCCAATCACGTAACCCCTGCAATAATCCTGCTAAGTGGATGCTATTATTATCACCCTCATTTTACAAATGAGGAAACAAAGGCACAGAGGAGATTCTTCACGGCTAGTAAAAAGCAGAGCTAGGATTAGAATCTAGGCAGCCTGGTACTAAAAGCCATGAGGTCAAGCACTCTACTATATGCCTCTCTGGAACGAAGAACAGGAGACTGACTAGGCTTCTGGCTATCCATTTGTAGACAGGTTCTTATAAATGGCAAGTGCCTTATGTCTTAGTCTGTCCAGCGAGCTGTAACAAAATACCGCAGACTAGATGGCTTATAAACAGCAGAAATTTATTTCTCATAGTCGAGGAGGCTAGAAGTCCAAGTTCAGGGTGCCAACATGGTTGGGTTCTGAGGAGGGCCACCTTCTAGAAGATGCTGACTTCTCAATGTGTCCTCACATGGTGGGAGAGGAAAGGGATCCCTCTGGGGTCTCTTTTATAAGGTCACTGATGTCTTTTATGAGGGCTCCACCCACATGATGTAAGGTCTCCCAAGGGCCCCACCCACTAATACCATCACCTTGGGCGTTAGATTCTCAACGTATGAATTTGGGAGGAACACAAACATTCAGATCATAGCACCCTGTTTATAAGCCAGAGTGGAGACTGTGTCATTGGACAGACATTACACTGAATTTGGCTTCGAGGTACCAGGGACCCATGGATCAAGAAGAAGATAAAGAGAATCTCTGACATCTTGAAAATGGAATTTAATTGGAAGAGACCCTGAAAGGAAGAAGGGGGTCTCAGAAATTACTTGGGCACCAGAAGGGTCACAATTCACATAACTAAAAATACCAAGTATTCACAGCTATTTCATATACTACTTTATAAGAGAGAAGTTAGTTTCTCTGGCTGATGGATGCCCTCCCCAACTGCCCCCCCGACCCCAGAAAACTGTACAAATTAACCCTTTATTGGGCAAAATCTCCCAAATGAATTTTAGCTGACAGAAATACTCTTTTAGACTAGCTGCTAGCCTGGAAAAAGAGAAGCTCTGAATTATTTTCTTCTTCCTTATCTCCATTTTTCTGTCTACTTACTCCTTTGAGAAACGTTAAGTGCCACCTATGCTTCATGGCCCATCTTGAACCCCACTAACGTGTGGGATATCCAACTAAATAAAGGAATGCGTGCTTGTTTTGGAAGCTGCTGCAAGGAGACGTATCTGGTTCTGCCTGTTTTCCAAATCTGACACTGGGGGGAAATACAGAGGTTTGGAAAGGTGCGACTGACGGTTGTCTAGGATTTGTCTGCTCCAGTTTTGGGGGTGCTGACAGGCATGATGACCTGACTCTGGCTGACGAGGAGCAGACTCAATACCCAGGCACCTGATGACACACTCTGTTGGGGCCAAGACAGAAGATGACAGTGGGGGTTGCTCCAAATCATTTTATAACTTGCATTAGAGGCATATAGGAAGATTCATTGGGTAGGGCCATGGTTTCTCTATGGGCATAGGGCATTGAATTGATAGAAAAGTAAATTTAAGATGTAAAACTTTAATATGGTGTTGAAATTGATGAGATATTTTAAATCTCCGGGGCACATTGAATTGGCCTATCTGTTGAGTTTGGGTGGATGAAATGACTGCATATAATTGGAAATGGAAAACAAATGACGTGGCTTCTTGATTCAGTGTTTATTGTGATACCTGAATGAGTTAAATTCAAAGATTTCTGGGCATAAGAGGAAAGATACATCCACCAAAGTTCTGAGGGACTAAATGCCTCCCCCCTTTATTCCTGGTGGGTTTATAGAAGCAGTAACAAGAGCTGGAAGTCAAGCCACTGGAATTTGTTGGAATCATTAGATAACTATCTACAAAACAATAAATGTAGAGCCTGACCTTATATTGTAAACCAAAATAAATTCCAAAGTGAAAAAAGACTTAAGTGTAGCTTATAAAATACTTAAAGAATGGGAAGAAAATGCAGTTGAAAAGCATGTTGTGGCAAAAGTCTCTCTAAACATAACCAAAGTCAGAAATCGTAAGAAAATATGAACAGATTTGACTGCCTAAAATTTTTTTAAAAAGTGAAGCCAAAACCACACTCAGATACCACCTCACACCGGTCAGAGTGGCTAAAATGAACAAATCTGGAGACTATAGATGCTGGCGAGGATGTGGAGAAACGGGAACCCTCTTGCACTGTTGGTGGGAATGCAAACTGGTGCAGCCACTCTGGAAAACAGTGTGGAGGTTCCTCAAAAAATTAAAAATAGATCTACCCTATGACCCAGCGATAGCACTGCTAGGAATTTACCCCAGGGATAAAGGAGTGCTGATGCATAGGGGCACTTGTACCCCAATGTTTATAGCAGCACTTTCAACAGTAGCCAAATTATGGAAAGAGCCTAAATGTCCATCCACTGATGAATGGATAAAGAAATTGTGGTTTATATACACAATGGAGTACTACATGGCAATGAGAAAGAATGAAATATGGCCTTTTGTAGCAACGTGGATGGAACTGGAGAGTGTTATGCTAAGTGAAATAAGTCATACAGAGAAAGACAGATGCCATATGTTTTCACTCTTATGTGGATCCCGAGAAACTTAACAGAAGACCATGGCAGAGGGGAAGGGGAAAAAAAAAAGTTAGAGAGGGAGGGAGGCAAACCGGAAGAGACTCTTAAAAACTGAGAACAAACCGAGGGTTGATGGGGGGTGGGAGGGAGGGGAAAGTGGGTGATGGGCACAGGGGAGGGCACCTATTGGGATGAGCACTGGCTGTTGTATGGAAATAAATTTGTCAATAAATTTCATATTAAAAAAATTAAGCTAAAACAGTAAAAAAAAAACCAATTTGACAATAAATTTCATATTAAAAAAAGAAAAAAGAAAAAAGAAAAAAGAAATAAAATAAAAAAAAAAAGTGAAGCAAAATACAAGCCCACTACCTAAAAACAGAACATAAGCAAAATTTAAGACAAGCAAAACACTTAAAAGCGTTTGCCACGCATGTCACAAAGAGTTGAATTTCTTGGTGTGTGGAGTCCTTTCAGTTACATAAGAAAAGGCCAACACGATAGTGGAAAAGAGACACAGGAGGTACAAAGGAGTGAAGCTATACGGGTTGTCCAGACATTTATGAAGCAATGTGTCAGCTTCCTGAGAATCAGATACACTTACATGGCGGGAGGCCATTGGGATCTCACACCTTGAAAAAGAATAAAATGGATAAAAGGATAGCGGTGGAATGAGGGGTGTAAGGGCATGGGGACATCTGTGCTTGGGAACACTGCTGGCAGAAAGGTAAATTGACACCTTCCAGATGGCAACCTGGCCATCTGTATCAAAGACTTAAAAATAGACATGTGCTTTCAAACAGAAGCTGTACTTCTATGTATTATCTCCAGGAACTAATAGTGGGTATGTGCAAAGATTTAGCCATGAGGCTGTTTGTGGAAGTGTTGTATAAGAGGCAAAAATCAGAAATCACCTCAATGTCCAACAATGGACTTTGATCAAGGAACTCATGCTGTGAATGTATAACAGAAAATCCTAGCTATGAAAGAACTAAATAGAGTTGAGCAGGCCTGAGGCCTCCCCTGTCCATGGACCCTGGGCTCAGTGGCTCCTTTCTCCCTCTGTGGGGCTGGTTCCCCTTTTGAGCTTTTGGAGCAATGTTCCCCTTACATGTCCCCACTGAAAGAGATGTATATACTCTTACCCTGACTTCCACCCTCAGCCTGAGCTGGGCTTAGGGGTGTCCCTGCCCAGGAGGAAAGGCCCATAATAAAGATAAGAATTCCCCTAAGTTGGGGCACCTGGGTGGCTCAGTCGGTTAAGCATCTCACTCTTTATTTCGGCTCAGGTCACGATCTCACGGTTCGTGGAATTGAGCCCCGTGTCAGGCTCTGTGCTGATAGCACAGAGCCTGCTTGGGATTCTCTCTCTCCCTCTCTCTCTACCCCTCCCCCACTCGCTCATGTCCTCTCTCTCTCTTTCTCCCTCTCTCTCTCTCAAAATAAATAAACATTAAAAAAAAAAGAGTTCCCCTAAGTTAATTTATGAATTTAACGCCATTGGAATAAAAATCTCCATTGACTTTTCTCCTTGGGACATAACAAACGAATTCTATGGTACTGAAATTCCCTGGTAGATGAAATGGTTAAGCCTAGTCGAAAGCTTTTGAAAAAGGAAAAAAAAAAATGATGGGGGGAACCTGTACTAGCAAATCATAAAACATACTATGAATTCCCCAGCAGGGTCTTTTGTCAAGATAATAAAACATAACTTGTAAAGTTCCTGGGAATCGCTACATGGCAGTTGGTACTATTTTATTCCTGGTGTAGCTTCGATGAAATTTGCAGGGTTGGAGGTACAGTAAAAGCAGTGCCCGCCCTCTTATCTCTGCTGTTAAAATAGGGAGTGAGGACTTCTGTGTGGGAAACTTTGGTTTGGGACCCAAAGAACATCCAAGGTTTGGAACAGCAGCGGAGGAAAGTGGCCCTGCTCCAGGACAAGTGTGTTGAGGGCTTAAATCAAATTGGAACTCATCGATCAATATACATTGCTCTACAGTGCCGATTCTCTAGCGGCTTCACCCTGGGTAAGTTCTTTAACCCCTTGAAGCCTCTGTTCTCTGATGTGTAAAATATGGATTAGTAATTACCATCTATAATATTGCTGTGAACAATAAATGGTAGTGCGTGTAAAGCTTTTAGCGTATTGCCTGGCACATGGAGAGAATGTCCTAAGCAGTAGCAATGATTGGTTTTGAAGCACCCAGTTAGTTTCGCTGGGCTCTGCAGGGCAAGGATGACTGAGCCAGGGGACCGAGGGCTCTGAAGTCCTGGGCTCCAGACACGGTGAGGAGCGCAATAGGAGACTGAGAACATGAGGCCATCGGGAAAGATGGGGATGATTCTCTTGACATTTCCAAGCACACTAGTAGTCATGCATGTGGCCTCCGATTCCCCGAAGTCAAGATCAGGCTTGTCCACGTATTGGCTGCTGTTCATGGTCAATAGCTCTGCTCTGGCCCCCGAGGTCTCCTTCTGCCCTTTCATTGATGAAAGCCTGAGACTCAAGCCATCTGTCATGTCGTTTTTCTTTGCAGACGCACCATTTTAAAGTTGCCGGAGTGGATTGATTCAAGAATCTGTTTCTTGTCGACAGGCCCACCCTTGGCATTTCTGACCATGGCAAGAGTGTCAACGGGGGACAAATGCTAGCATCTTAAATCAAACGTAGTCATCCTCACTATTCCCAGATTCCGTATTTGCAAACCTGTCTACTTGCTAGAATCTGTTTATAACCCCCGGATCAATACTTGTGCCATCTTTACGACCATTGCTACGTTCCCAGCTGAGGTAGAAAAAAGCAACATTGCCTTCCCGTTTCAGCTCTCGTACTAAACAAATGTCCTTCCTACAGCTTAGTCAGTGTCATTTTTTTTTTCCTTCATTTTTGTGCTTTTGTTGGTGATTTTGCTGTTTAAAACGATGCCCAACAGTAGGGCTGAAGTGCTGTCCGGTGTTCCTAAGTGGAAGAAGACTGCCATGTGACTTACAGAGAAAATGTCTGTGTTGGAGAAGCTTCCTTCAGGCATGAGTTTTAATACCGTTGGCCATGAGTCCAATGCTGATAAGTCAACAATATATATTAAATAAGGTGTCTTCAAACAGAAACACGCATCAACAAGGTCATGGATTGATCGGTTGACAAGAAGTATCCAGAGGCTCACGGCAATATAACGGTGTATCTCCCCTAGGAGCAATGGTTCAGTAGTCTCTCATTCAGTGTTTGTGGAGACTTTATAGAACATAACCACTGTGAATTAGAGACTTGACTGTATGTTCTTCCTCCTACTAGGGCAAATATACTTTCAGAATGACCTGGAAGGCAGGTTCAAATGGCCACACCTATGCTGGAGAGCTGGCTTCTGGCTGCGACTCACTTCTCCTTTTTCACCCCCCAATTCCATTGTGTTCCTGTGTCTGAACTCTGGAGGCCACAGGTCCGGGCTTTGCACACAGCCCTGTAAACCACCCTCTTGGCCGCTCCCTGGGCTGAAGTGGGCAGATGCAGGGAGAGGGCAGGGCAGGCTTTAGAAGCAATCTCTGGGCCACCTGGGCAGGGCATGTTGGGCCTAGGGTACTGGACTGTGGTCTAGAAGGTTGAGGGCATCACCCTGGCTTCATGGATTTCTCGCCATATCCAAAGTGAGGCCTCTGAAGGTCAAGGCTGAGGGTTATAACTGCCTGCCAGGACAGCTGTTAACCCCGAGCCCGTGGGAAACCATTGCTTGCCAGTCAGTGTAATTTTTCATTTCTCTTGATTGCTTCTCAGGTGACTAGTCGAAAGCAGCGTGCAGGGACCTTGTGCCCGGCGCACAAGAGTCTTACCCTTTCTGCTTTGTTCCTGCATTTTCTCCTCTGGGTTTACAGCTGCTGCCACAACTTGAAGTTATCTCTTCCAAATGTGGCTGTGAACTCCTCATACCGCAGTATTCCTGAGTGGTTGCAGGGTAATAAGCCTGGAGAGGAGGGTCTCTTTTTTTCCCTTACTATTCATCCTAATGTGACCGGACCCCTCTTGTCCTTTGGACCCCTCTTGTCCTTTATGTGGGCTGCAAGCAGTGATTACATCAGCAACTCCGCAATTACCAGCTAACGGTGGGGGAGGGAGGGAGCAAGGGTATTAACTCGGGCACCATTTTGCAAGTAATTAAAAAGAGCGTTCCTGGGAGGAACTTTTTCTGGAAGCAGTATCTGGAGGGTTTCCAGATCTGAGTTCTAAAGGAGGCTCCCAGCTGCAAGGTTGGAAGTGGCTACAAAAGGAATAATAATTTTCAGCGCCCTGATGCTGGTGTTCACATTTTATCGGTACTGGGTCCCTCATATGGTTTCCTCCTAGAAAGTCAGGAAAGAAGTTGTACCAGTTCACTTATGGGATTATGAAATTAGTTTGGGGGCTCCTTACTGTAGCTGAGCATAGGACAGTGTTAATTAAGCTGATGACCTTTGCTTTGTGAACTGGGGACAAGTGTCCTTGAACAGCTTTGTGTCCAGGGATGCCCCACAGCTAAAGACCCTACTTTGTCTCAAAACCCGCATGTCCTAATTTTGGGAAGAGGGAATATTGTCAACTGTAGGTATCGAATATGCGTTTGCAGAGAAGCCACCTTAAGCATTGTGTTAAAAGCTTTATTTTACGAAATGGAGAATTTTAGAAGCAATGTTGTAATTCAGAGTAGCATTTGCATATTGTTGCCTTGCAGCGAGTTTCTCTTCCTTCTTTGTCGGAAAGTGAGGTTTACTATAAGCCAGGAGGAAACGTGGCTTTGGCATTCAACAGCTGGGAAGCTGAACCAGTGCTTAAATCCCGCCATGCCTCGGTTTCCTCATCTGTGAAAGGAGCAGACTGTGTGCGTTAAAAGCTGGCTGTAAAGGGCAGGTCGGGCCGCATGCGTAAAGTGCCTGTCACATAACGGTGTTCGAAGTCATGTCATGAAGGACATAGGTGCTGACTCTTTGACCAGCCCTCACTTTCATTTTTGGCAGCCTCTTGAATCCCGGGATGTCTCCTGGTTTTAGACTATTTGCAGGGAGTGAGCCTGCCCACTTTGCTTTATCACTGGGTCCTCGCACTGCCCTGAATTTTTGCTTCTTCCTGGACATGCGGGGCCCAGTGCTTCCCCGACTTTCCCAAGCTTCCTATGTGCTCAGGGTTAGAGGGAGGGGCTTTTCCCTCTTTCTTGTCTTCCCTTCCATCATCCCATGGAGCAACTTCATCTGATTGAAGAAGTTGGAAGAAACAAACTGCATAGGCCCAGCTCAGAATTTTTTAATCCTCTAATCTGGTGAGCTGGTCTCTGGGAGCAGCGGTCTCCTTCTGTCCTTCCAGGTTGTGCCATTCCTGGGTGGCATCCCCACCCCATGTGCCCTGAGGCCCCCATTGCCTGCGGGCAGCCCCTCACAAAGCCCATCTGCCTACGGATGTAACCTCTAACCTCCAACTTGGAGTTTCACTAACAACTGCCCCAATAGTCCAATTTCCAAAGCCATCATGGCATATTGGTTAAGAGACTGGTCTCTGTCATCCGAGAAACTGGGTTCAAATTCTATCTTTGCCATTAATTGATGTGTACATTTTGCAAACTTCTAGGCCCTGCTGGGCCTGAGTGTCTCTTCTAGAAGAGGGGGAAAATAATAGAATCTACTTCATAGGTTAGTCGGGAGCATTTGATGAGTTAGTATATACAAAACACTCAGAACAATACCTGTCCCCTGGTAAGTAGTAAACAAGCGTTAACTAATTGCCACTCCCTGGTCAATATTTTCCTCAACTGATTCGGAACATGCTGAGGGAAGGTGGCTGGTGGACACTGGGACTCTCAGAGACCCAGTTCCTCCCCCTCCATGGGTCCTGACCATGCTGCCACTGCTCCTGAGCCAGGAACCTCTCCTGACCTCCCCACCTGCCTTGGTCATGATTCCCACGGATTTCTGCTCAAATGCATATCCATTACTTTTCTCCTTTGTAACTAGATTATCCTCTCTGCTGAAGAAGAAGGGAACAAAATGGAAATTGAGTATTAGCCTTGCCCTCTGTCATTCGTTGTCATTACACCATTCACCCTGACTGTGGGCCTATCCCCTCCGTATCACGTTATTAATTCAAAGAGTTTGCATGCCTCTGTTTCTTTGGGTGGTCTTCGTTAAATTCTATACTTTCTGCATTTCAACCTTCAGGAAATCATTCTTGGAGATATGAGCCTCTGTTTGGTAGTTATCTTTGTTTTTTCGCCCTCTACTAATCTTTAGCAGGCTTCTTAGAAACTGAGCTATTTAAGGAGACACCGGGCCCCCTAAACCCTTTTATATTCCCTCTTGGGAATAGCTATGTGCTGCGTGCTATGTGCCATGGTTATGGGAAGATAAGATACCCATTGCCCCAGGAGAATATGCACTTCAGTGGTGCTTATGTCTTATTCCAGGGGGTCCTAAGAGTGTTGCAGGGACCCCTCAAGGGTCATCAGGGGGAGGGCGTGTGTGTGGTTGGGGTTTTACCCTACCCCACCATCGTTCCAGACTGTTCTGCTTTTCTTTGTCCTGCATATTGGGCTTCTGTGTAAGATTCCATCCAAAGAAAGGATTGCACTGTTTTGTTTTGTTTTTTTCCAGTTTGAAAACCATTGACCTAATTTTTTCCACTGAATTTATGCAGAATGGCTTTTTATAGTGGTTTGACTCTCCCAGCTCGGGTTGGGCCAACAGGATGATAGAGGAGTCTGGCCAAGGCGTTGGCACCAGTCACACACAGAGTCAAACAGTGCCGACCTCTGAAGTTGTCTCCCAGCTGAAAGGCTCACCTTCCGTGTTGGAGAAAGACCTTTCATGGTCCAGTCTAGTACTATTTGTGGTAATACACAGGATTTTTTAGGGGAGGAACCATATATAAATTGATCCCAAAGGCAATCTCTGAAGAGTTCCAAAAATATTTTAAGCAGTGACAACACTGTTGAAATAAGTTTATGGGCCCCTAAATATGCTAGAAGCTCTAAAATAAGCTCTCAAAATCTTTTAGGACACATGATATCACACTGTAACTTTCCAAAGGGCAAGAGACGGGATTTTGCTTAATTAACTTTGTGAGTTGTTTGCTAAGGCAAAAGCTCAGAGATCTAAGATAATCAGGCATCAACCAATTGCTAAATCACCAAACTATTAAAAATGCATCTACTGTAACAGATCAGACTTTGTGGCTTATTCTGCTTTTGTAAACATATTTAAAAGATCCAGATGTTTGCTTGTACATAGAACATTTCTGGAAGATGCTCTAGAATGGGAGTTTCATGAGGCAAGCCTTTTTCCCCTGCTTTGTTTTATTAATGTATCCCTGGGATGATGCCTGGCATATGACACATATTCAATAGATACATGTTGAATGAATGGATTCACAAGAAAATGGTAGTGGTGGTTAGCTTGGGGGAGTAGGAAAGGAGGTGAAAATATTACTTTTCAATTTATACCCAGCTATGGTATACCTATGAGGAGGATAGTGCTACTCTTCTTGCATTTTTACCTTTACTCATAGAAAGGAAGAGACTTCAGCTTTCCTTTTCACTGTTGTCCATTGCCCTTATGACTGCCACCTCTACCACGCCGAGGAGAAATGTACACTCTGGGACCTTGCGTTCTTAGGGAGCAGGATTTGGCCCTTCCTCTTCCGGTTTCCATCCCCATTGCCTTGTGATCCTGGCCTCACTTGGAGAAGTAGGTGTGGCCATAATTATACTTTCAATTTCAGCTTTCCTACCAGTGCCTTCCTTGCTCATGGGGCTGGATGGAAGTGGACATTGGAGTTTGTTCTTCAAATCTGGACATTTTATTTATTTATTTATTTCTTGAAGTGTATTTATTTATTTTTGAGAGAGAGAGAGAGAGAGAAAGAGAGAGAATCCAAAGCAGTTTTCGTGCTAGGTACAGAGCCCGATGTGGGGCCTGAACTTGCAAACTGTGAGATCATGACCTGAGCTGAAATCAAGAGTCAGATGCTTAATCGACTGAGCCACCCAGATGCCCCAAATCTGGACATTTTAGATGCAAGGAAGGTAGCGTAAGAAAACTTTGGGATTAATAAGTTATACTTTGTTTCCCATTTGGTTCTTGTTTTTCTGGGCTTTGTTCCCTCAGAAAAGAACTACAGAGTGGCCTGTGGTAGTTTTCAGGAGCCCCAAACTCATCCCAATCCCCTGATTCTGTAGTGTTTTTGTGTATTCAGTTTGTCATATACATATATTATTTTTGAAAGAGAATATGGATGAGAACATAATAACAGTGTGGAGAGTGGGCACGGAGAGTGGTTTTTCTGTCCACCTACAACAGAATAATTATTTTTCATAAACTCCGTTGGAGGCAATTTGCATTTATAAACAGGAGAGATACTAATAATTGGCTGGCAGAACGGTATGGCATGAAGAGGCTCTTTGAGAAAACTGGTTCATGGGATCATTAAATGGTTGAAGCAAAAATGCAAAAGGGCAGAGTTGCGGTGAGAGACTTTGCAGTCAGAAACCGAGACGAGTGAATTCAATGGGGGATCGCAGGGGGCAGAGTCAATGCAATATAATGTCTGAAAAAGGATCACAATAATGCCACACACGCTTCAGAGGAGTTGCTGCACTAGGAATTGAGTAAGGATGAACACTTTCGCTCTTTGGAGACGGTCTCTGCTCTGTGCGCTAAGCACTACTGTATGCTGAGCACAGAAATTTTTTATGCGTATCAACCCAATGAGGAAAGTGCTCTCATTGTCCCATTTTACAGATGAGGAGACGAACACAGAGAGAGGCTTAGGCTAGACGCTACTAAGGGCAGAGGTGGGATCCGTGGTGTGGCTTGTACAGGCTCCAAAGAGACAACCGCGTCCGTCTGTTCCCAAAACTATATTCCATGGTGTCATTTTGGCGGCTTGATATCTGTCCACGTGGGAGAATTTATACCACGGAAACTGGCAAATACTGCACATGGTGTTTTTTTCGTTTTAAATTTTTTTCCCGGAGATGTGGTTGCTAAACATTTACTGACATATCCCCCTGGCTACGATTCAAACCCAGGCGGTTTGATTCCAGAGCGTTTTGGCAAAGATGAATGTTTTCATGCCAAATTATTGACGATAGTATCCATTTTCTTAGTGCGTCAGCTACTTTTCTCCAGGTATTCTGTTCCAGCCAAATGCACCCTAATCGATTCCCAGCGCTTCCTTACAGGATTGTTATGAGGATTAGATGAGATGATGTACTGGAACCAGTTAGAATAGGGCTTTCCGTAGTAAATGTTAGCCGTGGAACAATGCAAACAGAGACAAAGCCCTCGTGTCATCGTGGCCCCTTTATTTCACATTATTCCCCCACCTTCATAGAAAGCAATCAGTGACAAAACTGACCATGTCTCCATTTGCTCTCTCTTCCATAATCTATATCCTGGGGCAAAACCTAAATTAGTTAAGAAGAGAAGTCATCAGGATAACCTGGTGATCCTGTCATGTCACTTCCAAGGTCTGTGAAAAGAAAGCCTGAGCAACGACAAACTTTCATTTACTTTACGATGCTCCCCCTCCCCCGTCCCGTGTCTGCCCTCCCCTGCCCACCCTCTGTGGGGGTCCAGGGAGTAGAGCCACCACCATGACGACGACGGGGGCCTGGAATGTGACCAGCAGCGCATCTGCAGGATACGACACCATTTGGCAAAAACCCAGATCGGTATAGGAGACGCGGCACTATCATTTGACTTAGATGCTAAGGGCTTTGGGCAAAAAAATAATGAGCCCTCATCACCAGGAAGGCCACGGTCACACTCCTGAGCGGTCACAATGAAAATTGCTGGGTGCTCACCGGAGGTCGGACATTCTTCCAAACATTTCACAGGAAGCATTTTATTATGCTAGCAATAATCTGAGTGAAGTACAGTAATTGTCCCCATTTTTGAGAAGAGGAAACAAAGATTCAGACATATTAAGTAACAGCTTTGGCAAGTGGCTAAAGGAATCTGGAGCCTGTGACAGTTTGACCCCAGCCTTCTTGTCCCCAGTGATGCCAGGGCGCTACCTTGAGGGAATGGGGCTAAAAGCGTAGCCCTGGGGCTCCCAGGCTGTGAGAGCATTGGCAGGCAAGAATTTCCACTGAAAAACTTCCCTTGAACCATTTTTGCCCATGACCTTCTCTGACGACTAGTTCCCCGTAACCTATTGCCCTGGCTTTGGGTCACTTAATACGCCCAGCCTTACAGACGTCGATTCAATATTCTTCTGGGTCTCATTTTCACTACTACCTTCCCCTGCCTCTACACCAGATGATGTGGTTCTATTTTGGCTCTTACCTGTGCCGTGAATGCCGCCAACCAGTGTATTTTATGGACCACCTACGCTCTTGAGCTGGTCAAAACCTGACTCTCCTTCTCTGTGGTATCCACTCTACTTTTCAGCCAACATGTTAACAACACATTACGATCGAAGAACTAAGGCATTGTGCATCTAAAGACAGAGGTTTAAGATATTTTATTAGGGAACATACATCAATATTCAACGACACTTAAATATTATGGCATCCATATTTAGAAGGGCAATATAAATGCTTATGACTTGAACAGCCACTTTATTAAACAAATGAAATAAATTCCTTTTAAACAGTGGGCTGTATGATTCATAAAGTATATTTTTTCAATAATTTATTCATCTGCCTAGTCATATGTACATTTGTTTTCTTCAAAAAAAAAAAAAAAGAACCAATGTGATTGTTCACCACATCGTACCATAAAACAAATGAACCTGTAAAAATGGCATGTAGAAAATTCAGAAACACCTAAACAGCACATTCCAAAGATACTGAATCCATTTAAAAGGAATTAGATGCTTCAGAAGCAATCACAGTCAGCTTGGGTGTCATATATATGCATTAGTACGGAATGCAGCAGCAAGTTCAAGTATAACAATTCACACGCATGAACATATTTATCTGACTTAGGAGAGAATTCTCTCTTTTAGAGCAAAGAACACATATCAAACTCTCAGCGAGGTTCAGACGAATTTTGTTTGTTACATGGAGGGAAAGGTGGTGATATCAACTCAATCAACCAAGTACTGAAACCTGGAGAAGGTGGCATGGTCCACGAACACTGCATAGTTGGCAAATATCCCTACAGGGGCCTTATTCACCACAACAATTGTAAGGGTTACAGGAAAAGCGTAGCAGCGAAAATCAGCCATTCAGCCCACATTTGCTTCTCTGGCAAAGTGGAAATGCCATGTTTGTATTTTTAACACATCTAATGAGTAGACAAGCAGAAAAGCTGCCGTAAGCCAGGAAATGTCACGGGGTTCATGTTTGAACGGCATCAGCTTTATTTACTAAAAGACAGTTTTGAGTTCACAGACAAAATGAACTTCCAGAATGATTTTCTTTAGCCCCAGCAAGTCAAGTCCTTCCCAGTCGTTAATTGATTGTAGAAATGCAGTTCCAAGGTCTTCATTTTTGTTTCAGTTTCTCCCACCACCTCTGCTGCATTTGATGTGCAAAATCTCCCAGGTACCCTTAGCTACTATGGCAGCGTCCTGATACAGCGTAAGATACCGACCCTTCAATGATGGATGTTGTGAAAGCCAGCCTCGTGGGTCTATAGTGATCCATTTATTTTCTGCATTGTGTGTGTGTGTGTGGGGGGGGTGGTGGTGGTGGTAGGGAAAACTCTTTATTTTAATATTGTACAACATTTCTTTGTTAAAAACAATTCTTCAATTAAAAAAAAAACACTGAATTGCATCATGTAAGACTTGTTTGCAAAGACTTCCAAAGCATTTGGTTATTCTTAATGATTAACCATTTCAGGTTCAACAAATGTTTATTTGCACCATGAGAAAGAAATAGACTTTTTTTTTTCTGTTTAGCCATCCCACTGTAATGCTGTGTTAAGTCTTGAAAACAAAGAGAATCGGACAATTGAGAAACCAAGGCTTTTCGATATTCAGCCAGGCCAAACATAGGAGCTCTAACAGGAAAGCCACTGGTTCATTATTTACTGGCTCTTCCTTGGTTCATCCTTGGTTTAAACAGAGTAAGAAGAAAACCAGGCGTGGTTTTCCTGCACGGAACCTGGGGAATGGGGTTTGCAGAGCCAACTGGCCACCATGAAATGTGAGGCTGATTTCCATGTGCCCTGACAGACTGGAGGGGGAGGCAACCCCAGCACATACCTGAGGTTCACCAGCCCCTGGGCCTTTGCACGGGTTCATTCCTTACTTGCTAGGAACGACTCCCTCTGTTTCCCACTCCATTTTGTCCTCCAAGATCCAAATGAGAGGTCCACCCTTTTTGAAAAGCCTGACTCAGAGGGTGGCTTTAGTGCCTTACACTAAACTCTCCTGGCCTTGCGTGAGTTCTTGTGTCACGGAGCTTACCACGTTCTACTACAATTGTTGACTTTCCTGTCCTCTCCGTAGACCACAGGCACCCTGAGAGGGAGGATCATGTGTCCACCCTTGTTTCCTCCACTGTCTGGAGCTGAGCCTGGAGCCCTCATGGAATATTACAGAATGGACATAGGAGGGAAAGAACTGCTGTATGCAATGACAGCTTCCCTTGGAAAAAGGTGATCTGGTTTTGCAGCATGGCCTCCTGTGTTTTACAGACATGCTAGAATTCGAGGGACACAAAGGGAGCTTAAGAATGCAACAGAGGAGGGGCGCCTGGGTGGCGCAGTCGGTTAAGCGTCCGACTTCAGCCAGGTCACCATCTCACGGTCCATGAGTTCGAGCCCCGCGTCAGGCTCTGGGCTGATGGCTCGGAGCCTGGAGCCTGTTTCCGAGTCTGTGTCTCCCTCTCTCTCTGCCCCTCCCCTGTTCATGCTCTGTCTCTCTCTGTCCCAAAAATAAGTAAAAAAGTTGAAAAAAAAATTAAAAAAAAAAAAAAAGAATGCAACAGAGGAAGTTGTACTATGCTGACTCTCAAAACACTGCACTATTTCTCCCCCAAACCTGCTTTTCTCTCTTATTTTTACGTCCACAGCCTCTCCTTCAGTCACTATTGTCCCAGTAATGACAAGAGTAATATGTTAGACTTTTGTCTTAGTCAAGTGAATGTTCAACAAAGAAGTAAATCCATGTGGCAGGTAAGACTTACAGATTTCTGAGGTGGATTCAAAAGACAGTGGGTAGCAGGAAGCAGGGGGTGGGCTGGCACCCCCTTCATTTGACCATGAGGACAGCACTCACGGACATGAAGCTGGCTTCATGTGATAGATGTATGCCTCCTCAAAAAAAAAAAAAAAAAAAAAAAAAAGGCACATTGACCTTTAATGACTTACATTAATACTTTCAATATACTAAGCATCATGCGTAAACATGACCAAAACTGTAGAGGGTAAGAATTCTTACTACGAACCCAATGTATCCATTTTCGAAAGTCAACACGACCAAAATTCTGTAGAGTAAGAATTCTTACTACGAACCCAATGTATCCACTTTCGAAAGTCAACACGACCAAAATTCTGTAGAGTAAGAATTCTTACTACAAACCCAATGTATCCATTTTCACAAGTTCAAACTTTGGTAGAGCTGGTTCTTTGTAAACTGAGGCCCACATTTACTTCCCTGTTGGCCAACCCAGTCCCATTCTGCTCCCTTTGAGACGATGTTCTCAGTTTTCCTTCCCCTAGCACTGAAAGAATGAAAAAACTCTTCTTTGTAATTTGGGCCAGCACCAACCCGTTCACCCTTGCCATAGCCCGGCTTCTCAAAACCCAGAAGACCGAAATAGCCATAGACTGTGTTTACACAAAGCAGAGTGTGCCAAGGACTTCATCCCCGAAAGTGACTTTTCCCCCTCCGTTTAAAGCAAGTTTGAGATTCCGAGTCACAAGAGACCATTTGGCCCGGAGATGGCAGCAGGTCCCTATCAAACACAGCTTCTCAAGATGGCTGCCTGCCCAGCACAGACTGAGCCATGATGGGCGGAGCTTGCGGTATGGATTTTCCTGTGGAGCCACCTGCCCGGAAGGGTCCCAGAGATCATTTAAGGGGGTCCACAGAAGTGCCAAGGCGCTCACTGGCAACTTGAAATTAGAGCTGAGATTGACTTAGTGTTCCCGTGATGTGGGTTTCAAGTCTGGCTGAAATCAAAACTGCCTTGGGGAGCATGCCTGGGAATTTGCTATTTTGTCTTGCATAAGCTTCTGATAGTCACCCAGGCCTGCTGGTGCCCTATTTCTTTAGATGGTTTTAATCCCAAACTGTGCTTCAAATGTTCTACTGTTTTCCAGGGGTCAACATTACTTCTCTTTCTTATGACATCATTTATGTAATTACACACATACACCTTTTATATAAGGACTGCATGCTATGTAGTGTCTTTCAGACCATGGTAACACAATGCCTCCGATTGCCAAGTAAGCAGTTAATTTGAGAAAGATTGCAATCACCATCACTGGGGACTCTCGTTCTAGGCTGTCTATAATCTGAGAACTTGGTGGAAAGCTGTAAACTAGTACAGTGGGTCTGATTTTTTAAAAATTAAAACAAAATGCTCTGGTAGGGAAATTTCCAACCCCAAGAAAATAGCATAGTTGTGGTAGATGGTGGGGGGGGGGAGGCGGGGTGTACATAACTGAAACTTGGGATTTGGTGCCCGCATTCTAAATTTAGGAATGATAGCACCCAGGCAATGGTACAACACCTCTTGCGACTTTCGAATGAAAGCGCAGTGTCTTGAACTAGTGAAGACCCACGTCTGGACACAGATCAGTCTGAACCGAGGTAGAAAGCAAAGGAAAGTGAGAGATTTACCCCATTGTTTCTTGCACGGGGAGCTCTCAGTGCTTTAAGACACCTTAAAGGTGATGTAACTTATAATAATGTTCTATTTATATAGTGTTTGGGAGGGGAAATGAAGACAGGGAAAGTGTACCCTGCCAGCGTTTGTTGGGTGCCTGCGATGATTTCATACGGTTTATCAGCCCATGAGACATTTTCACGTGTGCTAGTTCTTTTGCCTGCCCCATGTCCCAGGTGAGAAAACGCAGTCAAGGGAGGTCAAATGACTTGTCCGGGATCACTTAGGTGGGTACAGAGATGGGGGCCTGAAATTAAGCCCAGGCCTTGTGGCTCCCAGGCCACGGCTCTTCTCGGTTCTCTTGTGAAAACATTTCTTTTGTAAAGTGACTGAAAAACCTTACATTTCACCATATCTGAATGCGCGATGGACTTGGCACAGCGTAGATGCTCTGAGTGTAATTTCTCCTACTTACTCTCCGCATACTTTTTCACAGTGCCCCGTATGGAGCACGCTCATTTCGTTGTCTGCAATATTGGGTTAAGTAGGTGCGGTATTACTGGAAAGTGGGCTGCCTGGGACTTGTTATACCCCAGAGACAAAAGGAGCTATTTTCTTCCCTCCACATCTGATGAAGAAAGCATGTGTTGTGATTCAGGCTGTAAAAGCCGAGGCAAGAATTGCTGTTGCCGAATGTCAGTGACCACGGGTTGCAGTTGCGGGATCGGCATCGGACACGATGTTCACAATGGTGAAGGCCGAGGGTCGGGGGAGCTGCTGGAGGTGGGGACAAAAGCAAGCGTGGGACCCCCCTTTTTAATCCAGTTAGTCTCTAGCCAACGTCTGCCTCTCTTAAGAAAGTATGGAGACAACTAACAATGAGCTGTTATTCGAACATTTGGAATACTTGCTTGTTTTGTTCTTACAAATAGTTCATCATCTTACTTGAGTAGCCTTCTCGTCAGGTTGCATTTGGGCAGCCTTATTTTTGATTAAAGCTACCTATCCGTCGATGCTCCCTCTTTCTCTGCTCTTTGCAAGGACTGTCACCTCTGCTAGGGCACAGGGGCTGCGTGGGGGAGGTGCTGTGGACTGCAAAGCATTCGTGCTCAGCTTTTGATTAATGAGCCAAGGGCCTCCCAACCAGTGAGACTTCAATTAGCCAGGCTGCAAAGCTGAAACCTTTTCATTATGAAGATAAGGCTGAGTTTAGCAAAAGGAATGAGGACCAGACTGGGGAAGAAAGACAAGTTTCTTGTTGTCGTCTTTTCTGTTGTGGTTGTGTTTTAGTAGAAAAATCAATAAGCCATTGCTACACTCAATCAATATATCCCCATGTTTTGGGATGGTTTGGCCTTAAACACACTTAATACTTTGGTAGGCCCTGGCTTTTCATGTGATTTTTTTTCCTCCTGTAATTTCTAGATTGGATTGAAGCTGTTCTGAAGCACAAACTCTTAGCCAACAAGGCTGCTCCATTGTGATAGATACTGTGGGGCCAGAAACCCTTCCAGTAAGAGATGTGCCCCAGGGAGGGGGCAGGGGGATGGGAAACCCAAGTTCCTTGCCCAGAAAGCACAACAGTAGATGCTATGCAGTTAGAGCAGTCCCAGTCCTTCCAAGTGAGGATAAATGCTCTTGGCTTCCCAGCAGGAACCAGGCAGAAGAGGAGACATCACTCCATGGCTGTCAGAGAAGCACCTTGCGGGCGAACAATTCGTCTACAATAAAAGGCTTAGGTGGGTGGATAAAACAGAAATGGGACTGAATTTCCCAACAGAAGCAAGGTGACCAGGCTGAGATAGTCTGAAACCACACAGGGTGGGCAGCATTCCCCGAGAGGCAGGAGCAGCAATGACTGTATACTGTAGTCCCTGAGGGCCGGGGACAGGAATAGTGGGAGGTGGTCTTCAGAAGGTCAGAATTAAAATGCCTTTTAGCAGGGAATGACCATCTACATCCACACATCCAGCCAAGTCAATGTAGCTTCCTTTCCTCTACTCTTTCTAGGCTGGGAGACAGTGGAGGAAAAGCTACCCAAAGGCTCATTGGCGTTCATTTTTCAAGCGGCTCCTGGTGCAGAGCAGACGTTGAAACATAGCATGAACTCACCCACCGCTGGGATTGGGACCCCGTGGTGATCTTTCCCTCAGTCTGCTCCTCAGTGACCCATTTCCTGGGACTGGGTTCTGCTGTTGGTTGTTCACCCCATTTATCTCTGTCTCACTTTGCTCTCAGGGTCTAGGTTCTGTCCCCTTCCTTGGTGGTGGTCTGCTTTCCTGCATGCAGATGCCTCCCAGGGGATCCTATGCCTGCCCGACTCAAGATGGCAGCTAACCTGGACTTCCTCACTGCTGTGCTCGGCACCCCTGATTAGAATCTCACTGTAACTTTTCAGAAGCCCAGTAACTATTACCTGAGCTGTCCTGGTGCATCATCTGGCATTTCCAAGGCCCTGGACTTGATCTTCCAGCCCCTTCCTGTAACCAGCGCTTGGCTCTGGTCCCATGTCCCTCTTCATCCCCTGTCTGCTTGCTTGCTCAGGAGGGGCCCTGCTCCTTAGATAGGATCCCCTAGGGGCTGTGCACTGCTCTGGGCATCCAAAGACACAGGACAGCTCCTGCTCTCCAGGAGGTTTCATCTAAAGACAGAACTTGTAGAGGCACAGTGTAAAGTACACTTTAAAGTGAAAAAAATATATAGATAGATTTTTTAAAAAGCAACAGAAGGATGAAAAAATAAAGTGCACAATTGGTTGTCAGGCCCAATCTAGAGAGAATTTGGAGAGGATGGTCAGGAAGGGCTGAATTTGAACTTTTGATTTGAAGAAAAAAATCTGGATACGTTTTCATGGGCAGAAAGGACAGAGTGGGGAGGAAAGTGTTAGGAGCTAAATTCCCCTACTCTCCCCCCCACCCCCATTTCATCTGTTGAAGCCCTAATCCCCAAGACTTCAGAATATAGCTGTGTTTGGACAAAGGATCTTTAAAGAGGCAGTTTAGGTTAAATGAGGTCATTGGGGTGGGCTCTGATCCAATATGACTGTGTCCTGAGAAAAAGGGGAGATTAGGACACAGACACACAGAGGGAAGGTGATGTGTAGATGCTGGGGGAAGGCGGCCATCTGCAAGCCAAGGAAGGAGGCTACAGAAGAAAGAAGCCTGCAGAACCTTGACCTCAGACATCCAGCCTCCAGAACTGCGAGAGAATCAATGTCTGGTGTTGAAGCCCCTCTGTCAGTGGTACTTTGCTACGGCAGCCCCAGCAGACTACTACAGGGGGATTACAAATGCACGGAGCCGCATCAGCAGAAGCAGGAGCACACTGGGTAGGAGAGCACCCTCTGCGTAAAGAAGAATGTTTCCTGGCCCAAAGTTATGATGAAAGAATAGAAGGAATCCATGGGTAAGTTCTAGGAGAGGAGAGGCTGGTGGGGACCGGGTCAGGGGTGGGAGCACCACATGAGAACGAGCACCTTTCCCCCAGTTGAGTTTTGTTGAGTTTTGCCTAGGGTGTACCTTCTGAGGGAACAATCATTGCTTAATGCTGACATGAAACCAAGTTTACTTTGGGATTAATTATGGTCTCGAAGGCCCTAAGGGCTAAGAGGAGAAGTGAAAAGTAAAGGCACACAGAGGCAAGAGACAAACAATGCAGAAGAGAAAGAGAAGGTGACATTGTAGGGCTCGGTAAAGACTTTTGAAACGTCAGAGTGAGAGGTGGCACTGATAAAAGAGATGCTTACCTGTGGATAGGGAGAGAAATAACCCAGAAACCACTCTTGAGCACCAGAACTTTGTGTTTGCACCCTTCATTTGGAACTAATAGTACAAGAACAGAAAGACTGCAATGGGGGCACATGTTCAAGTCCTGGGGGAGGGGCCTGAAGTGTATCTCGCTCTGTGGACCCATCTCCTGCCTGGGGCTCCCTGGAGGCTCCGGGGATCCGAGCTTGCAGTGTCAGGCTTGACTAGGGGAGGGGACAGGAGAAGTGAGGGAAACCCCCCCTTGTCACCCAGAACTCTGCACGGAGCACTGTATCCCAGGGGAACAGGCACCTTCTGGGACAAGGGTGCCTATCCCAGCATTCATTGCTCATAAGTTTAAAAAATAATAGAGGGTGGAATGATGTAGAGAGAGAGTCAGGGATATGGAAGGGAGACTGGAAAGGAGAGAGGGAAAGGACCAAGATGGAAGGGGACGGAGAGGCAAGAGAAGTGGCCACGTAGTGTGGCCCAAGCCTTCCTTGCTGTGCCCAACGTAGGCACTGGTGTTAGCACTGGTATTTTTGGTATTGCTACATTATTATATATATTACTGATATAATTATTGATATCTCCAGGTCCTTCCTTACCAGTTCTGCACCCACTCCCATTCCATGCCTTACCCCCTGGCCCTGCTGCAGAGTCTCATCTCTCAACACTGTGGACGTTATCCTAGGCCACCAGAATTGCACACCTTGTGTCCAACTGACAACATATTCTTCCCCTTCACTGCCCAGCAGGACCAGAGAGGGGACGGGGAAGGAAGTCCCTCCTATAGCACGCTAACTTCGAGAAACATGGCTTTGTCATCACAGGGGAGGGTTAAGTGTTTCCCCACAGCAATGCCATTTTGAGTTTAGTTAGGTCATGTCAGACGTAACCAAAAATGAAAAACAGGGAAAGAAGAAGGAGAAGGATGAGGAAGAGAGGGAGAAGTCCTGCTAGAAGCTAGTATTTGTCTTTGGAAGATATCCTTTCCCTCCTGCACCTCTTTCTGGACCCTCCTTCTTGGGGATCCCCAGGGCGGACCCTCGAATTTCCTGGTGCAGGGTGCTATGATCTGAAGGCCTTCCCAAGAGCCAAGTGAGGCCCCCAAAGCCTCTAGGGAGCCCCACTTCAGCAGGCTCCAGTGCTCCTGGAGGGATTTCACACTGGTCACGGTCAAATGGCACTCACTGATTGTTGTGGAGGCAGACAGATTGTGCTGGGAGATTTTGCCAGTAGTGTGAGAAGCTGAAAGACCCCCGCCCCTGCCCCAACCTCCCCGTAGACTCCCGGAGCTTCTGCAGCCTGTTTGTTCTACAGAACCCGAAAGTGGGAAGGGGTGGTTGGTGCCTCCCTCTTGTCCTCGTGCCCGGATAGCAAATTGCAGTGATGAACTAAAATATGTCTTTTGGGTGAGTGGGTTACATGGAACAAGCCGCCCCCCCCCAACCCCCCGCCACGTATGAACTTGGCACCCTCCAACAAATCACGAAGGTTGGAGATACTACTGTAGTCAATCGGAGATGTATCAATGGCATATGTTTTTTAAAAAAGATGCTTGCAAGCTAGACACTAAAATCCACTGCTTGAGATTATTATTAGTATTCCTATACCATAAGCTAGAGATGCCATAGATCAAGGACGGCAAAGTAGAGCCCATGGGCTGTATCTGGCCCACGGCCTGTTTTTTATGCAATGACCTATGAACTAAGGATGGATTCTATGTTCTTAGAGGATCGTCCAAAAAAAAAAAAAAAAAAAGCAAAAACCAAAAAAAAAAAAAAAAAGATGTGTGACAGAGACCATATGGCCCACAATGCCTCCAATATTTACTATCTAGCCATTTACAGGAAAAGTTTGCCAGCCCCATCTATACATTAAATAGATTTTTTATTTTTTAGTTGGTTTGGGAACACCCCTCCCCTCCCCCATCTATAACAATGCTACTTGGCAACACGCATTCTTGACTTTGCAACCGATGAACTTGGAACACACCCAGCTAAGGACTGTCTGTGCCTCTTAAGTATTTTTTTTGTGCCAAATGCAGTGCCCGGTGCAGGAGAGGAAGAGGGCAGTTTGCCGACAATGACAAAACGGTACTGTCACAACCACCCTCAGGCTCACCTGAGCCTTCCAGAAAGTCCCTTTTCCATCTTTGCATTCCTGAGGTCCTTAGGTTGTTAATCACTGCTGGCTTTGCCTTACAGTGTCACCCTATTGAGGAAGCCAAGAGCCCCCTGCCCTGCTTACTTCCTTGGCTCTGGTCCTGCCTATCTAGGGAGACAGAACAGAATCACATTTGCTTGTCCTTTAGCCAATAAGGAAAACAGAGACAAATGTGCACTGAACCCCTAGGACAATCTTGCACTGGCCAGCCGCTGGCAAGGATGTAATAGCAGAGAAGGTGACAATGGAACTGAAAATGTGGATCAGAGACAAATGAGTGACATATGAAATTCACGGTCCCAAGAAACACAGTGGACCTTGGGGATACTGAGGGCATCACGAAAAGAGGAGTCAGAGGTTGGATATGGGGCTATTCAAAGCATCCTTAAATCTCTATGTCCCCTAGTTTCTCCATGTGTTCAGTAGAGATAATACACCCTTCCTTCTCTCTGTCCTTCACAGGAATGACCCGAGATAGGCGAAGTTACCTGGACAAGTACAAAGCGTTACATCAACGGAAGGAAATACTAAGCTCACACTGGGACTTTCTGCTTTAGCTTCTTTTCTGTTGCATCCGAATGCACCTACTGTACCTGGGCTTTTTAACAGGTCGGTGCCTTCATTATTTTTTTCCTACAAACACAGTATGGATTTGCTCTTAGATTTCTTCTTATCTGATCAAGTCTCTACTTCTCATAGTTTAACACTAAGCATTTCTAGCTTATGAGGTGGCTACGTTGACCATGATATCAAGGGCCAGTGATGTAATTAATGACTGAGCGACACGGAAAGGAAAGATAATCATTTTGTTTTGGGAGACAGAGAAGCAACCAGCTTCAGGGCAGTTCCTTGCTTATCAGTTGTAGCAAATATTACTAAACCATGCATCCCGCTTTGAGCGATGCCCGGGGTAGGTCTTCCCTTCCTTCTCAACACTGCCCCCTGCCCACCGCCATAGCTTTCCTTTTAGGCGGGAGACTCAGGAATCCATATTGCAGCAGCAAAGAAGAAATGACATTTTCCTGCACAGGGCAGATGGGTTCCACCCTCAGCCCCCATGACATCTGGGTCTTGGGAGGCATGAGGGAAGCAAGGCAGATGGGGGCAACGGCAAGGGGCTGGGTGTCCTCTGCCGAAATCCCAATTTGCTTTTTGCCAGCCCAGCCCCCAAAGTCATCTCCACTCATTCATCTTGCGGGGACTTTGGAGGGCCAGGAGGCCACTGTTGTCATTGCCTTTTGAAGACGGTGGACCCCACAGCAGCCTGGGCTCAGCCCTGCTCCCCAGCACAGCACGTAGACAAGGAGCAGGTGCCAACAGTGTGTTCCAATCGGGCTGGACCGGAGCTGTGTGCAGGCAGTTTCATGGTTAAAAGTCCTAGTAGTATAAAAAGAAATCAGATCAACGGTGAGCACACCTCTGATGCCTTCCTACTGGCCACCACTGCCTTCTTTTGGGTCACCCTAGTTTTGCTGGCAGAGTTACCTTCCATGTGCTTGGGCTCCCTTCTCCCTTTTGCTGACGAGCAGAGCTCTTTCCTTAATTAAGTCAACAAGCACTCATACGCAGAGGCAGCATCTCTTTTGGCAAGGGGACCTGTGCAGAACCAACCCCAGAAGCAAATGAGAATGTTTGTCAAGCCGTGATCAAGTAGCTGCGATTAATGAGCGAATGATTACCTGCCCCGGCAGATAGTTCCGAAAATGTTCTCGTTCCCAGGCCGAGACCATGAGACCCAGGTCTCGGTCCCAGGCCGAGACCGAGAATGTCTGTGTGACAGTTCACTTTGAGGGGGTGAGGCAATCCGAGATACTCAGGGCATAAAGCTTTCATTTGCAAAAGGAAATCCAAGAACAGGTGAATGCCAGCTAATCCATAGCCACGGATGCCACCTGATTCTTCATTTTCAAGGGTTGCCTATGTGTCTGGCTACCTGGGGATCAGCATTCTGAGCCATTTCCCTATAGGGACCGATATGAAATCCACATGTTTGATATGCTCTCTGGGCTCCGTGTAATTCCTGGAGATATAGCTATAATTCCTTCTCTTTTCTCTCTTCAACTCAAAAAAAAAAAAAACCAAAAAACACAACCCAAAATGATGTTGGAATACAGGTGAGAGTAATGTTGTATCTGTTTTTGGTCTGTTTTGAAAAGAGATCTACTTCCTGAAGGTGTGCCAATTAACTGTGGCTGGTAGTCAAGAACATCAACGTACTACACAAGGTGTTTCATACCCACAACCGTGTTTTGCCATTCTGGGCCAATGAAGCCTCTTCTGCATTCTCTTATATGCCCATCTTCTCCCAGTTTGATATAATTTGTCTTTCTTGCCAGGCCTGAATAACTTACCGTGTCATTATCCCCTAAAAATTGTTGCAGTCTGAAAGGTAGAATTGTACACACGAGATCCTCTAATTATGATCTGTTTGGGGGATTTGGCTGGGGTGGAGTTTGGCAACACATTTACTGAGGTTAAATGGAAGGCAAATCCCAAAGAGACAAGACATTAAAACATTTGGGTGTAGTTTCGTATCCTCAGCATATCCAATCTAAATTGGGGAGCATTCGCCCCTACTAATTAGGGGGCAGAGGCACTGGGAGAAACAGGTAAGACTTTAGCGTCATAGGCAGCTCCAGGACTGAATCATGGTTCCTCGCTGGCCTACAACAAATCTTTAATCACTCTTAAAGCTCAGATTTTTATCTCTAAAACAGAAACGTGAAATTGGTATGAGGTTTAGAGATAATGGGGTACAAGACGCCCTGCCAATGCCCGGCACACCAAAGAACCTAACAAAAAAGCCTTAAGAATATATTTATTTACCCAAACATCCATGGATGGATGATCCCAGGTAGGTAGTGAGAGTTCAAAGCCTTAATATTTTGGGGAGTGTTAGCATACACAAAATGATGACAGCAGAGTGGTCTTGGATGAGACACAAGTGAGGCAAGAGGAAGAAAACTGTGACAAGCAAAGTGCTCTCCTGAAATCCTTGCAGTAACTTGGGGAAATGTCTGAGTACAGACATCCAAGGTCTTTCTTAAGGCATGCAATTTGAACTGCAGAAGCAACTCAAATTTTGCCCATCTCATTATGTCAAGTTGATTCTTTGTGATGTTCAGAGAGTCTCAAAGCAACTGCTTTTTATAACACATTTGAGAAAACATTTTGACCACTGTTACTCTGGGTAAATTCTTCAAACTACAAATAGAAGCAGTAAACATGTGAGTATAAATATGACAATCATTTGTTTAACTGTGACAATTTTGGAGAGTTTTTGGCATGCTCAAAGGTACAGAGATTTTTGTGGATGAGTAAAAAATAACTCAAGTATTGTTTATCCCACTTTGACTAAGTCTTGGGTGACATTATCGATTTCTTGTAAAATTGGCATGTTTATACTTAATATCATGTTATGGGAAAGGAAATAAATGTTAAAGTTTGCCTCCCTGGAGGGAGTGTGGTTGGTGAAGAGTGTAGCAGATAATTTATTTATGGATAGTTTCACATGAATACAATTGTCATGGCTTTTATCTGATGACTGAAAGATTTTCTAGCTGCTTGTTTTGATTAGAAATGGCATTAATGCTGGCTTTCTGGTGATCCTTAGCTTTCTAAAATCCAACATTTAGGGGCACCTGGGTGACTCAGTCAGTTAAGCATTCAACTCTTGATGTGGGCTCAGGTCACGATCTCAGGGTCATGAGATCGAACCCTGTGGGGGCTGTGCAGAGCCTGCTTGGGATTCTCTCTCTCCTGTCTCTCTGCTCCTCCCCATCCCCTCCCTCCTCAAATAAAACCTAAAATTTAAATGTGTCTGGAAATGTGTTTAAGAGAGCCGTATTTTACGGAAACAAAACATTTACCATTCTTTTCCCGGGGATGCTGTTCCTGTAAAAGGGAGCCTGGGAAAAGTGGTTTTTAAAATTCAGATCCTGGACGAAACTCTTGTCAACAATGAAACTTATCTTTCCTATCAAGGCAGAAGAGCAGTTTTGTATGTTCAAGTCCTTTCTTGATGCTTACATCCATAATAGGACACCCACATCTGGTAGAGCTGTTATGGGACATGCAGACAGGCCCAGAGTCTAAAAATCCAGCCAATATCTAATGCCAGAATCAAAGTTATAAGCACAAGGCATACATAGTGTGTGTGTCTGGTCAGCAAGAGGACACTCTCCAGAAAGGGTTGAAAAGGCAAAATATTTTAGGTCCCGGCACAACCAGCCACAAACTCAAATCCACATGCAAACATCCTGCCCCCCCCCCCCCCGCCCCGCCCCATGGCAGTGTGCAAAGGTATTAGCCTTCAAGGCGCACTTGAAGAAATTATCATTGTGCTGCGAGGGAAGAAGAAAAGATCACAAGCTCCTACCTTTGCTGTGAAAGTTAAACAAGGGCTGCAATCTGCTTGGGAATTCTTAAGAGGAAATGACTCAAATGGGGGGAAGAGGCCACAGAAATGGTCGACCAGTAGTTTTTAGACCAGTGATTCTAGTCCAGAATTATTCTAAAAACGTTAAGTCTTATTTTAAATTCTTACTGTGGCACGTGAAAAATATTTTAATTTTTGCATATCAGAATCATCTTCATCTTTAGTGATATTCAGAGTTATGAAGGTTTACCAAAATTTGGAACACATAAAGCAAGTTCCCCACATCCCTGTAGAAAGTGGGGATAGATGAAGCGAACGGGTTCCTGGATCTTTTACCAGAAGCAATGGGCCTCTGTCAAAAACTATTTGCAAATTCCTCCTTTAGATGATTTTCTGGGGACCTGTCAGTCTCCTCTCAAGCTAAGCGTGTGTATCTTTCAAAGTTCGGGAAGGGTATCCCTGGATCATAAGGCGCATTCCACCAGGCTGCATGTGCATTCAGGACCTTGAACCTCATTCATTAGGCGGTAGCGAAGCAGCTGAGAAAAAACGGAAGTCAGGATGTGCCTTTCAAAGTACTGCAAGCTCTGAATTTTCATAATGGAGTTCTGGAAAAAGCAAGCCATTTGCCAAGAAAAGCCTTTCTAAGCCACATGAAAAAGGCTGTGCCGTAAGTATGCAGCCTCTTAGCATGAAATCAGTACCCACTCCACTCCAACCTCTTGATCTTTAAGTAGGTTTCACAAGAAGCCTTCCTCAATTTGATCCTGGCATTGGCTACTGGAATGTTTTCTGTAGCAGTAAGTTGAAAAAACGGGCCCTCACCTCTACTGTCTCCTATCAGGAAAAGCCACCTTTTTTTTCCCCAACTATCTAGACCCGAGCATAGAGGATGTGCCTCCGTTAATTCCGAGGCAAAATGAGCGCCCCCTCCCCCTCGTCTTTAGGGAATCAGGGGCAGCATCCAGTCAAACTGCTGCAAAAGGTAAACCTCACTGCCACGTTTCACCCAAGTGAAGCAACTGGATGGATCAGAAATGGTGGAGTTTAAAACGCGCTCTCGAAAGAATGTGCCTGGATGTTGGCCTCCGTCTTAAGGCTCTTCCTCTCCAGGCCCTCTCCTTGTAAATATCCAACGTGGCTGTCAGTAAGTTTAGCCTGAGAATAAAATCCCCCTCACTCCATCAAGAAATAGCTCCAAACTTAGAGTGTGTGCTCAAAATATTCGTGATGAAATCATAACCTTATATTTATAGTCTTTTGGATTGTGTATGACATTCTGTTTCCCATGGTGGTTTTCGTTGCAAGGGCCAGACGTGGAAAGCGGCCTCAGAGGATGACCGCGAGAGCATTAGCCTCAAGGAAATGCTGTTTATCGTCATTTAGAGCTGGATGGTCGTGTGACATCCCCCTTCTTCCCTGAGCCTTACCCACTGCCCAAGGTCTCCTCCCCCACCCCGTTCCCACATGATCCCTGGTCTGATGGTCCCGTCTTGTCATCCAGGAAGAGTGAACTGGCCTTCCGAGTAGGAAGTGGGGTGGGTGCCTAAGATCATCCCCCGCCCCCTGCCTTCCTTCTGACCTTTCCTGTCCTCTAGACTTCCTCCCCATTTTCACTGAGGGAGATGGTGTGGATCTTAATGGTTGGAACTTGGTGGTTCTCTCCATGGCTGGGGGTCGAGGGCCCCATACAGCAGCACACCTGCAAAAAGCTTTTACTTCTCACCCGGGCTGTGGTGCAGGCTGATTGGTCTTTGGACACTGTAATCCTGGCAGATTCACGGGGCATCGAAGAGAAAAATTTCCACTCACAGACCCCATCCGTCTTGGAGATCTTATAGAAGGTCTCTCCCGATCCCACTGGAATGCGCACCAGGTCCTTGTGTTGGCCCTCCAGGGCATGGCTGGGTGGGTGCAGGGTATAGCTCAGGGCGTGTTTGGAAGATTGCTTTCTGCGGAGACACTGGATTCTCAAGACGTTCTGAAAGGCCTTTTTAAACTCTTGACTGGAGCATGGGTATATAATAGGGTTGATGCAGCTGTTTAGGTATCCGAGCCAAAACGCTATTTTAAAAACTGTTTCTGAGGGCTTGAAATCAGGGAAGAAAGACCCTAGAAGAAAACACATAGATTCATACACATTATTTGCAAGCCAACAGACCAATTGGCTAGGGAAACAAGCAAATAAAAGCACACACATACTTTCGTATCTCTAAAATGTTTCAAATGATTCCAAATGTACTTGGGTTTCTCATTTAACCGGCTAGCCCCTCTGAATGTAGCCCTTTCATAGTATCCTCGGAGACCCTTCTCACCTGGTTCACGTGTGCAATACGTATTAAGGGAACCGACCCATCGGGTGGGTATGCACCAGTTCTCCATGATGAAACATCACGTGATGGTGGCGATGCAACTTTAAATAATAAGACGATGAAATTTAGGCTGAGTCGGCACATGCAAGTTGTTTTGATTGAATTTAAAAACAAGTTGGAATCCATTAAAATAATCCATATTGAAATGGGAATACCTAAATATGCCCTTTGTTCCTCGATGGGGTGTTATGTAGACACAGCCTAAATAATTGCGAATCTCTTCTCTCCTGAGCAGGGGAGTTGTATGTTTTAATGAGAATCCAGCATGCACAAAATACTGGCTTTGCCAACTTTTGGACAGTGGTCTTCTACCACGCTGAAATTATGCCGATTATTTTTGATGCTGCCTTTTGAGGCCTCCCTGCTCGACATGCTGTAATGGCTGCCAAATGCTTGTCAGTCACTTGACCTTCAGGGTCTTCCAAAGCTTTCTGCCATTAATATATTTACTCTAACTGCATGCACTGCTTTCCTGCAACTGTTGCCCATTTTTTGTCCTCTTAAGTTGGGACCCGATGTCTCAAATGCTCCTTCCCATCCTCTTTACCTGTTCAAGTCTTATCCATTAATTTACACGGGAGGAACCAAGTTGCAGACCTCTTTACATCTTATACAGTAACGGTCATGTAGCTCTTGATAGTACAGTGACAAAGCCATGGAGACTTAACGCATGAACAGTCTTAGGGGTTATCTTGTTTAATTTGTCAATTTTCAAATTTAAAAAATAATGATCGAAGAGGTTGTCGCAAGCTTCATGGATAATCACTAACGTAGGGATGGGTAAAGGACTCACGGTGTTCTTTATTCTCTGCACAACCTTTTTTTTGTTTTGCTTCAGCCTAAGATCTTGATTTCCTGTCTCTCTTTTTCTCTCTGCTTGACAGACCCATCAGAGTCATGACAGACTACTGGGTGCACTGAAAATCCACTCTGGCAAACGTTGTCTTGAAATTTAGCAGCGGATCTCACAACTACAAGCAAAAAGTGAACTTAAATATTGCAGAACCAAAGAAGACAAAATGGGACGGTGGTTATGGGAGCACTTATTACCTCTAAAACTTTAGGACCTATGTTCCCTTATGGGATCTCAAAATATACTGGAATAACACGTCTCTTGGGAAAGAAGATGGTGTATGGGGAGTGAAGTGTGCAGTGGGGGGAAGCGAAATTGGAGAGATGTGTTTTCAAGCTTCATTTGAGGGGTGGAGAAAGTGGCCATTGCCAACATGACTGGTGGTTTTGTGTGAATACGGTCAGTTCTAGAAAAAAAAATCATCTTAACATTATGATGCCTATATTGTCCACTATTTCTTTCTAACAGTGCCAGTGACATGATTAAGTGAACACTCTTCACAAAGACATGTCTTGGCCTGGGCTTAATGAGGATGTATGAACAGGGCACACCTTGTCTGGGGATCTCACCATTCTGTATATCAGGTAGGCAGGGGAGTGTATTTCTCTTATTTGAAAAAAGTCAATAGCAAAGAAAAAATATATATGAATTGTGAATGTGAATGCTAATAAAGGGATTTGGGAACCCTGGAATTTCCCACAATCCCTTCGAGGTCACTATGCTCACAGAGCCCAGTTTTGCATTCATAAATCTCAATAAATCTCTTCCGTCCCTTGAACCTCCTTGAACTCCAGGCCTGGCGGACCCAGAGCTGAGTGCTTGGGCTTTCTCTATACTGGCCTTCCTGCTGTGTCCACAATTTAAGAGGCAAATACTGGTCTCCCCTTTTATGTGCTCAAAACACCATCTCCTCCCTGCAGCTAGGGTATAGGGTGAGACAGGGAGGTGGTTAAAATGCATTTACACCAAGATTGGAATGTCAGATGGTCTCCAGCTTTAATGTTCTGGACATATTGTCTTGGGTAATTTAAGTAAGTCTCTAGACGTTGGCTTTTCAGACTGATTGGGAGATTTTTCTGGACAAGAGGCCTTTACATAAATGACCCCTTTTAATTTATTCCATTAAGTGTGTGACAGCACCTGGATGTATCTAACCCCAGTCTATCTGCCCATTCCCAATCTGACAATCCCACAGGACCAGGTCGTGGGATCCACTTCTGCTGGCGATGTTCATCCTCCCTTGGGGGTGATTCTCTTTCAGCAGCTGCTGGCGGAAATTAGGAGAGGTACTCACAACTGCACTTCCTTCGGGAACTTTCCAAAAAGGTGAGAAAAGCCAGCATGGGGTGTTTCCCTCCTTATTCACATCCTTCAATCTCTTTTTGCCATTCATTTTTCCTCCCCTAGGAAGGGCAGATTGTGCTCGGATCCGGCTTGGAAAACAGTTGGTGCTGCCTGGTCCCGAGTGGGGTCCCTTCATCCAGCCATCCTTCTCTGTCCAAACCTTCCCACTCAGGCACTGTCTTCTTGGCAATCCCCACTATTTCTATCCCCAGCTTCCATTTCTTCTCAGATCCCTTTCTTCTTGATGATGACGATGCTTTTTAGGATGGGAAGACTCCTGGATCGTGCTACCCCCTGCTTTCCATCCACCATGGCGTGGGGCACCAGGGCCGAACCCACCGGTTGGGGGACCGACATCTCTGATCTGGGTGCCTCTGACCTGGGTACCTCTGACTAGACCATAAGCCCCATCTGAACCTGTGCTGCATCAGGGTTGCTCGCTCGGGGAGCTCTAGAACCCAGCACAGTGCTTGCATCTCGAAGGCCTCCTCCTAATAACTACTGATTGAATGGCCGACCCCTGTCCTCTCCATGATTCTGCTTCCTGGACATGGCCTGGCTTTCTTCTCTGCTTGACAGCTGTAGCCCTGTATTTCTCTTCTTGCTGGTGCTTTCCTTCTTCTGCTGCTCTTTTTTCTTTCCCTTTTCCTGCCCAGCTTCTGTTCAACCCTCTGGTTTTCTCTGTAATAGGGTTTCACTATCGTTTTCTCCTTGCTCCATCATCTGGTATCTAACACTGTAGTTTTTCTCATCGGGCTTCCTAGGAAGAGCCAGAGTTTTGAGTTGCCCACGTGAGCATAGGGGCTTCTATGTCTCTTGTCTCCATTGGTTTCTTGTGTTCCTCAGCACTCCCTGTTCAGACTCTGCTTCGAAGGGAGCAAACTTCTCCCAGCTTACTTCTCTGAACACCTCCCCCTTCAGGTCAGGTCATCCCTTGCTTGTGCACCTGCCTGGGTAAAGTCTAGAGCTTTGGAAAAGCCTCGAGTCCCTAGGGACTCTTTCACCATTCCACTGAGTTCCCTTCCACCATTTGGTCCTGCTACAGAATTTCTGACTCTTTTCTTTTGGGGACTCTCCAAACATCTTGGTCAAATGAAACTTGATCAGATGAGTTCATCCCCAAACACCATTAACATCTGCACCCTTGAAGTGAATGTTCAGAATCCTCACCTCCACTGTCAAGGCCTCTGGATTTCAAGGGGAAATTGAAGCTGATGATTTCAAATGACACCATTTATGACTCGTCACTCAGTGTCCTCTCCATTGGGAACACGTGACCTTTCATTTCTGATCCAGGCTTCATCTGTAGGCTTATGATAGGGGACACTGGGAGCCATGGACATTAAGTCTTGGCCACTTCTAGTCACATTTTAGGTGTTTTCTCTCAATGCCCCCAACACAAGAGAAAACCAATTTTTCTGCCAGTGTTGGTCTCCTTAACGAGTTTTCTGCCAGCGCAGCTCACTCTAAAAGGCGGTGAGGATACAAATGGAGTTCTCAAATTCCAACCCAGCACTGGTAATTAGAAGCTTCCTCTGCAGTTCAACTCTCTCAGAATCAGGGTGACTTGGTATGGAAGCAGAAAGCTATGAGTCAGTCTTCTCAGTTCTTACCTCCCAGCTTCCATGCTTCATTTCACCCACCTGAAAACTTGACATTTACCTTAATGACAACTTTGGGAGACTCCGGGTTATGATAAGCCTTAATTAGCTGGAGTCACGGAATGCCAGAATGCGGAGACTGGCAGAAACGTAGAGCCTAGCCACCACTGCCTTCCTTCCTTAACAGATGAAGACGGTAAGGCCGAGGAGAGGAATGGTTCCCACAAAATCACCTGGCTCATTTGTGGTCCCGCCAGGCCCAGACCCAGATTCTGCTCTGCTTCACCCATTTCTGCTCCTGGCGTTGTGTGCCATTTAGCAACCCCACCATGGCACGGACGTGTTAATGGCAATTAGGTCCAGCTGTTGTCATAGGATGACGACAGGTCTTTCAGAGATAATGAGACGCAAAGGGGAGGAGAGCAGCACCATCAATAATGACAGCATTTAAAAACTCGTAAAGTACTCTTCAGACACTGGAAAAAAGCACAGTGGGCGATGATCTTGGAACAGCCCATCTGCAGGGTATCACATTCTGAAACTTGGGGTTTAGATGACTCCAATTAAAAAAACTGTGGACTCCAAAAGAAGCAGCTAATGTTATGTGACCATGGGAGAAAATGACCCTCATTGTTTCTCCCCATCCAACCAGTGGTCTCTCTGTGAGTGTGGTACCAGTCTAATGTGACTGGTATGCATCCAATGAACAGAGGAGAGATCCGAGCTGTCCTACGAAGAGGCGGCCAGCTCCCCAGACCAGGAAGTCCCGGTCCAAGCAACATTCAGGCCAGGTCGGTTGGCATCTTCTTACCAAGAAGCAAACTCTGCCCCGTTGAACAAAATCCCAGCGAAAAGCTATAGGAATCAGAGGGTAAGCACAGGCCCAAGTTTCTTATCATCCCAGAATCTACCAGATGTCTCTGGGTTGGGCTCCCAGCTTGGCTGTCACAGTGACATGCCTGAGCCCTCCTGAGGTTCATCCAGGGACCACTTTTGAGCAGTCCTCAGCCAGACAGGCGTCTTTAGGTTATCCACCTAGAATGATGGTCACAATATCTAACAATGCTGGCCAGATGAACCATGAGCTGGAACCCCAGGCTCTCAACTTAAGATTCATGGATAGGACTCCCATGAAGTGAAATACAAGTCTGTGTATGTACGGAGACTCATTTTCCTGAGAAAAGAGGATTCAGCTTCCATTGGCTTCTCATTGTGGTCTCGGGGACACAAAAGTTGGCTAAGCCTGGCTCCCAGCCACTGAGAACCAGCCGTACCGCTGGCCGGTGTACCTCACTGAGCCCGTTCATCCTGATGACAGCATTAAGCTTACAAATGGGGCAAGACGATGTTAGTTCAACACCTCTTTAGAAGGACCTGCTCTTTTCTATTTAACTGAGCTCTGGGCTTGCGCATGTTAGGGAAATGATATGGTTGCTCCTCTCAGAGAGTTAGTATGTTGAGTCTTTTCTGAACTTTCTGGCAGGAAGCTGGGATAGCAGTCAAGCAGAGGAAGGCTGGAAGTGTGGCAGGGTGCAGTGAGTAGGGGAAAGATGCACACGGCACGGAACAGAAGAAACCTGGGGCGCTACGGGGACTGCCCAGTGCGGAGGGCAGTGCTGGCCCTTTTCCCTGTCCCCAGGGACTGGGGTACATTAGTCTCCGGTTTCTGTTGTCAAGAACCACTGTTTCTTCCAGCCCCGGCGAGAAAAGAGGTCACCTGGGGAGGCATTCTCTCATACCTCACAGTTCTGCAAGTGGGAGACACGTTTTTTAAAAAGTTATTTTATTTATTTTGAGAGAGAAAGCGTGACGGGGGAGGGGCAGAGAGAGAGGGATTCTTTAGATCTGATGCTCAGGGCAGGCCTGATGGAGGTGAAATTTAAGTTTTGTTCTAAAGGATGAGAAACAGCTGAGTGTTCTAGGCAGAGGGAAGAGTTGATGCAAAGGCCCTGAGGCAGAAAAGCACCCCGCATGTTCCAAGCATAGGGAGAAGGTCAGTGAATCCCAAGGAGAGGGAATCCCAAACAGGCTCCACAAGGTCAGCACAGAGCCCGATGCGGGGCTCGATTCCATGAACTGCGAGATCATGACCTGAGCCAAAAATGAGAGTCGGACGCTTAACCAACTGAGCCACCCAGGCACCCCAATCGGGAGACACTCTTTATGAGACCCTTCTGGCTGGCCAAGTGTGGCTCTGCAGAATTAGGGATTTTACTCTGGAAGAGTCCAGGCTGCTCAAGTCAAAGCTCTACAAAAGGCTTCTCTCACCAGTTGTCAAAGCCCCAACCAGCATTTCTCCTTTCAGAAAAGGGGACTGGGTCTTCCAGATCACCCGTGTTTGGCCCCAACCCCCGCGATAACTCGGGGGAGAAGAACTCGTGTCCAGCTGTGTCAGACCCTAAAGAGCACCTCGTGCGGTGTGTTTCCTTTTGAAATGAATCCATAATTCAAACGCTTCCAAAAGCCAGCAAGATTTTTTTCCTCCTTTACTTCACAAAGCACAACTTGACTTGGGAAAATGCTAGCAATTACATGGTCTTGTTCTTTCACAGGTGGTTTCCTTAAAAGTGCTCTCCTTTCACGAACCAGTTTATTTCCCAAACGTTACCACGTTCGTTAGGGTCACCCTTGTTTCGGGTCTCCCGTCTGAAATGTCATCTCTCCACACAAGCTTCCTCCAACCACCCGGTCTGAAGAAGAGTAGTCCTCAGCCTGGCGTGGTTGCTTTCTTCCGTGGCGCGTGTCGTGGTTTGTACGTTCTCAAACTTTTTTTTTTTTTTCTCGTGATGAGGACTCTTCAGATTTACTCTTAGCACCTTTCAAGTCTGCAATACAGTGTTATCAACTGTGGTCACATGCCGTACATCACAGCCTCTGACTTACTTGTGTTACAACTGGAAGCGTGGACGTTTTGACCCCGTCCCACGTAAGTTTTCTTTGATCGTCTTACCCTCCGGAGCGTGCAAGAGGCCCAGGCTGTTGTGCTTACTGGAGTGCCACTCCAGGGTCTGGCTCGGTGTCCGAAAGGAGGATGCGTACTTGACTCCTCCTCCTCCTCCTCTCTGCCTCTTACATTGCAACCGGTCCCCAAGCCTCACTGACGTTTGCCTTTGAAACACCTTTAAGACTTGCCTTTTCCCTCCACACCTGTCCCAGCACCCCTGCATTATGGAGGCAGAGCATGGAGCGTCTCTTCACTTCCAGCCTTGACCACTGTTAAGCCAACAGTGCCCGGTCATCACCCTGCAGCCTCGTCGGGACCAGGGACCAAGAAGGCGCGGATCGCTGTTTAAAGCTGGGTGAGCCACTCTCCCCTCCCGAGCCTCAGTTTCCACGTCTGTAAAATGAAAGGTTTGCACCAGGCCATCGTTGCCACCCCTTGCCCCCTATAAAAGCATTCAACGTCGAGGAAAACTGAAGTGGTCAAAAGTGAGATGGCATCTGTCTTTCTCTGCCTGACTTATTTCATTTAGCATAATACCCTCCAGTTCCATCCATCTTGCTGCAAATGGCCAGTCACTTGGTCAAACGAGATGATTAAGGAACCCTGTGAGGGATCGCCGGAAGGGAAGACGGCAGACGGGAAGGGAGGGAACCCAAGGTTTGGGGCTAGGTTTTGCGGAGGACATCCTAATGTCCTTCCTGGAGATTTGTGTCTCAGCTGGAGGGGAAGAAGGGCTGAGAGGAGACATCCAAGGGCTGTGGTCATGAGATACACCCATGAGGGACACATGCAACATGGAGGCCCACCGATAGTGAGTCACACGGAGCAAGAATGGCATTTGCTCTTTGGCACGGAGCACAGCATGGTCAGCCTGCTGGCAGCTCCAGGGCCCCCATGCCCCTCGGTAATATGGGGGCTGCTGAGTGGCTATGATGCTGGTCACCTGGTCGTCTCCAAGGGGATGGGACAGAAAGAGAAGCAACGGCTGGAAGCCACGAGGAAAAATTTTCACAAATAACAAAAAGGAAGGGAGGAGTTCCAAAAGGCTCAGTAATACAGTTAAGGGAACCTCATAATGGTGAGATCTGTCAGGATGCGTGTTGTGAATTATCTTTGGGCTGATCACAAGATCAAATACAAGCTCATCACCTGTCACTCAAGGCCCTTCATCATTTGGTTTTCACCAGCCTTGCACAACCTCCTCACCCATTATCCATTCATGTAACAAATGATGCACTTAGCACCCTCAGACAGCCTTTTGTAGACATTGGAGCTAGAATGGTCAGGAAAATGCATAAGGTTCCCGTTCTTGGAGGTTACATCCTGTGAGTACTTCCAATAAATGCTTGCGAAATTGAATTGCGAATTTCCAACACCAAGGCTTTCTATTGGCCATGGCAGACTGTTCACCGTAATCTGGTTAATCTATCCACGTGATGATGGCTCTCCCCTTCATTCTCCTGCTTCTCTCTCAGGACTGTCCCTCTCCCCTACCTCCATCCATCTGGAATCCATTCAGATGGTCTAACTTCAAAGCTGTGTTCAAACTCCAGCTCATGCATGAACCCTTCCGCATGGCAGTCTATCTTGTCTTTTCCCCCATTCCCCCTAATCACTGGACCTCACTGCTTTTCTCTATTGCACTCATCACCACCTTCTTTTTTAAAATAAAATATAATTTATTGTCAAACTGGTTTCCATACAACACCCAGGTCTCATCCCAACAGGTGCCCTCCTCTGTGCCCACCACCCACTTTCCCCTCTCCCCCACCCCCATCAACCCTCAGTTTGTTCTCAGTCCTTAAGAGCCTCTTATGGTTTGCCTCCCTCCCTCTCTGTGACTTTTTTCTCCCCTTCCCCTCTCCTCTGGTCTTCTGTTAAGTTTCTCAAGATCCACATGTGAATGAAAACATATGGTATCTGTCTTTCTCTGCCTAACTTATTTCATTTAGCATGATACCCTCCAGTTCCATCCATGTTGCTGCCAATGGCCAGATTTCATTCTTTCTCATTGCCAAGTAGTCTTCCATTGTATATGTAAACCACATCTTTACCCATTTGTCAGCTGATGGACATTTAGGCTCTTTCCATAATTTGGCTATTGTTGAGAGTGCTGCTATAAACATTGGGGTGCATGTCCCCCTATGCATCAGCACTCCTGGGTCCCTTGGGTCAATTCCTAGCAGTGCTTTGCTGGGTCATAGGGTAGATCTATTTTTAGTTTTTTGAGGAACCTCCACACTGTGTTCCAGAGCGGCTGCACCAGTTTGCATTCCCACCAACCGTGCGAGAGGGTTCCCGGTTCTGCACATCCTCGCCAGCCTCTATAGTCTCCTGATTTGTTCATTTTAGCCACTCTGACCGCTGACTCATTTCTATACTTATTTCTTTCCCCCCAGCTTTTCTTGAATACAAACTCCCTGAGGGGCAGAAGTTCCTGCCTTTCCATTTCGCTGCTGTTTCCTCAACACCTCTGACAGTTTATGGCATACGGTAAGCCATGATAAACACCAGTGAACGAGTGACATGTTCAATCCTTACGGTTCTAGTCTCTCTAAAGACACACACCGCTTCTTGTCCCTCACATCTCCCTCAGTGATGAACACAGTTCTCAGTAAATGTTTGCTGCCTTAGGGGCTGACACTTGTTGATGGGAGAAAATGGCATTTTGAATCAAACTCCGGCTTCAATTGCTCACAGCTGGAAACATATGCTTATGTGGAGAAAGCGGGCCGTCTTAACTCGCATTCCAACACTTTATCTTCCCCATCTGTGAGGCGCTCATATTTACATAAAAACAAAACCATTCTACAAATAATTTTGTACAGCTAAGTCGCAGGCACTTCATGAAATTATTACTTCCAGTACTTATAAAGATATTTTATGGGGTCTTGTAGGCAACGTCGAAGCCTGTAATTACGACAGCAGCCTCTCATATTCGTAGGATGCAAATCCAAGGCCAAACACCACAAATCCGACGCGGTGACATGAACGACCCAAATCGGTCACCCAGGGAGGAAGCACGGGAGTTTCTCAGCACGATGTCCCTTCCTTCACATTCAGCTTAAAGGCTCAGGCAGGTTTCACTCCAGAGTCTTGCCAGAAAGGACATGGGTGAGTTGGCTGGTGCTTTTGTAGTAAGAGGTAAACAGGCGAGCAGGCAGATGGACTTTGGGTTCTGGACTGCCTGTAAAAAGGCCAAATCCGAGTTCTCCGGATAATTCCCTACTTGGAAATGACACACTAGGTCCTCTCACCAGGTCACCCAGAGGTATGTGCCCTGATACTATGGCCATCCTCCAGGAATATCATCTAGCTCTGTCTAAGGCAGAATCTGAAGAATACTTTGATCTCTATTCCCAGCTCTGGCATCCCCCCCGCCCCTGCCCAAGGTAAGCCAGGGAGCAGGGTTGTGGGGGGGGGGGTGCTGTGGACCCCTGCCACCTCTCCCCAGTCCTAGGCTCAAGCTTGACCAGACCAGCTGAGTGCCTCACTTCCACCAAAAACAGGGGGTATTCGAACTGACGTAACATACATGCATAGGTATTTTAATAGCTTGTTTTCAAAATATACAGTGTCTTTTGGGAAGCTATAATATGGCTTCTAAATACAGCTGGGCAAACCAATTTTAAAATGCAAAAGGGATTGGAAACTTTTTCTCTTTAATTTGAAAAGGCAATAGGGGGCGCCTGGGTGGCCCAGTCGGTTAAGTGTCTGACTCGGTTTTGGCTCAGGTCATGATCTTGGGTCATGAGTTCGAGCCCCACATGGGCTCCATGCTGACAGCACGGGGCCTGCTTGCGATTCTCTGTCCCCACCGTCTCTCTGCCCCTTCCCTGCCTGCTACCTCTCAAAATAAATAAATAAGCTTAAAAAAATAAAAAATAAAAAGGCAATAGAGTATGGCACTGTTTTAATTACAGACATCTTTGAAACAAAGAACTGACCATGCTTCTGTCTTTCATAATAGATGCAATATTGAGAAATCTCAGTTTTGCTGGCAGTGGACAACCTCACTCTTTTCCAACTTGGGCAAACCTTCTGTAGTCGCAACTGAGAACCGTCTGATATTCAAACAGGGGAGAAAACCATCGGGGAAGCTCGTCCATTTCCATGGTTTCGACTTCCTTCTTTGCCTAGACGACTGTCAAACCTCTATCCTAGGGCATATCTGGCTCCTGAGCTCCAGTTCTGCATATACAACTATTACTGGACATCTTTCCTGATGTTTCCAAACAACTTCATCCTTAACATAACCAAACGGAACTCACTGTCTCTCACAAAACCTGCTGTTCCTTCTCTCCTCCATCCATCCTCAGTAGATGGCACCCTTTCCCCTAAGCTGTCCCAGCTGGAAGCCCACTATCACCCTCAACCTTTCAGTCTCCCACTCCTCTGTGACATCCCTCAATCTCCCAGTCCAGACTGCTGAAACTTCTTTCTCCTTGTCGCCATCCATCCTAGTCCAGGCCACCGTCATCTCCAGCTAGGACCATCTGTTCAGCTCACTAATTTCCAGCCTTACCTCCTTCCAACCTACTGCCTACACTGTAGCCGGAGAGATTCTAGGAAAGCAAACTTGATCATCAATTCCTTGATCAAATCATTTCAATGACTCTCCACTGAATTCAAGATCAAGTTCAAATTCTGTACTAGCACTTATGAAGTCCACAGGTTTGGGAGACTTTGCTAGATAACTAGTTAGTAGAGATGGTGACCCAAGTGCCCAAAGACTCTAGTTAGTATTACAGAGAAGTAGAAAATTATAACCAACAGGAGTTGAACGTCTGCATAACTGTTAACCGACTGATACGGTATCTTTAGTTCACTAGGATGTGGTTTGGGGTCACAGTGGTTGACGTATCATAGTTTAATCCTAAGAAATAAATATGTGGCAACCAGAAGAAACCATGTCCACTAAAAAGTCTTCCTAAGGCCAGAGAAGAGAAACCACTCATGAATTTCTAACTGTCCCAGTGGTCGTGATGACAGTGGTTCAGAAAGTTCTGCAAAATTCCAGAGTCAGCAATAAAGATGCTTGAAAAATAAACAAGGAAAATGGTGAAGAAGAGCCAAAGACAGGGGCAAGTGTATTTGGGGCAGCCCGAAAAGAACCAATCCTTGCTGTGTGTTGTGATGTTCCGTTACCAAAAACAGTGCCATTTCTAGGGAAAGGCTGCTCCCAGCTGTCGTGATTCCCCTCTGAAATGCCCACGCTGTATTTGCTCAGATTAGGTGATTAATTCAGAACACATCTGATAAGTACAAACAATAATTTCTGGATGTGCTGCTTGGACCCAGAGCCTTCCCGAGCACCTCCAGCATAGCCGGGCTCATTCCCTGGGCAAGCGTTAGAGCCACAGGACTTTTACCTGGCTGTGGTTGTCAATTTGTCTTTCATCCATAGACACATTTTCACGGGAAGAGAAGAAAGCTCCCGTAGTTTGTCAAAATGAAACTAATGATAGATACTTGGGGGGGGGGGGGCGCCTGGGTGGCTAAGTGGGTGAAGCATCTGACTCTTGGTTTCGGCTCCGGTCGTGATCTCACAGTTCGTGAGTTCGAGCCCCGTGTTGGGCTCTGCGCTGACAGCGCGGAGCCAGCTTGGGATTCTCTCTCCTCCTCTCTCTGCCCCTCCCCTGCACGCGCTGTCGCTCTCTCTCAAAAAATAAATAAACTGTAAAAAAGAGAAAATAATGACCCTCACTGTTTTTGCATATTCCAATTTGATTCTGGTGAGGCAGAGGTTAGCTCCACGTTGTGCCTCAAGACAGGTATCAGTGTTAGCGAGTGGATGGCACAGAAACGTGTTTGAACCTGGAGGCTCCGGCAGGCTTCCATTTTCCTAGTTTTTTTTTTTTTCCCATAAGACTCAGATTTATCTAGGAATTTCTAAAGAGGGCGGCCGCTAGGGGCAGGGAGGCCAACTAGGAGACCAGGACATTGGTCTGGGTTCGACTTCTGACCAATGGCTAGAAGCTGGAGGAAGGCAGATTTGGGGTTTCCTGGAAGTTGTTCTTCCCATCAATGGAAGCATCCTGGAATACCCATCCCTGAGGTGTCATACTGGGGATTCAAGCATCATAAAACATCCTATGAAGATATTCCTAAAGGTACATTCTAACCCTGAAGTTTTAAAACTTCCGAAGAAAGCCAACACCACTGGGGAAGGAAAGTTGGTTGTTCTGAACGTCTTGCTTCCTTTCCAATGTGGCAGTAAAGACATTGTGCACCAGAAGCATTTTAAGAGGTACACACATATAAGGGTATGGACACGTCACTGGATCTGACAAATGATTTGCTTAGCATGACTTACATTTTTCTGTGAGTGGGACTAATCTACCTACGTTTCAAGAATTCCTAAATTTTATTCACTAGCTACTTGGGATCCAATATACACATTTTGATCTAAATTGTTGTTGAAGTCATTTGTAGCCACCTCCTGTAAACTCTCGAGGCACCTGACATCTGGGCTACAAATGGATAAGGATGCAGAAAGGGTAAGACACTTGCTCAGGGTTGCAGAACTGGTGAGTGGGAGGACTAGACTAATAACTCTGGTCTTCACTTCAGAATCTTTCCATTATTAATCCATTAAGATTTTTCATTGCAAGAGTAGACATATGTCCAATTACTTGGGAGCTCTCCGAGAACTGCCTCTAAAAAATATGGACCCTTTGTTTTTTTTTTAATTTTTAAAATGTTTTATTTACTTTTGAGACAGAGAGAGACAGAGTATGAGCAGGGAGGGGCAGAGAGAGAGGGAGACACAGAATCCGAAGCAAGCTCCAGGCTCTGAGCTGTCAGCACAGAGCCCAACACGGGGTTCGAACCCATGAACCGTGAGATCATGACCTGAGTCCAAGCTGGATGCTTAACCAACTGAGCCACCCAGGCCCTCCAAAAATATGGACACTTTCAAAATTAATATCTCGGTAGCTAGCATTTGGATATCAAGTGTATACTTTGAGGTCCTTGTTCACTTTTTGAGCTCATGACCCACATATGCATTTCTACTTAGATATCTACAGGAGCTTTGATATTAATGTATGTACAATGACACTCTCTAATCTGCTTGTCTTCTAGCATTCCCTATCTCTAAAAATGATTATTAACATTCACTCACTTGTTTGTGACCAAAACTTGGTCCCAGTACCTTGTTCTTGATATCTCCAGTAGATTATACCACCTAATGTCATCCAAGCCTTTCCACATCTCTCTATATCCACTGCCATGGCCTAATCTGTCACCTGTAGGATCCCTGTCATTGGTCTCCTGCATGCATGCATAATCCTCTCTTTTCTTTAGGATGATCTTTATGAAATGCAACTCCAATTCGGTGACATCTCTGCTTATATGTCTCAACTACTTCCCAGTGCTCTTAGATAAAATCCAAAAGCACTAACATGGTTCATCAAGTCAAATATTCTGGTCTTCCTTCCCTCTTCTGTCCTTCTTGCATACCTTCCTTGACTCCTCCTCTGATCACTCTGATCTTCTCTGGATTCATGGAATGCTTCTCTGCCCCGGGACCTTTGCACTTCCTGTTCTCTTTGCATGGAATATTATCTCCATTTCTATCCCCTTTGCAGTGCTAATTCCTCTTCATCCTTTAGGTCTTTGCCTAAATCCCAGTTCTTCAGGAAAACTATCTGTGATCTCCTTCTGTACATTCGCATACCCCAGATTACAGGCTAAGAGAAGTTCTCTTGTTTAATGCTACCAAAGCATCCTATGCTTTTCATTCATTGTACCTGTCACACTTATTTTTGTAAGATTACATGTGTATTGATTTGCTTAATGTCTTTCCCTATACATATAACTTTCATCAAGATAGGAATTGTAGTTGGTGCATTGTAGGTGCTTAGTCAATATCTGTTCATGAATAAAATTGACATTCATCGAACACTTATTATATGCCAGACATCACGCAAGTTATTTCCCAAACATTATCCCATTTAATTCCCCTGTACAGCCCTATGTGAATACATTATCAACCTCATTTTACAGATGAAGAAACTGAGGCTCAAGGAGTTTAACTGACAACTAAAGGAAATGTCTGGGCTCAGATTCAAATCCAGGCTTGTCTGATACCAAAGCTCATGCTTTTAACCCTCAGATTATGCTGCCTTAAGAGTCAATCTGTGGGGCGCCTGGGTGGCTCAGTCGGTTGAGCGTCTGACTTCAGCTCAGGTCACGATCTCACGGTTTGTGAGTTCGAGCCCCGCGTCGGGCTCTGGGCTGATGGCTCAGAGCCTGGAGCCTGTTTCCGATTCTGTGTCTCCCTCTCTCTCTGCCCCTCCCCCATTCATGCTCTGTCTCTCTCTGTCTCAAAAATAAATAAACATTAAAAAAAATTTATAAAAAAAAAGTCAGTCTGTGTTTTACCGGCTTTATAGCGAAATTAGTGCACAGTGTTACGGTACTCAAAGTTCAGTACAAAAACAATCATCTGAGTGGCAAAGAAAATTAATCACACATTTCATGTACTATTTTTCAGAAAGCAGAGACATGTAGAACTCAAGTGATTAAAATAGAAATCCATTCTTGAGTGTTAATAATTTTGTTTGTTCAGGATAGACATGGTTGGCCATGTGAAAACCCACGAACACTATATTCTGTCAAAGAACCTTTTGATAAAACTCTATTAATAAAGTTTGCTTAAAAACAATCAGGTAAGATTAGGTCAGAAGGTGGGCCTGACCACTTGTAAAGAAACACCAGACAAAGTCCAGCCTACAAGGAGAACTGAGATCCGTAATCCTTCAACACGGAGCGTAAAGGGGAAAGTGAAGGACAGGAGATGGAAATAGTCACCATCTATCTTGCTGCATAAAACTACTGATTCCTGCCACAGGCTTTTGCCACTCTGTGTTCCCTGGGAAAGAAATCCTGACAGTTCACTTACAAGTCCACTGCTGAGAGCAAGTTTCTTCCCTTGCCTGTGCCTCAGTTCCCACATACTTGTGGGCATGGTGTTGGGTTGTAAGCATTCATTACATCTGAGCTGTATCTTCTTCCATTGTACCAACTCTGCATCTTTCAGAGTATCCTGGTTATTCATTGTGTCTTCACCTGGTCTATTTTTAACCTGCAGGGAGACTTCTCAAGGTCAGAAACCAGCTGTTCTGAGTATCTGTGATGGGTCTATCTTCGTAGTGAGATGTGCCTGGACTTCCTGTTCTGGCTCTAAGGCTTGGGCCACCTGTGAGCCCTCCTTGATAGCCTGTGGACTCCATTATCTTCTTAAACCATGACCAACCAGGCTGCTCTGAGATCCCCAAGTACTTCGAGTACCTTATTCAGTGTACTGGGGAAAAGGTACATTCCCATTGACATATGTTCACGTTTCTTGGATAGCCTGTTGTCCAATAATACTTAATTTTGGTTACAAAAAAGAAAGGTAATTTTGTTCACCCGAAGGTTTTCTTGGACCAGCTTGAGTCCTATTAGGCAAACGATAGGTGCCTGTCCAAGGTGTGCTGTGCCCAGACCGGAGCTAGGGCCACGTATTAATTACACCGCATTTCTCTCTGGCACTCTTTCCCCGTGAAGGGACATCTGGCCTTTCTATTACACGAGGCCCTTCTATTTCCTGCTTTTGTCTGTTGTAGATGAAAGGCTCCTAGGAGTTAGATATGGTTTGATTTTGTTTTTAAGGTTTTAAGGCTTTTAAAGTTTCCTGAGCTCATAATACCTACCAGAGTTCTTCAGAACACAATGAAGGGGATGGTGGTGATTTTAGGAGTAATGACTAGAATAGCAGATGAAATTTACTGAACACGTTCGAGTTTCTGGCTTCATATTAAGTGCATGACCTTGTGCTTTGCCTTATCACACCCTGTGAGGTGTATACTGTTTCTCCCCAGTGTACAGACGAGGAAACTGGAACTTAGGGAGTTTAATGAGTTGCCAAAGAACCATCAGCCAGTGAAGCTGAGTTCTAACCCAACTCTGCGGGGCTCCGGATCCTGCACGGCACCACCTAATACCGAACTTGCTGTAAATCTGCACTGCCCGCTGTCTGGCTTCTCTGCGGCTAAACAGTACTCAGTGTTTACCACTGAATTCCCGCAGGCAAAATGAGATCCTGGTTTAGACACCAAAAATGAAGCAGTATTGAATCCATTATTAAGAAATTTCTAGAAACTTCTTAACATAAACATTTATATTCACTTTCTTTTTCGAAATAGTTTGTGTTTGGACACTAAAATAGTTTGAGAAAGATCATAGCGGGGCACCGGGGTGGCTCAGTCAGTTGAGCGTGTGACATCAGCTCAGGTCATGTCCTCACAGTTCATGAGTTCGAGCCCCACGTCGGACTCTACGGACAGCTCAGAGCCTGGAGCCTGCTTCGGATTCTGTGTCTCCCTCGCTCTCTGCCCCTCCCCCGCTCATGCACTTCTCTCTCTCTCTCTCAAAATAAACCTTGAAAGTATTTTTTTAATAATAAAAAAGAAAAAAAAAGAAACATCATAGCAAGTATGTTAAAAAAATATTGTGTAAAAAAATTGTAAAACTGGGGTGCCTGGGTGGCTCAGTCCGGTAAGCGTCTGACTCTTGGTTTTGGCTCAGGTAGTGATCTCACAGCTTCGGGTGTTCGGTGCCGCATCAGGCTCTGTGCCGGCAATGCAGAGCCTGTTTGGGATTCTCTCTCTGTCTCCTGCTGCCCCCCCCCCCGCCCCCCCCCCCATGCTGGCTCTTCCTCAAAATAAATAAATAAACTTAAAAAATTTTTCAACAATGCTACAACTAACACACGCTCAGCGTGCACAGTCTGTGCCATCCGTAATCACGGCGCCCACGTACACGCGTGTGAACGTGCACACACGCGAAACAAAAGTCAAACTGTTATGCTATGATCTAGAAATAAGAACACACTTTAAACAACCGGGACTGTATTTATAGCACACGCTTTTGTGACCATACTTTTTCCACTTACTGTATCATGAACATTTTTCTACTTTATTTTTACCCCAGAACACTATTTTTCACGGCATCGTAAAGTATTTCATCATGTAAATATAATAAAACTTATTTGTCTACCCTTCCTAATTTGAAGTTTTGGTCTTTCCAAGTTTTCTCTATATAAATAACTATAAAACAAATGCGTGGGTAGGTTTGGAAGGCACATTATGGAGGATTTTCTCAAGACAAATTTCTAGAAAAAGAAATCTGGGTCATATGATAAGAGATTTTTGTATGTTTTTTTGATACATACAGACTTAGTTCTCTCTGGGGAAGAGATGTCTTTTTGCTCTTGTACCCCTAATAAAAAAAAATAATGGCAGGGCGCCTGGGTGGCTCAGTCGGTTGAGAATCTGACTTTGGCTCAGGTCATGATCTCGCAGCTTGGGAGTTCGAACCCCGTGTCAGGCTCTGTGCTGACAGCTCAGAGCCTGGAGCCTGCTTCGGATTCTGTGTCCCTCTCTCACTCTGCCCCTCCCTCACTCATGCTCTGTCTCTCTCAAGAATAAATAAAAAACATTAAAAAATTTTTTTTAAATAATGGCAATATGGTGATGACAATGACAATGAACTATAACGAGTGTCTACTATGTGCTAAAACATTGTGCTAGTTTTTCATGTACAGGTGCTCCATGAGATTGGGTGCCAAGAAGCCCATTTCACAGAAAATATCGCTTCTCCTAATCGGAGTAAAGAATTAAATCCCCGCCAAGGACTACAAGGAGCTGGCCTCTGCCGTTTGGCAATAAAGTATCTCATAGCCATGCTGAACCTCTTTGTTATTTCTCAAACTGCCAAGATTTCCCAAACTCAAAGTCTCGATGCTTGATTTTCCCTTCTGGGGATGCTCTTCCCTTGGGATCGCCTGTCTAGATCTTTCTCTTTTATATCCCTCTTCTGAGATGCTTTACCTGAGCATATTATAATACCTCTTTCACCGACTCCCCCCTACCCCCCACGTCAGGATCCCTGTCACATGAGCTCATGTTATTCCTTTTTATTCCCTATCAACTCTTGTCACTTTCTGAAACATTTTTCTTTTTTTCCCCTTTTCTCCAACTTTTTATTTAAATTCCAATTAGTTAACATACAGTGTGATGTTATGAAATATTTTATTTTTATATCTATTCATTTTGAGAGAGAAAAAGCGAACGAGTGGGGAGGGGCAGAGATAGAGGGAGAGAGAGAGAAACCCAAGCAGACTCTGTGGTGACAGCAGAGCCTGACTCGGGGCTCAAACTCATGAACTGTGAGATCATGACCTGGGCCAACATCAAGAGTTGGACGCTTAACTGACTGAGCCAGCCAGACGCCCCAATATCATGAAATATTTTTAAATTGTCTGTTCCACCAATGAAACGTAATCACTCTAAATGCAAGGAGCACAAGAAAAAGTCCTGGTAAACAAAAAGAACTCAATACATGCTTGCTGGCTGTACGAATAAATAAATGTCTGTGTGAAAGAACAGCGAGAAAGAGCCATCAATATTGGAACCCAGATCCGCTTCAAAAATGCTTGCTTTTAGCACTGCAGTACACAGAGAATGCCTACCCCACCCCCCTCAGCAGCAGGAAGTACTCATTTTCTCTTGGCCAAAATGACAGGTAAAATATGATCTTTTTACATTTTATTAGTCACTTGTATTTCTTGTACTTTGCAAATTGCCTGTTAATTAGTTCTGCCCATTTCCCCAATGGGTGGTCATCTTTTCTCATCATTTGTAAGATGGAATGTTAAATATTTCTTTGGGAGGTAAGAATAATACTTCAGAAAAGAACATACAATTAGCGCGACAAGGATAAAAGTCATTTAATGAAATTTATCACCAATCCCTGATAAAATTCTCTTAATGCTCCATCACTGGAAGGATGACCTCCGAGCAGCACAAAAACATATCAAGTTCTATGATAATAGCTAAATGTGAGATATACTAAAGTCACTGCTTTCTCAGTAACTCTCTTTGCCTCAGCTTCCTTTTATATTAATGCTTACCTCATGTTGTGATAATCAAATGAGCTAATATTGGATTAGTCCCTGGCACATAGAAAGTTCAGACACATTGATTTACTATTACTTAATCCTATGAAACATACAGAAATCAAATAATAAATTTATAACTATTTGTTAACTAAAGTTTGTATTTTTAGTATACCCATGCTCACCCTTTGAGGAGCAAAATGAATTATTACAAAGATGCTCAAATATATCAATTGAAAAGACAAACGCAAATGACGTAAAGTCCTGCAGAAAAAGACAAAATCTCATCTTTTCAGTCTACGGTGCCGGAAAAACTGAACATCTACACACAAAAGGTGAATCAAGACATAGACCTTACACTCTTTACAAAGTTTAGTTCAAAATCCATCACAGGCTTCAATGTAAAGCACAAAACTATAAAACTCCTAGAAAACCACATAGGAGAAAATCTAGATGACTGGGTACGTGGTGACTTCTTCGTTATGACACCAAAGGCACAATCCATCAAAGTAATGATTGTCAAGCTGGGTTCCATTAAAATTAGAAATGTCTGCCCTGCCAAAGTCGATGACAAGACAATGTGGTGACAAGAAAACAGACTGGAGAAATATTTGCAAAAGGCACACCTGATAAAAAACTGTTATCCAAAATATACAAAGAACTCTTAAAACTCAGCAAGAAGAAAAACAATTTAAGTAAAAAAAAAAAAAAATGGGCTAACGACCTTAACATACATCTCACCAGGGAAGATACACAGATGGCCAACAGGCATATGAAAAGATGCTCTGCACCATATGTCATTAAAAAAAAATCCAAATTAAAACAACAGCGATACCCCTACAGACGTACTAGACTGGCCAAAATCTGAAACATCGTCATGCCAAATGCTGGCAAGGATGTGAAGCCACAGGAATTCTCATTCATTGCTGGTGGGAGTGCAAAATGATACAGCCTTTTGAAAGACGGTTTGGCTGTGTCTTACAGAACTAACCACACTCTTACTATACGATACAGGACCTCTGCTCTTTGATATTTAAAAAAAAATTTTAATGTTTATTTTTGAGACAGAGAGAGACAGAACGTGGGGGAGAGGCAGAGAGAGAGGGAGACACAGAATCTGAAGCAGGTTCCAGGCTCTGAGCTGTCAGCACAGAGCCTGACACGGGGCTCGAACTTGTCAACTGGGAGATCATGACCTGAGTTGAAGCTGGACACTTAACTGACTGAGCCACCCAGGCACCCTGTGCTCCTTGATATTTACCTGAAGAAACTTAAAACTTATGTCCACACAAACACATGCACATGAATGTTTACAGAAGATTTATTCGTAATTGTCCAAATATAGATGCAACTAAGATGTCCTTCAGTAGGTAAATGGATAGATTGTGCATCCTGCACAGAACAGTATTCAGTGCCAAAAAAGAAATGAGTGATCAAGCCATGATAAATCATGGAGGAATCTTAAATGCATATGGCTAAGTGAAAGAAGCCAATCTGAAAAGGTTGCATGCTGTATGATTCCAAATACATGATATTCTGGGAAAGGCAAAACTATGGAGACAGTAAAAAGATCAGCGGTCGCCATGAGCTAGAGGCAAGGGTAGGATAAATAGGTGGAACACAGAGGATTTGAGGGCAGTGAAACTATTCTGTATGACATTGTCATGGTGGATACGTGTCATTACAAATTTGTCCAAACCCTATAGAATGTAAATACCAAGAGTGAACCCTGATGTTGACTATGGACTTTGGGTGATTATGATGGGTCAATGTACATTTATTAATCACAACAGATGTACCACGGGTGGGGTTGTTAATGGCGGAGGGCTATGCATGTGTGAAGGGAGGGTGTATAGGGGAAATCTCTGTAGTTTCTCCTCAATTTTGCTGTGAACCAGAAATTACTTTAAAAAATAACCTTTTTATTAAAGAAAGCAAAGACTCTCAGAGTTAAAAATAGAAATATATATGGTTCATGAAAGAACCCAAATACAAATGAAATAAAAAACAAAATACCATTGTGTGGTTAAAAAAACCGATATGCTTTGGAACTATATACTAAGCCAAGGCAAAAATAACCTGGGGCAGCAATATTCGTATCAAACAATGAATTCAAGCCATAAGGAATTTCATGGGATAAGTAGGTTTCTTTTATGTTGATAAAAGGAATAGTTCCCAATAAAGCTGTATTTGTTAGCTTTTATGTATGAAATGATACTGGATGCATATCATTGAATATGTATTGAATACATTGAATATGTATCATTGGATATGTATATAGATTTCAAAAGCTCTTAGGGGTGCCTGGGTGGCTCAGTTGGCTAAGCATCTGACTCTTGATTTCGGCTCAGGTCATGATCCCAGGGTCATGAGATCGAGCCCCACATGGGGCTCTGCACTGGCTATGGAGGCTGCTTAAGATTTTCTCTCTCCCTCTGCCCCTCCCCAGCTCATACATGCGCATGCTCTCTCTTCCTCTCTCCCTCTCTAAAAAAGCTCTTAGACAAAACCAATAAAACTATACTCAGAGTAGAATGACTAAAATATAGACACAGCAAAGTATCTACTGGTAATTTTTGAGTAGAAATCAAAACTACAATGACAGGCAACCGAGAAAATACTTTTAAAAGGTGAATTTCATGTACTTTTCATGTGCCACAAAATACACTCTCCTTTTGATTTTTTTTCAAACATTTACAAATGTACAAAAATCATTCTTAGTTCACAAGCTTATGGAAAAAAGAGGCAGCTTGGATTTGGCCCGTGGGAGCAATAGTTTGCTAACAACTAAAGCAAAAATTATCTCTCACTTTAAGGGGAATTTGTGTGAAAGCAGAAGAAGGGTTTCTTTCTGTCCCTTGATTATTAAAAATGTTTATTATGAACAAGACAAAGATGACTGATGTTCTAGAAGATTACATCAATGCCTTGAAAGAAGAAAAGAAACAGGAGCTATAAATAATAGGAGAGAGGGGCACCTGGGTGGCTTAGTCGGTTGAGCGTCCGACTTCAGCTCAGGTCATGATCTCAAGGTCCGTGAGTTCGAGCCTCGTGTCGGGCTCTGTGCTGACAGCTCAGAGCCTGGAGCCTGCCTCGGATTCTGTGTCTCCCTGTCTTTCTGCCCCTCCCCTGCTCGTGCTCGGTCTCTCTCTCTCTCTCTCTCTCTCTCTCTCTCTCAAAAATAAATAAACATTAAAAAAATAAAAAAATCATATTTCCTAGTTTTGACTACTAAAAAAACCTAGAGAAAATGATCGATGCAAGTTTTAATAACCACCCCACTAGATAGTGTCACCTAAATACTGTTTTCCACTACAAAGAACGAAGGATTCTTAGAGAGACGGCTGATTCCAGGTCTGGTCAGGAAACACAAAGCACACGTGGGGTGGTCATGACAGACTACTGGATCATGTCATAAGTACTCAGGAACTAGCCTCAAAAAGTTACCACTAGCCAAAGTTGCCACACTTTGAGACTCAATAAAGATTTAAAACGCATTAATCATCCCAATAAAGATTAATAACGTGCTTCAAGCCAGAAGTTTTAATGATGCCGGGCACGGGGATCCTCACTGATTACCTTTGTGGGATGCTAAATATCCACTTTATTCTTTTTAAAATTGGGAAATAGGTAAGGAAGCCAGGATTTATCCTGGTTTTCTGGTAAAATCTACATCGCAGTGAATCAAATAGTTGATGAGTGAAAGTTGCTCCTTATAGGTGTTTTCAAGCTATAAAAAATGAAGATAGAATGACAGAGTTAGGATGTTGCCATTTTGCAATCTAAATAAATAAACTGAATTGATGGATCTAGGCTATGGTCTTCCTTATTGATATCTTAAGAGAGTCGATAAAACATTATGTGCCTCCTGATGGAAGTATATACCACTTAAGAGTTAATTTTTTTTTAATTTTTAAATTTTTTGTTTTTTAGTGTTTATTTTTGAGACAGAGTGAGACAGATCATGAGTGGGAGACAGGCAGAGAGAGAGAAGGAGACACAGAATCTGAAGCAGGCTCCAGGCTCCGAGCTCTCAGCAGAGAGCCTGACGTGGGGCTCAAACTCATGAACGACAAGATCATGACCTGAGCCAAAATCGGACGCTTAACCGACTGAGCCACCCAGGCGCCACAGGAGTTAATTTTTACAACAAATCAACATCTGAGAAAACCTTCTGGGATCTAAAGCCTGACCAATTTCCATGAACTATAGGGGGAAAGGAGCACATTAAATGGCACCACAGGGATGAAGTCAGCAAAATCTAGACTAAGGAAAACTATTTGTTCAAATAAAATAAAGTAACAATTTCAAGGAAAGGAAAAAAAAATGAGATCAAGGGGAAACTTGTAGAATAAAAAAGACTTAAGAAACATAAAGGCATCTCACAATATATAGACCTTATGAAGATATCAATTTAAGCAAAAAGATTCTAAAAGTATTATAAGAAAATTGGAGAAATGTGAACACTAATTCAATATATTGATAATAAGACATTATTGTTGGCTTTTGTCTATAATTATATTATGGGTACATAGTGAAACAGTTACAGGTGAAATGATATGCTGTCTAGAATTTGCTTCAGAAGAATCTGTATCAAGTGGGGAATATGAATAAGATAAAACTGCTTACATATCTATTTAAAGTTGTTAAAATTGGGCGATAGGTATACCAGCTTCATTCCTCTCTTCTCTCTTTGTATATATTCGAGAATTTCCATTATAAAGTTTTTTAAATTAAAAAAGAGTAGAAGCATTTAATTATGAAGACAGTTCACTTTTTATCTGAATTTTTGGTGCTTTTGTCTGTATGTCTAAGTGTCTTAAAACTCTTTTTTTTAAGCTTATTTATTTTGAGAGAGAGCTCACGCACACACGTACCCGCACATGAACAGGGGAGAGGCAGACAGAGAGAGGGAGAGGAGAGAGAGAATCCCAAGCAGGCTCCATGCTGTTAGTGCAGAGCCTGATGACACGGGGCTGCATCACACGAACTGTGAGATCATGACCTGAGCTGAAATGAAGAGTCAGACACTTAACCAACTCTCTTAGGTGAGTTTGCTCTTTGGCTCATTTTGCTTAAAAGTCAAATATATTTGGGACTGTGAGCAACAAAAGAGGTGAGACCTTTTTCCTCACCTCCTGGATCCATTTTGAACCAAGACTTGTAGAGATCCATTAGTAATTCACAGTATAGAATGTCATAAAAAGTGTCAGAGATGGTCAGTGAGGCAGGGAAGCATTCATGGAGGAACGACTGTGACAAATGGTCCCTACACTGGGCCTCGGGAATGGATAACAAACAGGTGCACCTATGAGATGAGGGATGGGAAGGGAACCTTGCAGAAGGAGGGTCACAATGGATCTGGGCGGAGATATAATCAAATTAAAGACGGTGGGCGGAGATGAAAGGAAGCCTCCGAAATCAGGCAAAGGCATGGAGACTGACACCGCGATAACCCAGCAGCCTCTGCAGTATGTGATCACAGAGAACTCTTGCAAACACACAGCCTTGCTTCTACGGTAGATATGTTCAGTATCTGTTGGAGAGGTTTATTTACTCACTGAGCAAATATTTATAGAGATGGGACTTGAATCAGGTATGAAATGAAGAGAGTCATATTCAAGGATCAGTCCTCAAAGCTCTCTTCCAATGGGGCTGCTAAGTGGGTAATAGATTTATTATAATACTAAGACATTATTTACCTTTTCATGCTCATCCTGCCACAAGAGTACAGTGGAATGTTCCAGAAAGGACGTGACGTGTATTATTGTGACGGACTGAATGCAAAAGTGGGGATGAGGACCCAGATGTCCAGATATTAGCCAAATAATAAAGAGATTTGCAAAAATATGGAACAATATTACTTTTTTCCATTATTTTTTTTAATTTGGACAATATAGTTCCTTTGCACAAAAATGCTAGTTACGTTAATATTCACGGGTTTCTTATTGTTTTTTGAAAGAATAAAAATTTTAAAAATTTCTTAGTTCTAATTACTAATTAGACATCAACAGATATAGATATAAACAAAAGCTCTTTGAGGGTTTCAATAATTTTTAAGAATGTAAAGGAGGCCTGAGACCAAAAAGTCTGAGCTCTGCTGTATTTAAGTGTTTTAAGGATATGGAGAAAAGAAGGGATTTGAGGGGGCTTTCAAGGGCAACGTGGTCAAGACATGGTGATTACTTCAATAACTGATCATTAAGCACTCACTATGCCCAAGGTGCTGAAACGAAGCAGGGGGACTAAAAGGTGTCTTCAGGCTGTCGAGCTGGTTATTTGCGTGATTCAAAGTCAGACTCAAACTGTTTATCTGCATTGACAAATAGGTTAGCTTTGGATAACTTCTAGTGATGCTCCAAATTATCTGCTCTTTTAGCTGAGTGTTTGGGCAAAGTTTCGGGTCTCTCTCACTCACGAAAGGACAGGATATTAACCCACGCAGAAGCAACACATTCTAAAAAGGAGTCCTAATATGTTAAGCAGATCCAAATATACTTTTCCCTCTGCTTACACTGCCATAAACACTGTCACCTCTCACCTACCTCCTGCTTGTTCTCATTTACTTTTGTTCCAAGGACATTTTTAATTCCCAGATTATTTCCCCAGAGATAATAATTCAGTTGTCTTGACATGTCATTTAATGCATGTGTAGAGAAAGCCAACTCATTTAACTAACTGGAGTCTAATGAAAAGTAGCACTCGGATGGCATCTGCTTACAGAAAAGACAACAAAGCTTATAAAATATCCTAAAGTTTACAAAAGGAGGTAATCTGGGGGGTTATGTAGATTACCATTCTTCAAAAGCCACGTGAAAGGTTACTTCTTTAAGAAACTTATCCAAAACACCACTCACCCACCACCGTCCCCATGTCAAAATTAAACACTCTTATTGTACTCCCCTGAGCACTTTTTCATCTTATGTCTTATTAACTTCTTGTATATGACACTTTGTTATGCTTTTTTCTGCTCTCTCCACCCAGGCATATCCTTCAGAGCAAGTGTTTTACTTTACTGATTCTCAACAATGCCTTACATGGTGTCAACTTTCAATCATAAATGTTGAATTTAATTAGCTAAAAAATCCTGAGAGTTATCAGCATTGCATTTATTTATTTAATGCCATAAAAATAATAGAATTGGACACAATATATGAAGCACCTGTTTTGAGGCATTTAGGGGTTTGATCTTTGAGAGAAGGGAATGCAGGAGAGGTGCTCCACAGTCACCCTGGCTTGAACCCTAGGGGCATTTTCTAAACCAAAGCACAGGGAAGTTCACGAAGCTCAGACAGAGAGCATCTCTCTGGATAGAGGGAAACAGAGGTTGTGGCTCAGGGATGCGGAGATGGGTGGAAGCTGAAAGGCAGGGGCCCAGAGAGGAGAAAGTGGTGCAAGCAAGTCCCAACAGTCTGCGGATGGGTCCCCTGGAAGGGATCCTCAAATATTTCACCATGTAACCATAGGATGGGGCCCCTAGAAGACCTGAGAGGCAGATCAGTTTGATTCTGTTGAGACCTGGCTTTAGGTTTTATTATTACTTCTAGGGCTAGAGTAGTCCTGCTCCTAAGGCATACTTTTCCGGGGTGTCAGCTGAGCCCAGGATATGGAACAAGGTCTCTACTATAGCTGGTTTCATCTTCAATGTGTTCTGTTGAGCTCACAACCCCTAAGGATGATAAGCAAATATTTTGGACTTCATGCCAATAAATTCCACAACCTAGATGAAATAGATAAATTCCTTGATACACAATTTTTCAAACCTGATATGCAAAGAAACAGAACATCTCAATACATCAATTTATGTAGAAACATTAATGATCTAAAATTTCCAATTCAATTTGGAAAAGAACAAAGTTGGAAGAGTTATGATGCCTAAGTTTGTGACTTATAGTTTTGTATGAATGTAAGAATACAGATTAACTGAAGGGAACAGAGACTCCAGAAATAGACCCACAGTCAACTGAGTTTCCACAAAGGTTTAAAAGAATTCAGTGAAGGAAAGGAAAGTCTTTTCAACAAATGGTGCAGGAATCATTGGATATCTGTACAGAAAAAAAGATGAACTATGACCTTACATACTACACAAAAAAATAATATGATAAGGTTTATGAACCTAAACATAAAGCTATACCTATGAAGTTCTGAAAGGAAAACATACCAAAATACCTTTGTGATCTTAGAGCAGGGAGACCTTTCACAGACAAGGCTTAGAAAGCAATAACCATAAGTGGTTAAATAGGCTTCACCCAAATGAAAACTCCTGTTCATCAAAAGATAACAGTAGAGATGAATAGACAGGGGCACCTGGGTGGCTCAGTTGGTTGAACGTCCAGCCTTGGCTCAGGTTATGATCTCATGGTTCATGAGTTTGAGCCCCGTGTCAGGCTCTGTGCTGACAGCTTAGAGCCTGGAGCCTGCTTCGGATTCTGTGTTTTCCTTGCTCTCTGCTCCTCTCCCACTTATGTTCTCTCTCTCTCAAACATAAATAAATATTAAAAAAAAATAAAAGCACAGTGAGATACTACTACAAGCTCACTATGATGACTATAATAAAGAAGACTGACAATACTACCATTGTGGGGGAGCCAGCAGAATTCTCCACGCATTGCTGGTGAAAATATAAAAACACTCAGGAAAACCATTTGCCAGTTTCTTATGATGTTAAATCTGTATCTATCCCATGATTTAGCAATTCTACTCCTGGGTCTTTCCTAAGAGAAATGAAAATCTATATCCACACACAAAAAGTTAGTATGTGAATGTTAAAAGCAGTTTTATTCCTAACAGATCCCAAACTGGAAACAATGCAAATGTCCATCAACAGGAAAATGGATGACCGAATTATGATCTATTCTTTCAATGGAAACTACTCAGAATGGAAAAAGGAGCAGCTACTGATACTTGCAACAAAAGAACAGATCTCAAAAAACACGCTGAGTGAAATAAGCCAACCACAAAATAGTACATGTATGGTTGTACTTACATTAATTTTGAAAATGGGCAAAACTAATCTCTACAGATGAAAGTCAATAAATACTGTAGTTTGACTGAGAAGAGCATGGGTTCATTAAGAAGGGGCAGGATGATGAAACAGTTTTCACTTCAGTAGGGTAGAGTTTACATAGATATATGCATATGTCAAAACTCATCAAAAATGTAGACGTAAGATGTATTTTATTATATGTAACTTATGCTTCAAAAACACAGTTACTCAACAAAGAAAGGATAAATAACCGAATTTAAAAATGGGCAAAGGATTCTCCAAATAAGAAACAAAGGACCAGTAAGCACATCAAAAGATGTTCAGCATGATTAGTCATTAAGGGAATGCAAACCCAAACTATGAGCTACTATTTCACACCCACTAGGATTGTTTTAATGGAAAAGATGGACAATAGGAAGTGTCAGTGAGGATGTGGAGAAACTGGAAGCTTCATACATTGCTTGGTGGGGTTGCAAAACGGTACAGTCATTGTGGAAAACAGTCCGGTAGTTCCTCAAAACTTTAAACAGAGTTACCATATGCTCTGCAATTTCACTCCTAGGTAGATATATACTCAATCAAGATAACTGGAAACATGACCATACAAAGACTTGTATGTGAATGCTCAGATCACTGTCACTCATGATAGCCAGAAAGTATAAACAATTGATGAATGGATAAACAAAATGTGGTATATCCATACAATGAAATATTATTTAGCCATAGCCAGGAATGAAGTGCTGATATATGTTATAACATGAATAAACTTTGAAAGAAGTCAGACACAGAAGGTTAGATATTGTGTGTGTCCATTTTTATGAAATATCTAGAATAAGTAAATTCATAGAGACAGAAAGTAGATTAGAGGATACCAGGGGGCTGGGGGAATAGTGGATAGAGAGCTATTTCTTAATGGTTATAGAGCTTTTGTTTGGAGTAATAAAAGCTTTTGGAAATAGATAGTTGTGATGGTTACACAACATCATGAATAATTCATGCCACTAAATTGTACATGAAAACAGGTACATGAGGGGCACTTGTGTAGCTCATTCAGTCGAGCATTCGACTTGATTTCAGCTCAGGTCATGATCCCAGGGTCATGGGATCAAGTCCCCTGTCGGGCTCCACACTGAGCCAGGAGCCTGCTTAAGATTCTTTCTCTCTCCCTCTGCCTCTCTCCCCTGCTTGCACACTCTCTCTCTAAAATTAAGAGAAAAAACAGTATGAGAAACAATACAAAAATAAAATATTTTGGAAAATAAGGTGGATTAATGGCTACATAGAAGCATGCACATAGATATGTGATAAGAGTGGGCATATGGGCAATCACTGTAATTCTTTCAACTTTTCTCTATGCTTAAAAATTTTCACCATAAAACGCTGGGGAAAAAAAAAAAAAACAAGCAATAGAGAATTTCTGTCCTGGCATGGCAGCAGAAGCTCCTTATGCCCCATTCTTCTTGTGATTAAAACTAAAATTTATGGATAAATATTTAAAAACTTGGGGTGTCTAGATGGCTCAGTTGGTTGAGTGTCCGACCCTTGATTTTTCAACTTTTATTTATTTTTTGGGACAGAGAGAGACAGAGCATGAACGGGGGAGGGGCAGAGAGAGAGGGAGACACAGAATCGGAAACAGGCTCCAGGCTCCGAGCCATCAGCCCAGAGCCTGACGCGGGGCTCAAACTCGCGGACCGCGAGATTGTGACCTGGCTGAAGTCGGACGCTTAACCGACTGCGCCACCCACGCGCCCTCCGACCCTTGATTTTGACACAGGTCATGATTTTCTCTCTCTTTCTCTTCCTCTGCCCTTCTCCCCCACTCGTGCTCTCTCTTTTGCAAAAATAATAATAATACTAATAAAATAAAATAAAATAATGAATAAATAAATAAATAAATAAATAAATAAATAAATAACTGAAGACTCAGAAAAGTAAGTAAAATGTAAAAGTAAAAGATGCTAGATTGTGCGTGGGTGTCAAAATTTAGAGAAGCAACTTTTGAAGGCAGGATGGGGTGGGAAAAGTTTCTGATTTGTTTTGTTTCCTTCTTCCTCATTGTTTTGCCTTGAGGGTGGGCCCCCGCTGTAGAGCTAAATGGGGGCACTTGCATGGGTGGCTAAACGTCCCTTAAAAAACTTCCTCTTTCTGGCCAGAGGTACCATTAAAAGGAGTTCTTGTGGAAAGAATGGAGGAAATCCCAAAAAAGACATGACTGGAGAAGTATATTGCCTAATTATGTGTATGAACCTAGAGAAACCTCAGGATCTTATCTGAGCCACTATGCACCATGCATGTATGGGACAGACCTAAACAAATATAGCAAGGTCTTAGAGAACTGAACTGAATCACTTCCCACAAAAAAAACAAGACACAATTTGCAGTCTCAAAGAACCAACAGTTTAAAAATATTTAAAAATTAGAAATACCAGCAGTTTCCAGAGGATTGCAACAGGACCCAAAACCTACACAATATAACATTCACAATGTCCAGGATACAATCTAAAATTACTCAAAATACAAAGAATAAGATGGGCAAAGGAAAAGTCAATCAAAAGAGGTCAGGCTTGAGATGACCAACATGTTTGAGTTTTAAGAACAGTTTTAAAGTTTTTATTTAAACTATTCTCTGTAAGATAAAGGAAAACATTTGAAATGAATGGAAAAAAAAAATGAATTCCAAGCAGAGAAATAGAAAGCATAAAGAAGAATCAAATGGACAATTTAGAATTGAAAAATATAGTATCTGAAATTTAAAAATCACTGGATGAGATCAGTAGCAGAATAGAGATAACGAACTTAAAGATAAACCAATAGAAATGATCCAATCTGAACAACAGAAAGAAAAAAAAATAATGAAAAAAGTAAATGGAGTCTTAGGGGCCTTTGGACCAGTATCAAAGAATCTAACACATGTGCCATTGGGATTCCCCAAAGTGAGGAGAAAGACTCTGGGGGCAGAAAAGAATATTTGAAGAAATAAAGGTCAAAAAATATCCCAAATTTGGCAAAAGCCACACATTTACAAATCTAAGAAGCTCAGTGGACCTCAAACAGAATAAACTTGAAGAAAATCATGCCAAATACCTCGTAATCAAACTGTTGAGAACCAAAGATAAAGACAAAAATCTTAAAAGAGCTAGAGAAAAAAAGACAGATTACATACAGGGGAACAATGATTCAAATTCTTGCAAGTTTCTTATCAAAAACCATGGATCAGAAGACAGTGAAATAACATCTTTAAAATTCTGGAAGAAAAGGAATGGCAACCCAGAGTTTTAGGGGCAGCAAAGCGATCTTTCAAAAATAAAGGCAAAAAGAAGGCATTTTCAGAGGAAGGAAGACGTGAATTTGTCACCATGGGCCTACTCTGTAAGAATTGCTAAAGGAAGTTCCTTAGGATGAAGGAAATTGATACCAGAGGGAAATGTGAACCTTCAGAAATAAACTGGGAACAACAGAAATGCTAACTATAAATGACAATTTTTTTCACTCTAAAGTTCTTTAAGCCAATACTTACTACGGTTGAAGACAAAAATGATAACATCTCATGGAATTTTATAAAGATATAACACATCTCACAATTACAGCAAAAGGTCAGTGGTGGGGGCTTAAAGACTCCTATCTGGTTGCAAGGTTTCTACATTTTATGTATAATATAAACTAAACTATTATATAATAGAATAATAAACTACTCTAATAATATATTTATATTTATGTATAAATATAAACTAAGTAGACTATGCATGTATGCATGTGTGTAAGTATATAGATACGTATATTGTAAACTTTAGAACAACCACTTAAAAATAATACAAGGATATATGGAAAAAATACAATGGGTACACTGAAAAGAATACCAATAAATATTCAAATAATCCAACAGAAAGCAGGGAAGGGAAGAGAGTGAAACAAAAAGTGCAAGGCACAAACAAAAACAAATGATAAAATGACAGATCTAAATCCAGCTACATAAACAGTCACATTAGATTTTAACTAGTCTAAGTTAACAAGGCAGAGACTGACAGAATAGATAAAAAAGCTAGTTCCTACCATATGCTGCCTATAAGAGACACACTTAAAACAAACGCATGGAGACTTTATACACACACACAGGCACTTTAAATATACACAGACGTATTTTTAAAATGCACACAGAGGGGCGCCTGGGTGGCTCAGTCGGTTAAGCGTCCGACTTCAGCTCAGGTCACCATCTCACGGTCCGTGGGTTCGAGCTCCGCGTCGGGCTCTGGGCTGATGGCTCAGAGCCTGGAGCCTTCTTCCGATTCTGTGTCTCCCTCTCCCTCTCTCTCTGTTCCTCCCCTGTTCATGATCTGTCTCTCTCTGTCTCAAAAATAAATAAACGTTAAAAAAATGCACACAGAAAATTTTAAAGTGAATAGATGAACAAAGGTACCATGCAATCAGCAAGCATAAGAGGGCTGGAGTGGCTATATTAATCGCAGAACAAGTAGATTCCAAGGCAAAAATACAAGAGAGAAAGAGGGCATTTTATAATCATAAAAAAAAAAAAATCACCAGAAAGAGATAAAATTATAGACATGTGCCTGCCAATTGACAGACCCTCGACATCCATAAATCCAAAATTGACAAGCTTAATGGAAGAGGGATATAATTTTACAACAAAAGCAGATTGTAATAGTCCCCTCTCAGCAAAGAACGAGTAGACAAAACTCAGCAAGTCACATACACTCTGAATGTTATCAACCGCCTTTGATCTATCATCATTTACACAGAACATTACACCTGAGGATGCAGAGTACGTATTCTTTTTCAATGCACATGGTGCATTCATTAAGACAGTCCATAAACTGCTTCATTCAAAAAGTCAGTTCACTTAACGGGATTGAAATCGTACAAAATCTGATCATATAAGAAATCAGAACAGTAAGAAATGTAAGAAAACCCACACTATCTTACAATTACCCAACACATTTCTAAATAACTCATGGCCTTAAAAATGAAATCGGGAGAGATATTAGAAAATATTTTGAACTAATGGATAATGAAAATAAGGCATACCAAAATTAATGGATGCAGCTAAAGCATCCAAAGATGCAGCTAAAACTTAGAGGGAAACTTAAGCGTTTTAAATGATTACATTAGAAAAGAAGGAAGGCCTAAAATTGGTGACCTCAGTTTGCAACTTGAGAAGCTAGGAAAAAAAGAGAATAGTAAATTCAAAATAAATAGAAGGAAGAAAATAATAAAAAAAGAAATCAATGGACTAGAAAACTGGCGTATGATAGAGAAAATTTAGAGAGTCAAAAGCTGGCTCTTTGAAAAGATCTACAGAATTGTCAAATCTCTAGCTAGATTGATCCAGCAGAGGGAGGGAGGGAAGGAGAAGAGAGGGAGATAAGAAGGAGTAGAAGGGGAGGGGGTGGGGGAGGGAGGGCAAGAGAGAGAGGAAAGGAATCGTCAATATCATATATCATCAATGAGAATGGTGTTACCATCACATATTATATAGACATCAAATGGATAATAAGAGTATATTATGAATAACTCTGTCAACAGATTTTTTTTAACGTTTTATTTATTTTTGAGAGAGGGAGAGACAGAGCATGAACAGGGGAGGGTCAGAGAGAGGGAGACACAGAATCTGAAACCGGCTCCAGGCTCTGAGCTGTCAGCACAGAGCCCGACGCGGGACTTGAACTCACGGACCGCGAGATCATGACCTGAGCCGAAGTCGGCTGCTTAACCGACTGAGCCACCCAGGCGCCCCATGTCAACAGATTTGACAACTTTGATGAATTGGACAAGTTACCAACAATATATGCAAAGGATAATACATTATGACCAATTAGAGTTTATTCCCATAATACAGGATTATTGTTTCAATCTTTTAAAAAGTCAGATGATAAAATTCACCATACTAATAGAATAAAAAACATATAATCATTTCAACACATAGAGAAAAATTATTTGACAAAACTAAAAAGTCATGATAAAAACTGTCAGTGAGTTAGGAACGGTAAACTGAGACATGGCATCTACGAAAAGCTTATAGCTAATGGTGAAATATTGAATTGTTTTCCCCTGATATCAGCTGAGATAAATAAAATAAAAGGAAATAAAAGGCACAAAAGTGGAAAAGACAAAGGAAAGCCATCTTTGTCTGCAGATGATATAATTGTGTACATAGAAAATCCCAGGGACTCTATTGAAACAACTACCAGAACTAATAAATGCATTTAGTGAAGTCACAGGAGACAAGATTAATATATAAAAATCAATTGTATTTTAAAATTTTTTTTTCAACGTTTATTTATTTTTGGGACAGAGAGAGACAGAGCATGAACGGGGGAGGGGCAGAGAGAGAGGGAGACACAGAATCGGAAACAGGCTCCAGGCTCCGAGCCATCAGCCCAGAGCCTGACGCGGGGCTCGAACTCACAGACCGCGAGATCGTGACCTGGCTGAAGTCGGACGCTTAACCGACTGCGCCACCCAGGCGCCCCCCAATTGTATTTTTATATGCTAGCAGGAAATGCTCATAACATACAAAGTTAAGGAAACCATTTATAGTAGCAGTTAAAACCGTAAAATATCCAGGAATACATTTTAAAAATTGTCAGGGACTTCTATGCATTTTTGTGTGTGATGACTGCAACTGAAATAACTCTAGGCATATCTCCAGTGTTTAATACGGTATTGCTAAGTATAACAATCATGTCTATATATTGGTTGTCTAGACTTACTCATCCTATGTAATTACAATTTTATGCTCTTTGACCAACATCTCCCCCATCCCCACCCTCACAGCCTCTGATGACCACTGTTTCACCCTCTGCTTCTAGGAGTTGGACTTGCTTTTTTTGCAGATTACACATATAAGTGAGATCATACTGTATTTGTCTTTTCCTATCAGGCTTGTTTCACTTAGCAGGATGTCCTCCAGGTAGGATCATCCACGTAGTCAAAAAAGGGCAGGATTTCTTTCTTTCTCACGGCTAAATAATATTCTATACATATTCTATATATTATATGAGATAACATATTGTATATATGTATACACCACACCTTCTTTATGTATTCTATTGATGGACTTGTGTTAGTTCCATATCTTGGCTACAGTCATTAATGTTGCTATGAACTCAGAGTGCAGTTACCTTCGTGATCTTGATTTCATTTCCTTTGTGTAAATACCCACAAGTGAGATTACTAGATCATATGGTAGTTCTATTTGGAAGAACTTCCATCCCATGAACACTGTCCAAAGGTTCCCTTTTCTCCTTCTCTCCACATCTTTGACAACACGTGTTACGTTTTTTCTCTTTGATAACAGCTATTCAAACAGGTATGGGGTGATATCTCAATGTGGTTTGAATTAGCCTTTCCCTCATGATTAGTGATGTTGAGCACCTTTTCATATATCTTTGGCCATTTGGATGTCTTCTTTTGAGAAATGACTATTCAGGTCCTTCGTCCATTTTTTAATCAGCTTATTTATTTTCTTGCTATTGAGCTGAGTTCCTTATACAGTTTGGATATTAACCCCATATTAGTGGATGGTTGCAAATATTTTCTCCCATTCCGTAGATTGTCTCTTCACTCTGTTGGTTGTTTCCATTGCTGTGCAGAAGGTTTTTAGTTTGATACGATCCCATTTCTACTTTTAGTTCGTTGCCTGTATTTTTGGAGACATATCCAAAAAAAAATCATTGCCCGAACCAATGTCAAGATGCTTTTCCCTATGTTTTTTAATATCAGCTGTTACATGGTCTTTAAGCCCTTTGGGGTTGATTTTTGTATATGGAATGAGATAAAGGTCCAATTTTATTCTTCTGCATGTGGAAAAATAGTTTTACTAACACCATTTATTGAAGAGACTATCCTTTCCCCATTATGTGTTCCTGGCACCTTTCTGAAAGACCATAATTGACCATAAATACACAATACATATGACATAAATACATAATACACAATACATAAATACAATACATATGTCATAAAAATTGACCATAAATACATAAAAATCATATTGTCTGAAAGACCATAATTGACCATAAATACATAAAAGACCAATTGATCATAAATACATGGATTTAAGTCTGGGCTGTCTATTCTATTGGTCTATATGTATGTTTTTATGCAATATCAAGCCGTTTTGATTACTATAGTTTTGTAGTATATTTTGAAATCACGTAGTGTGATGCCTCTAACTTTATTCTTTTTGCTTAAGACTGCTTTGGCTTATCACAGTCTTTTGTGGTTCTATACAAATGTTAGAGTTTTTTTCTATTCCTGTGAAAAATGACACTGTAATTTTTTTCATCAATGTTTTATGGTTCTCAGTGTACAGATTTTTCATCTTCTTGGTTAAATTTTATTCCTCAGTATTTTATTGGCCTTGATGCCATTGTAGATGGGATTATTTTCTTAATTTCTTTTTTGTCTAATTCACTGTTAGTGCATACGAATGCAATTGATTTTTGTCTGTTCATTTTGTATCCTGCAACTCTAGTGAGCTGTTAGTTCTAACAGCTTTTTGGTGCAGTCTTTAGGGTTTTCTCTATTTAAGATCATGTCATCTGCAAACAGAAAATTTTGCTTCTTCCTTTCTGATTTAGATACCCTTTATTTATTTTTCTTGCATAACTGCTCTGATTAGACCTTCTATTACTATAAAGAATAGAAATGATAAGAGTGGGCATCCTTGTCTTGATCCTGATTTTAGAGGGGAAGCTTTCAGTTTTCCATTGCTGAGTATGATATTAGCTCTGAGCTTGTCATATATAACTTTATCAGGTTAAAGTACATTCTTTCTGCAACTAATTAGGTGAGTGGTTTTATCATGAAAGAGTGCTGAATTTTGTCAAGTGCTTTTCTACATCTCTTGAGAGTGTCATACGATTTTTGTCCTTTATTCTGTTAATGTGGTGCGTCACATTTATTGATTTGTATAGGCTGAAATATCTTACTATCCCAGAGATAAATCGCACTCAGTCATGGTGTATGATGCTTTTAATTTGCTGTCGAATTCAGTTTTTTAGTCTTTTGATGAGGATGTCTGCATCTGTGTTACCAGGGATATTGACCTCTAAGTTTCTTTTCTTGTAATACCCTTGTCTGGTTTTGGTCTGAGGATCTTGCTGGCCTTGAGAAGAAACTGGTAAATTCCGGGGTGCCTGGGTGGCTCAGTCAGTTAAGCGTCCAACTTCAGCTCAGGCCACGATCTCATAGTTCATGAGTTCAAGCCCCACATCAGGCTCGGTGCTGATGGCTCAGAGCCTGGAGTCTGCTTTGGATTCTGTGTCTCCCTCTCTCTCTGCCCCACCCCTGCTCATGCTCTGCCTCTCTTGCTCTTAAAAACAAATAAACATGAGAAAAATTAAAAAAAAAAAACTGATAAGTTCCTAGAAATATACAACCTACACAGACCAAATCATGAAATAATAGGTCATCTAAACAAACCAGAAATGAGGAAGGAGATTTCATCAATAATCAAAACTCCTGCCCAGTATAAAACCTTTTGACCTGATGGCTTCACTGGTGAATTCTACTAAGCATTTAAAGAAGCATTAATATCAAACTTTCTTAAAGTCTTCAGTCTTCAGTCAGAGCACAGACTGAAAATATTTGGAACATATATATCAAAGGATATGTGTCTGAATATATTCTGAATATATGTGCCCAGAATATATAAGAACTCCTACAACTCAATAATAAGACAATATATTCAAAACAAAAAAATATGCAAATGATCTGAAGACACAATTTACTAAAATAGGAGCAAACAGCCAATAAGTACCTGAAAACATAATACACATTGTTAGTCATTAAGAAAATGCAAAGTAAAATCATCATGAGATAGCATTCCGTATCCATTACAATGGATAGACCTAAAAACAAAAAACAAAAAAAACCAACTGAAAATAGCATGGGTTGGCAAAGGAAACTGGAAATCTCATACACTGTTGGTGGGAATGTAAAATGGTCCAATCACTTTGCCAAATAACATTTGGGGAGTTAAAAAGTTAAAACACACATCTATGCTATGTCTCAGTCATTTCTCTCATAGATATGTCCTGGGTGAAATAAAAACATATGCCTACACAAAGGCTTATATACAAGTTTATTTATAATAGCTCCAAACTGGATAGTCCAAATGTTCATCAACAGGGGCGCCTGTATGGCTTAGTTGGTTAAGCATCTGACTCTTGATTTCGCCTTGGGTCATGATCTCATGGTTTGTGAGATCCAGCCCTACCTCGAGCTCTGCACTGACAAGGCAGAGCCTGCTTGGGATTCTCTCTCTTCCTCTCTCTCTCTGCCCATACCTTGTTCCTACGTGGTCTTTCGCTCAAAAATAAATAATAAAAAATAAACATTTAAAAAAATGTTTATAGCCGAAACATAGCCGAAAAATAATATATATATTACTCAGCAATAAAAAGGAACTATTGATACACAAAACAGACACACTACTAAATCATGGTGAATGAAAGGAAAGAGGGAAAAGTGTACATACTGTGATTCCATTCATGCAAGATTCTAGAAGTTCCAAGCTAATATATAGTGACAGAAAACGGGTTAGTGTTTGCCTGGGGGCAGACATCCACGACTTCATAAGGGCCAGAGTTGTGCTCTGAACTACTCTAACATTTATCACTGTTTGTTTAACAAACAACTGATGATACAGACTGAAAAGTCTCTAAACTAAAAGTTTGAGGTCTAATTCCAGAATGGCTAATTCCAGAAGTCAGGTAACCTCTGGAAAAAGCTGTCCCCTCAGAAAAACAGCTGATGTCTTGGTGGTTGGTTGTATAGGAGATCAAACGAGATAACGTGTATGAACAACAATAGCAATTGTAAGGTCTGATGGAAATTTCATTTATTCTTATTGTTTATTATTAGCAGCTAAGGAGAAGCATGAAATTAGGATTTCACAGCTCATCATCAGTGAGCATCAATGGTGCCCATTTGGAATCAGTTCTGGAGACACACACACACACACACACACACACACACACGTGCACACACACACACACACATGGGTTCCACAGATATCCGGGGCATAACTTAAAATTCTTTTCTAATGCCACTGGTGATTCAGAGGTTCATTATTGGTCAAAAATTAAATGCTATATGATCAGTTGGATAGCACCTCCTTGTGACCACTGAAAATGGCTTTACATATGCCTACCTACCTCCTTACTTTATGTTACCTTCCTAGTTTGCCCAGGGCAGTCTCAGTTCCTGCCTGTTGTCTTAGCATAATTATTCATAGTATTTTCTTTTGTTCTTTCAAGTGTCAAGGCTTGACACCAAATTAACACTGAGTTCATATTTACTGATTAGGACCTCCAAGGCAGGCATCATTTCCATTCTAAAAAACGAGGCAAAGTGCTTGCTAAAATGAAGAACAACCAAGACCTATGCCTGCTGCTGGTTCACCAGGTGCCTGGAACTTTCTAAATGATTTCCATGTGTTATTTAATTTTCCAGAAATCTTTTGAGGTAAGGTACTCATACAGACGAGAAAGTAGGCATGAGAGGCTAAATAACTTGCCTGATACCATGGAAGAAGGAAATGGAAGAAGAATGGAAGAAGCTGCAACCCAGCTCTGGAGCCCATGCTCTTAGTCCCTACACCCTTGGCCTTACAACAGGTGGCCACATCCTTTTTGTTTGAAGAATGAGCTGCATTCTTCCTCTGAAGGAAGAAAGAAAATGTAGATCATGCCCCCACTTCCGCTCCACCTCTGCTCTCTCCCCTACCCCAAGCATGACCCACTGTGGGGAATTATGGCTGTCCTATTTTTAACTGGGTTGTAGTTCATTCAGCCTCCCGTGCTTGTATCAAAATAATGTCCCCACAGTCTTCCTTCAAGATGCAGTGAAACTGGTCTCAGAAGCCGAATGTTTACGCCAAAAAGTTGACTTTGAAAATAGACTGCTGTTTTGCTCTTCCCTTGTAGTACAATAGATAAGAGGGTGCGAAAAGCTCTTTATCAAGTTGATATAGTGGCCCTAGGTGGAAAAAGAGCACAATTTAAGTTTTCTGTGACTTCTGGCTCAGTTTTAATGGAATGTAAGTACAATGCCAGAGCCTGATAAAAATAGAAACTCTCCGGTGTCCAGGCTCTTCTCCAGATGGCGCATGGGAATCCAGATAGTAACTCATCACTGAGAAGGGTCGCTATTAATTAGTGGGAAGATGTCATGCCTCACATGGGGCAGTAAATGAAAATGGCTCAGGGTTTAGAGTGGAAAGGCTGATATTGCCAGAGAATCTGGGCTGCTCCTTAAGTCTCTCTGCTCTGGATTAATTGAGAGTTCAGTCATTACAAATAACATGTTCGGTCATTACAAATAACAAATAACATTTCAAATAACAGGATGAAATAGAGCAAGTACAGTTGGCCCTGGTTAGAAATGGCCCCAGGGAAGTTCTGGAAAAGAAGAAAGAACTGATCATGTATTCACATAAAGGATAAATGACGTTCTAGACTCCATTTAAGAAGTAAATGGAGAAACAGGGCAGCCTATCACCTCAAGTCATCAGAGAAAAGGTGACATCTGTGGCCACCAAGAGAAGACGAATGAGGGGCAGGAGGAAGGCCAGGCTCACATGTCTGGCTACCTGCTATTGGATGATCTGCTTCTTTACTGAGGGCCCACGGAGCTTGACTTTGGCTTTGCTCATAGTATAAAACTTTCAGAGGCAAGAATGCTACAAAAACAAATGTGTTCAATGAATGAGTGAAAAATTCCAGACACCCTTGGCTCATGAAGGTGGAATAAATATGAGAGAGCCTTATAACAGTTTTCACAGTAATAATTATTTTCCTTCATAAAGATCACAACTTAACTCCTTCCCATTAAGCATCGCCTTCTAAGAGGAATTTGCTTTTGGCCTTGGGGGAAGCCACTTACCTCTCCAGGTCTCCCTTCTTTATCGATACAATGGGGTGATCACAGCCATTCTCCTGGGGCTTCTTCTAGCAACTAAATAACAAGTCTATGTGCATGAGTCAAGGAGGATGACTAACCACATAGGGAGCTAAAATATGAATGCAAGAAATAAAAGTAATACAAACGATTGGCACAGTTAAGTTAGAAAGAAGAGCGGTGTTACTCTGATTCTGTCTGATTTGCCCTCAGAAAATCTCTCCCCTGGTCAGTTCGTACTGGCTTTTACAATTTAGAGTCAGCACCAGCACCACCCTCTGTGAAGAGCTGTTCCTGGATGCCACGCTGCTTTGTTCATCTCAATGTCTGGCCCTCTTAACAGTGAACACCTTTGAGAGAACAGCCGTCCTTCATTTGGGTCTGGGGTCTGCCACTGTATGTAGGGAATGGAGATGCCAGGACGTTTATTAGACAAAGGAATGAAGATTTTTGTCGGTGAGAAACACTGGGACGAGTATTCTCATTGGTGGGAATGTGGCATGAACAAAAGTGAGGACACACTTAGAATAGTCAAGAGAAGACAGGGAGGGGTGGCTTGGCTAGAGAACAAGGGTTGGGGCGATACTGAGAAAGAAATCCACCAGAGGGGCCAGGACCACGTACTTTAGCTCCTGACCTGTAAATTCTGTTTCCTCCTTCCTTTTCAAGGACTCATGAAGTGGCTAATTCTCTCCATTATCACCTCTTGCTCCTGTCTGGAAACAGAACCAGTTCCTGAGTCTTTTATGCTAGACATACGGCCATGCACTCTACACTTTCTTACTTTTTTAAGTTCATACTTTGGATAACTAATACATTTACTTGGTTGAAACATTAGAACAATATAACAAGGTATGCACTGAGATATCATAGCCTTAGACTCTAACTACACTATTTCCCCTCAATCCTTACCATTTTTATTAGGTAACCATTTTTATTAGCCTCTTATTTATTCTTCTAACGTTTTATTTTATACAAATATAAGGAAGTTTTTCTATACAGTCCTATTTTCTTTTTTTTTAATTTTCTTTTTTTTTTAATGTTTATTTCTGAGAGAGAGAGAGAGACAGAGCATGAGTGGGGGAGGGGCAGAGAGAGAGAGAGGGAGACACAAACTCCGAAGCAAGCTCCAGGCTCTGAGCTGTCAGCACAGAGCTCGACGCGGGGCTTGAACTCACAAACCGTGAGATCATGACCTGAGCCGAAGTTGGTTGCTCAACCGACTGAGCCACCCAGGCGCCCCGATACAGTCCTTTTTTCTTGTATTTCATACACAAAAGGTAGCATACTATTATATACTTCTACACTTGGCTTTTTTCCACTTAATACATCTTGGTATTCAGTTCCCTGTCAACGTGTACAGACATTTTCACTCCTTTTAATAGCTGGTTATGTTCCCGTGTGTGGTTAGCAGTTTAGGAAACGAGTCCCCTGTTGCTGATACTTGGCTTGGTCCTTATTTTTCCTACTATATACATGGTGGAAATGGATAGCCTAGTAATTTGGAAGAGTTTTTCAATTTGTTTTTTTACTTGCTGTTGCCTTTTGTCCCTTGGTGATCTCAGCCATCCTTAGGACTCCAGAGATGACTTCCACACTGATAACAAAGGCTTTCTGCCAGCGCATATCATCTCCCTGTCCAACTGTCTGTGCCGTACTAAATGCCATCTCCGAAACAACTCAACTGCAACTCTAAAACTGACCTCATTTCCTTCTTCTGAACCTCCTCTGCTTCTAGGTTTTCCTAATAAAAATGTATACACCAAGATGTCACGCTCACTCTCTTACTCATTAAGATGTGAAGCTTCTGTTGCCTGTAGTGACTTCCCTTCCTTGACCTTGACATCCAGTGGAGCAACAACCTCAATTTTTTTTTCTTGTACAACATTTGGGGCATACATCCTTCCTTTTTGTTCTGATTGTTACTTTCTAGTCCGTTAGAAAGTTAACTCATCCTGGGACATTTAAAACAATAATATAGAATTATTTTTTCCACTACAACCATCTGGAAAGCTTTGGGAGGGAAATCCCCACAATTTGGATGGGATGATTTCCTGCCATCAGGCTGTCTCATTGCTTAGTGAAGAAAGTTTACATCACTGCTTATAATCGGAGACCTAGATGTCTATTTATCAGTGAGCTCTCTTAAGAGTAGGGACCTGCCTGCCTGTATACATCTTATCCCTAGCATCTCTATTGAGGGCAGGCATATGCCGCGTGCTAAGCAAGTAACTGTTGATTCTGTTTCTACAATATAATTTCAATGGGCGGTTCCAATCTTATCTCCCACTAATCCCTCGAATGAACTTTATACCAAAGCCACTTGAACTACCATTGATATCTGCCTTTTTGGCTTTCATGACTTGGATTATGCCATTCTCTCTGCCTGGAATATACTTCTCCCTTTATGTGCCTGCCACTCTGGCCACATACTGAAAACCCATTCGTCTCCAAAACCCAGCATCTCTGACAAGTGTTATATGGAGTCCCCAAAAGAATCGCATTATTCAGTAGAGGAAATTGAACCAGAATCCTGGTGTCTCACTTTCCATGAGCCAAGAAACACTAGAAACTCTTAAGATCAGGAACCACTCATTTCTATGTCCCAGGAAATGATGTCAACCTGTGCTAGAAGGCCAAACTGACCCTTGCCTTGCAACTTTTATTAAGGAATGGGGATGATCCCATGGAATAATAGATAGTAACCATTTGTAAACACAAAATCTTCTCTGCCTCAGTGATATATATGACACACTTAAACTCAAACAAGCATTAAGCTTGTACCTCTATTGTACACGAGGCACTGTGCTAGACATGGAATGCAGGGATGATCTTTTCCCTCAAGGGGCTGAGAGACAGTCATGGTCACTGAATTAGCCTCATAAAACGCAAAATGATATCACCTACGCAAACAAAGACAAAAGCGTGATAATCCTGGACACGGGTTACCTCTGTAAAGGCCATGGCTTGTCATATAATTTTGGCAAAGTCTCTCGAGCAATTTGATTCTCAGATTTCCTACACAGTTAATGGAACTTCTTTCTTAGATGGTTACACTCTATCCTGTGTCTCTGCTTGCAACTTTCATGACAGCAGTGGGACTCTGGTTCTAAGAGTTCCTATTTTGAAAACTGGCTGCCCTCCCCTTAACTAAACCCCAGTGGCTTGCACACATCTTTTTTGTTAACCATTAATGCTTTCAACTCAGAGGTCAAATCAATAAAGCCAAGATCTTGACCAACTTGTGGTCATCTCAAGTACCAAAGCCATTTTTACCAAAGAGTACTCATCCAAGTTCTAGTAGTTCAGGCGAATTCCACTTTGGGTTAATTTCATGATGCATTTCTGAATTCCCACTGCAATTCCTAACAAATGTAGTCATAATTGTGAATTTTTTCCTCTCTTCATCGTAAGGGTTGGTGACAGGCAGCAAGCTTAAAACAGCCACTCTCTTTCACTAGGGAGACAAGCTACATGTGTACTCTAAATGAAACCATCTGTTAGAATCTTCCAGCTCAGGAAGGAAATGGTGGGGAATCTTTCAAAAAACTCAGTTAAAGGCAACTGAATATTTATGGAATGATATAAAACATCTCAAATAAGAAGACAAGCCCTTATAAGCATCCTCCTCCTATGTCACACTGGCAATGTAGCCCTGGAATGTTCCAGCCTAAAATATGTCCAGTGATGTTTCTTGCAGAAAATAAACTAGTTTATTAGAGAGTTGGCACAGTCTTTGGTGGAAACCAGAACCAATATTTTAGGTCCGTGCCCCAAACCCCACATACCCACTTCCATAGAATCACGTATGGCTAACACATCTTTCTTCCTTGGACAGCAGATTTTGCAATCATTTTTAATTAGTATGCTTCCTACTTGACTTATCCTCAGACAATGTGAAAGCGAAATAAAAAATAAAGTTGCTTTAATTAAAAATATGATTAGTAAGTTATTTGGAAAAGTGTCTGAAAAAAAATCAAGAGTCACCTGGCATGAAATTTTATTCTTTCATCATTTCTTCCAAATGTGCTTCTATACTCAACCACTTTTCGGAGTTAACTAATACAAAATCATGGATTTAAAGGAAATGATTGGAATCCATGCAGGACATTTGATATCACACACTAAGTCCACTAACAAACATGGACTCACTCTGGGTGCATTCACTTGTTCATCATTATTTTCTGTGAGGTCCTTGAGGGAGAAACGAAGGTAGAAGGCTCCCCACTGAGCTGTCCAAAAACAAGTTCACCCTTACCCCAACCTCTCTTCACACGTTGCTGCTAAACTCCAGTTCACTCAGAGGCCACTCGTGACACTCTTCATCAACCCATGGCAGCACATAAGTGGGGATCAACTCTCAAGTTCCTTGCATTTAAAAACAATGAGGTATAACTTAAGATTTGTAAAGTTTGCAAATCTTTAATGTCCAGCTCAATGGTTTTACACGGATGTTCCCATGCAGGAAACTGTTTCCCAGATCCAGACCCAGAACATTTCCAGCACCTCATAAGGCTTCCTCATACCCGCTTCCAGTCAACACTCCTCACAAAGGTAAGGACTAATATTAACCTCTAACACTATAGCTTAGTTTCACCTGCTTTTGAACTTCATATAAATGGCGTCATGCAGTATGTACGATTTTGTGTCTGACTTTGTTCATTCAACATCATTCATTCATATTGTCATAGGTATCAGTAGTTCATTTTTTTTATTCCTATATAGAATCCCACAGTAGAGATATAACACAATGCATTACCCTATTTAACAAATGATGGGCATGTGGGTTGTTTCTTGCTGGGCTATACAAATGACATTCTTTTTTTTTTTTTTAACATTTACTCATTTTTTGAGAGAGAGAGAGAGAGAGAGAGAGAGAGAGAATGCGAGTGGGGGAAAGACAGAGAGAGGGAGACACAGAATTTGAAGCAGTCTCCTGACTGCTGTCAGCCCAGAGCCCGACGTGGGGCTCGAACTCACAAACCGTGAGATCATGACCTGAGCCAAAGTAGGCTGCTTAACCAACTGAGCCACCCAGGCGCTCCTTTGTAAATGTTTTTTTTTAATTTTTTTTTTTACATTTATTTATTTTTTGAGAGACATAGAGAGAGACGGAGAGCGAGCACAAATTGGGGAGGGGCAAAGAGAAGGAGACACAGAATCCGAAGCAGGCTCCAGGCTCTGAGCTATCAACACAGAGCCTGATGCGGGGCTCAAACTCACAAACCATGAGATCATGACCTGAGCTGAAGTCAGAGGCTTAACCGACCGAGCCACCCAGGCGCCCCTGTAAATTTTTTTTAATGAACGCTCTTATAAATATATTTTGGCAGACATGAGCCTTTTAAAAAAGAGTCTGATTTGATAAATTAGAATTATTTTATAATTTTCTTTTTGGAAGAAGACAACGTGGTCTCTTCAAATGGGAAGCTAAGAAAACTGGACTCTGGCCAGATAAATCCAGAGATGAATCCTCTGCAAAATTGTGTATTTTTTGTCTCTGATGCTCCTAACTCCTGACTCTTCCTCCCCTTCTGCCTCTGCTCCTAGCAATGGCAACTCTTACTCACCCATTTTTGTTCTGGGGCTTTCTCCATATTCCTTCAACTTCTATCTACTCAGAAAAAAATATATAATCAATGAACTAATACTTAGATTTAAATAATAATGACATCACTTTTTCTGATGATGTATGCATAGTAATAGGAAACATAGTCTAATCACAATTTCTAAGCATTAAGTACAACCATATTCTTCTTATAAATTGCCAGCCAAGGAATAGGTTATGAAAGATTATACTCCTTAAATAGTAAAACATGCTAGAAGAAAAATTTTTCAGTTAGAGTTTCAGAGTAGTGAAAGCTGTCTACTTGCTCTGAAAGAACAAAAGCTGGTAAATATTTGTTTCTTCTCATTATATTGAGGGGAGGAGACCTATGCTAAGCCACCAAAGGAACAGGCAAAATGATTCTCAGTGACAAGACTAGGATGAGGCTTTTTAAGGAAAGATTAGAAAGAAGGCAAAACAAATATTTGGCATCATTTTGTCTTTCCTTTTTCAACCATACCCCCACAAACTTTCTGCCTCACTGATCCCATTCCTTACAAAGAAGTGAATTAATAAAGACTCTTCCTAGAAGGGAGCCTATGGCTAAAAGAAATCTTAACTACTCTTGCATCTATCTATTCATTCGCCCATCCATTTGTCTATCCATCCGTCCATCCATCCACTCACCCTCACCCAACCGTCCATCCACACATTCATTCACCCTCATCCACCATTCATAAATCCATCCATTCAGGTACCCTCCCATGTATCCACTTGTCCATGCATCCACCCATCTGCGCACTCACCCCACTCATCCGTCCACCCATCCACCCATCCAATCCATCCATCCATCCATCCATCCATCCAACGCCTAGATCTCAGACTGGTATTCCCCACTGTGGACATTCAGGCTATGCTTAACTCTTTCCAGTGATATGAGACTCATATAAGCCAAGCAGCCACCTCATTCTGACAAAGAAACACGGTCAACAAATCGCTTTCACGAGTTAGCGTTATTTTATTCTTCTCATTATTTTATTCTCCACTGCTGTAACAGTTGTTTCAACCACTGGACAACAGGGCATAAAAACAAAACCCAGGGGAGCCTGGGTGGCTCAGTCGGTTAAGTGTCCGACTTTGGCTCAGGTCATGATCTCACGGTTTGCGAGTTCGAGCCCCGTGTTGGGCTCTGTGCTAACAGCTCAGAGCCTGGAGCCTGCTTCAGATTCTGTCTCTCTCTTTCTCTGCCCCTCTCCTGCTCATGCTCTCTCTCTCTCTCTCAAAAACATAAACATTTAAAAAAAATTTTTTAAAACCTAGAAAACAAAATGAAACAAAAATAAAAAACAAGTTCACACAAAAAAGCCTGTTAAGACTGGACTCTAAAATCTAGACAAAAAGAAGGGCAATTCTGAAAGCTGAAAGTTTTCTGTAAGATTTGAAGCAGGAGAATAATTTCTCTACAAGTAATAAAGTCCTGATTCTTATTTGGTGAAATTTTGCAGCTTGGGGACCCCAGATGTGTTTTATTTGGCCAGCATCATTTTTCCAAAATAATGAATCAGTTGCTAAGTTTTAACATTAGACTATTTCACATAAACCCTGAGTCTGGCTTATCCTGACAAAAAGAGGGTGCTTAATGATTTTCATGATTGTTTTCTTATTAGAAAAATATCTTCAGTAATTACTATCTGATGTGGTGAAGAAACACTTTCTGAAATTAAATGATTCCTTCAACTTAGCTTTGGTATATTTTTTATTTCTGCTAAATACCTTAAGTTTAATATTTTAAAATAAAAAAAAATACGACACTATTTTATAATTTTCTTTCTAAGTACCCACCTACCAATCCACTCATCCATCCATTTTCCCATCTGGAGGGATATCTAGACTGTTATGTCCAAATGATAATGATGGTTATTTATAGAGAATGGAATTTTAACTTTCTTTTTTAAAGTATATTTTTCTGAATTGCTCTCATTTTCAGTATTCAACACGTACCAGTTTTATATGACAATAATCCTTGTCACTTAAAAGACTCCCTTAAAATTCAAATATATTTCTTCTTTTATCTCTTGAACTGAACTTTTAATTAATGTGATTCAGAAAATCTAAATTAGTAAAGAATGTCATTTTTTTCAGATTATAAAAAAATATTTAAAACCAAAGTTTCTCTATTAGATCACTTCCTCCTCTAATACCAATCTAACTATTTAACTCATTTAATAATTTAGCAAAACATATGTTTTATTCTTTTTGTTGGTCAAAAACATCTAGACATATGGGCCGAAATGTCCAAAATTTTCACTACCAATATCTATCTCATCGAGACATATCAGATTGAATTCTGTGGTACCAAATAGTAAAATAATACTTTTTAAATGACTTAAAGATCACGTGTAGACTTCTATTTCTGGAAATAGGAGAAGCAAAATCTATTGGAAAACCTCCTATAGCCAGAATACCTAGACATAATAGGTAATTTTAATAAGCCCCCATTTAAGTACATAGCTAAGTGGCAAGATGGAAAAAAAAAAAAAAAGAGTCTCCAGGGTCCAACAACAAAGAGTACTTGAAAACATGGTATTGACATAACACTGATCTAAGGCTGCCTTATGGACATTTATTGTTATTGATGATCAAGAGATGTGACTTTTATGAACCACACAGGGGCAGAAGATGTGGTCTTGGCCTGTATAAGATTGGGTGCAATATACACTGAGATCCTTGCATGAAGCATGGAACCTTCCAAGGGCTAGGCCTCCAGTGAAAAGGTAGATGAGTAGGAACCTTATCAGTCTCAACCTGGATCCTGACTGTGGAAGAGAAAAGTTTCTTCTGAGAACTGAAACATAGCAAAAATTAAATATATCCAAACTTGTAGGATGCAGCCAAAGCAGTACTTAGAGGGAAATTTACAACCATAAATACTTCTATTGGAAAAGAAGAAATCTGAAAACTAATCAGTAAGGTATCTATATCTGTTACCTATAAAATAGTGATTGATGCAAGGATTAAATAATAATGCTTTATTTGGAAGATCTACTCCCAGGGCAGAAAGAATGAGAAAAAGGGAAGTGAGGAAGGAAAGGTAGAAACAAAATGAAAGATGATGAACACTGGTCATTGATTTATTACAAGCTATGATAAGACTGAACTGATTGCTTGACAGGTGTATCAATTTGCCACCTTTTTAAAATCTCCAGACAGGCTATTCAACAAAAGAGAGCCTCAAAACAGAGTCTTAAGAAAGTATTCCTTTTTTGTGTGGGCCTAGGGTAGGCTAATAACAGCCCTTGCAAGAAAGGCATAAAATCCTAGCTGGATCTTTTTCCTGTATATCCCCAGTGGGTCAAAAACCTTAGCTGATACGGGAAGGGCAACAAACTGTTTACTTTATTTTTTTTTAAAAAATTTTTTTTTTATGTTTATTTATTTTTTTGAGACAGAGAGAGACAGAGCATGAACAGGGGAGGGTCAGAGAGAGGAAGACACAGAATCTGAAACAGGCTCCAGGCTCTAAGCTGTCAGCACAGAGCCCGACGCGGGGCTGGAACTCACGGACTGTGAGATCATGACCTGAGCCAAAGTCGGCCGCTTAACCGACTGGGCCACCCAGGCGCCCCCAAACTGTTTACTTTAAAGCACTGGAGAAAACCAAGCAAGATAAACACAATAAAACACAACAAAAACTGCTCAGAACCAAGGACAGAAAATTTTGAACACAGCCAGAGGGGGAAAAAAATTACACATTACCGACAGAGGAACAAAAATAAAAATTATGGCAGGGTTCTTATGAGAAACAGGGCAAACCAAAGAACAATGATGTGCCATCTCTAAAGTGTTGACAATAAAAACATCACTCCGAATTTGATACCCACAGAAAATATCTTTCAAAAATGAAGGAGAAATGAAGACTTTTGCAGACGAATGAAAATGAAGAACTTTATTGCCAACAGTCCTGTACTGTAAGACACGTGAAAGGAAATTATTCTGGTAGAAATCTGAATCCACACACACACACACACACACACACACACACACACACGAATGAAGAACATTGCAAACAGAATAGCTGAAAGTAAATATAAACTCATTTCTCCTTATTTTAATTGTTCTAAAGTTCACTGACTAAAGCAAATATAGTAGCAACGTATTGTGTGTTTATAACGTTTGCAAAAGTAAAATATACGACAACATTAGCATAAAGACTGGGAGGAAGGAATTGGGAGTACACTATTGGAAGGTCCTTAACATTATAGGCAACCGATACGATACGATTTGAGGGCAGAATACAATTAGTTAAAGATTATACTGTAAATACTAGAGTATTCACTAAAGTCATAAAAAAAAGCACCAACAGTAAGTCAATAGTAGAGATAAGGTGAAATAATCTAAAAGAAGGCACAAAACTAGAAGGAAAAAAAAAAAGCCCAAAGATGGAACAAGTAGAAAACAACTAGCAAGGTAGTAGATTTTAACTGAAATTAGTGCATAAAATATAAAGACTAAACAAACAAATTAAAAGACATAGATTATCAAGTTGGTTAAAAAGCAAGACCTAGCTATACGCACACACACACACACGCATGCATATGCCATATGTTTATAAGAAACCGGTTTTAAGTATAAAGACATAGATATGTTAAAAGAAAAAGGATGTAAAAAGATATACTAGGAAAATACTAATCAAAACAATGCTAGAGCAGTTATATCTATGTCAGAAAAAGTAGCATTCAACCAGGGATAAAGTGGGATACTACATAGTCACTTTCCGAGGACGCTGTAACAATCCTAAGGTGTATGTGCTTAATCACAGAGCTTCAAAATATGTAAGAAAAAACTGAGAATTAAACAAATCCATAATTACAGTTGGAGACCTAAACACTTACTCTTAAGTAAAGGGAAAAAGGTGGCATACAAAAGGTCTGGACAATACTTCAAACAACTTGACCTAATTTACAGAACTTTCCACTCAACAGGAGCAAAATACACGCTCTTTAAAGCGAACATGAAATATTCCCAAAGATAGACTATATTCTGGCCATTAAATAAACCTTAACAATCTTGGAAGAATTGAAATTCTTCCACATATATTTTCAGACAATAATAGAATTAAAATAAACATCAATTACAGAAAAAGTAACTTAAAAATCTACAAATACTAGGAAGTAAACAACTCACTTATAGAAAAAGCGCCTCATGAATCAAAGAGGAAATTGTAGAGAATACAGAAGCTCTTACCTGAATGAAAATGAAAACATAACATCAAAAAACGTGGTTTGAAGCTAACGCAGTACTCAGAAAGAACTACAGACCTTACAGGCATTAAATTAATAGTGAAATATTTGTACAAATAATTCTATGATCATAAATTCTGCAACTGAGATGACACTGACAAATTCCTTGAAAGGCACAACTGCTAAACTTATTCAAGAAGAAGCAAATAGCCTAATTACTCTTATATCTGAGAAAGAAATTTAATTTGTGGTTGAAAACCTTACAACAAAGAAAAATCCATAGCCAATTTGGTTTAATATTAGAGAATTGTTTTGTCTATTAGGAAATATTAGAACAATCTATTAATGTGATTTACCACATTAGCATATTAAAGGAAAAAACAACACATGCCTATCTCCAAAGATTCAGGAAAAGCACTAATGAAATTCAACATCCATAAAGAACAAAACCTTTTAGCAAAGAGGAAAGATACATTCTTACTTTTTAGGTAGACTATCCACCAAAAACTTAGCCACACTAGACTCAGTGGTGAAATATCAGAAGCATCCTCTTTAAAGTCACAAGTAATGGGGCTTAACAGTTTGTTAAGCATGAGATTCTTGATTTGGGCTCAGGTCATGATCTCACGCTTGGAGAGTTCAAGCCCCACATCAGGCTCTGCACTGGCAGCACGGGGCCAGCTTGGGATTCTTTCTCTCCTTCTATCTCTGCCCCTCTCCTGCTCACGTTCTCTCTCTCGCTCTCTCTCCCTGCCTCAAAATAAATAAAAGAAACAAGTAAAGTCATAGGTACAAAAATAATGGCTGCTGGAACACTTTTTCAGCATTGTACAAGGTGGTCCTGGCCAATGCGGGAGGAGAAGAGAAAGTAACGACTGGGTAGGAAGAAACGAGTCACTCAAATGCACAGATGTATGCATGCCATGCAGAAACTCCTAGAGAACCCACTAGAGAACGCATCAGAATTAATAAAAACTCAACAGTTTTTCTGGATGGCAGGTCAGTACACAAAAAGAAATTATATTCCCGTACTCAGCAAGGCACTGTTAAAGCATGTATTTAAATAAATACATGTCACAATCCAACACAGGTGCAAGGTATCTAAGACAAGACAACCAATGAAAGATTAACTAAATCTTTATGGAGAAAAGGATACAACTTTGAAGGACACTGATAAACCCAAATAAATTGAGAGGTAGGGCTTGCCAGAGAAACAGAAGCAACAGGATGCATAGAGAGATATAGGAGAAGGTTTATTATAAGGGACTGGATCACATGATGATGGAAGCTGGGAAGTTCCTTGACCTGCCATCTGTAAGCTGGGGGCCCAGGAAAGCAGGTGGTATAGTTCCAGTTCAAACCTTAGGACCAAGGAGCCAATGGTGTAAGTCCCAGTCTGAGTCCTAAGGCTTGAGAACCAGGAGGCACGGAGGTTCAAAAGCAGGAGATGATACAAGCAGCTCACAAGGAGGGAGTGAATTCACCATTCCTCTGCCATTTTGTCCTATTTGGGCTATCGGTGGCTTGAATAATGCCCATCTTCAGTGGCGAGATCAGTATTCTGCACTCGGTTTCTGGATTCAAATGCTAATCTCTTCCAGAGACACATAGACACAGCCAGAAATACTGTTTTCTCAGCTATCCAGGCATCCCTTAGCTCAGTCCAGTTGTTACATACAATTTACCATCACTGAGATCTCGTGTTTTTACATGGAAAGACTCATTATTGTAAAGATACCAAATTTCTCCAAATTAACTAGAAGGAAAATCAACAGAAGAACGTGGAAGAACTCCGGTTCCTAAATATCAAGATATTTGAAAGCTTTTGTAAAATAAGTTACATCGGTTTAAGAATCTGTTTAGGTCTGAAGAGACCAAGGAAAAGAATGGAGAGCCCAGTGATAATCATATATATATATATATATATATATATATATATATACACACACACACACACACATACATACATATATATGTATGTATGTGTATATATATATGTGTGTGTATATATGTATGTATGTATGTATATGAATGGAATCTTAATATACGACAAAGGTTATATTGCAGATCAGTGAGGAAAAGACAGATGGTTCAATAAACAGCCCTGGTAAACCTGGTTACCCAAATAGGGAACAAAAGTCAAAGTGAATTCCAACCTCATACATAAAAATCAATTCCAGGTCGATCAAAGGTCTGATTTTATACTCATCCACTAGCACTTTAGGCAATAAAATGAGTGCCTCCCAAATGTGCTATGCTAAGTGAAAGAAGCCAGATTCAAAAGGCTACATGCTGCATAATTCCATTTATATGACATTCTTTAAGCAGCAAAACTATAGAGACAGAAAGTAGATCAGTGGTTGCTGGAGGCTGAGGGCGGGGAGAGAGGTTAACTACAAACAGCAAGAAGAAAGTTTTTGTGATGATGGAACTTTTTAATACCTTGATTGTGCTGGTGGTGACCCACTTGTATGTGTTTGTTAAAATTCGCATAACAATGGGGTGCCTGGGTGGCTCCATGGGCTAAGCGATGACTCCCGATTTCAGCTCAGGTCACGAACTCATGGTTCATGAGTTTGAGCCCTGCACCAGGCTCCCCGTGCCGACCCTGCTTGGGATTCTCTCTCTCTGCCACTCTCTGCCTCTCCCCTACTTGTGCTCTCTCTCTCTCTCAAAATACACAAATAAACTTTAAAAAATTCACATAACTATGCAGCAAAAAAGAATGCATTTTACTGCATATAAATTACACCTCGTAGGAAAAATTCCATTAAGGACAAAATAACTAGCCATTATGAATCTCTTAGTACCTGCCAGGCACTGTGGTTAGTGTTTCTACATGCATCCTTTCCTTTAATTTTTCACAGTCACCTTATGAAATAGATAATGTAATTATTTAAGTGAAAAAATTTAAAGTGACAGAATCATTCTTCAGTTTCTTTTCTTCTGTAAAGTTGCTTACATTATTTTTTATTTTACTTTATTTTCGTATTTATTTTGAGAGAGAGAGAGAGAGTGTGTGTGTGTGTGCATGCACGCGTGCATGCTAGAGCAGGGGAGGGGCAGAGGGAGAGGGAGAGTCTTCAGCAGGCTCTGCACCCAGGGCTGAGCCCAGGAGGGGGCTCCACCCTACACCATGGGATCATTACCTGAGCCAAAATCCAGAGTCAGATGCTTAACTGACTGAGTCACCCAGGCGCCTTGCTGAAATTCTTTTCTTCTTATTTTTTTAAACTTTTAAAAATGTTTTCATTTATTTTTGAGAGACAGAGCACGAGCAGGGGAGAGGCAGAGAGAGAGAGAGAGGGAGACGCAGAATCTGAAGCAGGCTCCAGGCTCTGAGCTGTCTGCACAGAGCCCGACACGGGGCTGGAACTTGTGAACCGCAGGATCAGGACATGAGCCAAAGTCGGACGCTTAACCGACTGAGCCACCCAGGTGCCCTTGTTTAAGTTCTTTTAAAAAAATTCTTTAAATCTCCTCTCTAGGAGTAATTTCTTGATTAAACATCCTTGATCGCCTTTGACCTATAACTTCATTGCCACTCGGTTGGACAGTGTAAACATTCATTTTGCTGTTAGACTTTTTACTATCTTTCCTAAGGCGTATATCAAGCATTCTATCCATCTCTGTTACAAGCCATGCCTTTGTGGGAATATGCACACCCCTGCACACAAGCCTGTCACAAAAGAGAATGTGTTTCATGACACTGAGATTCTAAAAGGATGCAGCTTCTGTACATAATGGGTGTATAAAAATAGTCACATTCTTTAAAACTTATAATTTACTTGGAGATCATTGCAGATTCACATACGGTTGTAAGAAATAATATAGAGAGATCTCTTATTACTTGGTTTCCTCCAATGGTGTCATCTTGCAAACACAGTAACAATATTACAACCAGGATATTGACGTTGATACAGTCAAGATTACAGCACTTCTCCATCACTGGCAGAGGTAGCACCCCTACCTCACTCCCAACTGCAACCCCTCCTTAATCTCTGGCTACCACTAATCTGCTCTGCTCTCTATTTCTATAATTTTGTCATTTCTATAACTTTGTATAAGGATATTATATAAATGAAGTGATACAGTGTGTAATTGTTTGGGGATTTTGTTTTGTTTTGTTTTCCACTCAGCATAAATCTCTGGAAATTCATTCACATGTATCAATAGTTCCTTGCTTGTCTGTTTGTTTTCGAGAGAGAGAGAGAGCACGAGTTGGGGAAAGGGTCAGAAGGAGAGAGAGAGAGAGAGAGAGAGAGAGAGAGAGAGAGAATCCCAAGCAGGCTCTATGCCCAGTGCAGAGCCCGACACACGGCTTGATCCCATGACTTCTGGGAACATGACCCAAGCCGAAATCAAGAGTCGGACCCTCAACCGACTGAGCCACCCAGGTGTCCCCAGCTCCTTCCTTTTATTACTGAATAGGAATGTTATCAATCTGTTTAACCATTCCCTTGCTGAAGAACATCTGGGCTGTTTCTGATTTGGGGCTATTACAAATAAAGCTGCTATAAATATTCCTGTCAGCTTTTTGTGTGACCATAAATATCACTCCTCTGGGATAAATGCCCAGGAATGCAATTACTGGGTTGTATGGTAGTTGCATGTTTAGATTCTTAAGAAATTGTCAAACTTTCTCAAAGTGTATTATTTTATAATTGCCACCAAAAATTTACGAGTGATCTGGTTTCTCTGCATCATGGCCAGCATCTGTTATTGTCACTATTTTGTATTTTAACCATCCTGATGGTTGTGTAATAATACCTAATGGTGATTTTAATTTGCATTCCCTAAGGGATAGTGATGCTGAACATCCTTTCATGTATTTATTTGCCATTTGCTACAGAAATATCTGTGCATGTCTTTTGCCCATGTTCTACCTAGATTGCTTGGGTATTTTTTAATGAACTCCTTATATATTCTAGACACCAGCCTTTTATTGAGTATATGGGTTGCAAATAATTTCTGTCAGTCTGTAAGTTAGCTTTTCCTTCTCTGAACGAGGTTGTTTGTAGAATGAAAGGTTGTTTTTTTTTTTAATTTTTATAAAATCCAATCTGTTCATTTTTCCTTTGGTGAAGAGTGCTTTTGGTATCATGTCTTGTCTAGACCTAGATGCTAGATTTTTTTCCTTTGTTTTTTTTTTCCTAAAACTTTTATAGTTTTATGTTTTATATTTAGGTCCATGATCCATTCTGAGTTAATTTTTCTATAAGGTGTCAGATTTAGGTCAAGGTTTAATTTTTACCCCTGGATATCTAACCTCTCTTGCATCATGTGAGAGGCAGGTTGTCTTTCCTCTGCTGTATTGCTTTTTCATCTTGGTCAAAAATCAGCTGGATATATTTGTGTGGGTCTATTTTTGGGGTCTCCACTTTGTATGTCCGCTCCTCTGCCAATCTATGCAGTCTTGATTAGTCTTGCTATATAGTAAGTTTTGAGAATATACTTCTTTCAGATGGTTTTGGCTATTCTAGTTCTTTGACCTTCCATATAAATTTCAGAAGAGTCTTGTGTTGTATATAACTACAAAAATATCTTGCTAGGGTTTTGGGAGCAATTGTGTAGTAAGTGGGTATGAATCTGGGGAGAATTTATCATTTTAATAAGTGAGTCCATGGACACAATATTTCTTTCCATTTTTTTCAGATCTTTGATTTCATTCATCAGCATTTTGTTGTTCTTAGCATATGAATACTGTACATTGCTGGATTTAAATGTAAATATTTCATTTTTATGAGCAATTATAAATGGTATTATATTTTAAATTTTGGTGTCCATGTGCTCATTACTAGCATATAAAGAATTATTTTTTGTTTATCTTGTTTAAAAAAATTTTTTTAACATTTATTTTCGAGAGACAGAGATAGAGCACCAGTGGGGGAGGGGCAGAGAGACAGAGGGAGACACAGAATCCGAACCAGGCTCCAGGCTCTGAGCTGTCAGTGCAGAACCTGATGCGGGACTGGAATCCACGAACTGTGAGATCATGATCGGAGCTGAAGTCAGATGCTTAACTGACTGAGCCACCCAGGCACCCCATTTTTTTGTTTTTTTGTTTGTTTATCTTGTGTCTTGAGACTGTTGAACTCACTTTTTAGTTCTAGAATTTGGGTGTGTTTTTTTTTAAGATTCCTTGGAATTCTCAACAGAGATACCATATCTACAAATAAATACATACATCTATAAATATGATATTGTATCATCTGTAAATAGTGACAATTTTATTTCTTCCTGTCTAATCTGTATGTCTTTTCTTGCCTTAATGCATGGACTAGTATCTCCAGCAATGTGCTGAATAAGAATAGTGGGGGGGGGGGGGCATACATGCCTTATTCCTGATTGTAGAGGGAAAGCATTTATGCTTTCACCATTATGTTTAATGTTACCTGTAGGTCTATTGCAGATAAATGGAATCAAATTGAGGAAGTCTCCCCATCTGTTCATAGCATTTTTTTTTTTTAAATAACTGCACCGGTGGCTTTTGTCAAATGTTTCTTCCGCATCAGTGGATATAATCATGTGCTTTTACTCCTTTGGTGTGTTAATATGTTGAATTACATTGATTTCTAAATACTAAACTAGCCTTGCATCCTTGGAATAAATCTCACTTCATAATGATCTAGAATTTTTTCTATACTGCTGAATTCTATTTGCTACTCTTTTCTTAAGAAATTTTGGAAGGATAAAGGATATTAGACTGTAGTTCTTTCTCTCCTCCCTCCCTCCTTTCCTATCTACCGGTCTTCCTTTCTTCATTTCATTCACTGTCTTTGGTTTTGACACTAGCTCCAAAATTAGTTAGGAAATGTTCCATTCTCTTCTATTTTCTAGAAAAGATGTGTAGGATTGATGTCAATTTTTCTTCTGGTAGAATTCTTCACTGGAACCATCTAGGCCTGGAGATTTCTTTTCTGGAAGTTTTAAAGTTATGGATTCAATTCCCTTAATAGTTATAGGGCTATTTAACTGATTTATTTTATATTGAGTGAGCTGTGGTAATTGTCACTTTTCATGAAAGTAGTCCTTTCATCTAAATTGTCAAATTGTTGTGTGTAGAGCTGTTCATAGTATTCTGTCATCCTTTTGACATTTGCAGGATCTGTAGTGACATTCTGCTTCACTCCTGATATTGGTAACTTATGTCTTTTTTCTTTTTCTCTTGGCCAGTTTTGCTAAATGCTTGTCAATTTTATTAATCTTTACAAAGAACCAGATCTTTGTGTTATTTTCTCTATTGTTTTTCTGTTTTCAATTTCACTGATTTCTGTTCTTATTTCTTTCTTTCTTTCCTTCCTTCTTACTTTGGATTTATTTTGTTTTCTCTCATTCTCGTTTCTTGAAGTAGGAGTTTAGATTATTTATTTGACTTTTCCTTTTTTATAACATTTTTATCATGCAAGTATGTGCATCTCAGCACGCCCTTAGCTGTGCCCCACACATTTTGATATTTTATTTACATTTTCACTCATCTAAATGTATTTTTTAAAGTTCTATTGAGACTTTCTCTTTGGTCCATGATTATTTAGAAGTGTGTTGTTTAGCTTCTAAACATCTGGAATTTTCCCTGATGTTTTTCTGTTACTGATTTCTTGTTTGATTCCACTGTGATCACTGATCACACACACATGCATGATTTTACTTTATTTATTTATTTTAATGTTCATTCACTTTTGAGAGAGAGAGAGAGAGAGAGAGAGAGAGAGAGAGAGAGACAGAGTGCGACCAGGGGAGGGGCAGAGAGAGAGGGAGACACAGAATCCAAAGCAGGCTCCAGAATCTGAGCTGTCAGCATAGAACCCAACACGGGGCTCGAACTCATGAACGGGGAAATCATAACCTGAGCTGAAGTCAGATGCTTAGGCCACCCAGGTGCCCCACATGCGTGATTTTATGTTTGTTAAAGTGTATCGTATGGTCCGGAATATGGTCTATCAGGATATGTGTTCTGTGAGTGCTTGAAAAGAGTGTAATTCTGTTGTTGTTGGATTGGCATGTTCTATGTCAATTAGACCTTCTTACTGATAGTGTGTTGAGTTCTACATGCTTGTTTATTTTCAGTCTGGTTGTTCTGTCAACTGTCAAGAGAGGGGTGTTGACATCTTCAAGTACAACTGTGAATTTCTCTATTTCTCATGTCAGTTATATCAGTTTTTACTTCACATATTTTGCAGCTATGTTGTTTGGTGCTTATACATTTAGACTGCTAGGCCTTCTTGGATTGACCTTTCAGTCAGAGTAATACATGCTCTGAAGACTACTTTGGTGCTCAAATAGCCATTCTTGCTTTCTTTGGACTACTGTTTGCATGACCTGTCTTTTTTTTTACTTTCAACTCTCATATATCACTATATTTGAAGTAAGTTTCTTGTAGACAGCATATAGGTGAGTCATGTTTTTTGTCTAATTCACTCTGCTAAGTCTGTGATCTAGGAGGCAAAAGAGAAAGCCCAGGAAATGTATCACTGTGGTGTTCCATGGGTCTGAAGATCTCTAGTTGGTCTTCCTTCTATTTTTCAAAGTCTTTGTATGTTTTATATACAGTGTCAAGGATTTTTAGTTGTAATTAAGTGGGAGGAATAGGTGAAAGTGTGTCCACTCTATCTCTCTGGAAGTAGAAGGCACTAGTCACATTTTGTAAGCCTTTGCTGTTGTTCTTGTGGCCGTTTCTCCATCAGGAGTACAGTCCGGTGTGGTGGTTTACAGGAGATGTTTGGGAGTTAGACCGGTCAATAACCACCACTCTCCTGCCACATATGATCTTCACAAGGGAACAAATATGTCCGAGACTTACATTCTCCACCTGTAAAGCTGTACTTACCTCATAACTTGCTTCGACAGCTGAAAAAGATGATATGTGCAAGTGCTTAGCATATGGCTGTCGGGAACTTGAAACACAGCTAGTATGATTGAGGAGGTTCAGCTTTTAGTTTACTCAATTCTAAGTCATTTAAATTTAAATAGCAACATGGGGCTAGTGGCTACTCTATTCAGAGCGACACTGTTATAGATGGGGATAACTAATACTCACGGTATTCATGCAGAGTAAATAAAAATATGGAAAACTGCTTTGAAGACACTGTGATACACAACCTGAGGTGATATTTGTAGTCGATACAATAACTCAAGTATGTTTTGGGTAGAGGCCAACAAAGTTATTTTTCCCCTTCTAACCGAGAGCTGTCAATTTTTTGTCATAGACCTAAATAGAAGAATAAATACCATCAAGAAATGAATGAAATGGAGGAGGACAGCAACAGGACGCAAAATGTGTGATTAGCCTTCCTCCGACGTGTGCTCCTCTCCACGACATGCTCATTCACCCACACACTACAGCGTCTGCCTTCCACACTGTCACCTGCTGAGCCCCATCCTACAGGATGGCTCTGTGCTGGGAGAGGGGCAGGGGCAGCAATTTTGATCTGCTTCCTCATAGAGCAATGCCTCACATGGAGCTCAGTTGGCAACAAGAATGTGGTCTGCTATGAGAAATTGGTCCCTGGTGATCCCTACCTCAAAAAGATCCCACTACCCCCCTGCCATACTCTGATGAAAAGTCATCCAAGGGAACTAGATGAGGTTCTTTGACAGACTATTTCCCCCTTAGGGCTGTGAAGTCCATTCTGCAAACGAGGACAAGTGGACTGCTCCAAGGGCACCAGGATGGGTACTAGGTGGCCTGGCTTCTTTACTTCTCTGTGCCACCAAATATCTAGGTGGTACCAGAAAACTCAGCTCCCTGTCATCCTGTGTGAAATGGAGACTCAGACCTCCACCGGGATCATAATCCCCTGTTTTATACCTGACACTTGTACGTTTTTGTGACTTCAAGGGAACAGCCACTTCCTGATGTGTGTTACAGTTGTAGAGATGAGTAACTGGAGGTGCCATAAGGTCAGAATTTGGTCAAAGTGTCACAACGAGATGGTACCAGAACTGGAAGTGAAATCCTCAAGACTCTAAGCCCTCAGGTCTTTGCCTTGTGCTGTGGTGCCATGATCTCATTTAGAAGGAAGCGTTGCTCAGGGCTGGAAAACTAAGTGTCTAATGAATAGATCTGCTTCCCTCCCTTGCTCAACCCTCACACTTGTTAACACAAGCCCTGGTTTGGATATATAGAAAGGACAAGAAAAGCAGAACAAAAGAGATACGGAGCAAAAAAAAAGGGGGGGGCAAGAGAACGGTAGAAGGGATGCCTAATAGTTTCCACCTGTCCATAAAGAAAGGCACTTAGAGTTTCCAGAAGAGCTAGCACCTTCTCGGAGTCAGAAGAATTAAGGAAAGTAAAGACGGAGAAGTGAGGTGGCTTTGTTCCCTTTAAGAGAGGTCTATTTAGTAAGTAGACACAGGGACAGCAGAGCTTGTGAATTAAGGCCCATTGGAGTTCCAATCTCTCCGGGGAGCCTCAGTCAGAGCAACCTCTTGAACTTTATTTTTCTCATCACTGTAAAGGGGGTTGTGACACCAATACCAAAGGATTATCGTGAGGATGAAGCAAGAAAATGTATATAACAGGGCTGTCCAAGATAAAGAACACAACAGAAGAGAAAATTTATTAGTTTGGAGTAGAACCAGATATTCTGTTTCAATCAAGTGATCTTCCCGTTATAACATACCTCCCCTCCTCTTCCCTCCCTCCTACCCAATGCCAGCTCATTCTCTTAAGCCCTCTAATTAGCTAAATAAAGAGTACAGACAGGGCCTAGGTGAAAAAAAATGTTCTCTGAGCCAAGTGAAATCCCCAGGGAAGGGAAGAAGCCCACATGGCCAATTACCATAGCATCATTTCATTTCCTCGGAGTGACTAATACCCAGAGATAGTCACTTAAACACTAATTGCAGAAGAACAGGTAGAAATCATGTTAAATGAGCCCATCTTTATTTCTGAGGAAAAAGACAGCCGGGCTCTGTGATCCATGAGTACGCTTGCTTCTTAATCTTCCACAGAAAGAGAGAATAGCTTCCATTTCCAATTGAACACTGGATTTCGACTGCATCAATAGTTGTTCTCAAGCCAGCGGGCAGATTTACAGCATTGCAACTGAATTACCAGCATAACAATGTGCCAACTCCATTGTGGCGGCATCTGATTTCTCCAAATTCAAGCACTGCATCAAACAGCGATGCCCGCATGCTACAGAGAAACCACTGACCCCCACACATCTCACCTTGAACTTTCTAGAGCCTCCAAGGCCTCGGTCCCCATGCTGTGTTGAGAGAGAGGGAGGAGAGAGCCCCCACTTTGAGAAGGTGTTATGGGACCTCTTCACTGAGGGTTACTGTGAATCCTCGCTGCCCACCCTCCAGCTTGTTTTGTGTTTTCCACCTGTTGCTTCTTTTCCTTCCTTTTCTCTTCTCCTTCCTACCTCTAGCCAGACTTCCTTCTACCACCAAAGTCAGTTTTCTTGTATCACAAGAGGTGGAAGGCAAGCAGGAAGGAAGACAGATGTCCTTCATTTCCTAATGTTGTCCTACTTCCTGACCTACAAAGTGACCATGAGTACTTTGCACTGATTATCCTAGGTCCCTCATCAGCCAAAGGCCAAGTTTACCCCACCTGCAAGCCGTTGGCCATTCCTGTCAAATTTTCCTAATCCCGCCTACTTAAATTCTACTTATTTCCTAAATTCCAAGTGCCACCTCCTTAAAAAGTCTTCCTTAACTACTTCAGCCCTTACAAAACTCCTGTCACTTCTTAAAAAAACAACAACAAAGTTTAGTTATAGTATCCACCTTACACACCAGTTCTATTGTACATGTACTTAAGACTCCTCATTCTGATTTAATTATCCCCAAGGGAGGGGACCAAATCTCCCATCTCTCTTGTACTGTCCATACATGTCTTGGTTCAAGGCTATGCAGAGTTCATTGCCTATTTGATATCCGCTTAAAACAGAAAACTCGCTTCCAAGGTCTGTGCACTGGTGTTTGCATGAGGCCAGGGGCTTGGTAAGCCACGGAGACAACTTTCCATAGTGTAAGGGTTCAATCTGGCACAGTTGAACACATTTCTCAAATGCCTCTAGTTTTCTAGGGACTGAGTTGGCCACTGGCCTTGTCAGAAACACGTTCTGTCCAGAGCAGTCTTTACCTCTCCTTTATAAAGAGATAACCAACCCACCTATAAGCTGGCCTCATTCCCATCACGGAGATAATGAAAACAGGGTGCATTCTAGCTGAGTTAGTACTTCATGTCTGTCAAGCTCCGCTCAAGTTCAATTTCCTTCCATGACCTTCCTCAGACCATGCAGCCATAAGGCTGTGTTTCCTAAAAAAATGAAATGAGGAATGCCAGAATGACTAAGATGATATTCTCATGGGATAGTCCTTTAATCTATTTCCAGTTGGTGGTTGAGTGTTTCTGACTGGCAGGCAGTTCTGCGTGCCATATTCAGAGACCCAGGCTCCTTCCACATGTGGCTCTGCAATGTCCTAAGACCCTGGGGCGACCTGGATCCAGGAGCAATGGCAGGACCACAATATGACTTCCATGGTTCTAGCCACCTCTGCCTACATGGGCTCCATCTTTCGCACAGAATATTACAAATTGTATTGTAGGACTCAGTATAAAGATGAATATATCGTGTGTTAATATACTTTTGTGGAACTGAAAATTAATTTTTGCATTTTGCTTTCTGAAAAAATTAATACATTTCCATGAGCCCTTACAAGTCTCATGGTCCCTAAGGGCTGTGCTCGGCTAGTCTGTGCTTATTTCTTCCTGGTCCAAATCTCCATGGCGCCGGCTGCCCCGTGTTCTTGGGACCCAGTTCATGCTGCCCTGGTCTGCCCCCTTGATACATACACGTCAGTCTCACCAGACAGACAGCAGGACAGCAGGACGTTGGGCCTTTTGCTTCATGTTGCCCAGGGCTTTGCCAAGAGCGAGGGCTCTAGTCGTATGGAGGACACAGCTGTCGTGGATTGGGCAATTTCCTTCACTCACCAAACCTCAGTTTCCTCATCTGTAAAATGGAGTGCTAGACCTGAATCCCCCTCATGGTACTTCCGTGTGGACGAAATGAGATGATTCATGCTTAGCGCAGCAGCTGGCCCTTGGTAAGTACTAAATTTGGGGAAGCAACGTTTTTATCATTATGACTTAATATGACAAGAACTCATATTTATAGAAGCTTGGGTTCTCAAAGAACTGCCACGGGATGATAACATGGCTGTGGTTTTCATGTCTCAAGCTTGTTTATGGGAAACGCTGAGGTTTAACAGAAAGGTTCTGGAGTGAGACTGACGTGGATTTAAATCCCACTCCGCCACTCACCAGCTGGGTGGCATATCACACATACTTAATCTCTCCGACACTCTGCTTTCTCATCTGTGAAGTCAAATGACTTCCTTTACAAGTACTAAAACATTGTCCTTGGTCTCTGCGTCACCAGGCCGCCTTCCTTTTCTGTTGAGGAAGACGATTAGTGTCTAAATATCTCCTGTTGTGGTTATGAAAGCCTCAAAGTTCTTTCAGGAGGCCCAGAAATTTGGTGTGGAGATCCAGGGTGCTAGCTCTCTTCTCTGTCCCTAGCCCTGTTGGAATAACAACAGGAAAGTCCTCATCAGTCATTAGCACCTTTACCTAAAATGTGCTTCTAGTCTCCAAAAAGCAGGTTCCATTGGCTGAGGAAAGGAGGGAGGATTTAAGAACCCAAGGCTGGGGGCAAAAGGTCTGGGATGCTGAGGGCTGTGTTATTTATATTTTATAATATATAAATATTATATATATATATATTTTTTTTTTCTGTGATACCGGCATTGCCACAATTTGATGAAATCCTCTTGGTTTTAGAGTAACTACACTCCCCATAGAGCTCTCTACTAAATGAAGTCGTAGGGTGTGAATTCCAATTCTTTCAAGTCTCAGTGGTTAGTGGCCTAATATTCACCTGACCTAAACCCTGAAAACAGCAATCAGGCCTATCGCCTAGCGAGCCATCTGCTAGGGACGTGTCACAACCACCTGCAGGACGATCTGGGTGAGAATCCAGGACCTGATTCCAGTCCTGTCTTTGCCACGTACAGCTCCATGAGTTACATCACTTGGTCCTGGGATTCCTTTTTTCTTCCCTTATAATCTGCATAATAACACAGAAGCTACCTTGTAGGGTTGTATGCATGAGGTAGCACATGTCAAGTTCAGGGCGTCTGGTGCATAATTTTGCAAAAGCATCACATCCCAGTACAGCAGAGGGACACTACCTAAGCGACGGCTGGAAGCTGGGTTTAGGAGGCTTCTAGCTGTCACCTGAGCCAGGGACTGCACCATCACTCACACAGAGCCACAGAGCAACCTGCAGCATAGCATGTCTGTCTTATTTGCTGGCAAAGCCGGAGTCTGCATAAACCCTGCTGGATTCAAGACCATGTGAAAAGAGGGATAAATAGAGGGCCAGCAAAAAATGACCACAAAACAAGGCAAATTCAAATGGCTTCTAGTAGTATCCATAATGCAGAGCCGCCTGGAAACGGAAGAACAGGAAGATAAGACGGGTCCCAAAGAGCATTGGAAAAAATGAGAAAATGAAAATATATGCAGGCTCCTTAAAGCAGGCAACCACTACCGCGAAGATTTCAATTCATCCTGTATTTTTAATAAATCTGAAATAATTCGAATGGAATTTTCCTTGGTACTTACAATTGTGTTATAAATTTCACCGGTTAAGAAAAAATGGCAAGGGAAAGATGGGTGGTTCAATAAATGGAGGGAGAAAACAACAAGAAGCAGGGAACAATAGGCAATATGATAAGATGCTTAATCACACGTCAAAGGCATGCAGCTACAAGTCACGATGACCCTTGACGCCACTTGTGAACACGTGCAGCTTGCATTTGGAGTTTATTATGAACACGGGCAAAGAGGCAGCAATGAGAGTCAGAGGAACAGCCCAATGAAAAGTGAAAACCTAGAAAAAGATCAGTAATTCCATACCCCACCATCCGCCTTAGGGACAGCTCTGTGCGCACCTGGTAAGTTTCTACAGATCGGAAAAAATTATCCAAGGAGCAGGCAAGCTGAGTGCAGGCAGATTCATTAGGGACGTAGTGCCTCTGCATCCCTAACTACCGAGGGGAGATGGGGGTATTGCAAACCCAAAGACAGCAGCAGGTGTGTGTGAGAACGTGCCTCTGCTAGACTCCATTCAACAACCTGCATCAGAGATACAAGGACCCACTACAGCATACATGAGGCAGCGTTTCCGGGATTTGCCTATGGAGCTATAAGATTAATAAGCTTCCTGGGTCTTTCTCATGCTCACCAAAGTTTGAGAAGCACCACTTTATTTATTTTTTTATTTTTGTAACGTTTATTTATTTTTGAGACAGAGAGAGAGAGAGGACAGAGCGCTAGTAGGGGAGGGGCAGAGAGAGAGGGAGACACAGAATCCGAAGCAGGGTCCAGGCTCTGGGCCGTCAGCACAGAGCCCGATGTGGGGCTTGAACCCATGGTTGGCGAGATCATGACTGGAGCCGAAGTCGGACACTTAACCGAGTGAGCCACCCAGGTGCCCTGAGAAACCACCATTTTAGCACCTCCCACCCAGAGTGTCCCTGCCAGACGGCAACAGGCTGCTCTTGGACCCACTGGTTCCTTGTGGGGAGGCAGAAGACCAGGTTGACAGCCAAGACCACTCTTACCAAAAGAAGCTTCGTGACCTATTCTGTCTGCACCCACCCTCGAACCTTGGAAGCAGCCGTGCACCCTTTTCTTTCAAAGAAAGGGGAGGACGTGGAGGAACTTGGCTGTGAAATTATGATGCTGTGATCTCATTCTTGTCAATCTGGTTCTGAGCCTGGCTTTCTTCTGCTGTCTCCAGAACCCCAAACTTAATCATCAGGACTCCCTGTTCTTGAGTGTGAGGATGACACACATCTGGAACCACAGGGAAATGGCCATGAGAGGCTGAGGTTGTACAGCCAGACAATATTCTTTTAATGCAAAGAGGGGAAGAATTGACCAAAGGTAAAACCAGAGATGGTTTGCCTGGGGGGTGGGGAGGGGACAGGGCAGTCAAATCCTATCAGTGTGGCTATGGCAAGAGCTTGCAGAGATGATGGTTTACTTAAGGAATTAACAGAAAAATAAGCTGTTCTGCCCACAATCATCTCAACTGCCAAAACCCCAATTATTTCTTACCCTGAAATGATCCTAGGAAAAGAACAGTCCAACTTCTGCCCCAGCGTCAACTACTCCCTCTTGACCTTGTGGTAACGCCTTCGGAATATTAAAATACGATTCTTTAGCCTCTCGAGCTGACCCGGGCTATTACAGTGTCTTCCCAGATGGGGTCAACTAGGGTCTCTCTCTCTCTCACTCCATCTCTCTGCCTCTTTCTCTCTTTTCTCTTCTTCTCACATACACGCACACACATTTTTTTTCCTCTCTCTTCTTACTTATGTTCACAATGCTAAAGAATTTGACGAAAGCCCAAGATATTGGTCTTCATATGAGTCTCACTGATGCATGTTACTTTCTGGACTTCAGGGGACTGAAGTCTTTTAAAAAAGAAACGTGCTCAGGAGAAGGGTCGGTGGGGCAGGGAGACCGTGGGGCTCTGGAGCGTGGGTACCTAATCATGTATCCTTGGCAGCTACAGCAAGAACCCCTGCTGACTTGTCAAACTCTCACATGGACGTTAAGAAGATTAAGATAATAGCATGCCTAACATAGCTAATAAGAAAGATTTGAAACAATTGGCAAAAATAGATGGAGTTATGAAACGCTTATTAAGGGATAATGATTCCATGTCACAATAACGGCAACATAGGGTCGGCTTAATTTCACACACCCAGAAGAGAGATGTAGATGATATGGGGGCAGAAAGAGACAGAATCTGCAATGTTCTGTGCCCAGTGCCCGACGTGGCAGGCAGAGACACACTCGCCTGGGAACGAGCGCCGCCCCCCCCCCCCAAAACACCCTCATCACCGATCATGGCCAGGTTGGGAAGGGTGTGCAGGTCACAGAGCTGTCCGTTCACATCTGCTGTGTTGGCCACTGGAGGAGGTGTATCTGTGTGTCCAAACAACTTAAACAGATTTCCCTTAATTTCAGAGTAGTCACATCGACCTTCCCCCTTTGTAGCCTGGGCACATCATCAACGTGCCAGTTCCCTCCCTGTTTGTTTTTTAGGGACAAGAAGCACGTAATTCCACTCAAAGGGAAGTGGCTGAGGACCCCTTCGGGCCCAGAAGGGCGAGGAACACACCGAATGCAGCTCCTTCCCATGCCCATCCCTGCCTCTCCAGGGAGGAGCCCCTGCGTCGCGACCCCCGTGCCCGGTGCAGACCGGACTCCGGGCAGGCAGGCTGGAGCACGAGGGGAGGTCCTCCTGGTCTCCACTCCGTATTTCTCATCCATTTAGAGGAAACAGCCAGCTGGAAGCCCCGGGACTTTCTCAAGCCCATTGGCCTTGTCTTTCCCTCACCAAACTCTCTTTCCTTTCAAAAGGGATGGGAGCAAGCTTCCGTCTGCAGCGAGAAATGACAAAGACCTGAACAAAGATGAGGCTTTTGATCCTCCGATGGGATGCTCAAGGTGGGAAGACAAGCAGTGGGTGACTCTCCTACATTGCTGGTGAAATGGTGGAAGAGAGTCTTAAGAAGATTGTCTGCCACATGATTTAAAATCGAACGCAAGCATACCCTTTCCACGAGCAGACCTCCTCTCAGGAACCCATCTCACGGAAGCAGCAGCCCTCACACACGGAAGCACCTCTGTAAGCCATGTGCACTGTTGGGAGGCAAAAGTCTGGAAACCAGGGGAGCACCCGTTGACAGAGGAGCCAATGAACGTGATAGACCCCAGATGGCTTCCATACAGAACTAAATGAGCAGAGGAAAAGCACAGACACGAAACACGTTGTGAGCACGTGGTTTCTTGGAAGAGGTCGGTGAGGCTGACGTTAGTGTACAGGACAAGGGATGCGAAGGAACTGTGCCTCCCTCCGGCCCCTCCAAAAAAGAATAAAAGGAAAGGCTGGCACTAACCATTCAAGCATGTGGTGTAAGTCAGAGAAGCGGATTGACTTTTGGGGACGTGCCGTCAAGATCATACCTGTTGGGGAGAGACGTAAGCTGGATCTCTGCCAATCCCCGTGGAGCTGGTAGTGCTCTGGACAGTTATCCCGAATTAGGATAAAGACCAGGCATTGGACTCAGGCTGCTCCCGGGAAGGAGGCGGCTCCCATCAGAAGAGGGACAGCACCCGGACGGACGGGGAGCCCGAGTCAACCATCCAGCACAGGGATGGCGCTTTAGTCCTGGAGGGGAGGGGCCCGACGGCCAGGACAGCAGCCACTGCAGGGGGCATCATCACATGTCTGAGTCTGTGAAATTATGGATACCGTGCGCGCAGATGCACAAAGGAAAAGAGTAAAGAGAAGAGAGGCCTCTTCCATTCTCAAATGTTAAATTTATTCCTCACACGGACAGTTCTGAAGCCAGGCCAGCCTCCATACCAAGGGGCTGTGGAGTAGACTCCCAGCCTGGGCAATTCTGGTGGTAATACTGCCTGATGATTTCCCCTGACGTCGTTACAATGGAAACCAGGCGCCAAGCTCCCGGCTGAACTAATGTCCGCTCCTGAGAACTCTGACTGCCTTCTATTTTTGAATGGGTTGGAAATAGAACCAAGGGATAAATTTTGTCTCTCTTTTGCTTGTCAGGGTTGGGTACCTTGAAATCAAGCATAAAACACAAAGGAAAGCCCTCAGAAGGACAGGAGGGCAGAGCTACATAGGGGGCTGTAAACTTGAAGCAATTGTTCCAACCCAGCCCTAACTAGGAAGCCCAGTGGTGACTCAGGCACCCCTTGAGGCCAATTAAGATGCTATAAAAAATGCAGGAACTTCAAAATTGGACACGTAATGAGCCCTTCAATATCATCTTCTCCTTCTTGCACCACATTACTAAGGCAAAGTGGAGACAACGCATTCTGTGTGCATATTTCTCCCAAGATTACCTTCTGCAATCATCTGAAAGATTTCATTTCTATCAACAAGTGTTAGGAGAACAACAGAGAGGAAAATGAGGCTGAAGCAAAGCTTCAAAGTTCTGTGTTTCTACTGATATGGAAAGAAAGATCCAGCAGCCCGTCCTCTTGCAACAGGATATCCTCATTTAATTAACATTGTTCTGGAAAGAATAATGTAATTAGCCAAGAAAAAGGTAAGTTACACATGTTGGAAAGGAGGACGAGAGTTAGTAAATGTAGATGATTTTTGTATATCTGGATATCCCAAAAGAATTAGCTGGAAAAAGACCTCCTAGTACTATAATAGGAAAGCAAGGAGGAAGCTGGTTGAACGTTAACTATATTAGAAATCTATAGCTTTCTTTTATACTAGCGATAATTAGAACTATTGGAATGTGATGGGGGACAAGATTCCATCACAGGAACAATAAAAATATAAAACACTTAGGTTTACATTTAACTGGAGATGGATAGAATAAACAAAGAGAAAGCTAACAGAAAACTAACTGCCTTCAATGAAGCGGGTTGGAAAGTTTTTATGTTGCAAAGATAGCAATTCCATTCATTTGAATATGTAAGTTAACAGAAATCCAACTAACAGTTTATTCGGCACTAGACAATTCTAAATTTCATCTAGAGGAATAAATATGGATGAAAATCCTAAACGAAATGGGGGCTGTCCTCTTAGATTTTAAGATACTCTTAAAATGACAGTAATTTATAAAATATTGATACCAAAACGGAAAGGCTGCCTGCTGATTGATCATTCAGCTACTTCCGATCCCTCCGGGCACGGAAATTAGCATCCTGTCTTTTCTCAGTTGACCATGGACTCTTGTGGATGGTATTTCGCATCGTGGCCATCTTCTCCCAGGTCCTCCCAGCCCAGGAAAGGAGCCTTCAGCCCCCCTGGTCCTCAACACCATCTTAGGAAAAGCAGTTGTAGCCCTAAGCTTTGGACCTTTGTTCCTTTTGATGATGCTGAGTCAGTCTCCAAGGTCAGAACATGTCCTCTGGTTGTCCCTCCAGGACACCAAACATCTGGGAGAGAAGTGACCCATCCAGTTGGAACCAGCCGTTCTGTTTTCCAGCTTCCTGTTGGCCTTTCACTGGATGAATAAAATATGCAGACTCTTACTTTAATTTTTCACTTGTCTCCTGGACTTTCGATGCCTCGCATACCAGAGCTTCTCAAGTCATTTGTGTGAAGGGCTAGTTTTTTTTCCAAATGCATCGTGTACTAGCACTTTTTTTAAATGCAAGAGGAATAAATAACCAAAAGAAAAGAAAAGAAAAGAAAAGAAAAAATGCCAAGCAAATACAAGCCCAAATTTTTATTATATTCAACCGACATAAAATTCCTCTGTTATATGGCTCCAAATGCCTCTAAACACTTACTCTTTTCACAGGCCAGTGACAAACCATCAGTACCAGGCCACCTGCCACTGACTGTACTGTCCTAACCTCGTCATCAACAAACCGGCTGCCACTGCAGCTAAGGATTCTTCACACCCTGTGGCCCATGCCACAAGACCATCTTCTACTTTTACAACCCTTTACTTTCTTTAAAAAAAATTTTTTTTTCAACGTTTATTTATTTTTGGGACAGAGAGAGACAGAGCATGAACGGGGGAGGGGCAGAGAGAGAGGGAGACACAGAATCGGAAACAGGCTCCAGGCTCTGAGCCATCAGCCCAGAGCCCGACGCGGGGCTCGAACTCCCGGACCGCAAGATCGTGACCTGGCTGAGGTCGGACGCTTAACCGACTGCGCCACCCAGGCACCCCACAACCCTTTACTTTCGATAGCACTCAAATCCCCTCCCTCATAGGACTCTCCAGCATCATTCTGAGGAATAACTGGGGCAACTTCTTAAGTTTTGGTTTGTTTTTTTTTTACATTTATTTATTTTTGAGAGACAGAGAGAGAGAGAGAGACAGAGCACAAGTGGGGGAGGGGCAGAGAGAAGGAGACACAGAAGCTGAAGCAGGCTCCAGGCTCCGAGCCGTCAGGACAGAGCCTGACGCGGGGCTTGAACTCGCAAACCGTGAGATCATGACCTGAGCTGAAGTTGGATGCTTAACTAACTGAGCCACCTGGGTGCCTAATTGGGGCAACTTTTAAACAAACCCCATTTGTCAGGCGAGTGATGCAATTCCTCGCAGACACTTTCAGCGATGTGCCCACCGTGGTCAGTGATGAAGCTGGAACTCACCTAAAGTGTCCTGATTCCTGATCGCGGGTTCTTTCCATCCCCCGGGGGAGCCATGTACGTGGTGATAAACGACAAGCTGATCTATTTGATGAGTTTATCCCGTGGCCTTGGCCGGCCAAAACACTTTATGCGCGAATACTGCCAAAGTCCCTTTTTGCCTTTCTTTACCCCATATATTCTTGAAGAAAGCTCCCCACTGCAAATTGTCCAGCGCCCTTGGGCTAATGGTATTGTTCCTATGCTGCCTCACTGTGTTGAGAGAAAAACTTCAAATGATCCATAATTTTCAAAAACAATAGCAAATCTCAAACCACAGCAATGTCACTAAAAACTCTCATTAAACTCTTCAAGAAGTGTAACAAATTAGTTAGGCTCCATGGCCACAATCAAAGTGGCCTTACTCACCTCCTAGCTGCATTTCCAAACTGCAGGTGCGGTACGTTATGTAGGAGCAAATAAGCAGCCTCTGGCATCCCAAGTTTGTAAATTAAGCTACGAAGATTTCAGGAAATTTTGAACCAAATCTCTGCTTATTATTCAGAAGGGGATGTGTTTCTCTGTCTTCTGCAGGAGGGGCCAGCGGTGTGCTTGGGGTGGGTGACAGCAAAGCTAAGTGCTCACGTCACCGCGGGGTTCATGAAGTTAAATGGAGTTCTAGAGAGCTTCAGGGGTGCAATGCTCCAGCTCAGGAAGGCAGCGTGGGGCAGGGGAAAGGCCTGGGTTCCAGAATCACAGGGTCCTAGCTTCCAATCCAGCCCTGCCACTCCCCAAATGGGTAATGGGCCTTGACTTTGGGATGCTAACAGAACTGTGATTATGGAACAAAGGTATATGTGTAAAATGGCTTAGCACATACATGCTGGAAATTACTTGTCTTTGTAAATAGAGAAAAAGCACAAAGAGTTCACCTTCCACTACCAGGCGGCCGCCTGCATCTTTTCAAAAAGCCCCTTGGAAAAGATTTTTGATTTATTTTTCCTCCATACTGACTCTATCGTATTAAAATAGCTTCAGGTGAGGTGCAGAAGCTACATGAAAAAAACACAGTTAAAAAGAGCAGTGAGAGTCACATTAAAGTCTACAATAGCCATTGGGCACTCAACTAGACAGCCTGAGTGAGGGCTGACTGATATCCACAGTGAGGATGTTTGCTAGGACGGGATAAAAAAAGGTTTGCTTTATGAAACAATTTTGCATTGGCTGTTCTGAGGCCCACTTCAAGAAGCTAACTTGTGCGGGGGCTCAGTCGGTTGAGCGTCTGACTTTGCTCAGGTCATGATCTCACGGCTTGCGAGTTCGAGCCCGGCGTGGGGCTCTGTGCTGATGGCTCAGAGCCTGGAGCCTGCTTCGGATTCTGTGTCTCTGTCTCTCTGCCCCTCCACCACTCACGCTTATCTCTCTCTCTCTCTCAAAAATAAAGAAACATTAAAAAAATTAAAAACAAAAAAAAGCTTACGTGTCTGAAGAAGATGTATTTCTGGCTCAGAGTGCTCCCACCTTTGCTGGCTTTGATCCCTATTCTAACACAATACCTTAGTCTCTGTCAGGGCAACTCAGAGGACAGGGGAAATAAAATCATCTTTAAGTTACTGGAAGCACTACAACATACAATAAGGACGTCTCGATTTTCTTTTTTTTTTTTCTTTTTTTTTGGCTTGAGTTGTCCCAGTTGGCTGTCTACACTGATCACAAGACTCCTGTTTCTCAGGACTGTGGAGAGTGAAGCCAAGAAACTGAGTACAAACCAGGACAGGCATTCCATCATACAGATGTTTCACACCATGTTTTGTTTTCTGGAACCAAAAGACACACGAAGACTTAAGTTTGCAAGACCACGTTTGAGCACTTCGGATACCTGAAGTTTTTTTCTTTTTCTTTTTTTTTTTTTTACCGTTTATTTATTGTGAGAGAGGGAGAGAGTGGGGGAGGGGCAGAGAGAGAGAGGAAGAGAGAGAATCCTAAGCAGGCTCCAGGCTCAGCAGGGAGCCCCACGAGGGGGCTCGATCTCGCAACCGTGAGATTGCGATCTGGGCCGAAATCAAACAGCTGGACGCTCAACCGACTGAGCCACCCAGGCACCCCTGAATTTTCTCCTTTTATGTTTAAATGTTTTACGACAGGAGGCCCAGGCCTGTCTTTGCCTGCATGTACATCTGAAGAAGCAGACTGGGCCCAGCTGAAAGTCACTGATGCCACCTTCCTTCCGAGTGTCTGTGGCAGGGGGAAACCCCAAGCCCTCGGCTCCGCTATTCGTACAAAACGTGGTGCAGTTGGTGGGGTTCTCTGCCCTCTACATTGAAAACAGTTTTATCACCTCACATATCGAACCGGATTTCGGGTCTCTTTCATTTACTTCCACAGATGTTTACTCAGCACTTACTACTGCGCTTAGGCCCAGAGGCTTCTGAGCTGATCATGACTGACTCAGGTTAGGCCTGTAGCATACAATTCAGAGCTTACGAGACAATCATCCAAGCGGATCCTGTCGTTCTGCTGATGAAGATGAGAGGCCTGGAAAGAAGAAACCTTCCCAGAGTCACACCGTAGGCGAGTGTGAACCGTTCAAAGTCACGCTTCTACGCCAGGGCAACTCAAGAGTTTAAAATCACAGTTACAATGTCGGTGCCATTACTATCAAAGAAATGGCTGAAAATACAAGGACGACGTGCCAGTCCCCTATCATGTAGCTTCTGGACATAGCTGTCAATTCATTTCTCCATCTGGATACAGCATAGCAGCTGTCTACACCCCGTCTGCACACGTCTACTCGTCTACTCGTCTACACGCGTCTACTCCCTCAAACTGCCCGTGGATCTTCCAACTTATCCTTTGTTTCTGAAGGCAGAGTCAAGTCCACGATGACCCTCACTGTGTTCTCAGCTTTATTCTAGGTGAGTCAGATATGGAGCCCTGAATAGCAGAGACCGGGTTTTCACACTCAAGATTTTTATAATCTAGGGAGACACCAAGCCAGACTTGCATGCAAATGTGTGTTAATAAAGCCCGTGTTTAATTATGGAATGTGTGTATCAATAATGTTAGCAGGCTATGGCTCGTGCTAGTCAAGTTGTGTCTTTTAGGAAGCCTTTTGGACACCCTGCCCCCCAAATTGGAAAACCAACCTCTTCCAACTGTGTCTTTGTGCTTATCATGACCCTACGTGGGGCTCAGTTATGTGTCGGTCTCCACGTTGAAGTCAGGGTCCGCTTGTATCTGCCACCCAGTAGGCTCTCAGTATGTTTCTTGCATAAAGTAAATAAAAGATATTTTGAGATCCTAGTCCACTCTGGGGTAGCTTCCCAGAAGAGGAAAGCTGGGATTTATTTTAAGACATGGAAATGATTTGGTGGAAGGAGGCACATTTCTTCCTTAGTTCCCTTCACTATGCCTAGAACATGGGAGCAGGGTTTGGGGTGGGCGTAGTCAGAAGGGCTTGGGGGAGAGGTGAGGCAGACTGTGCCTGCGCTTCTTCCGTGACTGGAAAGAAGTCCTCAGGGGCGGGCTCACTCCGCCAGAGTCAAGGGTGAGAACAGGAAACGAAGTCCTGACCCTCGACCCCGCTTCACCTGCACCCTCCTACCATATGTTCTCTGTACGAGACGCCATTGTACCAAACTTTGCAGTGACCTTGGGAAATCACTTCCATCTGGAAGCCTGGGTGAGTCACAGGAAGGCAAGATGAAATTCTCCAGTTTGCATTTGGCCTGGACTGTCACATCTGCATCTTGACCCTTATGAAACGCTATTACCCAAGAACATACGGATGGCTGCAACATTGTAAATCAAAAGCCTTGTGGCTCCAATTCCCTTCCAGTGCACACGGTTAGACATAGAAGTCACAGTTGCTTACAGGCTGTAGTTGGACTTTGAGAAAATGGCAGGCTCTGGAAAGCTCTGGGCACTTGGTCAGGACAGTAGCAAAGTGCAAGGGTTTGGGAAGGTAGTGGTTGGGTGGGAGAGTGTGTTGCACGCCATTTTTTTCTTTCTGGTTTTTGTCCCAGGAGATCCATTGATATTGACACCTGAACTTTGTAACATAGCAGGGTCCTGCTCCACTGGCTTCTACACAAAAAAACAGAATGCAAAGCAGCTGGGGTAAAAGCAGTTACCATGGAAACCCCAGGCTTTAGTTTGGAAAGTAAAAGTGATATTTGTGATGACCGCAGCTATGGTTTGTACCGATGCGCTTCCCGGGAAGTCTCTTTTTATCCTGAACTTTAGTATTCCTTTCTTTCCCGCCTGTGGAATTTGGCAAAAGAAAAATTTTAAATCAGATTGGAAATATTACCTTCCCAGTTAAATAGCTAAAACAGGAGACCTTGATTTATTCAAACCATATTTGTTGAAGACAGATTTAACTCTAAATGGGGAAACTGCTTAAAGGTCAAGTTTTGTCTTGGATACTTTGAAAGAGTTGCTAAGCATTTTGTCCCCCAGGAAGGCTGCGCTGACACCAGGAGGTGTTACTTGTTACTTCCCCACAACCATTTTCCACCTCTCAGGAATGAGAGGAGAAATACGGCCGCAGAGAGCAAACACATCCTTTTGTGGGCATGATCGCAATTGTGGTCAAGCCGGTCATGGCAGCAGGAACAGACCGGTCGCCTTAGAGCACTGGCCTGAGATACAGAAAACATTAAGGGCATGGGCTGGGGCACCAGAGAGAGCCAGGATGCAATTCCTACTCTGCCGCTAGTCCTTGCTGCATGACCTTGGGCAAGTTTCTTAACCAGCCTCTGCCACAATTTCCTCGTCTCTGAAATGAGAATCAGAAAACCTACCGCTCCAGTTTGCAAGGATTAAATAAAATAATGCACACAAAGCATTTAGTATCAGCACGTTCCAGCATGAAACCAAGCTGGAACCACTGTTTACCTAATGGCAATGTTTATCTAATGGCAAGGAGGGTGGATGATCTTGGGTCAGTGGAGTTGCCAATACCTACATAACACTCATGGATACATGCACGCACATACACACATTCAACTGTATACGTCGATTTTAAAAAGCAGCTCTTCAAATACAAGTGTAATTACCGATCTTTATAACTAAACAGTATTGAATTAATTGCCCATATGTTCACAGTAGTATGATGAGCCCTGTGCAGCACAAGTAAAACAAAGCCTGTCCAGGGGCGCCTGGGTGGCTCAGTCGGTTAAGCATCTGACTCTTGATCTCGGCTCAGGTCACGATCTCACAGTTAGTGAGTTCAAGCCCAGCTCTGCACGGGCTCTGCATGGACAGCGCGGAGACTGCTTAGGATTCTCTCTCTGCCCCTCGCCTGCTCGCTTTCTCTCTCTCTCTCTCTCAAAATAAATAAACATTTAAACAGCGAAAACAAAAACGGAGGCTGTCCTTGTTCTTAACAATCTTAAACCAATGACACGGACATGGATAAAAAAACAGGTGGACGGGTATAGCTGCCAACAGTCTTAGAGAAATCTAGAAAGCCAGGTAGAGACACTATGCATAAACGCAAAGGTCTAACGCATGAAGAAAAAAAAAAAACAATTAAAATTCAATCAATCAAAAGGAAGAATCAGGTGGAAGGGAGGTGGGGAAGACAGGAGAGCAGAAGCAAGCAGACCAAACTGACACATTCTCTGGCTTGAAGCAACTGGTCCATCTCAGAGCACAATGGCCACAAGCCTGGCCCAGCTCCCCCGATGCCCGTCTCTGAGCCCCTCAAAATCCAGCCCGTCTCCTCGTGTTCCCTTTCTCATTCCATCTCAAGGGCATCTGGTTGTCACCGGTAGCCTCTTACCCGGCCCCTGATGATTCCCTCTTCTTTTGTACTCATCTTCCCTTTCTTGGAGAAAAAAAAAGCAATGATTGACTATGAAGCCCTCGGCAGTGACAGCTGTTGCCAGGATTTTCTGCCACACTGAGCCTTCCACTTTTCCAAACCTCAGGCGAGTGTTGCTTGTTCCTCTTCTGTTTCTCTCTCCCAACTTCATACCCGCCCCTAAGTTCAGCGCTGGGCCCGTCTCCTTGTCGGAGGGCCCACTGACTTAGCAGCACCGGTTCCCCAATCCCATCACGAGGGCTGACCCCTCACCAAGATGCAGATATTCACCACTGATCTCTGGATCAGTCGTGTCCAACTGAACACTCTGAGATGATGGAAATAGTTCGATGCCGGGGCACCTGGGTGGCTCGGTCGGTTAAGCGCCCGACTCCGGCTCAGGTCATGATCTCACAGTTCGTGGGTTCAAGCCCTGCATCGGGCTCTGCGCTGACAGCTCGGAGCCTGGAGCCTGCTTCGGATTCTGTGTCTCCCTCTCTCTCTTCCCGTCCCCCATTTGCGCTCTGCCTCTCACTCTCAAAAATGAATAAATGTTAAAAAAAAAATTGAAAAAAAAAAAACAACAGTTCGATGCCTACACTGTCCAGTAGGGTAAGCCATTCATCGTATGCGAATGAGCATTTGAAACGTGGTTAGCCTGGATGAGGAACTGAATTTATAATTCTCTCTTATTTCCATGAATTTAACTCAAATTTAATTCGCCACATGTGGCTCGTGGCTACCAGGTTAAACAGCACAGTTCTACATAGTTTCACTAAAGCTCCGTGATTTCAGGTGTGATCTGGTCACAGCTAAAGGCTTTCCAGAACGTGTTCCTCCCCCTGGCATCTCTGTCTGCACTCTAGGCTCAAATGCTACCTTTTGTTTATCCCACTCCGATTCCTCATAAGCAGCCTCTGATTCCCACTGATGCCCCCTGCAGGCATCCCCGCTCTCAGCATTGCCCCTCTGTCCCACGGCCACACCCCGTCCAGGTCCTCGTTCAGACCTACACAGTCAGCTGGCTCTCTCACTTCAACACGCCCTGCCGTCGCTGCTGATCTAACCTCTCTCCAACACTGCTCCACCGTGTCACTTACCTGCTTCAAACCCGCAGTGTGGTTCCCCACATTCCCTTACTTCAAGGCCAAAATCCTGGTCTGCTTTTCAACAAAACACCAAGAGAACGTGGTGCCATGAAGCGTGGTCATGCTGCCTTCCACAGTTCTCCCGGCACGCACACACAAACACACACACAACGCACGCACAACTACCCTTTCCAGGCGGATCATCTCACTAGCCCATGGACATTCCATGCTCACTCCTACCTTGGGGCGTGGCTTTGCAAATCCTACCTTTCAAGATCCAGTTGAAGACTCCCTCCCTCCATAGACATTTCCAAGCCCTGCCTGACACACCTCGCCTCTGAATTCCTGGAACATTTATAAGGAATGCCATCTTGTCCTGATAATTACTGTTTCATGGGAGCTATCCTTTCCTTCCCAATTAGACTTCAAGGCAGTGAGTCGTTTTCTTCAGTAACCCCTGTAAGACGTAGCTCAGATCGGAGCGTGAGGTAGATGTTTAGTGCTTCGTGAACACTTCTCAACTAATCGGCACGTTCAGGATAAGAGCTGGACACGAAAACGTCTGAGAACTCAGTGAACATTAAACTCACACCGTTCATAATCGACTCTCTGCTCCCCCTCCTTCTTGGCAGCTCCCTCTACTTGTCTTCGCCTTTTCCAGCTTCTATTCCCTTTTGTGTCTACCTCTTCCAGGAAATCACATGAGCTAATCATGACAGGTCAGGGTACAGAGTGTAAGAGTTTTCCATCTTCTCCTGGGGGGGTGGGCACGGCTGATGTTGCTTATGCCATATAATCAACGTGTGTCTGTTGAGGAAGTCACGCTATAGGGTATAGTGGTAAAATCATGACAGATCTCTGCTTCTTACTGGTTTGGTGTCACTGGATGAACTGTTCAACCCTGATGAGTCTCACTTCTTGGGCAGGCAAAACAAGGATAAAAATACTTCATTGTGCATTTACAGGGAAACCACAAGTTAAATAAAATCACACTTGAATAATGGGCTAAAGATAGAGGATTGGATATGCCAGACACAGAACCACATGGATGACCGAGGTGGTTTCATTTAAAAGAATGATCTAGAAAAGCCATGTTTAAACCAAAAGAACTCCTTAAAGTGGAGTTAGTCTGTGTCAACTAATCTGAAGGAGAAGGAGCATCTGGAAATCACATACAGCCCACGACGGCAGCACAGGGCCACACGGAGGTGAGAGGAATCTGAGCAGGTCTGCTTCCTCTCGGGAGTGACGAGGCAGAACAGAACTGTGAAGGGAAAAAAGCAGTCCTCATACAGAGGCCAGAAAGGACAGTGGCTACCCAACAGCAGGAGGAAAAACACTCTTTGGCTTATCAGCCACAGAAGCTAAGCAGGACCTTGAATTCGGGGTAGCGATTCCCCTGTCAGTTTCTCCTGATAATAAAAAGGGGCTCAGGAAAATCCCTCCCAACTTTTTACTGCCGAAGGTCACTTTGCTATGTTTCCCCACAGAACCTACGCTCTGAAAAATTTTAAATGATATACAGTAGACGAAGGGCCTACGTATTGACCAACACAGATCAACTGTGCTGTAGATGTTAGTTACATGAAACACATGACTATTTGTTTCTCATATTTTTCTATACACTGTACGTGTACAATGGGGTAGCAACCTAATGCACGAATATAAAATCTATAAAACCTATTCTGTACTCTGAAATCTAGATTTTCACAGATCTCATAAAATCTGTAGAACCATGTGAGTCCAGATTGGGCTCTCTGCCAAATGAGTTCTGATCAGGCTGGGTTTTTGGCCCTAAATTAGTAACATCGAACTCTTTATCTTCAGAGTTTTTGGACTTAGGAATTCCAAAAGAATTGTGTTTATACGACTCTATGTAGTTTTCTAAAAAAGAGGTAGTCTTTTTGAAAGATTCCGTTAAGCTTTACAAAATGTAAAAACTAGCGAGTAGCAATTTCAAAACTTACTACAAAGCTATAGTAAGCAAAACAGCATGGTACTGGCATGAGAATAATAAATACCTGGAATATGGAAGAGAATTGAGAATCCATAAAGGAATCAAGTTATCAATCGTTAACTGAATTTTGGCAAGGGTGTGAGGGAAAGAATAATTTCTTCAATAAGTGGTGCCTGGGCAGCTACATTTCCACATGCACAAGAATGAACTTGGAACCTTACCTCACACAAAATATAAAAATTAACTCAAAATGGATCCAAGGCCTAACTGTAAGAGCTAAAATGATAAAGCTCTTAGAAGAAAGCAGAGTGAGGGGTGCCTGGGTGGCTCAGTCGGTTAAGCATCTGACTTCGGCTCAGGTCATGATCTCATGGTCCGTGAGTTCGAGCCCTGCGTCAGGCTCTGTGCTGACAGCTCAGAACCTGGAGCCTGCTTCAGATTCTGTGTCTCCCTCTCTCTCTGACCCTCCCCCATTCATGCTCTGTCTCTCTCTGTCTCAAAAATAAATAAACATTAAAAAAATTTTTTTTTAAAAAGAAGAAAGCAGAGTGATAAGTCTGTGACCTTGGATTAGGCAATGTTTTCTTAGAAATGACACCAAAAACATAAGCAACAAAAAAGAAAAAGTAGAAAGATTGGACTCCATAAAAATGAAGACATGTGTCCATTAAAGGACACTCTCAAAAGATTTAAGGACAATCCATAGACAGAATGTGAGAAAATGTTTGCACATCCTATATCTGATAAGGGTCTAGTATCACAAATATATAAAGAACACCTACAATTCAACAACAAAAAGACAAAAAACTTAATTTAGAAATGGACAAAGGACTTGAACAGAAATTGCTCCAAAGAATATATGCAAATGGCCATCAGGTACCTGACAAGATGTTCAACATCATCATTAGTCACGAGGCAAATGCAAAGTAAGACCACAAGGAGATACTACTTGACATCCACTGGGGTGGCGGTAATTAAAAGGAAGGAAAGGAAGATAAGTGCTGGTGAGGATGTGAGGAAACTGGAACCCTCAAACAGTGCGGGGAGGTATATAAAATGGGGCAGACACTGGGGAAAACAGCTTTTTGGTTCTCCGATAAGTTAAACATATGTACCCAGCAATTCCACTCTTAGGTATGGACCGAAACGAATTGAAAACAGGTATTCGAGCAAGAACTTTTGCATGAATATTCACGGCAGCACTATTCACCAGAGCCAAAAGGTAGATACAACTCATATGTCTATCAGCTGATGAAGCGATGAATAAAATATGGTATCCAAGCAATGAAATATTATCCAATCACGCAAAGGAATGAAGGACTGATATGTGTCACAATACGGGTGGAGCTTGAAACTATTACACTCGGTGAGAGAAGTCAGACAAAAAGGTAACATGTTCTATGTTTCTAGAATTATTTGCACTTTTGAGATTAGGCAAACCCAGACAGAGGAAATCAGATTGACGGTTGTCAGAGGCTTGGGAGAGGGGAAATGAGGAGTGACTGCTAACAGGTACAGGATTTCATTTGGGGATGGACATGTTTTAGAAGTTAGATAGTGGTGACAGCTGCAGATCATTGTCATTGTACTGAACGTTACTGGATTATACCCTTTAAAATGATTGACACGATGAGTTTTACGTTATGTAAATTTTACCAAAACACAACAGTGGGTAGACAACTATTAGCTTTTTAGGGACCCTGAGGCATCTGGAAACCTTAGTTTTTTTGGAATGACTGGCCAAGATGTTGGAACACAGTAAAAAGAATCAAAATTATTGACTATAATTAAACGTGTTTCTAAAGATTTTGATAGATCTTAGGAATTCCTGTCCTATAAACCAGGGTTTATCGGTCCTGGCACTATCGTCATTCGGGGCTGGTCACCGCTTTGTGGTGGGGCTGAACTGGGCACTGTGGCGGGTTTAGCAGGATGCCTGGCCTCTACCCACTAGATGCCAATAGCACCTCCCACCCCAACTGGGACACTGTGACAACCAAAAATGCCTTCACATGTGGCCAGATGTCCCTGGGGAGCAAAATTGCCCCTTGTTGAGAACTACCAGTTATGACTTCCGCAGGACAGTTTCTTTTTCTGGGATTTCACCTTTTCCCAGAGTCTCCTCTGAAAGAATCCACTTCTGCGACTGTCCTTTAGTTATTTCCTAAGGACAGTGAAATCACGCTGAAAAACAACACAGTTGTTGACTGCAAGTAAGTTTCAAAAAAAAAAAAAACCATTTCTCATTATAAGGGATCAACTACGTGATCAACTCACAAGCAGCAGGTTTCTCGCGGGCAACCACACGCCCTGGCAATAAGCTAAATGTGGATAGCACACGCGCGCGCGCACACACACACACAGAAGAAAGAAAAAGTTAGTGTTCAACATTCCCTTTTCAAACCCTTTTTGGGCAAAGGCTATGGCTCTGCCAGCATTCCAGAATAATGACAGCTGATGTGCCTTTTGTCAACTATCCCTCCTTCCCTTTTGAAAATGCAAACCTAACTCCTTCCAGAACCTCTTCTGATACCCTTTACTGAATCTGGCATCCGATACCCTTGGCACAGACAGCCACCTGTGCCCCAGACCCCCCTTAGCGGCCATTGCCGGGGAGGCGAGGCTACGGGTCCAGGATGCCAGTCCCCTATCTGTTTCATATCTTGGACTTCTGAGTATTCCATTTGAAGCTGGAGTTTCATTTGAATTCACGCGAACAAGGAGTTCTGAAGCTGACAAGTTTGAAAGCCACTGGCCCCGCACAAGCCCATTTTACTACAGATGAGGAAACAAAACCCAGGCTTTTGACTCCTGGCTGGACCACTCTCCTCTCTTCCAGGGAAGCCGGCCAAGCAGCTCCAGCAAGATGTCACTTCACCTCTCTTGTGCCTCTGTTTCTGCTTCTCTGCATGAGCACCCAACTTCCTACAGGCTTGTTCTGGGAATTAAAATTGAGGCAGTAAAGTGGCACAGGAGCACCATTGCTATGGACTGAATATTTGCGTCCCTCTCCAAATTCACATGTGGAAGCCCTCACCCCAACGGGACAGTATTTGGAGGTGGGGCCTTTGGGAGGTGATTCGAGTTAGATGAGGCCATGAGGGTGGGGACCCCATGATGGGATTAGTGCCCTTGTGAGGAGACAAAGCTCGTCTTTTCTCTGCCACATGAGGACACCCCCAGACACCAGCTGTCTGAACCAGGAGGAGAACCAAGCCCCTGACCGTGCTGCACCCTGATCTTGAACTTCCCAGCTTCTAAAATTGTAAGAAATAAATGTCTGTTGTTCAAGACACCCAGTCTGTTACAGCAGCCAGAAGTGACTAAGAGAACTATCTATCCCATCAGATATGTAAACTACTTTATTTCTTTTTCCTAGGAAGAGATGTGTTAACTCTTCACATGATTCTTTTTAAACCTCATATGGGTCAGGGTCATGAGAGAAGGCTTGGCCTTCTGGACTATCCAAGGACTCTGCCACTGTCTGACCCCATGGGTATCTTCCTCTAACTGCCCCGTCTGGAACCACAAGCTTCCACGGTGCCAAAGGAAATGGTCACACATGGGGTCGGTCTAATTTCTGCTTCACACGCGGATATCAATGGAAGAGGTACCTAAGCCTAGGTGGTGACGTCAAGGTTAAGCTGAACTTCTTCATCCCCTTTCTAAGTTCTTAGTAAATCTAAAAGAATGCACACAGTTGATATTTTACGGGGTTTATCACCGCCGAAAGACACTAAGGAGGGGCAATATCCGTGAGCCAGAACCTCTGAGAAATTTCTGGCAATTACAGGTTGGTTGGTTATGAGCAGCTTCAATGAAAGACAGATAAGTCCTCAGTTAATCTCCAGAAAAGAAGGTAAAGGTAAGAGGTTTCCCAGTGGCTGCTCAGTGATACCCCCAGGGGCTTTGAATAACGGATGCTGGAGACACAGGTAGACGGGGGGGGGGGGGGGGGGGGGGGGGGGGGCGGGGCTGTTCAAAGACAAATCTCAATTGTACTCAAGTGTCTGAGAAGAGTATGAATGCTGAGGTTCACAGGGGGCGGGAGGCCCCTCACTTTTCCCAGGCAAGGTCAGCAGACACGTAAGGGGAGGCTCTCCTGGATGGGGATCCCAGGGGGCCAGTCAGGCCACCCGGAGGACAGGCCACCACACCCCCTGTGCCAAGCAAACAGGACAAAGAAACCCTGCTCTGTAAAACTGAAACCTTTTCCTTCTATCTCCTTCTCTGTTCCCTATGGATACACAGGTCTGTACCTTAGCCAACCTAAACTACTGCAAAGATCATTCGTTTCCTTCTCCCCTTGATCTGGGTCTGAAAGATTTGCCCAGGGACCCACCCAGGTCCAACTAGAGCCCATTTCCTGTTTCCTGACCAGTTCATCCTTAATGACGGTTGCACAAAAAAAGGATTTACTGCTCACGTGAAAGGCTTCAGCTGTTCTGTAGATGAGATGGGTCTGAGAAGTCAGAGGGACGGTCCACCTTAACGACGGTAATCCGGAAGAAAATCTCTAAATTGCATTGAAAGGGGACGTAAGGGGTTTGTAGAGTGAGTGTAGTTAAGAGTGACAAGAGAACAGTGTGTCAGTAAAATGGAAAGCTAGAAAATATATACATATCCAAAGAGAATACTTGCCAAAAAAAAAAAAAAAAAAAAAAAAAACCAATAGGCTGACGTTAAGTCGTTTATAAAGCACAGAATACCAAGAGACAAAGGAGTAACAACAGTATTTTCAGATTAAAAAAATATATACGGACAGCTGGGTGGCTCAGTCGGTTAAGCAGCCAACTCTTGATTTCAGTTCAGGTCATGACCTCATGGTTTGTGGGTTTGAGCCCCAAGTCAGGCCCTGCACTGATGGTGCGGAGCCTGCTTGGGATTCTCTCTGTCCCTCCACCCCTCCCCCCAACTTGTGTGTTCTGTCTCTCTCTCAAAATAAACAAATACTTAAAAAAAAAAAAAAGAAAAAAAATATAACTCAAGTTCTATACTCCAAACAGTTGCCATGCCTGTGTTTAGGTTCCGGCATGTAAGAGCTTAGAAAATATGTTTTGCCTGTGTTTTCACTGATAAAATTTTATTCGGTCTTATACTCTGCTATAGTAGCAAAGTAAATACTTTAAACCTTGTGAGCCATGCAGCCTCTGAAGCAACTCAAGTCCACCGCTCTAGTATGGAAGCAGACATGGATGGTGTGGAAGCCAGTGGGCATGGACGTGTTCCAATAAAACTTTATTTACAAAAACAGGCCATAGTTGGCTGGTCTCTGTTCTACATGATAGACAAAGCAAAATCCAGAGCCCATGAGTGAGTAAATCACAGTATAAAAGGGCGATTAGTATTACTAAACGAAATTATAGAAAGAAACAAAAAGCAACGTAGGTAATACAATCATTTAATGGCAATACTCTAAATCTAAAGTATAAATATTAACCCAAAGATGTGAATTTCAGGAAGAAAGGAAAATCAAAGTGTGCTAAACTTCTTTCCTTATGTGGGCAAAGGTGACTGACAGAAGTTGTGGTAAGACACAACTGAAGGTTTAAAAAAAAATGCTTCTGAAAAGCTCTAAGATAACTTCTCATAGAACTAAAAATAGGAGACAAAACGTTTCCAAAACATTGCAGAATTAAAAGGCAAAGGGGAAAAAAATGGTTCAATTTGCAAGAGACAGAAAACAAAAAAAAAGGAAGAAAGTATAAAGCAAGAGGACAAACATCAAAGCAAATGTATCTGTTACAATCGCTGGAAATTAGTTAAATCCTTACCAAGAGACAAATACACAGACTAGACAGACACATAGTCCATAAAAAAATTTATGTGATGCAAGATACACAACCTGATACATAAAAAGGCAGGCAAAGGTATGTTGGCAAATGCAAACAGAAACATATTAAAGATTACAGTATTAATTTTTTATAGGTACATATCAAGGAAAAATAAATAGGACAAAAAGTCTATATTTAATGGACATATTATTGACTCAGTCCTTTAGGTATCAAGCAACTACATCAACATACATAAAGCAAACCTGTTAAAAATAGAAGAATAATTGGAAGACTTCTTCCCAGTAGCAGTGAGAATTTAACCATACCTCCTTCAATATTTGACAAACGAAGTAGATGATGAGTAAAGATAGAGAATAGAAGGTCTTAAAAACACCACTATTAAAGTTTAGTTAACATATGCTTATTAAATATGAAATCTATTAACTCTGCTAATTATTGATCATATATTAAGTCATAAAGAAAACCTCCATAAATTCCATAAGCTCGAAATTATTTAGTTCACATTTTCTGACCACAATGCAGTAAATCTGAAACTGATTTTCAAAAGTGGAGGATTCAAAACACCAGTTATTTGTAAATTAACAAACAACAAGAACACCACGACGAATCCTCTTCTTTCTACACAGGACAAAGGAGACATTGACAGTGGAAAGACGGAACAACCCAATGAGAGCCCGGCCTAGCAAAACATAGGGCAAGGAGCTTAAGCTCGCTTAAAGGAAAAGGTACAGCTTTGACTGTCTGAATCTTAGGCAAGAAAGAATTAAAGTACATGAAGCAAACATTCTGCACAAAGTTACACAAAAGGGCAAAATATAACGAGAAAAAGTACAAGAAAGAAATTTCTACAGATTAAATTATTGCGCCAGAAAACAGATTAAAATGATTAATAAATCCAGGTCATGGGTTCCTAGAAAAATCTAGTAAAATAGACAATCTTCCAGGGCTATCTTGGTGAAGACAAAAAGAGAGAGAGAGACAGAGAGAGAGAGAGAGAGAGAGAGAGAGAGAGAAAACATAACCACAGGATTGGGAAATGAGAAAAATAGAAAATAAATGAAAAATTAAAGAATTTCCTGGAGAATTCTATTGTAAAAATGTTAAGCCTCAGTGAGAAGGAAAATGGAAAATAAGAAAACAAAGATTATCAAATCTGACAATCAAAATAGACCACTATCCATGGAAGAAATAGAAACCAGTCTCCAAGAATTGCATCCATAAAAGGAGCTGTGCCCAAATGTTTTATGGGCAAGTTCTTTCAAACCTTGAAAGAACACATAATTCTTATGCTATTTAAACTGTTATGGAGGGTAGAAAAAAAAAGAAAAGTGTCACAGTTGGCTTTATGATGTTAACATAAACTTGATACCAAAATGTGACCAAAACAGCATACTAAAATAAAACAATACAGTCACTTCACATAGAAATATAGACGCCATCCAGAAACAAAATATTTAGTATATTTCAGTAGCATCAAAAAGAGTAATGCCACTGATCAGATAGAATTTAATCCAAGAATACATGGATGGGTTAATACTGTGAAATAAAATTTATCAGATCGGTGTCAGTGATAAAAGCTGATACTGATGCGTGTCAAAAAAGGAGCATTTGATAAAATTAAAAATTCAGTTTTGGTAAGATTTTTCTATAAACTACAGAAAGGTACTGCCTTGGTATGAGGAAATACGTTGATCTAAAACCAACAATGGGTGCCATATCTAGTGTCGAAACACTGAAGCAGCCTTTCCCAAATCCCCTACAATAATCACTTTTCCAGGACATGTTAGCAAATGCGATGAAAAGTACAATGTAAACAATCGTTCAAAAGTCATTTGGGAAATAAATGGAGTGACATGTCATATTTCTCAACAGGAGGTCTTGGCATGATAAAGATGTCACTTTTCAAATTAATCAATACATCCTAATCAATCATGATCGACCCGTGACAGGATTCGTGTGTGGTGGGGGCCAGGGAGCGACAGGGTGTCACTTGGCAAAATGAGTCCAGGGTTCTTCTGGAAGAATAAACGTGCAAGGATGGACGAGATAGTTTTGAAAGAGAATATTCTTCCAGGGGCCTTAAACCAAAAACTATTAAAATGTATTATGAAACCACAAGAGTTAAAATAACGTATAGAACTTTCCAATCACTATGATGTATACCTGAAGCTCACATAATGGTGTATGTCAACTATAATACTACAATGAAAAGGGAATAAACGATTTTAAATGAAAAAAAAAAAAATCATGGGGCACCAATGCTAGAGCGGAGAGACAGGTAAATGGAACAGAAGGAGTCCCAAGATTCTTTCTAATATCACAAAGGTGGCTTTCCAAATAAGACAGGAAAGGGTAGATTATTCACTAAATCTCTCAAGAATACCTGGATAACCATTTCAAAATCGATACAGTTAGACATCACCTACCAAAGTGCAAAAATAAATTTCAGATGGGTTACAAATGATGCCCTAAAAGAACTAGGAGAAAATAGAGGTTATCTGACTGGCATCGGGGAAGCGTCTCTCCAAGGATCCCCGAGAAGGCACAATTCATGAAGGAACAGATTAAAACAGGTGACTACATAAAAATTTTAAACGTCCATATATTTGCAAAACCCACAAAAACCATAAAATGTGAAAAACCCAATGGGCAACATAGTTGCTAATGTATGTACAAGAATTATAATATCATTAAATACTCCTCATCTTTATTCTCATTTTAGTAAACCTCTCTGTCCAGAAAGACATTTGCCATTGCTATTCCACAGATGGTGGATGCCACCCTGGAAAGGAGGACATGATTCAGAGGAGCGTCCCATTTAGCCAGAAAAAGAAAGGGAAGGTCTTCCCCATCTACCCTCTATGGGTGGACTGTGTGGGGAAACGGGGAAGGAAGTAGTGGGAAGAGGCAGTTGGAGGTCTGCTCTGAGCTCCCCTCTCAACAAGGACCTTGGGCATTTAAGAAAAAGGTGGGAGTGAAGGTGGTTTTTCCCACTGTCCATTCTGGGCATCTGGGAGATGGCACGTGACAGGCCGTACCTATGAAAGTCACAGCCAGCATGTTTGAGCAGAGAGCAAGCCCAGTCAACGCGCCTGTGGCGTGGTGTGGAAGGCACCCACGGGACTCTCCATGCCTTGAGACAGGGGTGAAACAGTGTTGAGGATTTTAGGAGCAAGAGGTGATCAAGGGGGGGGCAGTCGGGACAAAGTGACTCTCTGGCCAATGGCAACAGAGCAGATATCTCCCCAGCCAGGAATGAATGGAGTCACAGGCCAAACCTTGAGAGTCTGAGGTCCCAGGGAGGACTCTGTGGGGCTGGGTCATCAGGTGGAGTAATGGGCCACCACGACCAGCCTCAGATTCATCAGGGCACAAGAGCATGGGCTGGGGGTTAGTGTTAAGTCCCTAGACTACACCAACCCCCCCAGTGCAGGATACTAAAAATCACACTTAAGGGTCAGCCAAGCACCCTAATTTCCTATCTACATACCCACGAAATCGTGTGAGCCCCTGGACCTGATCAAGTTGAAGGCAAATCTGAAAAGCTTGTGTTATTCAGCAGAAACTGAATATATAAAGACATTGCTTAAACGATCGGATCAGGCTGAGCTTATCGGATTTGACTAAAATTGTGTGTGTGTGTGCGTGTGTGTGTGTGCGTGTGTGTGTGTGTTTCTGAGGAAGTTCATGAAAAAGATTGCATCGGTTTTTGGAAGATAAAGAAGCTACATTTTCTCAGCACTATCTGATCATGGCATGAGAAAAAAACTGGCAACCGGGTATATACTACAGATAAGTGATTAATGTCCTCAATGTATAAAAAGAGCTTACAAATAGAAAAGAAATAAAAAGGAATGGAATTATAAAAAGTGGCCCCAAAGCACAGACAAGCAATTTCACATTACAAGAGTCGAAATACAAATAACTAATAAGAAAACAGGGGGGACTTTTTCAAGTAGTAAAGAAATACTTGGTTTAAAAAGGAGAAGCCGCTCTGAAAGCGTCCAGCTGGCCAACCAACTGGCAGTGTTAAAATACAGCGAACCTGCTAGACAAGGAAAATGCCTTAGAAACAGGTCCTCACATCCGAACCTGAAACCGTGAGGCCACAAAGCACAGCAATGCCTTAGTCCCTTAAGTGTCGCCTGCTTCAAAGTAATGGCTTGCCTGTCTGTAGCCCGGTTGGAAAGAGTCGGTTATCGTTCAAAGCATTGTTGGAACTCATTTTAGATGTTTTCTGAGCCTGCAGCACATTCTTTTGAATATGACGGTAAATCTTCATTGACAGTTTCGTCTTGTGGAAAGAGCCAGAATTAATTTAAAGCCAAGTCTGGTTAGACTATTTGTGATCAGAGAAAGGTTTTCTCGCAAATCTGCCCTGGAGGCAATGACAAAGAGGCATTCCAGAACTACGCAGCAGCTCACGGAAGTATTTGCAACCGTGAGAAGAATGGTGCATCTTTCGCCTGTCCTGTGTAAAGGTCTCCCACTGGTCTGTCCACAGTCTTCCTTCCACTAAGCCTTTGATAGTTTGAAATACAGGCTTGTTCCTGCTCAACAACTCATAAGATAGCTCTAAAAGCCTACTTAGTCTGGCCCTCTTTCTCCAGTTTCATTTGTTACCAGTTATCTCACAGCCTCTCAGTTCTGGCTACACTAGCCATCTGGAAAATCCTCATGGACATCAGGCCAACCTTGTCAGAGTCCTTGCCCATTCTGTTGCCCCCCTCACCCTTTTGGCCACTGAACATCTCCCCATTCTGCACATCCTGGCTCAAAGGTCAAGCCCTCGTTTGCAGCAAGACTTTTCTGCACTCCCTGCCCCGGGCCACTCACCTCCACAGTGCATGTTCTCAAGGCACCACCCAGACCTTCTTCATTGTACGTAGTCTGGATTTTTTTTTTTTTTTAAATTTTTTTTTTTTCAACGTTTATTTATTTTGGGGACAGAGAGAGACAGAGCATGAACGGGGGAGGGGCAGAGAGAGAGGGAGACACAGAATCGGAAACAGGTTCCAGGCTCTGAGCCATCAGCCCAGAGCCCGACGCGGGGCTCGAACTCACAGACCGCGAGATCGTGACCTGGCTGAAGTCGGACGCTTAACCGACTGCGCCACCCAGGCGCCCCTGGATTTTTTAACCAGACATTATCTGATTAATATCTAACTCTCCAAAGAGATTAGAAGCCTGCAGGAAGGCAAGGACCCAGACTGGTTTTACCTGGTGCATTACCTAAAGGCCAGCGTGTAGGAAGCTCTCCATAAATAACTAGCAGGTGAAAGAGAAATGCAATTTGATATGCTTGTGTGGCAGACAAGCCACAAGATGGTCAGAACCACCCTCCCGCCCTCCGGGCGTCTGCCATTTGCCCATCAGGACAGAAACCCGTGTCCTTGTCCCTTGCACCCATGCTGGCCTTGTGCCTTGCTTTCACTGCAGAATGAGACAGCAGTGACACGGGCCAAGTCTGGGCCTAGCTCTTCAAAGGCCTGGCCGCGTCTGCCCCGGCCCGCTTGCAGACAACGGCCACGTTGTAAGAAAGCTGGTCTATACCCCTGGAGGAAGAGAGGCTGCCAATTCTGAGAGCCAGCCCCAACAGTCACACGTACTGGCCTTGACTCATCCCTGACCCACAGAATCCACGAACCGTAAAAGAGTTGCTGCCTTAGGCCACGACGTTTCGGGATGGCGCGTGGTACAGCAGAAGTAACAGAAACTGGTCTCGCGTCTTAAAATCGTAACGGTTCTGAGATTGTCTTCACATCACATCTCTAAGAGGTCAACCTTCTCCCTAAGAGTCAGGGACCTGATCCCTCTGTGCCTGCAGCCGAGCCACATAGGGTCTGGTCATCTTGGGCATCCATAAGAGTCAGAGCCACTGTATGTCATTTATACATTGCACGCACTTGTCCTTTTTCCCTGCTGTGTGTCACATATCACCAGCTGAAAGTCTGCTATGTATTTAATTGCACAGATTTCCGGCTCCATTAGGGGAGGGATTTTTTTTTCTTGTCTTTAGCTCCAGTGATTCTCTAGCTGCCTGAGACATAGGAGATGCTCAATGAAATTTGCTGAACGAATGAATCCTTCTTTGCCTCACTGCTTCCCGATGATTCGCCCCTTGCCAGCTTTGCCTTCCCTCCAACATCCCATCTTAAAACACATGCTGGGGCGCCTAGGTGGCTCAGTCGGTTAAGCGTCCGACTCTTGGTTTCAGTTCAGGTCATGATCTCATGGTTTTGTGAGTTCGAGCCCCAGGTCGGGCTCTGTGCTGGCAGCTTGGAGCCTGCTTGGGATTCTCTCTCTCTCTCTCTCTCTCTCTCTCTCTCTCTCTCCCTCTCTGTCCCTCCCCTACTCCCACTGTCTCTGTTCCTCTCAAAATAAATAAATGAACTGATAAAAAACAAAACAAAAAAAGAAACCACATTCTCCCTCCTCACTACCGCGTGCCCTGCTATCTTTTTAATTTTAACATTAATTATCAAATATTCTATGTTTACGTGAGCCACAGCTCAGCCCCACTGCCTCCTTTGGCTCAGAGATAACAGCAATGCCTACGTCCAATAATAATAATGCCTGTTTTGCATTTCAATCAGATAACCTGTCCAAGGTTCAGACACAAAATTATGCAGTCAGTAAATATTGCCCCCTTATCCCTTTCTTTCCAATGCTCTCTCTTTCTCGGCCCTCCAAGGGGATCTAGCCCTCACAGCAACGTCCTTGTATGTCAGTAATGGTCTGCAAGTCACATACATTCTGATAAAATTCACATTTGTGGCCATCACAGCACTGTGCTAGGCAGTTGACCTGTATAACATCTCCTATTTTATGAAGAAGCAAGCCTAGCTTTAAATCTCAGGCCATGGCTCCCACCCCCCCCCACCCCCCCCCACCCCCCCCCCCCACCCCCCGCCAGCGCACTGACTCTGGGACTAGCGGGTTCTAGGCAAAAAGACGAAATAGGCAAAGATGATGTACGTGCTTTAGGCGCTGGAGCGCCCCCCTGAGGCATACTTTTTACCCTTCCTTCTATCACAGAAGGCTGACACCTTCATCTTCTCCCTAGTCATCTCCATGATCAAAACCTGGCTTTTAAAAACATTTACTCCAAGGTGTCCATGGCTGATAACATCATCCTCACATGTGACACCCCTCCTCACAAGGGGTTCCGAGTTCCAACCAGACATTTAGGATGCAAAAAGAAAACGAAACCAGCAAGACGTAGACTTGGAAGTGGGCAGGTCAGATTCATACCTGCAGGCACACTACTCAGTCCAGCAAATCCACCCAGCCTCGAGGGGAGGAGCAGGGGAAGAGCAAAGCGCCGAGTCTGTGAGGAGCCATTGTCACAATGTAGAGGAGTGACCTTCAGCGATAGAGAGCGCTCACTCACCTGGCTATCCCGGGCTGGTTCCCACACGTGTGGGCACTTGGCTTCTCAGCTTGCTATACCACGTGCATCCCTGCCTGGCTTAGTTTCTAGTCCCGCTATTCTCTGTCATACTTGTCATACTTAAGAGCTTGTGTCCATTGTGTATGAGAACATAGTGGCATGTGTATTCTTCTGTCCACACTTTGCAGGAAAAATGTACTCAAGACAGTTACTCAAGACAAATAATACCTCGCTGATGGCCCAGTGGAAGTACGGCAGGCTTCAAGTCAGCAATGATACTTCTAGAAGCTTCCACAGTGACCTCCAGGCACCGTTAACGGTTATGGTCCTTAGCACTTCTATTTTTTTTTTTTTTTAATTTTTATTTTGAGAGAGAGAAAGAGGGAGATAGGGGGCAGGGGGGAGAGCAGAGGGAGAGAATGTTAAGCAGGCTCCATCCACACCCATCATGGAGCCCGACGTGGGGCTCACTCTCATGAACTGTGAGATCATAACGTCAGCCAAAATCCAGAGTCAGACGCTGAATCGACTGAGTCACCCAGGTGTTCCCTTAGCACTTCCAATACCACCTCCTACGCTTGTGATAATTGTTCCTAATTTGTTTTCTTAACTAGATTGCGATGCCCCTGAAGGCAGGGAATGTGCTTTATGCATCTTTTTCTAACTCAGTGCCTGGTACTTATTATACAGTCAATAAACCTGGAAGAAATAGTCTCTTGCTTGTTTGGTGCCATGAAGAAGCTGTGGACCACAGATCTGGTAGGTTTAGGGATCTTCTGCCGTACGGGGCAGCAGGTCAGACTGCCAAAGAGGAGTTTTCAATTTCCCTCCCGCGGCACCCCATTATCAGGATTTAAAGGAAGCCCAGTGATTCTGGGTGCTCTTGTCTTGCCATCACTCCCCTCCACTGTGATACTTCAGCTCAATGTTTACTAACTCCCCAGGAGAGCGGATCCAAGAGGAAGGCCATGGTTAGACCAGAGCCCCCCTTCCCCTGAGTGAGCTTAGGAACCAGCCCACCTCCCTGGACAGCTCAGCCACCACCAGAAATCCCAACCCTCCGGTCCCCCATCATCACCTGAGCTTAGTCCAACATCTGACTCTATAGGACTCCTAATCTGTTCCAGTTCATGTCCCTGCACAAACACACATCTTTACTGTGGTTCCTACGTACAGTCATCGGCAACATTACCCATAACCCTCAGCCTCTTAGCTGTTGGAGAGTAACGCGCAACCTTCTCGACTGGTCTTACTTTCAACTTGTGACTGGCTATAAATCTCAAATATGTCCTCAGGACTTCCTGGTGACTCTACTAAATTTCCATAATCTATTTACTCTCTTGCCTCACAGGTGAATATTGCACATCTTCTTTTGCTCCTCAAACCAACAATCATTTCTTATTCCTTTCTCGCTCGTAGCTGATGATCTTGCTTCTTATTTTGTCGAGGGCATAAACATACACCAAAGAGGGGATTACCTTTCCCCCTCCGTATGTGCTTGCCTCTGGGCTTATAGACCCCGGCTTCACCCTCACTTCCCGACCCTCACTTGGGCACTGAACCCCACCTCCTCCCTTGCCTATACCATAATTCCATCAGAATGGTATCCTATCTCCCACCTTTGGAAATTCTCTCTAGATCTTCCAGCTATACTCTGTTTCTCTGCCCCACTGTCTAGGAAAACCTTTCCCAGGAGTTGAGTCTTTTCACTGCTCCCACTTCTCCATCTCTCATTCTCTCTAGAAAGCACACAGACAGGCTTTTCTCTCCCTCACTCCACTGAGACTATTATTCTCAGAGGACCTCATCATATCACCAAGGACCTCCACATGGCCAAGTCCAATGTGGAGTCCCAGCCCTCCTCTGCCTTGGCCGAGCAGTCGCCCGTGACACAGCTGAATACTCTTGCGAGGCAAGAGAGTAAATAGATTATGAATACTCTCGCCTTCTTGAGACATTTCCATTTGGCTTTGGGATCAACACGGTCTCTTGGTTTTCCTCCCTCTTCCCTGCCACTCTCTTCCAACTTCTTCTGCTAATTGGTTCTCCTCTCTCTGGCCCTCAAGTACAGGAATGCCCCAAGACTCAGTCCTTACCTCTCTTGTCTCTGTATTATGTTCTCCTTTGTAGACCCTTTCACTTCCATGGCTTTAAATATATGGATGTGTTCGCAGTGTATATGGTAGCCCAGCTCCAAATTCATGTATCTAACTGCCACTTGGCATTTCTACTTAGATGTCAAATAGATATGTGACTATATGGCATGGCTACATGGCTACACAAAATAAACACTTATACTTCACGCCCCTGACAGCCCCTTACAATCCAGTCATTCTCTGGTTTTCCTAGAGTAAAATGCGCTGTTTACCCTGGTGCTTAGGCCCCAGACCCGGAAGTTATCTTTAATTCCTCTCTTTTTTCTCATACCCTATGTCCAACCTTGTCAGCTCCACATTTGAAATAAGTACCGGATGTGATCACTTCCCACCACCTCCACCTGTTTCACCCAAGTGCAAGACATCTCGGTCTTTCCACCCTTGGCTTCTCTAACGGCCTCCCAACCGGGGTCCCTGCTTCCACAATCGTCCCCCGAAACAGCCCACTCTCCAACCAGAAACCCAAGTGATCCTTTAAAAATATAAAACCAGCCACATCCCTGCTAACACCTGTCCAATCGGATGGCTTCCCATCACAATTAGAATAATATGCAGATTCTACTTGGGCCTAAAAGACCCACATGACCTTGTCTATTTCCACAACCTGTTTCTGGACTTGTCTGCCCACTCATTCTCTGTAGTTCAGCCAGGCGGTGGTCTTTGCTTTGCCTTGAACAGGTCAGGCTCTTTCCCATCTCTGTACTCGCCGTTCCTCTGCCCAAAAGGTCCTTCCAGACTTTGTAAAGTTTGCTCCTCACTTCAGTTAGGTCTCTGCTTAAATATCACCTCTTCAGAGAGGACTCGTCTGACCACCCACCCCGTTGTCCTACAAATCTCTATCCTCTGATCCTGCTTAGTTTTTTATAGTGCTTAGCAACCCGTGACTTCTTAATACATATTTATTTGTCTATCTCCCCCAGAAGAATGCAAACATTTTACTGGCAAGGAGTCTGCTGCCTTGCTCAAACTATGTCTAGAACAAGTGCTCGGTATACACTTGATAAGTACATGGATGCATGAAAAAATACGCAAACTTCAGAAGGAAGTAAGAGATGGGATGCAGAAAGATAGGGAAGCAGGGGCTCAGGTAGAGTGCTATTGAAATAAATTCAAAGCTGTGATGTACTTCTAGGAGCAGAGTCAGCAACAATGATGGGTAGGCACAATGGAAAGTCAGCTAGTGAACTCAGAAGGGCCTCTCAAGCAGCCCTGTCGGATAGAAATTTCTGCAGCGATGAAAATGTTCTATATCTTTGCGGTTCCCAAACAGTAGCCACTGGCCAGATGTGGCTACTGAGCGCTTGAACTTTGGCTAGTGAGATTTAGGAACTGAATATTAATTTTCTTTAACTTGCATTAAATAGCCACATGTGACCGGTGGCTATGGTACTAGAGAAGCTCCAGAACCTTCCCCACACTTGTGATTTCAGAATAATAATGCAAACCTCACTGAGTTGTTGAGGGGATGCATGAAATAAAAAGCCTGGACAAATGAAACCAAGTTGGCCCCCAAAACTAATAGCTATTATTACACGGAGTTGCAAAGTAAAGTACTTTAAATACATGCTACTTAAATTTGGCTCCAAGGTGCCAGAAACAAACTTTTATTAACTTTTACCATATTTTTTTTGTTTGTTACAGTTAGTGGATAACCAATGTGTGGGTCTATACTTGAGCTCCCAAACTAAAAATAGCCAACAACCATTTTGGGATCTCACGAAGGCCTTTCGGGGATAGATGACTATTCCAAGTGGATCAGCTTGCTGATACTTACGATGAGCTAATTAGTTTTGACAACAGCTAATTTAGCATTTGCAAAAATTGGATTTGTAACATTACTGCATTATTTTCAAACAGTGTCATCTGCAGCTTCCAGAACGCTCTTGGATAAGAGGACTGTTTGTTTTGCTACTTACTATTAAAATACAGGGGAAAGTATTTACTTATAGGAAACATGATGTTGAATTCTTTAAAGCTTAAATTCTTCTGGACATAAAATCATCTTTTTTTCCTTGTCAGGGGCTCACCACACTTTCTTCCATACCGAATCCAGAAAATAAAATTAACACAGATATAGAACTAAGCAGACCATTATGACTAACCCTTAGGAATAATCTAATCTAATAATAAAATTACACATTTGTTCAGAATAAGTACAGGGCTTATTTTTAGGCCAAGAGAATTTGCAGTTCAGAGCGGCAGAGGTGAAAGTGGAATCCCACAGCCCTGCCTAAGAGTGTGGTGGAGACTCTGAGACTCCAAAGAAGAGAGGATCTGTTTAAATTAAACACATGCTTACAGGCATTAAGAAAAGCTGACGTTCTTATTAAGGAGACCAATTAATCTGCATCTGTTGGAAGCAGCTTTACAGTAGTCGAAAAGGTGCCTAAGGACATACTGTAAATGAGACTGGAGAAGAAAGGAAACTGAAATTTACTTTTCTACCGGGGAGCATTTCCTACCTGCTCCCCTCCCCACCCCCACCTCTGGCTTTGCTGTTTGAAATGCAGATCCTTTTTCTGCCACCCCTGACCTTGAGTCTAGCAGAAGGGGAAGGGGATGAGGAACCCTAAATACAAAGATGGGGCGTTTGAAGACTTACCAATGGGCATCACTAGGAAAAAAGGCAGCCAGCAGAGGACGAAGCAGCCGACCACGATGCCCAGTGTTTTGGCCGCTTTCTTCTCCCGGGAAAATTTGAGGAGCCTCACGGAGAAGTGCGTCTTGTTCTTGGCGCTGGACACCCCGCTGCCTCCTACCGGGGCATTTTTCCGATGGATGCGGAGCGTCACCTGCTCCGAGTCCGACTTGTCAGTCTTGAGGCCGGACTTGAGGCCCCGGCTTTCCCTCTTGGCCACCACGTAGACCCGGCAGTACATGACCAGGATGATGGTCAGTGGCACGTAGAAGGAGCCCAGGGCCGAGAAGAGCACGTAGCCCGGCTCCTCGGTGATCTGGCAGATGGTCTCGTCTTCAGGGGCCGGCTGCCTCCAGCCAAACAGGGGCCCGATGGAGATGACGAGGGAGAGCGCCCAGACACAGAGCAGGGCCATGAGACCCCTCTTCTGGGTGACGATGGTGGGGTAGCGCAGCGGGTAGCTCACACCGATGTAGCGGTCGATGGAGATGATGCAGAGTCCCATGATGGACGCGGTGCAGCACAGGACGTCCACCGCCGCCCAGATATTGCAGAAAACCCTGCCAAAGGCCCAGTAGCCCAGGATCTCAAAGATGGCAGAGAAGGGCAGCACCGTGGAGGTGAGGAGGAGGTCGGCCACCGCCAGGTTGACGATGTAGTAGTGAGTGACCGAGTGCAGATGCCGGTGGCAGGCCACGGAGAGGATCACTAGGATGTTGCCCAGCACACCGAAAATGATGAGGCCCCCCAAGATCACCCCGAGCAGAATGGCCTTGGATATGTTCACTGGTGCCTGCGGATGGGTGCAGTTGGAACTGTCGGAGGCATTCCCAGAGAGAAACACCATGGTCCCAGCCGGGGCCGGCGAGGTCCGGCTCTCGGGAGCCACCCCCGGGCGAGGGCGGAGGCGGGAGCGAGGGAGCAGAGTCAAAAGGTCTCGGCTCTGGGGAGCCTTGCCCGCTGGGGTTAGCTGGGGGTGAGAGAGGGCGTGTGGGTGGGAAGCAACCCCGGCCTGCCCTGGAAACCCTCAGAAGGCCACGCAAAAGGGCAGGGCATTAAAGGCGACATGGCCAGGGACGCACACGCGGGGCTACCCGCGGACCCTATCCACCCGCGGCGCTGGCCTTCCGGCCCCAACTCCCTCCCTCCCCCAGGCTTGGCGCGAAGCTCGAGGAGACACGTTGCAAAATGCAATCCCAGAACTACAGGAGCCCGCTTCTCCGTACTGTCCGATCCGTCCTGCTTAGAAGATTGGGCATTCTGCGCGTAACTGGGAATTCAACAATCTAGCGCCAGCCTCCCCGCTACCCACAATCAAGTACCGGTGTGCCGTCGACTCTCAAAGGCGGGGACCGCCGGCATCTGGGCGCTTCTCCCGGCCCGCAGTTACCCACGGTGTGACCGGCGCGCGGTGGACTCGTGCTAGATCCAGCTTCTGCGCGCGCAGGCCGGGGGAACTGGACGCGGAAAGCTGGCCAAGACCGAGGCGGCTGCGGGGCGTCGTCGGCCCCGCGTTCCCCTGAAAGAGCGCAAAGAGAAAGGCGGGGTGTATACCGGGCGCCCTGGGGAGCGAGGCCGTACCGGGCCCGGCGGCTGGGAGCCCCGGCGACTCTGCGGTCCCGGAGCGGCGTGCCCTGCTGCAGCACGGGCGGCGCGGAAGGGGACCGCGAGCCGCTGGGAACCTGCCTTGGCGCGCGGCCCCGCGGCCTCTGGCCGGCTCCTGGAGCCGAAGCAAACAAACCCCGAGCCGCGGCGGCCAATTACGCGCGGCCGCACAGCGAGATTAAACCCCGCGAAGCTCGCTTCGGCGGGACTGCGGCTGGTGCGTACGTGTGTCGCGCCGAGCCTGGCCGGTGGAAACTGGAGGATCCACCCGGGTGCCATTTAAACAGGTTGCTTCTCAGTCACCTGGAGGGGGCGGCCTGGGAGAGGGAACGGCTGCGACCCGGGGGCCGCGGCCAGCCAGTGCCACGCGCACGCTCACGCCGGTGGAATTCACACTTGGGTGTGCGGTGCGCGCGGGTCTGTCGACCCGCGAAGCCGGCCCGAGGGCCAGGTCCCGAGAAAAAGCTGGCGGGGCCCGAGGGCTGAACGCGACCGAGGTCGGTCCAGGAGCCCTTTTCCAGCCGCAGGAGCAACGGTGCCGGAGGACTTGAGCCTCCGGCCACACCCGGACGGGCTGCGGGGGTGCCAGGGGAGAAGTGGTGGAGAGGGCGAGCGCCACTCTGCAGAAGGGGCTTTGCAAGTGGCGGCCACTGCGGATGTGGTAGGCTTAAAAATCAGGAGGATGCGGGACGCTTCGCTTTGCGGGGCTGGGGCCACGGTATTTGTGAGATACTTAGGTTTCCACGGGGACTGAGGCAGGAGTGCGAGGAGTGGGGACCCATCTTGCCTTCTGACGATTCTGGGGTCGGGCCCTGAGGCCGGACTCCCAGGCAAAGGCTATGGTGAAAATCACAAGTTCAAGAGCTCACAGGTGGTCCTAAAAGCCAGCAACTGCAGAAAGCCTCTTTCCTCTACCTCGGGGCGACAAATACGGACCAAAAGACACACTTGTTAACTAGGAGGTAACTTTCCAGAATATACAAGGGAAACGGGGTGGGGTGGGGATGCAGGTGTCAGAGCGGGTGAAAGAAGCGGGGGGCGCACGGGCAAAGTGCGGGTTCCGTCTCAGCGGGAAGCGAGGGCGATTTGCCCTCATCCCGGCCCCTCTGGACGCCCGCGCCCCATGCCGCAGCGGACTCACCTGGAGCGGGGAGAGGACGGGGGTTCGGTCCCAGGAGCAGCCCCGCCGCCTCCTCTCTGGGGAAAGAGGCGACCGTCCCTCCAAGGAACCAATTCTTAGTCCTTCTGCACCCGCTGACTCACCCCTCCTCTACAGATGTCTTTAAGCTCCCGGCTCACTATCGCTTTACCTGCAGAATTTACAATAAAGAGTGAAAATAGGAAAAGAAAAAAACCCGGCCAACCCATAACTCCACGTTCACCCTTTTAATTTTCAGCTCCCCGACACCAGCAAAGAACGGCAAGGAACTTTGCAGCTAGCTCTCGCTGACGTCACACAGGCAGTAGCTCCAGCGAGTACGGTGATCGGCTGTTTACCGTATTACTCTGCGGCAACAGGCAGAATGCGCACAACCGTATTTTCCCCCCGCCTGCTTGTCTTGGATGGATTGCGTTCTCGCTTTACTTTAAAAAGATGTTTGTGTGTGCGTGGTGTGTGTGTGTGTGTGCGTGCGTGCGCGCGCGCGTACGCGTGTGCGTGTGAATTTTATTTATAGGAAATAACTTCTTTAAATGATACGATTTTAAAACTAAAGAAAAATTGACACCTGCCTGGTAGATATTACTGCGGATGTGGTGTGTTCACAGAAATGCCCCCAAAGTTACTTTTGAACAGCTTTATTCAATTAACACTTGGACTCGGTTCTGTTAAAATCAAGAAGAGCATATGTTGTTATGCCAAATACACGGGTAAATTATATTATTTGAAGGTGTTTCAAGATGAGAGTAAAATCAGATAACATTTAATGAATCTGATTGTAATAAAATTTTGATTCCTGGAAGATGTAAAGGGAGCATATTTAAACTTTATGAAATATGATCCATTTCTCATTTCTCGGATCTTTCTCTCATCCGTCTCTCATCCATCTCAGATGGATTCTAAAAACACTATAGTCCCGCTGTAGTTTCTTACACAGTTTAGTGTTGGTAAAGTTCCACAAATTCTTTCCCAGCTTTTGTAAGAAAATGTATTTTTTAAAGGAAAGTTACTTCTGTTACTTCTGCCTAATTCTCTTTGATTCATTAACAGTTGGCGTATGAAAAGCTGACATCACCAGTTTTATTGATTTTTTTCTTCTGGTAAATTCCATGTTCTGTGTACCTTACAATTGAATAAACCCGTATGTGTTTTGGGATATTGGGAAAACACTCGAATTTTCTCCACTTTGATTCCCACCTCCTACATCATCCTCCTTCGTCTTTATTGATTTAGAAAACATATGCTCTTCTTAATGTATTTGCCAGGTACCCTTGAACCTAGTAACAAAGAGATAACTTTGACCAGGGGTAGGCATTAGAACTCTCTTCCCCGAACGGAAGTCTGTTAATATGTTTCTTTTTCGAAAGGAGATGTTTGGGAGGCTCTTTTATAGTTATATACCTCTAATGCCTTGGAGGAATGTCCATGGAAAGATCAAGAAGCACTACTTCATTAGGAAGTATTATCTCATCCTCAGATACGTCTATCATGTATGTTCTTTAGCAATGCCATCCACCAGAGAGATATTTTATTGTTGAGTTTCATATTCATTAACCTTATACCATAAAGGCGAGTTCTCTATTAAGATCTGTTCTGTGGTAGATAAGGGAGGTAGTGTTATCAGCAAGAAAAGCAACCAAAAATTGCTCAGCTCTGCAAGGTTAGAATGTACAAAGGTCTTTGGACCTCCCAGTCCTCCACCCCCAACAAACAAGCAGAGCACCCCTCCTTTCCCCCACCAGCTAACTAGCTGGAGCCAAGGCTGAGAAGAGCTGCTCTTTATTTCTAGCTTGGCCCCAGGTGGATCTTTCCAATCTGCTTCTCGGCCAGTGAACATCAGTTTTTGAGACACTGACTCTCAGAACCAATTATTTCCTCACTAACCATAGACCCACAAACAGGAAACTATCTATTGGTGGGTTACGCTTTTAAAAATGGTTGAGGTGGATGTCCCGGAAGGTGTTCGGTTAGACCCATGGGGAGGTGGGGTGAAGAAAGAGTAGGCTGTAGAGTCCTAAAGATGCTGTCCCTGCATTCCTGTAAGACCAGGGGCAAAACCCAGCTTTTCTGAGCCTCGGCTTCCTAATTTTTAAAGGGACACACACACCACACACACAAAAACCCCAAGACTGTTATTAGGACAGAGTGAAATTATATCTCATGAAGCTTATCCATCCTCCTGTTATTAATCTTAGTAACTAAAAACTCTGTTCGTTTTGTGCCCTACATTAAAGCGAAACACACTTCTAACCCAGAGTGGTCCCAATCCCACATTTAACAAGAGTACTATGTATTCAGCTGGAGAAATCTGTGAAATGACCTGAAAATTACTCCCAAGCCCACTGCTGTAAGTGGAGTGACCCAACATGGCAAAGCAAAAGAATGGCCCCGTTCACTGGCTGCTCCTCCTTTCTTCTCACTTTCCCTTGTCCCACATCTTGAAGGACCATGAAAATATGTGCAAACACTTCCATCCATACATGCAGCCAGCTCTACCTTGGCCTTTGGCAGTGGCCTATAATGTGGTCTGCCCTTGAGAAGATGGGCCCAGGAAAAAGGCCTAAGGCCCTAAAAGTGGTTGTGTGGCCATTTGGAGCAGAGGATTCTGGGTCCCAGAGCATGATCTAGAAAGAAGGGTGGAGGCTCTACTCAGGGATATTACCTCAATCCTGTAGTCTTATGGATTCTGGGATCTCTAAAGCCCAAAACCCAAGTTAGGAATCCTCTTGCCTGGACCTAAGAATGCTACTCTCTAGACTTTGGGTGTGATGGAAGCTGAGAAATTCATTGCAAGAGAGGTTCCAGGAAGGCTCTTGGGAGGATATTGCTTGATTTAGGGCTTGCAGAATAAGTAGAATTTAGATTGGTAGGCAAAAGTGAGAAAGGCAGATCAACAACAGGTGTAAAACAGAGGGGGGATGTGTGTCTATACATGTATGCATGCACGTGTGTGCATGCGTGTGTGTGTGTGTGTGTGTGTGTGTGTGTGTTCAGGGACACTGGGGTCTAATTGGAGAAGATCTTGCAATCACCGTACACCCAATGACTTCGACTGGCAGGATTCTGTTAGTGACTAGTGAGACAGTCAGCAAATATAGGAAGCTTCAAGAAAAAAAAAATCTGTCAATCATTATCTTAGAAGACAATACACAATGGAATTAGGAGCTTATGATTCCAAGTGACAGAGTAGAGGGCTTAATGTTAATATCTACCTAAAAGACCTGGCTTTTCAACTAATTCACGTAAGGCTTAAAAAGTTAAAGTGGAAGGAAAATGAAAAACATTGCTCAGAATGATATTGATGCAGGTATCAAGTCACACTTCTCTAAACAGGCCTTGTGTTCTAATCCTTTATCGAACTGAGAAAACCACCCAGTGCACAGACACTACTGAAGGAAGCCTCGGAAGGGATAATTCTGCCCTTGTCATCATTTGTCCTGCTTATTCTCGTTGCCCTTGAGAAAACAACTTGTTCCAAGCCTCTTATGAGTCATGGAGCCCATCCCTACATTGTAGATTATGGTGGGAATATGGGGTCAAGTCAGCCTATAGCTAAATCAGGTAAATTATTTCTGTAAAGCAATAAATCTTTGCTCTTGTATAGCAAATGTGAGTTGAGTCATATCGATCAAATTTGTCAATATCATCTAAAAGGGAAGGGAAACACCAAAAATCAATACCTGTACCAAATGTAGAAATGCTTTATGTCATTTCTCCACCTGCTGATGATGTCTATGGGGACATTAAAATGCTTATTGGCCTGTATTTCATTATAAAATATATGATTTTAACAGCATATTTTGAAAAGTTGGAAATAAAAATAAGACATAATCTATAATTCTGCCATTGCAGAAATAACCACTGTGCAATATTTGATACATTTTTGTCATGTGTGCAAATGATATACATACATATCTGAAATATATTATATACATGTATTTATGATATGTCTGTATATATATGTATTATGTATAATACTGTGATCATATTGTGTCTCTAGTTACATATCCTGCTTTTTCATTTAATGTTATTTCTGAACACTTATTCATATTAATGAATTTTTACAAAAATATGATTTGTAACAGCTGCATAGAAATTCCATTACATATATATGTCCTGATAAATTTGACTCTTTGGATATTTAGGTTTTCCAAAAAATGTCCTATTTATAGCTTGTACTGTGATAAATGCTCAGGTATAATGTTTTTTTGTGTTTTGTTTTAAAATTTTTTTTAATGTTTATTTTTGAGAAAGAGACAGAGTGTGAGCCAGGAAGATGCAGAGAGAGAGGGAGACACAGAATCCGAAGCAGGCTCCGGGCTCCAAGCCGTCAGCACAGAGCCCAATGCAGGGCTCGAACCCACCAACCGCGAGGTCATGACCTGAGCCGAAGTCAGCCACCCAGACACTCCGTACTCTAATTTTTCTTTAGATTAACTTCTATAACTGAAATTAGAGGATCAAAAATTAAGAAAATTTGAGAAATTATACTTTGCCCTCTAGAAAGGTTTTACAAATGTACATACAAAATGTAAACTCGTAAGAGTGGGGTATGATAGAAACTTTCTTTGTGGTGGTGGTAGTTGATTTTTGCTTCTTGCCAATCTTGAGTGTTTCATAATAAAATACACAAGAACATAAATATCTGTAAACGAAACAAACTTAAGCCAGTGTGATAAGTAAGAAATCTCTCATTAAACATTTTTTTCTTGGGACGCCTGGCTGGCTCGTTTGGTAGAGCATGCAACTCTTGATCTCAGGGTTGTGAGTCTGAGCCCCACGCTGGGTATAGAGATTGCTTAAAAATAAAATCTTAAAAAAAATACTTTTTAATTATGAGCGTATTTTCCTGCACTTACTTGACACGTGCATTTACTATGTTGTGATTTGCTTGGCTTCGATCAGTCAGGATTTACTCGGAAACTGCTGTAGATATTTCAAGCGGGAAGTGACTTAACACATGGAATCAGAGGCTTGTAAGACAAATAGAAAAGCTTGGGGAACAGGTCAGGGAAAACCGCTATTTGCTGTCAAGAAATCTGGAAGAATAGGGGCGCCTGGGTGGTGCAGTCGGTTAAGTGTCCGACTTCGGCCAGGTCACGATCTCGCGGTCCGTGAGTTCGAGCCCCGCGTCGGGCTCTGGGCTGATGGCTCAGAGCCTGGAGCCTGTTTCCGATTCTGTGTCTCCCTCTCTCTCTGCCCCTCCCCCGTTCATGCTCTGTCTCTCTCTGTCCCAAAAATAAATAAACGTTGAAAAAAAATTAAAAAAAAAAAGAAATCTGGAAGTATAGGAAGATTAGGAAATCACAAAAGAGCTCAGCTGCCTGAAGCATCAATAAAGTACAGGACACCCAGAAGCTCCTGACAAAGCCTCACCTGGGCTGTCGGCTGACACCTTTGTTCCTGCACAACACTGTTACGGGACAAACAGAGTATCTGCTTCTCCTTTACTTTCAGAATCTCATAGAAGCTCCTCTCTTTGGTGGATGTCACCAGAACGATGATGACAGAGATTCTTCCAGCCATGGCAATTCAGAGAAGCGCATAGAAGGGGAGAGACGGTTCTGAGTAGGCGTCTTAGTATAATGTCCACCGCCTATTTTTGTATGGGTGGTTTCCCCTTGTATCCTATACGTTTGTGAAAACTCTTTATACGTCATGGCAGCCATAAAAAATATACCCCTCGGATCTCCTGCTGCATAATTGGGCATAACTGAAGGACAGTCTCAGATTTTGTCCTTCTGGATCCCTCCTTGTGCTCATGCTACACTTCCTATAGGCAACAGCTAAGCGTGGCAGAGGTTCTGACGCAGCAGGCACCTTATTATTAGACACAGGATTTATCGAAGGGGAGACTTTGTCTTGAGGACTTCCCATCAGTCGGCCAAAACTTTCTTATAACTATGCAACAATCTGACACTTTTCTTTCCTAATCCTCCTCTCCTCCCTTCTGGCTTGAATTATAGTCCGAAGGCTCTCCTTCTTTGACTCTCCTTTCCTTCACAGGAATTTCCTCCAATAAATCTTTTATATGATTAATCACGTCTTGGTGTCCGCCTCTTGAAGGACCAAAATTATACGTTAAGGATTTCAGTCCTTTTGGATATTTGTTGTCATTTCTTCCTGTCACAGATATTTAAGGGTAAAATACTTAATGAATTTCTATAAGGAGGGAAGCTGTCCACATGAGTTCTCTCATAATTAATAGAAAGTGACATATTGAGCCTCGGCGGCAAGATGGCGGCTTAGGAGGACGCTGGGCTCACCGCACGTCCTGATGATCACTTAGATTCCATCTACACCTGCCTAATAACCCAGAAAACCGCCAGAGGATTAGCAGAACAGAGTCGCCGGAGCCAAACGCAGACGAGAGGCCCACGGAAGAGGGTAGGAAGGGCGGCAAGGCGGTGCGCGCTCCACGGACTGGCGGGAGGGAGCCGGGGCGGAGGGGCGGCTCGCCGGCCAAGCAGAGCCCCCGAGTCGGGCTTGCAAAAGCGGAGGGGCCGGGCGGACTGTGTTCCGACAGCAAGCGCGACTTAGCGTCTGGGAGGTCAGAAATTAACAGCTCTGCTCGGAAAGCGGGAAGGCTGGAGGACAAAGGGAGGGAGAGCTGCTGAGCCCCCTGACAACAGAGCTCAGTTTGGTGGGGAACAAAGGCACTCGCCAGCGCCATCTCCCCCGCCCATCCCCCAGCCGAAATCCCAAAGGGAACTGGTTCCTGCCAGGGAACTTGCTCGCTCCGCGCAAACACCCAACTCTGCGCTTCTGCGGAGCCAAACCTCCGGCAGCGGATCTGACTCCCTCCCGCTGCCACAGGGCCCCTCCTGAAGTGGATCACCTAAGGAGAAGCGATCTAAGCCTGCCCCTCCTGCCCCCGAGCACCTTGCCTACCCACCCCAGCTAATACGCCAGATCCCCAGCATCACAAGCCTGGCAGGGTGCAAGTAGCCCAGACGAGCCACACCACCCCACAGTGAATCCCGCCCCTAGGAGAGGGGAAGAGAAGGCACACACCAGTCTGACTGTGGCCCCAGCAGTGGGCTGGGGGCAGACATCAGGTCTGACTGCGGCCCCGCCCACCAACTCCAGGTATACACCACAGCACAGGGGAAGTGCCCTGCAGGTCCTCACCACGCCAGGGACTATCCAAAATGACCAAGCGGAAGAACTCCCCTCAGAAGAATCTCCAGGAAATAACAACAGCTAATGAGCTGATCAAAAAGGATTTAAATAATATAACAGAAAGTGAATTTAGAATAATAGTCATAAAATTAATCGCTGGGCTTGAAAACAGTATACAGGACAGCAGAGAATCTCTTGCTACAGAGATCAAGGGACTAAGGAACAGTCACGAGGAGCTGAAAAACGCTTTAAACGAAATGCATAACAAAATGGAAACCACCACAGCTCGGCTTGAAGAGGCAGAGGAGAGAATAGGTGAACTAGAAGATAAAGTTATGGAAAAAGAGGAAGCTGAGAAAAAGAGAGATAAAAAAATCCAGGAGTATGAGGGGAAAATTAGAGAATTAAGTGATACACTAAAAAGAAATAATATACGCATAATTGGTATCCCAGAGGAGGAAGAGAGAGGGAAAGGTGCTGAAGGGGTACTTGAAGAAATCATAGCTGAGAACTTCCCTGAACTGGGGAAGGAAAAAGGCATTGAAATCCAAGAGGCACAGAGAACTCCCTTCAGACGTAACTTGAATCGATCTTCTGCACGACATATCATAGTGAAACTGGCAAAATACAAGGATAAAGAGAAAATTCTGAAAGCAGCAAGGGGTAAACGTGCCCTCACATATAAAGGGAGACCTATAAGACTCGTGACTGATCTCTCTTTTGAAACTTGGCAGGCCAGAAAGAATTGGCAAGAGATTTTCAGGGTGCTAGACAGAAAAAATATGCAGCCAAGAATCCTTTATCCAGCAAGTCTGTCATTTAGAATAGAAGGAGAGATAAAGGTCTTCCCAAACAAACAAAAACTGAAGGAATTTGTCACCACTAAACCAGCCCTACAAGAGATCCTAAGGGGGACCCTGTGAGACAAAGTCCCAGAGACATCACTACAAGCATAAAACATACAGACATCACAATGACTCTAAACCCGTATCTTTCTATAATAACACTGAATGTAAATGGATTAAATGCGCCAACCAAAAGACATAGGGTATCAGAATGGATAAAAAAACAAGACCCATCTATTTGCTGTCTACAAGAGACTCATTTTAGACCTGAGGACACCTTTAGATTGAGAGTGAGGGGATGGAGAACTATTTATCATGCGACTGGAAGCCAAAAGAAAGCTGGAGTAGCCATACTTATATCAGACAAACTAGACTTTAAATTAAAGGCTGTAACAAGAGATGAAGAAGGACATTATATAATAGTTACAGGGTCTATCCATCAGGAAGAGCTAACAATTATCAATGTCTATGCACCGAATACCGGAGCCCCCAAATATATAAAACAATTACTCATAAACATAAGCAACCTTATTGATAAGAATGTGGTAATTGCAGGGGACTTTAATACACCACTTACAGAAATGGATAGATCAACTAGACACACGGTCAATAAAGAAACAAGGGCCCTGAATGAGACATTGGATGAGATGGACTTGACAGATATATTTAGAACTCTGCATCCCAAAGCAACAGAATATACTTTCTTCTCGAGTGCACATGGAACATTCTCCAAGATAGATCATATACTGGGTCACAAAACAGCCCTTCATAAGTTTACAAGAATTGAAATTATACCATGCTTACTTTCAGACCACAATGCCATGAAGCTTGAAATCAACCACAGGAAAAAGTCTGGAAAACCTCCAAAAGCATGGAGGTTAAAGAACACCCTACTAACGAATGAGTGGGTCAACCAGGCAATTAGAGAAGAAATTAAAAAATATATGGAAACAAACGAAAATGAAAATACAACAATCCAAACGCTTTGGGACGCAGCAAAGGCAGTCCTGAGAGGAAAATACATTGCAATCCAGGCCTATCTCAAGAAACAAGAAAAATCCCAAATACAAAATCTAACAGCACACCTAAAGGAACTAGAAGCAGAACAGCAAAGGCAGCCTAAGCCCAGCAGAAGAAGAGAAATAATAAAGATCAGAGCAGAAATAAACAATATAGAAACTAAAAAAACTGTAGAGCAGATCAACGAAACCAAGAGTTGGTTTTTTGAAAAAATAAACAAAATTGACAAACCTCTAGCCAGGCTTCTCAAAAAGAAAAGGGAGATGACCCAAATAGATAAAATCATGAATGAAAATGGAACTATTACAACCAATCCCTCAGAGATACAAACAATTATCAGGGAATACTATGAAAACTTATATGCCAACAAATTGGACAACCTGGAAGAAATGGACGAATTCCTGAACACCCACACGCTTCCAAAACTCAATCAGGAGGAAATAGAAAGCTTGAACAGACCCATAACCAGCGAAGAAATTGAATCGGTTATCAAAAATCTCCCAACAAATAAGAGTCCAGGACCAGATGGCTTCCCAGGGGAGTTCTACCAGACGTTTAAAGCAGAGATAATACCTATCCTTCTCAAGCTATTCCAAGAAATAGAAAGGGAAGGAAAACTTCCAGACTCATTCTATGAAGCCAGTATTACTTTGATTCCTAAACCAGACAGAGACCCAGTAAAAAAAGAGAACTACAGGCCAATATCCCTGATGAATATGGATGCAAAAATTCTCAATAAGATACTAGCAAATCGAATTCAACGGCATATAAAAAGAATTATTCACCATGATCAAGTGGGATTCATTCCTGGGATGCAGGGCTGGTTCAACATTCGCAAATCAATCAACGTGATACATCACATTAACAAAAAAAGAGAGAAGAACCATATGATCCTGTCAATCGATGCAGAAAAGGCCTTCGACAAAATCCAGCACCCTTTCTTGATAAAAACCCTTGAGAAAGTCGGGATAGAAGGAACATACTTAAAGATCATAAAAGCCATTTATGAAAAGCCCACAGCTAACATCATCCTCAACGGGGAAAAACTGAAAGCTTTTTCCCTGAGATCAGGAACACGACAAGGATGCCCACTCTCACCGCTGCTGTTTAACATAGTGCTGGAAGTTCTAGCATCAGCAATCAGACAACAAAAGGAAATCAAAGGCATCAAAATTGGCAAAGATGAAGTCAAGCTTTCGCTTTTTGCAGATGACATGATATTATACATGGAAAATCCGATAGACTCCACCAAAAGTCTGCTAGAACTGATACAGGAATTCAGCAAAGTTGCAGGCTACAAAATCAATGTACAGAAATCAGTTGCATTCTTATACACTAACAATGAAGCAACAGAAAGACAAATAAAGAAACTGATCCCATTCACAATTGCACCAAGAAGCATAAAATACCTAGGAATAAATCTAACCAAAGATGTAAAGGATCTGTATGCTGAAAACTATAGAAAGCTTCTGAAGGAAATTGAAGAAGATTTAAAGAAATGGAAAGACATTCCCTGCTCATGGATTGGAAAAATAAATATTGTCAAAATGTCAATACTACCCAAAGCTATCTACACATTCAATGCAATCCCAATCAAAATTGCACCAGCATTCTTCTCGAAACTAGAACAAGCAATCCTAAAATTCATATGGAACCACAAAAGGCCCCGAATAGCCAAAGGAATTTTGAAGAAGAAGACCAAAGCAGGAGGCATCACAATCCCAGACTTTAGCCTCTACTACAAAGCTGTCATCATCAAGACAGCATGGTATTGGCACCAAAACAGACACATAGACCAATGGAATAGAATAGAAACCCCAGAACTAGACCCACAAACGTATGGCCAACTCATCTTTGACAAAGCAGGAAAGAACATCCAATGGAAAAAAGACAGCCTCTTTAACAAATGGTGCTGGGAGAACTGGACAGCAACATGCAGAAGGTTGAAACTAGACCACTTTCTCACACCATTCACAAAAATAAACTCAAAATGGATAAAGGACCTAAATGTGAGACAGGAAACCATCAAAACCTTAGAGGAGAAAGCAGGAAAAGACCTCTCTGACCTCAGCCGTAGCAATCTCTTACTCGACACATCCCCAAAGGCAAGGGAATTAAAAGCAAAAGTGAATTACTGGGACCTTATGAAGATAAAAAGCTTCTGCACAGCAAAGGAAACAACCAACAAAACTAAAAGGCAACCAACGGAATGGGAAAAGATATTTGCAAATGACATATCGGACAAAGGGCTAGTATCCAAAATCTATAAAGAGCTCACCAAACTCCACACCCGAAAAACAAATAACCCAGTGAAGAAATGGGCAGAAAACATGAATAGACACTTCTCTAAAGAAGACATCCGGATGGCCAACAGACACATGAAAAGATGTTCAGCGTCGCTCCTTATCAGGGAAATACAAATCAAAACCACACTCAGGTATCACCTCACGCCAGTCAGAGTGGCCAAAATGAACAAATCCGGAGACTATAGATGCTGGAGAGGATGTGGAGAAACGGGAACCCTCTTGCACTGTTGGTGGGAATGCAAATTGGTGCAGCCGCTCTGGAAAGCAGTGTGGAGGTTCCTCAGAAAATTAAAAATAGACCTACCCTATGACCCAGCAATAGCACTGCTAGGAATTTATCCAAGGGATACAGGAGCACTGATGCATAGGGCCACTTGTACCCCAATGTTCATAGCAGCACTCTCAACAATAGCCAAATTATGGAAAGAGCCTAAATGTCCATCAACTGATGAATGGATAAAGAAATTGTGGTTTATATACACAATGGAATATTACGTGGCAATGAGAAAAAATGAAATATGGCCTTTCGTAGCAACGTGGATGGAACTGGAGAGTGTGATGCTAAGTGAAATAAGCCATACAGAGAAAGACAGATACCATATGGTCTCACTCTTATGTGGATCCTGAGAAACTTAACAGGAACCCATGGGGGAGGGGAAGGAAAAAAAAAAAAAAGAGGTTAGAAAGGGAGAGAGCCAAAGCATAAGAGACTGTTAAAAACTGAGAACAAACTGAGGGTTGATGGGGGGTGGGAGGGAGGAGAGGGTGGGTGATGGGTATTGAGGAGGGCACCTTTTGGGATGAGCACTGGGTGTTGTATGGAAACCAATTTGTCAATAAATTTCAGAAAAAAAAAAAAAAAAAAAAAAAAAAAAAAAAGAAAGTGACATATTTATACCTTGGCAACCTATGAATGTAATCTGCCCAACATTTATTTTTTATAGGAGTGCATAATATATAGTGCATATTTTATAGGAGTGCATAATATATAGTGCATATTTTATAGGAGTTTACTGGTCAGTGATTTTTTTTCTTCATGGTCAGAGTGGCTGACCTCATGAAAGAGCCTGAAGAAGCTTCCTTATTCCTCTCGACTCAAGGAATTTTTCTTCCACCCCTAGGATGTCTGACAAGACTGAATTTAACCCATAAGAAGTAGATGTGAGTCTGCACTCGTTTTAAGGTTATTCCAACATGAAAATCTTAGACAGTAAGCATTAAGGAGAAGTCCTTTAATTTCCTCTGGCTAGAGTTCAGCAGAAAATAGATGATAATCCTCAAGTCTGAAAAAGGACAGTGTCTCTTCTCTTTTACTGAAGGATAAGCTTAAGTTCTGGATAAGTATTCAATGGTTTTTATCCAGTCTTGTTAATTTAACTGCTGTTAATGTAGTTTCCTTGCCTTTTGTAAGTGATGGCACATAAATTGACAAAATGGTCACGTTCCTCTGTCCAACATCAGAAAAAAGCAAAACAAAACAACACGTACTATTCTTTCCTTCACTTTCTGAAGCTGTCATCATCATTTTTGTTTACTGTCTTATAATAATCAAATGATTCCAGTTAATAAAGTTAAAAAAAAAAAGGCATACATAAGAAAAAAAAATCAGGAATCCAACCAGTCTGATTTTATCAGAAACATCCATTGTAATTGGGAAGTTCTTGGAAGGAAGAGTTAAATTATCATTTATCTATTTATTTATTTATTTATTTATTTATTTATTTATTTAGAGAACAAGCAGAGGAGGGGCAGAGAGAGAGGGAGACAGAGGATCTGAAGTGGGCTCTGTGCTGACAACAGACGGCCTGATGCGGGGCTCGAACTCACAAACCGCGAGATCATGACCTGAGCCAAAGTCAGATGCTTAACCGACTAAGCCACCCAGGCGCCCTAAGAAAATACATTTTTAATGAAGCAAACTAAATACCAATTTAGAATAGTGTAGAAAGTGTGGTTTCCCATTAGCCTTCTCTCCATGGCTCCCCTAAAGACATGAAATCTAAATTTAAAATGCGCTTGCTATGTAAACTCAACTTCAAGGCAAAAACCTTAGGCTTCTCTCCAACCAGATTTGCACTTCTCAGTTCCCGTATATAGAAATCATGTAATGACCAACGGTCTATGTCAGAAAAAGTAATGTGGATAATCAAAGCCGTGATTATAATGGGAACATTGGGGAAACTAAAATGTCCAAAATGATTCTTGATCTTGTTTAAATTTATTGGTGAGATACTCAGTTTGTTTCTTCCTGTATCGGCCAGACCCCAAGCATAGTGTCAAAGATTCCTAAGTGCTTTTACACTTAATTTGTGATGTATCTTATAATCACAAAATGCATGTGTTAGATTAGCTTTGCTCAAGCATGATTACTGATGGCCTTGAGTTTAATGATAACGAATCAACAATATATATTAAATAAGCTGTCTCTAAACAGAAATACACATATAACAAAGTTGTGTATTGATCAGTTGATGAAAATATTGTGACCAGAGGCTTGTAGGAACCTAACCCTATGTTTCCCGTAGGAACAATGGTTTAGTACTCAATAATTCAGTGTTTGTGGTGACTTTATAGAATATAACTACCACAAATGGAATAAACTGTGTGAGTCTGTATCACACATATATACATGTGGACACACACACACATATGTAATCTAGGATTTATAATTGTTATGTGCAGAAAGATTACTATGACAAAAATACTCCACCATTTCCAGAAGCTAGAAATGTCGTTCAAATTTTAATGACTTTGTTGGTTTCCAACAAAAATCTTATTAGATGGTTAATTGGAACAAGAATTAATCTGTGGAGAATTGACATCTTTATGATAGTTGCATCATCTACAATGATATATTTCTCCTTTTACTTATAATATATTCTTCAATAATACCTAAACATTTTTCATAAGCATCTTGCATGACTTTGTTTCATTGTTTTAGATAACTTACAGTTCTTTTTCTTGACATAAATGGTGTCTTTTCTCTATTAAATTAAAAAAAATTCTTTTGTTGACATACAAGAATGGTATTAATTTTGTATAGTGATCTTCTTTGCTGAATCTCTTTTATTTTTTTCTCTTTAAAAAATTGATACTGATTTTTAAATTTTGAATTATCTTAGATTTCCTACGAAGACAATTATCTATATTTAAGGACAATTTTATGTCTTTCTTTCAAATGTTATACATTTTATTTCTTATTCATCTGTTTTTTTGTTTTTTTTTGTATTTTGTTGGCCCCAGTATAATGTTGAATTTTAAGGATAACTATAGGCATTCTTGTCTTAATCCTTACTTCATAGGGAATTCTTCCAGACTTCTAATATTTGGCATGATGTTTGTGTGTCTTTTAGTAATAATCTTATCAGTTAAATGGGTTCCCATCTATTTCTACTTTGCTAACAGTCTTCTTTATTTTTGTGCTTTTAAGATAATCATATGGTTTCTCTTTTTATTTTATTAATATGGTGAATTACATGGATTCACTTTCTTATACTAAATATTCTTTCCACTCTTGATATAAATACTACTTAGCCAATATAGTATTTTTTTACATACTTTTCATTTCATTTTTTGTAATTTCTTTAGAATTTTTTCTAGTGCTACTCATTAGTAATATTGGACTGTGGTTTCCTTATATTGTTTTTGCTCTGCTTTGAAATTATAATTGTACTTGCTGAAAAAAATAGTATCTACTTCTCCCTATTTTTCTGTTCTCTAGAACAGTTTAAATAAATTTGAACTTAAAAATAAAAAGAGCTTTAAAAAATAAATAAAAACAGCTTTAGAGGGAACAGTTTTGTCTATCAGTTCTGTTTCTTTAATAGTTTTTATTTTACTCTGGTTTTAATTTTTATTATATTTTAATCTAACTTTTTATGGTTATTGGCATGTACATTTTCATGACACTGTCTTACAAATTTTAAGATATTTACTCTATTTATATGTCTTTTTAAAAAATTCCTAATATTGTTTAAATGTCCTTTCTCTCCTATTTCTTAATTAGTCCTTTAAGAGGGCAGCTTTTTTCCCCCCAAAACGCTGGTTGGGATTTTATTGGTTACCTTTTTATTTATTCATTTATTTTGCTTATTCGTATCTATTATATTAATCTCTGTCGTTATCTTTACTCTTTCCTTCCTTCTTCCTTCTTCTGCCTCTGGGTTTACCCTGCCATTAGTACCTTAGTTTTTTATCATTGAACAACTAATTTCAGTCTTTATATTTTAAAATGAATCTATATTATATGTATATTCATTTCTAAGTGTCACTTTAGGTATATTCTGGAAGTTTGAGACCTGTCCTTCTCTATTCAGTTGAGATAACACTTTAATTTCATCAGGATTTTTCTTTAATCAGTTTTTCTAATTAAACTTTGTATTTTTTTAATGTTTATTTATTCATATTTGAGAGAAAGAGAGAGAATGTGCACGTGCAAGCAGCTCAATGCAGGGCTTGATCCCACAGACCATGAGATCAGGACCTGAACCAAAATCAGGAGTCGGACGCTTAACTGACTGAGCCACCCAACTTTTTGCTTTTAAATAGTTGTAGATCATATGCAGTTGTAAGAAATAATATGGAGAGATGCCATGTACCCTTTACCCAGTTTCCACATTGATAACATCTTGCAAAACCATGATACGTTACAACCAGGACATTGATATAGAGCCAAGGTACAGAATCGTTCCGTCCCCACAAGGCTATCTCATGTTGCATGACTTTGTTTTATAGCCACTCACATCCTTTTTCCTGGGCCACCTGCCCCATCCTCTTGATAGCTCACTCTTTTCCATTTCTAAAAATTTGTTATTTCAACATATTGTAAAAATATTGACATAGCATGTGACCTTTCTAGGGTGGACTTTAATGACTCAGCCTGATACCTTAGATATTTATTGAAGCGATTGCATGTAAGAATAATTCATTCCTCTTTATTGCTGGACAGTATTCCATGATGTACTACAATTGGTTTAACCCTTCACCTTTCAAAAGACATATGGGTTGTTTTTAGTTTGGGGCCATTACAAATAAAGGTGCTATAACCATTTGTATATAGGTTTTTATGTGAATGTCAGTTTTCACATTTCTGAGATAAATGCAGAAGAACGCAATTGCTGGGTTGCATGGTAAGTACACATTGCATTTTATAAAAGAAATATCAAACTATTTTCCAGAGTGGCAGTACCATTTTACATTACCATCAGTTCATGCATAAGTGGTCCAGGTTTTCTATACCTCTGTCAGCATTTGGTACTCTCATTCCCTTTTTTATTTCAGACACCCTGGTAGGTGTGTAGTGTGTTTTCATTTGCATTTCCTTAATCGTTGGCGATGTGAAACATCTTTCTATGTGCCGCCTGTGTATCTTCTTCAATGATCTCACTGAACGCTTCTTGGTGCCTTTTGCCCATTTTCTATTTGGATTGGCTTCTTTGGTTTTTTTTTTTCTATTGAATTATGAGATATATACATATATATCTGGAGTATATATGTTCTAGATACTATTTCTTTGTTGGATGTGTGATTTGCAAATGATTTCGCCCAGTTTTTTTAATTTGGCACATATATATTGCAATATGATTGCATCGTAGCATTAGCTAATATCTCTGTCACCTCACATAATTATCATTTCTTCTAGTGGTGGGAACAATTAAGATCTAGACTCTTAGTAAGTTTAATGTTTATAACACAGTTTTATTGTCTATAGTCACTGTACTGTGTATTAGATCCCCAGGACTTATTTATCTACTAGTTTAAACTATGTAACCTTGAATAATATTTCCCCCATTCCCCCATCCCCCAACCACTCCACTCTCTATATTTTGAATTCACTTCTTTTTAGATTCCACATATAAGAGATACCATATAGTACTTGTCTTTCTCTGTCTGACTTCTTTCACTTACCATAATGTCCTCAAGTTCTATCCACGTTGTTGCAAATGGCAGGATTTCCTTCTTTCTCATAGCTGAATAGTATTTCATATATACACCACATTTTCTTTATCCCCTAGTCCATTGACAGACACTTAGGTTGTTTTTATATCTCGGCTATTGTGAATAATGCTGCATAATAATAAACATGCGGATGCAGATATCTCTTTGATCACCTATTTTTATTTCTGTTGGATATATACCCAGAAGTGAGAGTGCTAGATTGTGTGGTAGTTCTATTTTTAATTTTTTTTTTTTAAAGTAGGTTCCAGGCAGGGGCGCCTGGGCGGCTCAGTCGGTTAAGTATCCAACTTCCGCTCAGGTCAAGATCTCATGGTCTGTGAGTTCGAGCCCCATGTCGGGCTCTGTGCTGTCATTTCAGAGCCCGGAGCCTGCATCAGATTCTGTGTCTCCCTCTCTCTCTGCCCCTCCCCTGCTCATGGTCTGTCTCTCTCTCTCTCTCAATAATAAATAAACGTTCAAAAAAAAAAAAAATAGCTAAAGCAGGTTCCAGGCCCAACAGGGAGCTTAAATTCATGACCCTGAGATCAAGAGTAGCATGTTCTACCAACTGAGCCAGGTAGATGTTCCTATTTGTAATTTTTTGAGGAGCGTCCATACTGTTCTTCTCAGCAACTAAACCACTTTACAATCCCATGAACATTGCACGAGGGTTGTCTTTTCTTCACATCCTCACCCACACTTGTTATCGCTTGTCTTGTTGAATTAACCATTCTAATAGGTGTGAGGTGATACCTCACTATGGTTTTAATTTACATTTCCCTGATGATGAGTGACGTCGAGCACCTTTTAATGTACCTGTTGACCATTTAGATGTATTCTTTGGAAAAATGTCTATTTAGTTCCTCTGCCCATTTTTTAATCAGATTGCTTGGTTTTCTTATTATTGAGTTGTATGAGTTCTTCATAAATTACATGGTTTGCAAATCCAATACATGGTTTGCAAATATTTTCTCCTATTCCACAGATGACATTTAATTTTATTACTTCCTTTGCAGTGCAAAAGCTTTAAGTTTGGTGTAATCCTATTTGTTGATTTTGTTGTTGTTGTTGTTTCTGCTTTTCGTGTCATACCCCAAAACTCATTGCCAAGGCCAATGTCAGGGAGCTTCTTCCCTAGGTTTTCTTCTAGGAGTTTTATGGTTTTAGGTCTTATGGTTAAGTCTTTGATCCATTTTCAATTTCTCCCAGTTTTTAGTTTTTCTTTTCGTTCATTTACTTAGAGAAAACATTCTTCTCATTGATGAGATCCAATTTATCAATATTTCCTATAATGGATTATGCTTTTGGCATCAAGTCTAAGAATTCTGCTTATCCCAGAGATATTTTCCTATGAGTGTTTCCCTAAGTTTTATAGTTTTAGCTCACTAGTTTTTCAACATTGTGCTTTTTAGTTTCCATTAGTAATGGTTTGGTATTTTAAAGAAACCATCCTTTTATTGTTGATTTCGAATTTGTTTTGGGATCATGACACATGCTACTCTGCTTTCTCTTCCACTGTTTTTGGACCTCTCCTTTTTTTTTTTTTTTTACTTTATTTAGTTTTACCGTGATGTTATTATTCTGGCATGTTAGATACACACAAATTGGACATCTTTCTCACTTATTCTCAAAACAAATGTAATTGCAGTAATAATTTACCTCTAAATTCCCCTTAACACAGCCACAAGTTTTGATTTGTTATGTAGTGCTTTCATAGTCACGCAATTCCAAACATTTCCCACATTCCAACGTGTTTTTCTTCCTTATTCGTGAATTAATTAAGAGTGTGATCTTTTTATTTATTTATTTATTTATTTTAATTTTTTTTTCAACGTTTATTTATTTTGGGGACAGAGAGAGACAGAGCATGAACAGGCGAGGGGCAGAGAGAGAGGGAGACACAGAATCGGAAACAGGCTCCAGGCTCTGAGCCATCAGCCCAGAGCCTGACGCGGGGCTCGAACTCACGGACCGCGAGATCGTGACCTGGCTGAAGTCGGACGCTTAACCGACTGCGCCACCCAGGCGCCCCAAGAGTGTGATCTTTTTAGTATCAAAATTTTAAGCTGTTGTTTTAATGTTGATTTGTAATTTGATCACGTGGAAGTCTAGGAAAATCATCTGTACAATACTGACTCTTGGGAATTCTTCAGGCTTTGTAATTTAGCGTATGGTCAGTTTTGAAATGTTTCATATGTGCTTGAAAAACATGCATATTCTTTCTTTCTTTCTTTATGTATGGGATCCCTATATGCCTATTACATCAAACACAATTTTGTTATGAAAATTTTACGTACCCTTACTAATCTTAGGTCTGATGTTTGATTTACTCATTTCTGATATAAGTGACTTAATGTTTTATACCACCATTATGGTTACAACATTTTCTCTTTATAATTTTGACAGTTATTGTATTCTATCTGTTGGTATTATAGCTGGGCTCATCCCAATTTATGATTATTTGTCATATAATTCTCATAGTGTTGAGGGTAGACCAGGAAAAAGTCCCTGCCACATCGTAACGTAATGTCCCTCCATTTTTTCTATTAAGGATCTTTACCTGAAATTGCATTTGTTCTGATGTCAACATTGCAACACCAGCTTTGTTTTAGGCAGCATATTTCTTTGATTAATGTCTTTCTAGATCTTTAGTTTCAACTTTTATGGGTCCTTTTGTTATAGGACTGTTCTGTAGAGGTACTATAAAGCTTGGGGGTTTTTGTTTTTTTCTAAGTAGAATCTAACACTTCTGTATTTGAATAGGTAAGTTATATCTGTTCACATACATTATGATTATAGATTGTATTTATTTGTTTGTTTTTGAAATTGGATTTATTTCAATCATATTTTGCTTTCTGATTACGATCATTTTCTCTGCTTTTCCTCTTGTTTCTCTCCTTTCTATTGTACTGATAAAGTTACTTTGTATTCATCTGACTTTTGTTTGAAGATTATTTAATTACTCCCTATTCTGATAGTAGTTACTATTGAATTTTTGTTATTTGTACTTACATTTTTACTATTTGTACTTAAATATATGTTTTTCAAGCAAAAGCTTAAAATTGCCTTCTGTTTCTCTTTCCTCTTCTAAAAGTAATCATTTTCACAAACTCTAATTACCCATTGAACCACACTTCCAATTTTCTCTTTATTGCTAATTATTATGTAGTTCCATCATTTAAAAACTAAAAAATTAACAATGAATCATTATAATGAAACTTGCTGGAGTATTTTTTAATTTTTCCTCACCTTGCTTGTGTCTACCTTTTTGTCCCCTCTGAGTTCACTTTCAGTTCACTTCTTCAGTCAGTAAATACTTACTGAGAATTTCCCCTGACACTGGGTGCTGTTTTAGGCAGTTGAAACACATTGACGAGGAAACTCATTTGACAATAAATTTCATATAATAAAAAATAAATAAATAAAAATAAATGTCATTGAAAAACAAGTGAAAAAAAAAAACACATTGGTGAGCAAAGGAGCCAAAGATCTTTTATGAATTTTTACATTCTTGTGAAAACATAATCTTTAACTGTTCTTTTACACAAGCTTTGTATGGGATATAAAACGTTCTTGACCTGTGTGCATCTGCAAACATCTTTATTTCTGACTTACTCGTGAACAGCTATTCTGTTGATGATAAAATTATAAGTTTACCATTTATTTCCTTTATGGTTGCTCATGCTTGAGTCTTAAAGGGGGTCCCTTTCCCAGATAATAAAGACATTTCATGCTGAAACTTGGCATGATCTTTGTTCTATTATGCATATTCCTTCTTAATAAAAAAATTTATATTGAAAAAATTTAATGTTTACTTTTTTTCTTATTTAGAAGATTAATCTTTTTCCTACTGTTATTTGTTTTTGCTGCTGATAATTTTGCTATCAATTTGTAAGTAATCTGTTATCTCTTCAGTAGCTTTTATTTTTACCTTTTATGTTTTGTAGTTTCCTAAAATATGAACTTGTTGATGTTCTATTGGGTGCTATTGTGTCCTTTCAACGTGAAGAGTCATGTAATTTTCATTAACAATTCTTATCTGTCATTCTTTGTTTAAACGCTTAAAATGCAAATAAAACACATATGCAGGAACGTGTACCAATTTCAAACGTACAGTTTGATGGATTATCACAACTGCCAGATTACCTAATTGATGTGTAATTTTTTACTTAGGGTAATTTTTAAACTTTACTTCAGTCGTGTCTTACATATTCAATCATATCTGGCGTCTTGAGTTCACGATTACATTTGTTGTTCCATGTAAATTATGTAGATCGTTTATTGGCATCGCTTTATGGTATTTCAGGGTATGAGTAAGCCAATACTTATTTATCCTTTCTTTGTCCAGTGTTTAGCTATTATAGATAATGTTGCTATGAACAGTGTGTAGAAGACTCCGGGTGTACATGTGCAGAATTGCCACAGGGTATATTTCCCAGGAATAAAATTCCTGGATCATAAGGCGAATTGTAAACCCTAAATGCTCTACTTTAGTAAATACTGACACATACTTTTCCAAAGTAGCTGTATCAATTACACTCCGTCAGAAGTGCAAGATTCTCCATGTCAAGTCTTCTTTATATATATATATATATATACATATATATATATATATTAAAAAATTGTTTCAATGTTACTTTTTTTTTTTGAGAGACACAGTGTGAATGGGGTAGGGGCAGAGAGAGGGAAACACAGAACCTGAAGCGGGCTCCAGGCTCTGAGCTGTCAACACCGAGCCCAAAGTGGGGCTCAGACTCACAAACCATGAGATCATGACCTGAGCAAAGACAGACGCTTAACCGACTGAGTCACCTAGGCACCCCTCCATTGTCAGTCTTCTTAATTTTAGCTATTTTGGTGTGTGTGTAGAAATAGCTTACTGTGTCTAGTTCACATTTTCTGATCACTAATGAAGTTGAGCAAGTTTTTATATGTTTATTGGTCGTTTGACTCTCCTTTTTGTGAAGTCTTTGTTCAGGGGATCCAGAGAATAATGAACTGGGATAATAAAATGTCAAACATTCAAGGCTATATATAAAAAAAAAAAGAGTGTGGTCTGATGTCTAATGCTAAGGCTTAAAAAGAAAAGAGGAAGGATTTAGAATTAATTTGTTGTACACATTTTGTAAAAACACACACTACTTGTTATTGCCATTTACCACGATTTGTTGATGTCCTTACATAACTTGGGGGAGGAGAAACACCTTAAAAGTCTCATACAAAGAGTATGAATTTGCTTTTTGTCTTGTTTGTTGCGAAAGTTTTGGTGTTTGGTTCCCAAATGCGTTAGACAAGGTAACATTGTCCTTATAACCAGCCAACAGCTTTTAACTGAATGTAATATACTTCTTACCAAAGTATATTACATTGACTTTTAGCAAAACCTCAATTTCTGTCTTTCTAGAGAAGTGAGTCTCACTCATTTTAATTTCAGGAGGACAGAAACGTTGGCATTTGAAAATAGATCTCTACAAATATTTTTTACAAAAATAATTTTTTTCTTGTGTGGTTTTCTTTTTCAAATGTGGAGGGTTAAGAAACCACAAGGTTTTTCCACATAAGTAATTTCCTACATTAGCAAAATAATAGCTTCTAAGAAAAGTTCAAAGCTTTAGAATAATTCATGATTTGAGCCAAATATTTCTTTGGGATTTTCCCACATTCAGTCGTGACAACTGTATGTATACAAACTAAAACATCATATCATCAGAGTAATTCTATTTCCTATGAGTTCAATAACATTAAGAGTAATAACAGCTAACACTTAAAAAGAGTTTATAGTTGGGGCGTCTGGGTGGCTCAGTTGCCTAAGCGTCCAACTTCAGCTCAGGTCATGATCTCACAGTTTGTGAGTTTGAGTCTCATGTCGGGCTCTGTGCTGACAGCTCAGAGCCTGGAGCGTGCTTCAGCTTCTGTCTCCTCTCTCTCTGCCCCTCCCTGCTCATGCTCATGCTCTGTCTCTCAAAAATGAATAAACGTTAAAAAGAATTAAAACAAAAAGAGTTTGTAGTTTACACAGAACTTTCACATGCATTATCTCACTGGAACCTTTTTTTTTTTTTTTTTTTTTTTAGGTAAGGTTCATTCCCAGTGCGGACCTCAACGTGGGGCTTGAGCTCATAACTCTGGGATCAAGACCTAAGCTGAGATCAAGGGTTGGGTTAACTGACTGAGCTACCCAGGCACCCAGATCTCACTGAAGTCCTTGAACAGTCCTATAAACAGTCCTATGAACAGTCCTCATTTATTGCTCACATTTTTAAGATGAGGCAACCAGAGCTTAGAGAAGTGAAATCAGCTGACCCAAATCACACAGTGACTTAAAGGTAAGAACCTATATTTTCCAAACCTAAATCCTTCACTCTTGTCAATAATAATAGGTCCAAAATACAATGAACTTACTGTTGGGTTGGAGGTCGCACAAAGCAAAAGAATAGTGCTCATATCTCCATATCAATTTGATCTTTTACAGGGGTTGGCAAACTACACTCCATGGGTCAGATCTATCACCCTTGTCTATTTTTTTGTACATGTCCTCCAGCTAAGAATACTGCTTATATCCTTACAGTTTATCAAAACAAACAAAAAACAAGCAAATACGCGAAGAAGAGTATGAAACCAATGTGTATGTGATCCGCGAAGCCTAAAATACTTATAATTTGGCCCTGTAGAGATAGATTTTGCTGATCTCTGTTTTATGGCATGGTTGCACACCCAGAGCACCTGTTTTCCTGGTAAAATGCTCCCACAGGCTGATGAGTTTGGCAGGTGGGTCATCTTAGCTATTTTCAGGTACCTCTGGCCCGTACCTCCCGGGAAGTCTCTAGGAACCGACCCACGTAGTTTTTGGAGTTAGTGAACTGAACCCAAGTGGAAAAGAGTAATTCATTCAGGCCTGGCATCCACCAGGCTTCTGTCTCCAGGGCCAGGCTGGCTATGTGCCCTTGGTACTGTGCAAATGGGAGCAATTTTGGAATCATTCTACACTTCGAATTTCCCCAGTAATGTTCTGGAATGTCAGGTTTAGCAACTACATCAATGTGGTCGCCTAGAGAGTATTTTTCAATACTCAGCACAAAAACTCAGGCTTTCGCATTCTCATATTGTTCTTCATAGCAATTGTGTGAGGGAATGCATAGGTGATTGCAGACTTGAGTAGGGTCCCTTCTATTTGAAATATTTACTTATCTATCATTTAAAAGATTTATATGGGACTCGGAATTGAAAGATATAGTTTCTCTGCTTACTAGACATGTTCCTGGAGGCAAGAACAAAAGCAAATATCAACTATTGAGACTTCGTCAAGATAAAAAGCTTCTGCACAGTGAAGGAAACAATCAAAACTAAAAGGTAACTTACATAGAATGGGAGAAGCTATTTGCAAGTGACGTATCAGATAAAGGGTTAGTCTCCAAAATCTATAAAGAAGTTATCAAACTCGACACCCAAAAACCAAATAATCCAGTAAAGAAATGGGCAGAAGGCATGAATACACATTTTTCCAAAGAAGACATCCAGATAGCTAGCTATCAGACACAAGAAAAGATGCTCAACAGCATCTGAAAAGATCACTCATCACCAGGGAAATACAAATCAAAACCACCATGAGATACCACCTCACACCTGTCAGAATAGATACAATTAATAACACAAAAAACAACAGGTTCTGGAGAGGATGTGGAAAAAAGGGAACTCTCTTGCACTGTTGGTGGGAATGTAAGCAGGTGTAGCCACTCTGGAGAACAATACGGAGGTTCCTCAAAAAGTTAGAAATAGAGCTACCCTATGAGCCAGCAATCTTACCACTAGGGATTTGCCCAAAGGATACAAAAATACAGATTCGAAGGGGTACACGCACTCCAATGTTTATGGTAGTGGTACCAACAATAGCCAAACTATTGAAAGAGCTGAAATGTCCATTGGCTGATGAATGGATAAAGAAGATGTGGTATATATACACAATGGAATATTACTCAGCCATCAAAAGAATGAAATCTTGCCATTTGCAATGACCTGGATGGGGCTAGAGTGTATTATGCTAAGCAAAATAAGTCGGTCAGAGAAAGACAAACACTATACGATTTCACTTACATGTGGAATTTAAGAAATAAAATAGATGAACATATGGGAGGAGGATAAAAGAAAAAAGAGAGAGGGAAACAAACCATAAGCAACTCTTAAAGACAGGGAACAAACTGAAGATTGATGGAGGGATGTGTGTGGGGAATGGGCTAGATGAGTTATGGGTTTTAGGAGGGTACTTGTTACTACGAGAACTAGGTGGTGTATGTAATTGATGAATCACTGAATTCTACTCCTGAAACCAATAGTGCATTGTATATTAACTAACCAGACTTTAAATAAAAATTTGGGAAGGAAAAAAAAAAGGTATAGTTGCTAAATCTGACTTTTCCATCATATACTTCTATTGAATACTTACTATGTGAAAGACATTGTATCAAAAGCTAGCAATGCAGAGATCAAAAACACAGTGTATTCACCCTTATGAATTCACGGTTTGTTGAAGGAGGTAGTCATGTAAATAATTACGTTAACACATTGTAATAGGTATTAGAAATTTAATGCAAATATGTAAATGCATTTTTGGCATTGAGTATGCCTGGTTCTTGACAATGCCTATAGACTTTTACAGCTAAAATTAATTTTAAGATAGCCCTTTCTTGGGGCACCTGGGTGGTTCAGTTGGTTAAGCGTGTGACTTCGGCTCAGGTCATGATCTCTTGGTTCGTGAGTTCAAGCCCCTCGTTGGGCTCTGGGCTGACAGCTTCGGATTCTGTGTCTCCCTCTGTCTCTGCCCCTCCCTCACCACGCTGTCTTTCTCTCTCTCTCTCAAACATAAGCAAACATTAAAAAATTAAAAAAAAATAAGCCTTTTCTCAATGACTGGTCAGTGCAGGTCCAGAAAAATCTACAAATATTCACTAGGAACACTGTATATATCAGACAGGCCTTTTCACTCCCATCTGAAAAAATTCTAGATAAGATGGGCAAGTAGCACCAATACCGAAAGCCACTTAAGCCTCCAATTAAGTGTTGAGCCAGGAATCCCACCACTGCTTAAGGACAACTCAGACAGGCACTGGCGGCAGTCAAATTTGTTTGCTGCATCAGCCTGAGAAAGTGATAAGAAGCCAAGTGATAATCCACATCTAGCAACCAGAGTGAATTTGAGAAATGGGAGGGTTTGGCAGAGGGAAGTCGTTGGGGCCCTGGCACCCTCATATGTTTGTTACATGGCAGCTACTTGGGGTGGCTCGGTCCTTAGTGTTTTGAATCACATGCAAATGTAACCTTTATCTGCTGCCATCACAGACTGGCTCTGCTTTTTCACTTGCCAGTTTTGCCTCCTCACTTTCAGATGTCCCTGCTTCTATTTTCTAACGGAGTAAAACAGTCATCGACACCAAAACCAGATCTACTCGTTGCAATTTGTTTCCCTCTACACTCAGAGGTGCCAAAAGCAGCATTTGCTTCCATCTAAACTAGCCTCGAGTCCCTGGATATTGCCAGCTGGTGCTCGCAGAATTACTTTCTCACACTATGAAGTTCCTCTGGCTATCAGGGCATTTCGAGTTGTCCCAGGCTTCCAGATGAATTGTGAGAAATTGGCAGAGGGACCAGTGGTATCGAAACCAGAGGAGCAAAAAGGGTTGGTGCCAGGCCAAGTTCAAATGGAAATAGTCATTCTCCTTTTGGGTCAATGAAACCAAGTTTGTGCAAAGCATTCAGAGGAAGACTTCCTTCACTGTATCACCCGACACGTATTTACTGGGTGCGTTATCCTGGGCGCAGCATGCACTGGGAGTCTCCTCCTCTGCAAGAAACATGGAACTAAGTAAGTTGGAAAAGTAAGTATATCTATTTCAAAGGCAAAAGCAAAACTAATTTAAGACATCTTAGAATTCTGGTATTCGTAGGAAGAAATGCAAATGGGTTCTAGTCCCCGTTTGTAAGAAAATGTATCCATCCCATGCTGTACTGAAAATGGCTTGTACTGTGGGTAGATACAGTGATGGCCACCCGCAGACGAACCATGACTTCAGGTGTGGGGCATCTGGAAGAGAAAGTTCTTTGAAGAGGGAGAAATTCAGAGGTGCTGAGTGAAAAAGTTCCTTCGCTCTCGGATTATATCTGACTCAATTCCGTTTGTCCCAACTCATTTTTACGGCAGGTTGTTAATTTAGGCAAGGCTTGTCTATTGCATTCTTTCAGGAAGAGTATGGGAAAAGGGAAGAACTGGCCACCAAAGCCATTGAGGAAAGTGGTCTGTCTTTGGAGGACTTCCTTCAGGCTAACCTTCGTGGAGTCTGGTCAGAACCATAGATGCCTTTCCTGGGATGTTCAACCTCTTTGCTCTCTGAGACATACCCGAGATGTCACTCTGTGTAACCACAGTTACACAACAGCAGAGGGATCTGACAGTCAGTCCAAAAAACATAGACATCCCTAAAGTCAGCCTGTGAACTTGAGCAAATAACTTCAAAGTTCTTTGGCTTTACAGGCACAGATGTAGTTGTATCTATTTTTTGGATTAACACTTGCTTAAGCCCCTCCTGCCGTATGAGAAGGAAAGCAGATAATTTTACCTTCTTTCCCCACTCCAAAATTTTCAACACCATGAGGCATTATATAGTCACAAGGAAGGACATTGGCATCCATTGGGTGAATTCACGCTGATGTCCACTCAGTGGCGTGTAATGGATGAAAGAATGGTGTCTATGGCCTGACTTCCTGGGGTTAGAGCCAACTTCACCATTCACTAGCTATATGGCCTTGGACACGTTATTTAACTCTTCTGTGCCCAGTTGTCCTCAATGGTGACATACAGATAAAAATAATGCATTTTTATTGGGTCATCGTGAGGCTTAAATAAGTTAATCTTCCTAGGCTGTTATAACAAAGTACCATAGACTGGGTGGCTTAACCAACAGACATTTCTTTCTCACAGGTCTGGAGGCTGAGAAGTCCAAGATCAAGGTGCGGGGAGTTCTGGTGTCTGGTAAGAACCCTCTTCTTGGTTTTGTAGACAGTCTCATACTTGCTGTGTCCTCATACGGGATAGAGAGAGAGAGAGAGAGAGAGAGCAAGAGCTGGTCACTCTCTTTTTAAAAGGACATTACCCATCATTGGGGCCCTACCTTCATGACTCATCTAAATCTAATTACTGCCCCCAAATCCTACTCCCTAATACTATCTCATTGGAGATTAAGACTTCAACATAGGAATTTGGGGAGCACACACACATTCAGCCCATAACAAGCCATAAATTGTTTAGATGAGTGTTTGTGTAGACTAGACATTCCATGAAGAGTGGTTCTTCTTATTACCATCTCCTTTGCTTCTCCCTGCCACAAAGCGTCATAGCGTCCCATAGTGTCACAGTATCACCATTGAGAGTCGTGTTTTTGGCAGTCAGAGGCTGCTATCCTCTCTGCAGTGAGGTCTTGTTGGTATAGCTCTGCGGTGGGAAGCCTCCAAGAAGACCCACACTGACTCCTGCCTTCTGGCATTCATCCCCTTGTGTAGTCCCCTACCCTTGAGTGTGGGATGGACCCAGTGACTCACTTTTAATGATACGAATATGAGAAGTGAGAGCATGGCACTTCTGAGAAAGTTAAATTACAAAATGACTCTGGTGCCACATTGTGGAGAGGTCCCTAAAGCAAGGAACTGAGGTCTACTATGACCAATGTGAATGAGCTTGGAAGCAGCCCTCTTGACCCTCCAGTGGAACCTTCACATGAGGCCACAGCCAAGCTGCCATCTTGACTATGACCTTATGAGAGACCATGAGCTGGAGGTACCCAGCAGATTCATGACCCACAAACACCAAGTGACGGTAAGTGTTTGTTGTTTTCAGCCATTAATTTTGGGGTTAATTTGTTAAGCAGAAATAGGTAAGCAAAAAGTAGACTGTCAGTCTTCTGAGGGCAGATAAGTGCCAGACGCATCTTCTCAGGTTGCTCTTGCTTGGGCTTCTGGTGAGTTCTCGTGCTTGACTCTTTCCCCAGGTTCCAAGCACTGGAACAAGGGGTTTGGTTCAGAGGTGCTCCTTACATCAGCGTCACTGAAGAAATCAACACTTTTATATGGCAACGTAGGTCCTTATCTTGAATCCTTTTCTTCAGCTTGGACTCCCACTTTTCTCAGGCAAATTGTATTTCCGGGACTTCACTGTCCTGCCCTGTCTCTGGGACCCGGTTGAGGCCACCTTGGTCTAACACACAGGACTCCCTCAGTTCCAATCTTGAGACGTGTGGGTGATTTGGATTCTATTCTTCCCACAAGGAGGACAACCCCAAATCAGTCTCAACAAGTTTTCTTACACTGTAATTCCAAGGAACGCCAACCCCAAATCAGGCACAAGTTTTCTTACGCTGAAATTCCAGAGCTGAGAAGAGTGACTTGGGTTGGCAATCCTTCCAAAGATCTTAGGGTATGCTTTTGTTTGCCTTACCGCTTCTATGGTTTCTTTTCGTTTCTTTTGATTTTTGCCTTCTTTTGGACTTATTTTATTATTCCTTTTATTTCTTCTGTTAGTTTGAAACTTATACACTATTTTACTGTTGGTTACTTTAGAATTACTAGTGGCTACCCTAGAAATTTAGCATGTAGACTTGACCTATCAAAGTCTAATATTAATTAATCATTTTACCCACCTCTGTATATATAAAAGGAACTTAGAACACTTTGCTTTCTTTTAATCCTCTCTTGAGTTTTATTTGTTCATATATATATGTGTGTGTGTGTGTATATATATACATATATACATATATCCAAACAAGACTTTATTATTGTTTTGTACCATCAATGCTCATTTAGGCTTATTTTTATGTTTATTGTTTTTGTTGTTCTTTTTTTCTTTCTGCGTCTCCAAACTTCTGCTTTCTCTTTGCCCAGAGAATATCCTTTAGGATTTTTTTTTAGTATGATCTCCAGGGGGCAGATCCTCTCATTTTTGCATGTCTGAAAATGTCCGTAGTACAACTTTGTCCTTGAAGGAATTTCCAGTCAACATAGAATTCTAGGGTGCCAGTTCTTTCTGTTTGGTATTTTTAAGGTGTTCTGATTTCTGACATTGCTAGAGAGGCGGGCTATATAGTCCATCGTTCCTTTGAAGATGGTGTATCTTTTATCTCTGCTTCTAAGATTTTCTCCTTATCTTTAGTTTTCTGCAATTTTCCTATAATACATCTCTGTTTGGGTTTCTTTTTTATGTATTCCACCTGGGGCTTCTGGGCTCCTTAAATCCATAGATTGATTTGTTTCATTGGTTTTGAAAAATCCCATCATTATCTTTTCTACTGTGCCTACGTTGTTGTCTTTCTCTCCTTCTGGGATCTCAATCAGCTCTATGTTAGAACTTGTTACTGAATTTCCCACATGTCTTATCCACTCTTCTTGAATTTCATCCCTTCTGTCACTCCGTCCCTTTCTCTTGACAGAATTTTCTGGCCTGTGTGCAGTTTACTAATTCTCTCTCTCTCTCTTCAATTGTGTATAATCTTTTGTTAAACATATTTATTTAAATTGGTGAATTTCTTTTTTTTTTTTAAATTTTTTTTTTTTCAACGTTTATTTATTTTTGGGACAGAGAGAGACAGAGCATGAACGGGGGAGGGGCAGAGAGAGAGGGACACACAGAATCGGAAACAGGCTCCAGGCTTTGAGCCATCAGCCCAGAGCCTGACGCGGGGCTCGAACTCCCGGACCGGGAGATCGTGACCTGGCTGAAGTCGGACGCTTAACCGACTGCGCCACCCAGGCGCCCCTAAATTGGTGAATTTCTAAGGTAACCATTAAAATAGACAGTAAGACAGTGTATAAACATCAAACTAATTAAATTCTTAAGTTTGATTATGTTTTTCAGTTGTAGAATTTGGAGGGATTTGTTTTCAACCATGAAGTGTTCTTGTTGTGTTTGAATTTAAGGAGCATTGGAATAGAGTTGTTCAGGAGGGTTTAGGTCCAGAAAAATTTCAGAAGATGGGAGGGAATTTGGGAGCTAGTGCAAGTTCTGACAGCTGGGAAAGGAAGTCCCAAGAGGCCAGTGAAAGGAGGAAAGAACAGGAAAATGGGGCTCAAATCCATCATCTCAGAGAGCCATCCCGAGCAGGACTCCTAAGCATTATTGATGAACTCTGAACCCAAGGGTGATCCACTCTTTACTATATTATAGGCTGCCTGTTGAGGGTCATAGGTCTGGCGATTGGAACTAAATGTATTAGTTTTCCTAGAAAATAGGAAAAAATCCCACAGCTGAAAATAATCCTTAATTGAGACAAGAAAGCTAAAACTCCTTGCTAAACAATGACATAGGCTGATGAAAGTTTTGTATAGAAAAGTCATCATAGAAGTAATATTTTAGTAGTATTCTTTCTAAGTGCAGCATTTTGCATACATTTGCAATTATTTTGCCTTTAGTAACTCTCACGATAAACACAAATGCACTAAGAAAAGAAGGAAGGCAGAAAATATTGTAAATCTAGAATGAGAAATTGGAATTAAATTTATAATTTTAAACTCTCCTTATTGATGTGAAGCTTGTAATCAATTTTTTGTGTTGTTAGAGTTTGGGGTATTTTGTAATTTTCTAACCGGCCCAAATGCTTTCAGGGCTTTCCCACTAAGAAAACAACATATTTAATTCATGTTATTTCTTCTATTCATTGCTAACACGTTTCAAAGATTAATATAAAAAAAAAAACCCAGAGTCATTATATTATAGAAATGCAAATATAGTTCAATTACTGTATCTCCATTTTTGGAGAAAATCTACTTTGCTAAAAATGGCAACGAACCTTCTCTCTACTCTGATAGAACCTAAGAAGTTAGCAGTGGCAGAACTCTGAGGGTCAGAAGAATTTCTCTTTGCTGAATTGCTGGTGGGGGCAGCATCTGAGGTGGGGTTGGGCAATGGGACGGTGTTACCGAAGCTTCTGTAATTCTATAGCAGCAACAGGGACAGCTGTAATGATCGTGCCCGAGGCCACCACAGCAGATGGCCTAAAAGACAGACAGTCGGTGGCTCTGGAGTGGCAGCCATGTTTAGCTTAGTTATAAGTCCTGTGTGGGCAGGACAGATTCCAGCAATCAGAATGATACTTGGGAGTGAAGAGACCTGGTTTCTTCTTCGGGTTCTGTCACCAACCAGTTATGGAGCCTTGGATAACTTGTCAATCACTCAAGGCACCAATATCCACATCTCTGAAGTGAGCGTGTTGGAATAAATGTTTTCTAATATTTTTTTTCCCAGCTCTATAGTTCTCTGATATGATCAATGTGTTCTCATGCCTAATATGGTTCCTTCCTCTGGGAAATTTAAAAATTTTATACTGCAAGGTATTTTAAGCATAGTGAAAAGTAGAAAAAAAATTTATAATAATTCCCTAAATATTCCTCACCTGCATTCAATAGCTATTAACATTTTGCTACATTTGTTTTATTTATTTGTGCTTAATTTTTAAAAATTATGGATGTCTTGGGCACCTGGGTGGCTGAGTCAGTTAAGCCTCCAACTTCGGCTCAGGTCATGATCTCACAGTTCATGAGTTCAAGCTTCGTGTCGGGCTCTGTGCTGACAGCTCAGAGCCTGGAGCCTGCTTCGGATTCTGTGTCTCCCTCTTTCTCTCTACCCTCCACTGCTCATGCTCTCTTTCTCAAAAACAAAGTAAACATTAAAAGAAAGAAATAAAATAAAATTATGGACGTCTTGATATTCACCTCTAAATAATACAGACTTTTGCTGATATAACCACAGTACTATCATCACAACTAATAAAATTAATAACAGCTCTTTGACATTGCCTAATACCCAGTCTGCGGTCAAAGTTCCCCAGTTGTTCCCAAGATAGTATTTACCTTTGGTTTACTTGAACATTTCGTTGGACGGCTATGCTTTACAATTCTCTTTTAATACAAAGTAGTCTCCTCCACCTTTCTTCATGACATTAACTCGTTGAAGAAAATAAAAATTTTGATGACAGTAAGCTATTAGCTGGCATCCTCTTTGTTAATAGTGATACATGTTGTGCTGCCTTGCGTTGGTTTATAAGCACCATTTAACTCTAAGTCCCCTCTCCAGTAAGCCTGCTCTCAGTAAGAAACAAAACAGAACAAAACTGACATCTTTGGCTCAGACAGCTGTGACTCAAATCAACCAGCTCCTGTCCCCAGACTCTGGGGTCACAATTCTTCAGGGAGTCAGACTGAGGTGCAAGGTCAGTCAGTGGCTGATCACTGCAAAAGGAGACAGAAAAAAAATGTTTTCCTCGCAGAATGGAGAGAAATTTAATGGAGGACATTAAATCTGCAATATATATGAGCATTTCTATTTTATTAGATACAAGCTTAGAGTTTCTTCAGTCCTAGGGGAATTCCTAAAAACATTCAGCTACCTTTTTCCATTACAGAAGCTATAATTTTTACTATGCTTCTTAAGAATATTTTAACCAGAAGCTATAATGCTTTTATTTTTATTGAACACAGGGAAGATGAGATTTTGGGGGAACTCTACATTTTGATCAAAACATTTGGAACGAGGTCGCTCATTATACAAGAATTGCATTAGTGGTATTTACTTGAACACTTTATAAGTCCCATATTTAGCATTAGCCATCAATTGAACATTTGAATCTTTAATGCTAGCTATATATACAGTCTGTTTACATTCTTCTTTTTCTTCTGCCATTCTACCCATAATTTGTATATATATTTTTTTCCCACTAGTAGTGTCCTGGCTATGACTTTGTCCTTCAAACAGCTGATCTCCCAGACTCATGATTAATGATTTTTTTTTTATGATTAATGATTTTTAAATTCGATTATGCTTTTCAAAACTTGATGAAAACAGCTAAGCATACACAGCAATACAGATTAGTCTTGTTCATCTATCTTCATTTAAAAAGTAATATAAACACATGATAGAAAATTAATTCTTCTGGCATACATATAGAAGCAGAAAAGGACCATCAGTAATCTGATTATCTGAAGTCATCGCTGCTAATATGGTAACATCTTGTTCTCACGTTTAAGCATTTCAAACGTTTACATGCAAAAGTGTAGAGCGTTACATACATGTAATTATTATAGAAAACCTCTAGGCGTGGGCGCTGTAATAGGTACTTGTGATATTGACCTACCGTTGCATCATTTACCTACATTTCTGGGTTTCTTTCTTTCACATATGTGGCAGAACTGCAATTCTCTGTCCCCTGAAGTTGGGCATAGGCATGAGGCATTGCAGACAGAAACTTACAATCAGATTCATGATTTGCTCATTTCCTACCCTCTGCCATGGTGGCAGGTGATGTTACAGACCACAGAGGCTTTGTCAGCCCGCCTGCCCAGTCAAGGATGGTCTGGAGCACAGACCCCACGCAACCCTTGCTGGACTCGAGATGTGAGCAAGAAATAGACTTTTGTCTTTTTAAGCCCATGGGAATTCGGGGGTGTTTCTTACTAGCATAGTTTACTGCTAAAGTTTTCACATATGTTATCTAATTGAACTATCAGAGTGATCCTAAGAGGTAGCTGTCACCATCCCCATTCAGCAGATGAGGAAACTGAGGCTCAAAGAGTTTAGACAACCTGCCATATGTCACACAGGGAATGAATGGAGGAGCCAGAATCACACACAGGTCTTTGTAAAACTCCTCCCCACCCCCGCATCTGACTGTAGCAAAACACTGTTTACATTTGGTTTGAAACTCTTCAAACATGTTTGTATAGGCTGCATAGTATTTGACCATACTCATGCCCCGTGATCTGTTTAAGCATTCCCCAAGTTGTTGGATATTTATATTTCTCTGAAGTCTCGTTATTAGGTGAATGTTGTAACAGACGGTTTGTACGAAATGTTGTGCCTGAACTGCTTCCTGGGAGGTAGGATCTGACTCACACTCAGGTTTCAGGAGCCAGGGGATGAAGGTGGGAAAGTATAGCGCTAGTCTTGCAGCCACTGGCCATGAAGTGAAGACATTGCTGCCAGAGGCAAATAAGAATCAAGGGCTAAAGGAACTGGGGCGCCTGGGTGGATCAGTCGATTCTTGATTGCGGCTCACATCATGATCTCACAGGTTGTGGGATCAAGCCCCCCGCAGGACTCTGCGCGGTCAACTTGGGATTCCCTCTCTGCCCCTCCCTTTTGTGCGCACTCTTTCTCTCAAAATAAGTGAATAAACTGAAAAAAAAAAACTTAAAAAAAAAAGAACTAAGCAGGCTGCCAAATCAAGCATCATTCCAAAAAAAGATTGCGAAGTGCTCAGTCCAGACCCACGGCGACGGAGCTCCAATGGAGATGGTGAGACAAAGGAAGCAGGGACAGGAAGAGAGATAATCAAGGCATTCTGCAGACATTCTCTGGAAAGGTGCTGGAAAATAGAGGCAGGGGATGGCACAGAGTAGCTGTCAGCTCTTCTTTAGCACTTTCTGCGTGTCCACTGTTGTTTTAGCCAGTTCCGGCTGCGATAATCAACCCCACACACTGGATGGCTTCAAGAACAGGCATTTATTTGTCACAGTTCTGCAGGCTAGAAGCCCAAGATTGAGGTGCTGGCAGATCTGGTGTCCGATGAGGTCCTCTTCCTGATTTGCAGATGGCTGTCTTCCTGTTGTGTCCCCGCATGGTGGAGAGAGAGGTCTTGTGTCTCTTCCTCTGTTATAAGAGCATTCATCCCAGCATAATGCCTCCACCCTCGTGACCTAATCTGACCCTAATTGTGTCCCAAAGGCCTCACCTCCAAAAGCCATCACATCGGAGATTAAGGCTTGAAGATGTGGATTTTAGGGGGGACACAAGCAGACGTTGTGCCAGGAACCATGCATGGATTACTCATTTATCCCTACACTACAGAGTACTTTCTGTAGATAAGGAAACGTGACGGTTAATTTAAAAAAAAATTGTTTTAATTTTTATTTACTTTTGAGAGAGAGTGAGGGAACTTGTGTGAACAGGGGAGGGGCAGAGAGAGGAAGACGGAGGATGCGAAGCAGACTCTGCATTGACAGCAGACAGTCTGACGCGAGGCTCGAATTCATGAACTACGAGATCATGATCTGAGCCAAAGTCAGACGCTCAACTGCCAGAGCCCCCCAGCTGCCCCTGTGATGGTTAATTTTATGTGTCCACTTGACTGGGTCAAATTGGCATGGTGTGCTCAGATTAAACACTATTTCTTTTTTTTTAACGTTTATTTTTATTTTTATTTTTGAGAAAGAGAGAGACAGAGCATGAACAGGGGAGGGTCAGAGAGAGAGGGAGACACAGAATCCGAAGCAGGCTCCAGGCTCTGAGCTGTCAGCACAGAGCCTGACGCAGGGCTCGAACTTAAGGACCACGAGATCGTGACCTGAGCCGAAGTCAGACACTCAACCAACTGAGCCACCCAGGCGCCCCTTAAACACTATTTCTATGTGTGTCTGTCAGGGTATTTCTGAATAAGATTAGCATTTGAATCAGTAGACTGAGTGAAGTAGATTGCCCTCTTCAGCGTCGGTGGGCATCATCCAATCCATCGAGGGCCTGAATAGAACAAAAAGCGAAAGGGAGGATTGGTCCATTTCTTGCCTCCCTATTGAGCTGGACACTGGTTTTTCTCTTGCCATGGGACTAGGATTTACACCATGTGGCTCTCAGGTCTTCAGACTCAGACTAGAATGACACCACTGGCTTTCCTTGGTCTTTAGCCAGCAGACAGCAGATCACGGGACTTCTCAGCTTCCACAGTTATGTCAGCCAATTCTTCATTTCATATATGAATGGTTTTGTTTATCTGGGGAACTCTGATTAACACAAGGACTGAGGCTCAAAAACAGTTGAGAGACTCCGCTCAAAGTCACATAATAAACAAAAGAATCTGGGATTTGAATCCCTGGCTTGCCAATTCCAAAACGTATGTGCCAAAACTCCACGCTATCCCGCTCAGGGCTTCACCCATGGGTGGGGAGAAGGCTGTGAAGGGCACAGAGCCCATTATAAACTCTTAGATGACTTTTCACATAGTTTCGCAAAGGTAGAGTAAGAGTCCTTGAGATGGAGAAACAGGCTAATAAAAACTATTTTAAAATGTAATGCAAACAAGACAGCACAAACAACACAGACGCATAGAAACAGAAACTATTTTACCAATTCTTACCATTTCCAATGTATTTCATTGAATTCTAGTTTTTTCCAGGTTTGAGTGGAATCCCTTCCCCCCACTTCTTTTTTTCCAAATTCTAAGATTTTAGAACTTTAAAAACTACACCTGTCTCTTTGTCATTAGCACTTTGACTAGTGAAACAAACACCTGGGTCACTACTGGTCAGTGAGGATCCGTATGCAGCTCTATCAACGAGCAATAATCTGCGTTTTTAAAGAAACTAGGCTGACACACGTTTTACAGTCATACTACAACTAACGCTACCTTGTCAAATACATTTAAGTGAACTATACAAGCATCTCAACCGATTTCACGGCTGGTTGATGATTTCAGCTTCTGTACAATGAGGAAGCTTAAGTAGAAGGATGCTGCTTTCAAGAGGAGCCGCTCTGTGCTCTGGGAGCCTCTATCTGCCTCTCTGTGAAGATCAGCCTCTTCACTTCTCACCCCTATCATTCTTGATTCACTTCTCAACATTCCTGAAACCTGTCACCTGGGTCTGAGCTCACCTTGACCTTTAAACCTCTTCCACTCTTATTTTGGTTTCTCCCATTATCCCTGTGGGATCTTCCTTTTACTCATCCATTAAAAAAGAAGGAGGAGGAGGAGAAGAAGAGGAAGAGGAAGAGGAAGAGGAAGAAGAAGAAGAAGAAGAAGAAGAAGGGGAGGAGGGGGAGGAAGAAGAGGAGGAGGAGAAGAAGAAAAAGAAGGAGAAGAAGAAGAAGAAGAAGAAGAAGAAGAAGAAGAAGAAGAAGAAAGGGAGGAGGGGGAGGAAGAGGAGGAGGAGGAGAAGGAGAAAAAGAAGAAGGAGAAGAAGAAGAAGAAGAGGGGGAGGAGGGAGAGGGGGAGAAGGAGGAGGAGAAGGAGAAGGAGAAGAAGAAGAAGAAGAAGAAGGGGAGGAGGGGGAGGGGAGAAGGAGAAGGAGAAGGAGAAGAAGAAGGGGGGAGGAGGAGGAGGAGGAAGAGGAGGAGAAGAAGAAGAAGAAGAAGAAGAAGAAGAAGAAGAAGAAGGGGAGGAGGGGGAGGGGGAGAAGGAGGAGGAGGAGGAGAAGAAGAAGAAGAAGAAGAAGAAGAAGAAGAAGAAGAAGGGGAGGAAGAGGAGGAGGAGGAGAAGATAGATTTTACTTTTTTTTTTTTTTTGGAAACTTAAGGATTTATTCTAACTTTATTTATGAGTTTTAAGTCCTGAGAAGCACCTATTTGAAACTTACGTATTGTTTTATACTTTTTGAATGAGTCCCACTTAACTTTATTTTTTATTTTTTTTTTATGAAATTTATTGACAAATTGGTTTCCATACAACACCCAGTGCTCATCCCAAAAGGTGCCCTCCTCAATACCCATCACCCACCCTCTCCTCCCTCCCACCCAGATTTTACTTTTTAGAGCAGTTTTAGGTGTACAGAAGAACGGAGCAGTGAGTTCCCACAGTATCCCTAGTACCCACAGTACCCCCCCTCAGTACCCACTCCCCAGTTCCCTCTATCATTAACATCTTGCATTAGTGTATCTGATTAATACAACTGATGAACCAACATGGACGCGTTATTATTAACTGAAGTCCATAGTGCACATTAGCGTCTACTCTTGCTGTTGTACATTCTATGGGTTTTGGCAAATGTATAATGACATGTGTCCATCATTACTGTATAATTACAGTGTAATTCATAATAGTTTCGGCGCTTTAAGAATCTCCCGTACTCCATCGATTCCTCCCTCCCTCCACCGTGACCCCTGACAACCACTAAACTTTTTCTTCTGTCCTTAGTCTTGCCCTTTCCAAAATGCCATATCGTCAGAATCATACAGTGGATAGCCTTATACGCCCCTCGTGTATTACTAGTCACACCCTTATTACCTGATGAGGGAAACAAAGGCAAGAAAAATGTAGTTTAAATTAAATTCCCTTACAGCCTCCGCTCATTGGCAGATGTCACGGGCCTGCCGTGTCTAACACTCCCCAGGAGACGTTTATAGCTGCCTTAATGCCTTAATGTTTACACTTCCTTAAAAACTAAAAGCAACTTTATCTTGACAACAGCTAAATCTGCAGGGTCCTGTGAGACCCTGCTTTCAGCATCCAGAAATTCTTTGGAGACCTATGTTATCTATACCTCGCGTTCCTCCACAAACTTGAAAGTATATAGTCAAGTGCTCCTCATAAACCCCGTGCAGCACTTTCTGCCCACGGGTCCTGTCCCCGTGCTTTAATAAAATCACCTTTTCATACCAAAGGCATCTCGAGAATTCTTTCTTAGCCATTTGCTCGCGAACCCGACTTCAAATTTCATCATTACCTACTCACCCCCAACTCACTCCACCAAATTCTCTTTTCTCACTGCGGTAGCTCCTGACCACTTCCGGTCTTTTATGTGCTGCCGAAGCATTGTGTGTGCCCAGCAGAAGTGTGGGCCGCCTGGCACAACCCCGGCTCTGCACAGAGAATGGGTGTACAATTAGTAATATTTATCAGTCCTCACTTGCAGACTAAGGAGTATTGACTTTCTTAAAAATGGTTTTGAAGGGGGTCCCATGGCTCAACTCTAACAAGGATACTCAACTGCTTTTCCTAATGCGAACAATAAGCTGTTAAAGAGGGAATCGATTCTGATTCTGTTCTTAATCATTGTGGAAAGGGAGCCCTCTGGCATCCACGTCTTTGAAATAGAGTAAGAGAACACCAGGAAGCCCGTGTTTGTAATGCTCTACTTTGATGAAATACTTTGGTTGAAGGTTCTCATTGTTTTGATGTAAATATAAAGAGTTACTATTACTACTATGAGCTGAGCCAATGTGGAAAGATTCCTGGGAAAATCAGTGAAAGATGAGTACGTAGATTACTGAGAGGAAGCACACATTCAAGAGGAATCAGCTATGATGAGGGTAAGGAGCATGAAGTGCTCAAGTTGGACAAAAAGGACACAAATGAAATATACGCAAAATTAATCCTTCAGAATTTCTTGAAGTGCCCATAAAATGTTTGCATCGTATGTGGCTTTTAAACCAGTACTTGGGGAGTCTGGGTGATTCGGTCGGTTGAGCGTCCGACTTCAGCTCATGTCATGATCTCATGGTTCGTGAGTTCGAGCCCCGCTTCGGGCTCTGTGCTGAGAGCTCGGAGCCTGGAGCCTGCTTCCGATTCTGTGTCTCCCTCTCTCTCTGTCCCTCCCCCACTCATATTCTGTCTCTCTCTCTCTCAAAAATAAATAAACATTAATAAAATAAAATAAAATAATCCCGTACAGTAATGCAGTAACACAGTGTATGTATTACTAGTGTTTAAAAACACATAAAATGTAACTTTACGATACTATAAATTGCATTATCTAAACTGTTATTTTCTTTCTTTAAAAAAAAAAAATGCCGGGGCGCCTGGGTGGCGCAGTCGGTTAAGCATCCGACTTCAGCCAGGTCACGATCTCACAGTCCATGAGTTCGAGCCCCGCGTCGGGCTCTGGGCTGATGGCTCAGAGCCTGGAGCCTGCTTCCGATTCTGTGTCTCCCTCTCTCTCTGCCCCTCCCCCGTTCATGCTCTGTCTCTCTCTGTCCCAAAAATAAATAAAAAACATTGGAAAAAAAAAATGCCAAGCAATGCCCAATAAATTTATAGAAGTGATATTGGTTGTTAGCTTGAGTTAAATGTTTTTATTATGTTAATGAAGAAATATTTCTCTGCTTCTTTATTTAAAGTTTGTATTGGGGTAGATGTTGAATATTATCTTCTTCTTTTTTTCTTTTTATTTTTTTGCCTCTAACTGATGACGTCTTGGGGTGGTGGGGGTTTGGAGCTCATGGCCAAGAAAGAACTCTTGAAAGACGTCTTTGGTGCAAAAAGGTGATTTTATTATAAAGCAGGGAGACAGAATCCACGGACAGAAAGAGCTGCACTGGGGTTGTGAAGAATGACTGGTTATATAGTGTGGAGTTGGGGGAGCAAAGGCAAATCAGAGGCCTCCAGAAGGACTTTGATATGCTAAAGAGGACTCCTAAGATACCTTGTCAAGCTAAGGTTGTTTTCCCTCCTGTGAAGCATTAACCGTAGGACAGTAGGGGGTTCCTGGAGACATGTTACACTCTGCATTTGCCTCAAGTATTTGTCAATGGGCTGCAGGTTATAAGGAAATTTAATTTTACCTGCCGGTTCCTTTTTGCCTTTGTTCCCCACATCACTATGGAGGGGGGATGTTGGGGCTCCAGGAAACGGAGTCTATGTGTTTCTGGAGATTAGGCTATCGATAATGTTGCCTTTTTCTTGTAATTTACTGATATTTGTAAGCTGATGGAGACTGCAGGACTGTGCAAGACTGTGATCTCTATCAGTTAAACATTTGTTTTCCCCTCTCCTTTGTTCCTGGGCAGTCTGGAGTGCCTGAGGAACATCACATATCCCACCTGGGGCAGAGGGGGGGAGGGTGTCCTACCTTGTACTTTGTCCTCAGCCTTGTCCCCTCATCCTAATGAGACCCCTGTATGGATTTTCTCTTTTTGCTTTATTGATATGATTTATGTCAACAGATTGCCTAACATTAAGTTAGCCTTGCTTTCTTTAGTTAAGCCTTCCTTGACTATGGTCAATCATTCTTTTGAATAATTGCTAAATTTTATTTGCTTATCTTCACAAGAGTTTTCTTTCGAGTGCTGTCATGTTCAGAATTGGAAATCAGAGCACGTTAGCTGCATATAACAAATCGGGAAGCTTTCCATCTTGTTGCCATGTTCTGGAACAGGTTATACCACGGGGAAATCATTTGTTCTTCAAAATTTTGGAAGAACACATTTGAGTATAAGCAACATGTCGTAAATGTTGACACGTATAGTGTTTTCATTATCATTGTAATCTAAATAGTCTGGAATGGTGGTATTCATCTCTGACCAACTTCCGAATTATTTAGAACATCGCATTTTGATGTCCAGGAGTTTGAGAATACTTTTGGTTTGTGTGATTTTGTTGTTGTTGCTAAAGATAATTTTACTGTGTTGTTGTCACAGATTAGAGTCTGTACAATTTCTGTTCCTCTCTTTTTATTTTGGTTTTTGTTCTAACTCGATACAAGACTTTTTGTGCATGCTTGAAAAAGAAGGTATTTTTATGTTTAAGTAGTATTGCTACCATAGCTATTTAATCCGTCTTATTAGGGATATTATTCAAATCCCCTATACTTTGTATACTGATCCATCATAGAGGATTTAGGTCTGAAGTTACCCCCCCCCTTCATTTCTGTTAGTTCTATTTGTATTTGTAGCAGTTTATGCTTTATATGTTTGGGCACAACATTATGAGGCAGAGAATAAGTTTGTGATAGTTATATTTAAATTATGGATTGTATATTTTGCCAATGTAAAATGACTTTTTCCTATATACTCTTCCGATTTGGGTTTCTTTCCATTTTATATTAAAATTTCCGTGGTTTGTATTTGCTCGATATGTCTTTGTCATTTTAAATTTTTTGACTTTTTGTATCTCTTTTGTATTTGTCTCTTATAAGCAGCATATAATTGGCCTTTATTTTGCGACATAGTTTTATATTTTTTGTCATTTAGTAGAAAAGTGTACCTATTTACATTTGTTGTCATGTCTCATATGTGTGGGCTTACGATTGCCATCTTGGTTTACACTCTATATTAATGGTTTTGAGTGTTTTTCATTCTTTTTGACGTTTTATATACATTATTTTTGTTTTTTTGCTTATTTTTCATACCATGTTTATTTACAGGAGTTATTTTTGCCTTTTCTTTGTTCCATAATGACAAAGAAGTTATATACTTAAAATATTTTATTCTATTATTGGTTGCCTTTAAGTTTTTAAAAATAATCATATTTAAAACTACTTTTCCTAAAGTCAAAGAAAACTTGGAAGAGTTGATTTCCAGACACATACGAGATGAGGAATTTTCGTATTATATTTTTATCACCAGTACCTCTACTCTTCTTCATTCTACCTCTCAAATTTTATTTATATATTGTGGGGTTTTTAGACTCAAGTGGTTATATTATATTATGAATCATCTCTTTAAAAAATTTTTACCTTTGGGGCGCCTGGGTGGCGCAGTCGGTTAAGCGTCCGACTTCAGCCAGGTCACGATCTCGCGGTCCGGGAGTTCGAGCCCCGCGTCGGGCTCTGGGCTGATGGCTCGGAGCCTGGAGCCTGTTTCCGATTCTGTGTCTCCCTCTCTCTCTGCCCCTCCCCCGTTCATGCTCTGTCTCTCTCTGTCCCAAAAATAAATAAACGTTGGAAAAAAAAATTTTTTTACCCTTGTATTAATTATTATAATTTAATTCACGTGTCTATGACTTGGTTTCAGGCCTTAGTGGCCTTTTTTTATGCTACTTTATTTCCTTTTATGAGTTAATATAGGCGAGTTGTTGCTATGTCCTTCTGAGTAAATTCTCTGCCAATATATGGGTGGTATACTTTTTGATCCCTTGTAGATGTGAAAATGTCTTTCTCTTGTTCTTACCAGTGCAGAATTCTGGAATCACAATATTTTACCTGAAAATTCCATAGATGTTGCTTCACTGTCTTACAAGTGTCTAGTGTTGCAAAGAGATCATCTTGATTTTCATTCCTTTGAATGTGATTTTTTTTTTCATCTGGATGCCATTTGGAGATGGTATTTGACCTTAAAGCTTTTTGGTTTTTTTTTTATTTGTTAGAATCTCTTTGATCTTGACCTTGTAGACATGAGCTCTTTTTACCCACAGACACAGGTTTACTTCAGTTTAGGTCAATTTTTTTCTGTAGTTGTTTTGTTTTGTTTTAAATTATTATTGTTCTATTCTGTTCTTTTGTATCTTGTAAAACCTTGTTTTTCAGGTCTCAGACTTTGTATCCTATTCATTATTTCTCATTTCTTCTGTGTTGTTAGAGAATTTCTCAAGCTCATCTTCTACTTCACCAGTTACAACTTCTATAGTCTTGGGGCGCCTGGGTGGCTCAGTCAGTTGAGTATCCGACTTTGGCTCAGGTCATGATCTTGCAGTTTGTGAGTTCCAGCCCCGCATCGGGCTCTGTGCTGACAGCTCAGAGCCTGGAACTTGCTTCGGATTCTGTGTCTCCCTCTCTGCCCCTCCCTCACTTATGCTCCATCTCAAAAATAAATATAAACATTAAAAAAACTTTTTTAGGACTTCTGTAGCCTCTACAACTACTCAATATTACACTGAATCTCTGAATTCTGAAATTGTAATTCCCATCACCTTTCTCTTTCCTGATCTCGAATAATTTCCTTCCGATGAACACCCACTTGAATCTCATACTTACAGTGCCCTTTTGAAATGGAGAATGAAGATGACACAATTTCTTTAAAATATCTGTTTCTAATAATAACCGTGAGTTTCAGAAGGTGACGTTAGTTCCTCTTGTTATAAAATACGAAGGTTTCAATGGCTTCTGTTTATTCTCCCTTCAGGAGGGAGGTCGAGGTTTGCCCAAGACTGGCTTCAAGAGTTAGGATTTCATGGCTTTATGTAAGAATGAAGAGTTCAATTTCTTTCTCAATCCTTCAGTTTTAGTGGAAAGCAGACAAGACAGCCGAGCTTCCCTCTCTGTATTGTTGTTGCTTCTTTTTTTTTCACTGCGATTTCTTGTTGCCACGCCATCAACCCTGCTCAGTGTCAGTCATTGCACAGTGGCTAGAAGCCTGAGCCAGGGCTGGGTGGGAGGCATCTTAGCATGGAGCCTTTCCATGCTGAATCCCCAGTGGAGCAGTGCCTCTGGTGTGTGTCCCCCTTGTGTGCCTTCTCTGTGGCTCCAGCTCTGGAGGATGTCCCACGGGTGCTGGCTGGTAGAGTGGAAGTATTTCACTCAACTATTCAATACTACACTTAATATCGCACGTTGAAGGTAATATACCTCCATCTCCCTTCACAGCGCATCAGTACCTGTCTTCATTTCTTCGCTTCCTAGGATTTTAATACAGTCTTCCTCCTCTCTCCCTCTTATTTTCTTTTTTTAATTTTTTTTATTAAGTTTATTTATTTATTTTAATGTTTATTTATTTTTAGAGAGACAGAGACAGAATGCTAGTGGGTTAGGGGCAGAGAGAGAGGGACAACACAGAATCGGAAGCAGGCTTCAGGCTCCAAGCTGTCAGCACAGAGCCTGATGCGGGGCCTGAGATCACGAACCATGAGATCATGCCCTGGGCCGAAGTTGGACACTTCACCGACTGAGCCACCCAGGCGCCCCTCTCCCTCTTATTTTCTAGACATGCAACAGAATACTAGATGGCTCTTTCTTTTCATCAAGTCCCATCTTGCTGTATCTAAATGATTTCTTCAATGCTCCTGGCATATATATAACGTTTTCTTGAACTGCAGCACTGATATCTGCTCATAATCTTTATAATCGCTTCAGTAAGAATGGAGAAGGAACAATTTGATGTTTGTACCCAACATCGTGGCTCATACATACCTATACATACCTCTAACTCGAGGGCAGAGCTCCCGCCTTAGGTTTTCTTACATTTCCCACAGAGAAACCGATGCTTTGCATATCATTTATATTTTATAAACTTTGGATGAATTGGATTGAATTTTAATGCAATCTCCTCCACTTTCCTACTTCCAAACCCAGGCTTTATATACCAATATTTTTCCTGGCAGGGATTCTTCTAAAATAAGAATGGAGCCTCTAGTTTTCTTTTTCAGTTTCACGAATTAAAAAGGTGATATTACAGCACCAGACAAAAGAAATGTCCTCTAAAGTATTTAATAAAATAATTGCACTAATATGCCTGGATCTGTGTCATTGCAAGTGAACTCCATGCTTCATTGCTTTCGAACTGGGTGAATTACTTGGGGGTGCTCATAGACCGAAAATGAAAACGATAGCTTTTTTTTTTTTTTTCTGACGGCTCCTGCCTCCGTCTGAATATTCAGCTTGTACCCAGAGACTGAGACAATAGGAAAACACTGTTTAAATCTCTCCTGAAGTGTTCAAGTAGATATAGTTCCGCTAGCTGTTGTGAACGCCAAAACTAAGACGCTGAATTAGTCGAGTGAGTCACCTGTGAAGGCTCTGAGAATGTGATCTGACTAAAGATGGCAAGGTGTGGGAAAGACATCATTTGTAACCCACTTCTCAGCTCTATTCCCTACCCCCTCCTCATGATTGACAGCCATGTGGTCGTATAGATTAGTGGTTTGACACCCGCTTTGTGGAGAGGCAGTGACAGAGGAGGGAAGGCCATGGCTTAGGCAGCTCGGCTGCCATAACGAAGTATTACAGACTGGATTTTCTTAAAGAACAAAAGTGTATTTTTTTTCCATTCTGGATGCTGGGAAGTTCAAGATCAAGGTAGTAACAGAGTTCAGTTCTTGGTGAAAGTTCTCTTCCAGGCTTATGACCTTGCCTTGTCAGTCCTCACATGGCCTCTCCCGTGCGTTTGCGGGTGGGGGGGACAGCAAGACCGCAAGCTCTCTGGTGTCTCTTTTTATAAAGAGACCATCTTGGGGCGCCTGGGTGGCGCAGTCGGTTAAGCGTCCGACTTCAGCCAGGTCACGATCTCGCGGTCCGTGAGTTCGAGCCCCGCATCGGGCTCTGGGCTGATGGCTCAGAGCCTGGAGCCTGTTTCAGATTCTGTGTCTCCCTCTCTCTCTGCCCCTCCCCCGTTCATGCTCTGTCTCTCTCTGTCCCAAAAATAAATAAAAACATTAAAAAAAAAAATTTTAAAGAGACCATCTTTATGACCTAGTCTAACCTTAACTACCTCCTGATAGGCCCTCTCTCTAGATACAGTCACAGTGGGGGTCAACACATGCATTTTGGGGGACAGAATTCAGTTCACAGCAGGGTAGGCTGGGGGTATGGGTGTATGTGGAGAGATTTGGACCAGCAATCAGAAAGTCCTTGTTTCCTCTGGTTGCTATGTGAATTCGGCAAGTCATTCAACATTTTGAATCTTAAGGATCTCATCTGAGGGACTTGCGTGAGAAACGTATAAGCTTGACCCTCCAGGGTTTTATAGTTTATACTAACATCAGACACATTCCAGTCTGTCTAGTAGTGTCACTGGCCTGTCATCACATATGCTTGCTACCTTGACAGCCATTATTCCTTTGTCCATGGACATCACTGTGTCCGGAAAGACTTTCTGCTACCAGACTATCAAATGAGATCCCTCCCCCACCCCCAGTTCTCCAGAATACCTCATATTCATCCTTTTAGTCAAATAGTGTACACTTTTTTTTAACTGCTTTGTTCCAGGTGCCGTTCTAGGTGCTGGGGATGGCCCAGCATGGTGCTCGGATGAACCCTGCATCCTAGTAAGCATGCACGGATAAAAGGGACAATAAACAAATATATGCGGTATGTCAGATGGTCGCAGGTGTTATGGAGAAGGATAAAGCAGGGTAAGGTGGCAGGATGCCTGGCCAGGCAGAGGGTTGGAGGGTTGTTATTTGTTACCAAATGGTGAGGAAAGGGCTCGTGAGATGATGCAGAGAATGTGAGCGAGGCAAGCACATATGGGGGAGAGGGTTTCGGGTGGGCACGGCGGTAATGCCTGGAGAAGAACGAGCACAGAGGGAGAGTGAAAAGAAATCAGATGGGCAAGGTGGGGCGGACTAGCTCGTGTGGGGCCCCGAGTCTCCCTGACTTTGTGAAGTTTTCCCAAACCTCAAGTGATTGTATTGTCTCTCTGACCGGAGTTTATGCTACTATTTGTGGGAGACCGATTTAGTTAGGAGTTCACTCTCTTACACTGAATGCAGAACCTTCTGCATTTATATCCTTTAAGTGTAAATTGAATGAGGCAACTAGTGCCTAAACCACTTTTCCGTATGAGGTCAGCCTTTGATAGCATGGTGTAAAGGAAACTGGAATTTTCTGTGAGTTTTTGGGAAAAGAGGAGGCTTGGGTGGGTTCTCACCCCTCATCTTTTTTTTCTTTTTTGCCTACCAGAGAGACATGCAATCTAGTTCACTGTTGCCTCTTCTAGATCTGTAAAGCTCTCCTAAAATATAATTTTAACAATAGTTCTCTCGAAGACAAAATCTGTCTTCTTCCCATTAACAATGGTTTGTATGATTTGATTTACTTTGTATTAATTGTGTAAGAAAAGCATAATTTGTTGACAAATAAATCAGAAATGGCAAAGTTGTTTTGGTTTGGGAACGGAATGTGTACTAACATGTATACTAAAATGTAATTACTTACTGATGCTTTAAAAATTGACAAAAACTGTCTTCTTGACCAAGGGTTAAAAAAACAACTGTTTTATTTTTTGTTTCTACATGATGAGACAGGAGATGTTAGGTTGTTGTGTCTCACTTACGGTCTTAGATAACATTGTGTGTTATTCTTATCCAATAAATGGTCAATTTAAATATACTCATTACTATATTTCTTCTTTTTACTTTTTTTTTGAAAAAAAAATTTCAATCAGCTGCAAACTGTAATTTAAACAAGCCACAGATCTGGTGAGGATCAATTTGAGATTAGATTGCAGAATCGTTATCATTTTTATTCTTCTCATAACTTGAATTTTGACATTGTATTTTTTTTTTTTTGCTTTCTTTAATAAGTGGTCCATTATGTATACAAAAACTCTAAGACTACGATTTAAAGTAATTCAAACAGGGGTCCTTGGGTGGCTCAGTCAGTTAAGCATCTGACTTCGGCTCTGGTCACGATCTCACAGTTCCTAAGTTCGAGCCCCACACCTGGCTTTGTGCTTTGGATCCTGTGTCTCCCTCTCTCTCTGTCCCTCCCCAACTCACACTCTGTCTCTTTCTCAAAAATAAAATAAAATGTTCGGGGCGCCTGGGTGGCGCAGTCAGTTAAGCATCCGACTTCAGCCAGGTCACGATCTCGCGGTCCGTGAGTTCGAGCCCCGCGTCGGGCTCTGGGCTGATGACTCAGAGCCTGGAGCCTGTTTCCGATTCTGTGTCTCCCTCTCTCTCTGCCCCTCCCCCGTTCATGCTCTGTCTCTCTCTGTCCCAAAAATAAATAAACGTTAAAAAAGTTTAAAAAAAAAATCTATTAAAAAATAAATAAATAAAATAAAATAAAATAAAATGTTAAAAAAAAAAAGTAATTCAAACCATCTTGGCTAGTAAGATTCAGTTGAGTGATAATATGGGTGAGATATGAGTTTGTTCACTTTGAAATTCACTGGCCACAGCACACCTGCTCCCTTGATATGAAATGAGAAGTTAGCAAAGTGTTCCCTTTAAAGGGGAAAAATATTTAAAATCATTGATTTATTTTTTGCTTAGTTTTGAGAAATTTTCCTACTCTATTAACTGACTGATAAAACTGGAAAGGAACAGGTGGCACTGTTGTGAATGACATGACCTTTCCAGAACCCTTCCATCAAATCCCTAAGTGTTCTCAAACCACCAGCTGGGCAGAGCCACTAGAATGATAAAAAGCCAGTGAAGAGATTTCAACAGGAAGTACACTTCATCGGGTTTTCCTTTTAGAAAAGTCACTCTGGATTGGACAATGAAGCCACCGAAGCGGGAAAACAATTGGAAGCTATTGCAACAGCCCCCCCAGGTAAAGGTTAGTGACCACGGCTTTGAAAGAATGAAGTGAAGAGATTTTTAGGAGGTGGAGTCAACAGAACATGGCGATTGAGTTGGAGGAGAGCAGGAAGAGAGATGGAGAACGGTGGTGGATGGTAGAATGCACAGTGGACGGTGTCTTGGTAAGGAAACCAGAGAGGAGAAGGGGACGTGTTGAGTGTCTAGGTGCCTGTGGGATTTATACGTGGACTGGTTCAATGGCATAGGCAGTTAGAAATTTAAGTGAGGACTTTAGGGGATACAGTCATCCTTGCTGAAAACATAATATTTGGGGATTTGGGAATCATACTGTCTTAAAAACATGACTTGGAACTACATGGGAGTATTTTGGGTTATCAAAATGACTAGAAAGATTGCTACTGGCATTTAAAATCAAGGGTAGGGAAAGAAGTTTGCTGGACTATTCTATAAACCCAAAGATGAGGAACTGACTATTTCCCATAGAATGGGAGAAAATACTTAAAAATCATATCTATAATAAAAATACAAATAACACAATTGAAATGGAGCAAAGGACCTGAATAGGCACGTCTTCAAAGAAGATAAGCAAACAGTCAACAAGCACATGAAAAGAGGCTCACCGTCATCAGCCCTCAAGTAGCAAATCAAAATCAAAATAGGAAAGTTCACCCCAGTAGGGCACCTAGAATCAAAAAGTCAGATCACAATAAATGTTGGTGAAGATATGGGGAAATCAGAGCTCTTGTCTATTGCTGGTAGAGATGTAAAATTGTGGAGTCACTTTGGAAGAGTCTGGGAATGCCTCAAAAAGTGAAACATAGAGTTATGATTTGACTCAGTAATTCTACTCTAGATATATAGGCAAGAGAATTAAAAACTTAAGTTCACATAAAAGCTAATACACAGATGTTCATGGCAACATGACCTGCAATATCTAAAAGGTGGAAACAAACCAAATGCCCATCAGTTGATGGATGGGTAGATATAATGTGGCATATCCATATAATAGGATATTATTTAGTTATGAAAAGGAATGAAGTACAATGCATGCTTCAGTGTGGATGAAACTTGAAAACATTATGCTGACGGAAAGAAGTCCGTCACAAAAGACCACATGTTATGTGATCCTATTTATATAAAATATCCAGAATAAGCAAATCTATAGAGACAGAAAGTGGATTAGTGGTTGCTTAGGGCTGAGAAGGATTGGGGCTTAGGGTGGGATTGGAATGGTAATAGCCAAAGGGTTTGGAGTTTGTTTCTGCAATGGTGAAAATGTTCTAAAATTGATCATGGTGATGGGTACATGGCTCTGTGAAAAGACTAAAGGCCACTGAATTCTAATCTTTAAATAAATGAATTATTATATACTATACAAATTATATGTCAATAAAGCTGCTACGAAACAAACAAAATCTCCCGAAGTGATTCAGAACCTCTAACCTATCAATTGTAACCTACTCTTGGAGGACAGAGTGTAGGGCAGAGTGGGCTGGAGGCAGGGAGAAACTTACTTCATAAGCATCTCTGAGCTACACCCTTGAGAAACCAGGTCCATTTGGGCACGGATTATCCTTGATTGAATTTCACAGTGGAGATAGAAGCTAGGGTCCCCCCTGCCTTGCAGAAACATGGTAGCTTTGAAAGGTTGTTGTATGGAGCAGGAGAAGAAGTGTCACCTCAGATTTGGGGAGAAAACAGAGCCAAGCAGTAGTGGTTTCCTCACACCCTGGTGACTATACTGAATCACAAAAGGAGGATGGGTTGAGATAGGAACAGCCTGGACTATTTGCTAATAATCCACAATAGGCCATAATTCACATGTCAGTTGAGATCGTGGCATGCCATTTCTACATATGGACAATGTCACTCAGAGAAGTGCACAGGGAGAAGAAAAGGACACCATGGACCAACCTGTTTGTTTAATTGAATTTAATAATGTCAACATGGTGCTAAATCAATGGACAAGTCCATCTGTTCAGTAAAAAGATAACCAGTCACAGAATTTTAAAGATGGATTATTCTTTGAGGAAGGTTGAGTCCAACATATTTTCTGGACAACAAAAGGTCAGCCGACCACACCAACATTTAAAAATCTACTTCAGGGACTCCTTCCATTTTGAAGTGGTAACAGAAACATTACCTGGACACAAGCTCTATTGTCCCTGCCCTTATATAGGAAACATAGTGTCTGTCGTATGCACTATGGGCTTTGACTTCTCAACATGGGGCATCTGTATGCATTCTTCTTGGTACCTCAGAGCAAGGGTCCTGCACGTACTAGAAAATTCTTAGTGCAAGGACCAGGAGAATATGCAGTCATGGTTGTACTTTGCATAGATAATGAAGGTTGAGGGAATTGGCGAGGTCCAGAGCACCTGGAAGAGGTGTCACAGAAGTGACGTGAACTGAGCTGTGCCTTGAAGAAAGACTGCTTTCCTCAGGTGGAGAGGAGAGAGAAGGTACTGTAGTGGAGAAGGCAGCATGCACAAAGACACAGATCTGGGATCAGCAGGGAAGTGGGTGGGGTGACACAGAGAAAGTAGCCTGACCGGAACAGAGTGCCTGCTGGGAAACAGGAAGAAACAGCTGCAGGGATATGGTGCCTTAGAAACTAGAGTGAAGAATTTTGACTTCATGCGATGCAACAGGAAATCATGTTCTTGAGCTGGGCGTTCATCTGGTGGAAACAGCATTCCTGAAGAAGTTGTCTGTTTGGTTAGTGTAATTCTTAGAGACAAACAACTGGTCGGAGCCTTAGTCTCCAACAGCTGCCTTATAATCAGTCACCAAAATGATCGTAATTGAATGTATTTCACTTAAACCGTATACAAAAAATTTGATTTCATTCTGCTCCTCGTGTGCTGAAGAAACAAAATCTCCAGACTTTATATAAAGTTTCAGAAGTGGATCCCCATTTTTACATATGGCAAACTGAGGCAATGGTTTCAGAATGTAATGTAACAATGTAACCTGGTATTCTTAAGAAGTGATGTAAGGATCATCATTTTTAATTCAGTTTCTATCTTCTTCTTTCAATCATATTGCCATGAGCCTTGAAATGTACTTGGACTCTGGAGATATTTCTCTTTTACTTACCTTTTATTCATGGCCTAACTTTGCAAGGAAAATGCTCTCTTAATAATTGAAAAACTTCAGTATGCTGCCAGTTAACATTTTACCAACATTGCGTCTCCCCAGTGCATGCTTAGGAACAGAGCCATTTCATTGTCACAGCAGAACAATTGCCCTTTTCCAATGCAGCCTCAGAGGGCAGAGGTGTAAAAATAATTTTACAATCAATAGTTGTCAGACCTTACATATGTAGGGTACATTCCTAGGACAAGTGTTAAGATACTTAAGCTCATTCCCAAGCCATTCCAAGGTTATCCCCAGCTATTAAAAAGAAACAAACGAGCCACAATATCAGAGCCAACGTTATAATTCCTTTAGAAAGAATAAGAAGCTGATGGCATCCCTGAGACGTTTGAATGTAAATTTGAGCATGAATATCCATACGATGTGCACAAACCTACAAGGCAGGTTCAAATGTTTTGATACTTCCCACAAATCACACTACACCCCTTTTTGGCATTGTTTATCTTCCGATCAATCCAGATGTAGACACATCCGTCAGAGACTTGGGAGAAAATTACATATCTAAAGTGACTGACATGGTTCCTTCTTTTTTTCCCCCTTATAAAAGGCTGATATCTGCGTTGCAAGAAACTCGATCCCAAGAAAGTCATCTTCCCCTTTAAACGGCAGTAAAAGATCTGTCTTCAAGATGACAGCAAGCGGGAGTTGAACTGGAGTGACGGTAGTGCTACAGAAACGAGGGGCTGAAGTACTGCTTCTCAAACTTAGCTGCATGCGAAAATTACCTGGAGAGTTTTCAAAGATAATAGTGCCTTGATCTCACCCCAGAGATTCTGATTTGATTAGTGTTGAGTGCAGCCTGGGTGTTGAGATTTCTGAAAGCTCCCTGGTGATTCTCTTGTGCACTCAAGGTTGAGCCACTGGGGTAATGGCCATGGGTTTAAGTTGAGCACTAGGTGGAGGGTGTTGGGTGAGTCATACAGACTCTAGAAGCCTCATTCTTCCTGTCTGTGAAAATTAGATAAATACCAGTATCTTACAGGGCTATTGTAAGGATCAAATAAAGTAATGGATATGAAATTTCCTTGAAAACTATAAAGGGTCATACAAATGTGCACCATTAGAGATATATTTAGAAGCTCTTGCTCCAAGGAAATAACTTAACGATATGATTTGTACAAAAGGTCATGCTCCAATCACTTCTACAGGAAACAAATGTCCTGCCAATTTTTAAGATCATTTTCACCACTCTAATAGATTCTAAAACCCAGTGACCATTCTGTATGATATGTAGATTTTATACGACAGAGGAATATTTCAATGCTGTTGCCAAAATGGATTCATGCATAATTTAGCAGTCCACCAAGTTTTGTTTTTTTTTTAAAACCAAGTCCCCCAAATGGAAAACTGAGGTAGGTATATTGGCCGTAGGATTTTATCTCTGCATAAATTAGATGTAACAACAAAAAAAGGAAGTTACTGGTACGATGAAGAAGATGAAACCTATAAAGAATGTGCAGAAACCTGCAAAATACAGGAAATTGCTCAAATAAAAGTTAAGGAAACTAAGGATACAGAGATGGTCAGTGAAATTGATGGCATAAAGGGGAATTGAGGTTCTTATGTGGATAATGCCCATAGGGTAATGGGAAATGAAATTTGAGGAAAATGAATTAAAAACAAAACAAGAATTTCTGAAAAGGGGAGTGGAGAAAAGGACACAAAATAGAAGGGAACTTTGGGGCCAAGAGAGAGTTTATTCATAGGTACTGGAGCTACGAGAATATACTTGAACACTAGTAGGATTGATTCTTGGAGGTAGGAATGCTCCGAGGAGAGAGAGCTGATTGAAAGAAGGGCTAATTGCAGCAGTGAGGTCCTTCGGAAGGGGTTATGAGAAGCTAGCTGAAAGGAATAGTGTCCGGGTAAGAAAAGAGGTGGTACATTTCAGAATGGAAAGACTGTTTCAATATTATCAATACAGTGAGAAGTAAGATCGACAACTAGGAGTGTTGGGGGAGGGATTCTTGTGGACAGTGAAGGTATATAATATTGTCCTGGAAAGCATACTTAGAAAACAAGGTAGCATTGCTGATCTGTGTTCCATGTCCGTTTGTTGTTGGCAGTCGTGAATGCTGTATGAGGTCAGTCGGTACTTTGGTCTACACTTGGGAATAGGTGTGGGAAGGTGAGTGTTGAGGTTAAACAGCATGGTGGTTTTACCTGGGGAGGACAATGGACGAGGTTGTCATACTAGTTTAGTTTCATGAGACATTTAATGAACACTCAACCAGGGAGTTGTGGGAAAGGCAGGATGCACAGAATGCCATGGTAGGATCTCCTCCTCAAGTGTCTCTTTCTTAAATCAGTGCAAGATTTGCCCAGCCAAGAGGTAGATTTGGGATGGGGCCAACTGGGAAGATTCAGAAAGGCAGTGCGCTCTCTGTGGGGTTCAAAATCATTGAAATACATCAGAAATACAGGGCCAGCTAACTCACTTTTCCACATCTTCTCCTTACACAGCTGGCATGGTGTGTTGAATGGGACCCACCAAGGCATGTCCACTGGGAACCTGTCAATGTGACCTTGTTTGGAAAAAGGATATTTACAGATGTAATTAAGGATCTCTTGACGACGACAACATGGCTAAAAGTGGACCATAAATTCACTGACAGGTGCCTTTATAAAACAAGAGTAAGGAAGGAAGAGCACACGACGAAGGCCATGTGAAGACAGAGCAGAGATTGGAGGGTTGGAACCATAAGCCAAACAATGCCTGGAGCCACTGGAACTGAAAGAAGCGAGGAAGCATTCTTCCCCAGAGCCTTCAGAGGGAGCACGCCCCCGCGGGCACGTTGATTTTTGGACTTCTGGCCTCAAGAACTGTGAGAGAATAAATTTTGGTTGTTTTAAGCCACCGAGTTTGTGGTAGTTTGTTATGGCAGCCCAAGAAACTAATAGAACTGGCGAAATGTAAATAGTTCCCGTTCCCAGTAAAATAAACAGTGCCTTCAAGTAAATGGTACAAATAATAAAAATAATAAATCTTGCCAGTGCTGACCTGGGTCTATTGAGTATATTTGTGACACGCCTGTGGCAACTTAGAGGGCGTGACATTGGGCAAGACACTAATCCTTGCTGAGTGGGTTGCCAGTTGCCTGAAGACCTCAACAGAGCCATCCAAAATCTTGAAATGGAATCGTGCATGGCCTGGAGCCATTTTCCAAAAAGAAGTGACTCATTCTCATCTAAAATTAAAAAGCACTAATATCCCATCTGAGGACGCTTCTTCCGAAAACCGAGAAAGAAAACTCAAGAGAGAAAAATTACAAAAGAGAAAAGAATGTTCTGTCGTTCTTTTTCCCCCCTCAGTGGAGGTCAATTAGTGATTTTGTGCCTGTTTCTCCGGCTTTGGGTCAATGTTCCTTGTATGGGATCTGACTCCTGTCTCGGTTCTGAGTAGAAATTAGGATAACATTTGATTTTCTGCTGTTTCAGATAATTAACATCAAGACACAATAACTGAAATCGATTGCATTAGAGTAGTGTTGTGTTGTTGTTGTTGTTGTTGTTGTTTCCACTCAAATGGCAGGTCATGTGGTCAACTGGCATTTCTCTGCTGCTGACCTTAATGGCAAGGATTCTGCTTGGTGCCTGGGATTGAGCAAACTGATCATATCGTGTCATGAGAGCATGAGTCCCAGTTAATGATGACTTTCTCTCTGTGGCTGGCAATAGGTAGAGAAGAAACACGACCCAGCAAATGGTTGGGTGCTTGTGGGGGACGGGAGGGGGATCAAAATATCGGTTTTGCTGTTGCCAATCCTTGACTGAAAGATATGGCTTGAACCTGAGAGAAAATGGGGCATTTTACTCCTGCCTCTGAATTTGATGTAATTGGTCCCCACTGCAGAACAGAGGGCTGAGTTGAATTATCTGCCCGGAGGCTGGCACAGAAGAATCACAGATCTGGCTGGAACAGTCTATATAGTGAAAACCACGCTTGCACACCCCGGGAGGTCTATGGGTATGGAGGACTAATCACCGAACATGAGAGAACCAGAGAAAGGGAGCTTGCATTGTTTTTCTCAACAGGGTAGCAGAGAACGCTCCCAAGACTCATGCCTGCCCCCACCCCACCTACAATCCCGCTCATTGAACTGGTGATGGGGGAGGTAAAGGTGGGGGGAAAAGTCATGTTATTTTCAAGGTTCCAGTAATGGCTGCTTCCCTGAATTGATACATTATAGGAATTGCTAATGGGAATTCTGTTTATAAATTTATCTTGTAGTTAATAAAGTTAAAATTACTCAACTGCACTTACAATCATCAATGTCAAATAAGCACCTGAATTCTCTGTGGGAATTTGTTGGATGTTTTCTGCTATAAAAGTGAACCATGTCAGAAAAACAAACCAAAACGAAACGAAGGAAAACATTTTTCTTCCCAGCACGAAAGGGAAAACGAAACGAACAAAACAAAAACCTCCAACAAAACCAATAAAATGGATTTATTATATCCTCAGTTGAGTGACTGATGCTATCTAGTTATGTGACACACTGTAAAATGATAAGCAATTTCAAATAAGTTACAGTGTTAAATTCAGTGCCAGTCATAAATCCCTTAGTTGGAACTCAGTGAAACACACATACACTTCCATTAATCATTTCAATCAGTGTGTGGACACTGCAGCTCCTGGCCTGGCCCCGCCTGTTGTCATGTGAGTCTGGGCCACGTCAGGGTCTGCAACCCAAGGAAATAGACTGGAAAAGGTAAGTGACAACGGCGACTCAGTGTTTATTATTCCGTGATACTAGGTAGTTCCTGTATGCCATCTCCCCAGTTCCTTCTGCACTTTAGGGGATCAAAATGGTGATGAAGAGGTTCATTATCAGTGGGCATATGAGGTAACTCTTCCCCAGCTCACTTGCTGGGGAAGGAGACTTCCCTGGTATTTATTACTTTGTTTTGAGAGGTATTCATGTCTAGATATATTATTAAGACGTGTCGATATCAAAGGACCAGGTTTCTATAAACTTTGAGGTAGTAATGTACTGAATTTCATAGCTCACACCCTTGAAAACATTAAACCTCTGTGCACGTTAAGACGAGACCACACACAGCAGATCCACAAGAACAGACGGAAATCAGAGGTGGGAGGGAATCGCTTTGGTTGTGTTGCCAGGAAACTGACGGCTCTACGTCGTGTTTTTTAGATTCCTATTAGCCCTTAGGTAGCACACTTTACCTACTTTCCTAGTTCCTTCAAGAGAGCAAAGACGGACCTGTTCTCCACTACCCTCACTAAAAAGGTGGCATCCCTTGCTATGAGGACCATCGCTTACTGCTTATGGACACCAGCCTTAAGTGCCTGACATTCACTAATGTATTTAAGCCCCACCATAAACCATAAAGATAGTTACAGTTTTTATGTCATCTTGTGGATGATAAAATGGTTGCCACTCAGATAGTCTGACTCAACCCACACTCTTTTCTTTCTTTTTTTTTTTTTTTTAATTTAAATTTTAGGTAGTTTAACATACAGTGCAGTACTGGTTTCAGGAGTAGAATTCGGTGATTCATCGCAGCCATACAACACCCACTGCTCATCACTCTTAATCGATATGCCACTCTGCCACCCTCTCTTACCTTTTCAATGGCCATTTTGTTCATGAGGATTCCTGAACTGTGTCTTCCCTGAGTCTTCCTCCTGTAAAGGTTTCTGACAATTTGCAAAGAGATTAAATGACTTGCTAAAATGTGTACAGTGAGCAAGTGGTGGAACTGCACTTAAATCCAAGCCTTCTGATTCTAAATCCTATTATCTCCAATGACATCACACTACTGGATATAGCTGAAGTTTTCAATTTAGGAAGAACTGGCTCTGAAACAAAATAGCTGGCACTATTTCGCTTCTTTCAGAAATAAATTCCAGATGGATTCAAGAATTAAATCTTGCAAATGAAACCATAAAAGTCCTGGAAGAAAATTTTGGTGAATATTTATGTAATCTTGGGGTGGCAAAGGCCATTCTAAAAATGGCCTTAAAGGAGGAAAGATGGACACAGTAGATTTCACAAAAATAAAAAAAAAAAAAAGTCCGCATGTGAAAACACTACAAATCACAAAGAAAAGTCAAACAACTCAGTTTGGGGAAAGCAGTTCTCTCTTTTAGTGATAATTATTTTATTCATTCCAAGCATATTGACACTGGGGTCAAATGGAGATTTGCAACAGATAATGCCCCTGCCTTCAGGAAGTTTATAATTGAGAGAAGGGGTCAGATACTGATTGATGAATGTGCAATCACATGAAACAAAAGGAACATGGTGCTATGATGCCAGGTAGCAGATGAGCCTAATGAAATGATGTCCGCACGATGACAGGAAAGACTTCCTGCAGAGGAATGTTTGAGTGGAGATCGGAAGAGGAGTCTACATCGAAGGGAAGGCAGCAAGGGGGAACGTTCCAGATAGAACAGCATACCCTTATGGGGAAGAGAGCATGGCCCATTTGAAGACAAAGAGAAGGCCATTATGACCCAAAGCCAGAGAGTAAGAATGCATATGGGAGGAAGTGGAGAGAGAGATGCCAATCACCAATAAAAGGACTACAGAAGATGAGCAGGTTTACACAGGATGGAAGATCAAAAAGTCAAATTTGGACATGTTTGAGATATTCTAGAATGGTCCAAATAAGTGGTTGGATATAAGGATCCAATGTATGGAGGATAGGACTGATCAAAAGATATAAATTGAAAGTCATTTAATAGATGATAGATAGATGATATAGATATAGATATAGATATAGATATAGATATAGATATATAACAATGGCTTCATTAAGCCATGGTCACGAATGCAAACATGCAGGGAGGGAGGACAGAGTAAAAAGAGAAGGGTCCTAGGGCTGAATCTTGAGGAATACCAATATTTGATGATCAAGGAGGGGATGAGCCTACAGATGTAACTGAGAAGATTGAGCCAGTAGGAAAGCCCAGGAGAGTGTGATGTCATGAAAGCAAGGAAAGCCAGAGTTTCAAAACGGAGAGCCAAAAACAGTGCCAAATGCTGTTTAAAGATCAAATACAATGAAATGAAATAAGCTGGAAAGTACCCACTGCATTTAGGAGCCTACAAGTCACCAAGAACTTTAATAAATATTTTCCTGGTAGATAACAGGAACAGAAACCATACTGGAGTTGGTTGAAGGGTGAGTGTGTAGGGAGGGAGGAAATTGCAGTAGCTAATAAAGAATATGTTTAACAAATTTGTGAACAGAAGTGAATGAGTGATAGCAGAGAGAGATGTGGGATTTAGGAAAGGATTTTTTGGTGATTTATTAATTTACTTTAGATAAGAGAGACTTATGAATATAGCTGTATGAATCTGAGTTTACAAATTTAGTGTGTGCAGCATGGACATCTTTTCTGAATTTTTCTAAAACTGGACATAAGATATAATGTCTTATGTCACCAGATTGGTAGAAATTTAAACTCCATTAATTCGTAACGTTATTCTTTCCTCAGTATAGTATCTAAGTTCAGGGTAAGTCCACCCAGGTGTCAGCTGTGCTTCCATGATCTTTCACCAGGAATGCCCCATCTGCCTGTGACACACTCCTCAGACTCTACTCCTCTGGATCTGGCTGTTTCCTGGGATCTCCCAAGAGCACAGGACTCCTTGCTCTGGAACCCAAGGAACTCTCCCTCTTATGCTCTCCCTTCACTGTCTTCCCTTACGTAGCAGCATCTTTTTCCTAGTCTGAGTGGTGGGGGCAGGAGCGGAAACCTTACTCCCTCCCCTGGTTCTCTAATACTCCTCTTGGTTCCGCTGTGATCTGGTGGGACCCAAACGAAGAAGACTTAGTGGCATTCTGTTTTCTATCCTGCTTATGCCTTCACTGCAACTAAAATTTATCTGGGTGGTAGTTTTGTTCTCTGCCTTCCAACTAGTCTTACCAAATAGAGAACAAATAGTATAATGTATACTATCTTGTACATTGTTATGTCTCCAATGCTTATAATAGTGTCTGGGAACAATAAGCTTTCAATGACTGTCTGCTTATACAGAAGAAGAAGAAGAAGAAGAAGAAGAAGAGGGAGAAGAAGAAGAAGAAGAAGAAGACGAAGAAGAAGAAGAATAAAAAGAAGAAAAGAAGAAGAAGAAGAAGGAGGAGGAGGAGGAGGAGGAGATGAAGAAGAGGAAGAAGAAAAAGGAGGGGGAGGGGGGAGGGGAAGAGGAGGGCAAGAGGAGAGGAGGGAGAAGAAGGGTGGAAGGAGGGAAGGAAAGATGAAAATATATGAGGAAGGAAGGAAAAAAGGAAGACAAAGATGGGGGGGAGGGAAAGAGACAGAATGGGGTGATGGGTAATAACTGTATACTTCACTTCACATTCCTCACTGTCAAATGTAAGCTGGGAGCTAGCCTCTTACTAGAATCTCCACTCTGTGATCCTTGATTGACAGATGCATTACCTAGAGACGTAAGCCTTACATTTTCCCCACCTACTGCCCCAGGAGACCCAGAAGATCCTTTCCATATAGTCTCTGGCTGGGCTTTTCCCTCTTCATATGGTGACCCTCACATGAATTGTCCTTCCTTTCAATCCAGCTTCTTATTTCTTGCAGAATTCTGTTAATAGTTCTGGCGCTTCACTTGAATGCGACACTTCTGTAGTTTCTAATGGCAATGTAAATTTTTACCTGTGCTGCATTCTTAGGTCATCCCCGTCGGGAATCTAGAGGAAGGAGTAAGTAAATACGTAATTTTCATCTTGAATCAGAGCCCGTGTATGTTTTAGCAAATGTTCACTCGGCAGCAGCCCTGGAAAGAGAAGCTACAGACTGTCCAGTATAGTCAGTGGACTCTTTGAGAAGGTTGGGGTCCTTTTGCTGTAATTGCAAGTGATTTCATTAGAGCCAGAGCCAACTTGGCCAAAAGAAAGACTGCAGTGTTTCCACTCATGGATGTCTAGGCCTTTTTTCCTTCTCTGCCAGAAAGTGCCCTGAGGCCAAAGGGAAGGGAAAAAGAGACCACTTGTCAGCAGGGAGAGGGTTTCCCTTGCTCTAACCATGCCCAGGACAACTTGGCCATCAGGAGTGCCTGAGCAGAGAAACGTGTTCTTGCACGTGAAGGACGTGTGGCTGGGGGGCCTCTCTAGGTCATCGCTGCTGTCGCTGTCCCACTCGTCTAAGAGAAAAAGGTTTTACAGAATTGGGTGGAGGAGTGCTTGGAATCTTCTCTCATTCTTTTCCTGCTTCAATCTCGCTTGACATCAGGCACTCTCTCTAGCCTTTTATGGAAGTAAAACACAGCCGAAACAGTGGTCCTCAGGAGGGCGGCTCCCCGACACCGTGCCCCCAGGAGACACTGGCAATGTCTGGAGACATTTTTGATTATCATGACTGTGGGGGGAATGTTGCTCCTGGCATCGGTGGATAGAGGCCAAGGATGCTGCTAAACATTCTACAAAGCACAGGACAGCATCCCACAAGAAATTATCGGTCCAAATGTCAACAGCGCTGAGGTTGAGAAATCTGGATGTCTATGTAAGTGTTCCTTCAAACAATCTCTCAGTGCAAAACCAAAACAAAACAGAAAGGTGTGGTGTTGAGCTGGCTTTTGGGGTTTTTTTCTGGGCAATGTAGAGAAGGAGAGCTGCGACCTTATTTCTCATCTATTTTACATACAATTCACAATTCTCATATATTTCACAAATGAAGGGGGGATTTATAGCCATGGGGTGTGGAGTCCAGCTTTCACCATGACATGTGGTCAGACTCTCTTTTCCATAATCTCCGCTTCAAAACCAAATTCAAACCTTCCTTGAGCATCCTTGGTGAAAAGACATATCCACAGGAATGTATTGTTTGGGTACTTCCTTTTTTTAACCTTACAACCTTAAATATTTTCCTACCACTTTTTGACTTTATAGCTGATTTTCATGGGCGGCTTATACCTGTTCTTTCTTTATTTTTTAAAATTTTAAAAAATTTATTTTTGATAGACAGAGACAGAGCACAAGTGGAGGAGGGGCAGAGAGAGAAGGAGACACAGAATCCGAAGCAGGCTCCAGGCTCCGAGCTGTCAGCACAGTGCCGGAAGCGGGGCTCAAACTCACAAACTTCGAGATCATGACCTGAGCCGAAGACGGACGCTCAACCGACTGAACCATCCAGGTGCCCCAACCTGTTTCTTCTTCTAAAGCTTTTGTGAAGCTTTGTCCAAAAATAAAAATATATTGATTTAATGTAAGAGTGTTTTTTACTATCATCTCTAAATTATGCAATGTGTGCACTTTTAATTTTCATAGTGGACTGATTTTACTTGTTTCTGAGAATAAGTTTATATTGCTTGACTTAATTTCACAAAAATGCTTATAAAAATTTCCTGTTCTTTTGTAAAGTTCACTTGGAAACATGAGCACGTCCGTGCTTTATACACAGTCACAACGTCTTCATTAAGAGCACCCAGATGGCTAGGAAGTTACTCAAATTGGGATTTCAAAAAGAACAGTGAATAAATGTTTAACTTCTTTAGAACTGATACCTCAAAGGCAATTTTTAGGACATCTGATCTTTTATATGCTAAATGTGGCTTATCACTAGGAATTGCATTTGGTTGTAACTGACAGGAATGAATACTGGCTTGAACAGGACAGAATTTTATTTTTTCACTCTTAAAATAGGTCTGGAGACAGGCAGTCTGGGACTGATACAGTATGGTTGGCTCCATACTGTCATCTCCGACTGAAGCTCCTCATTCTGAGTTCCTTTATCTTCAAAGCATGGCTTCTATCCTCAATGTCCCCCAGAGTTCAAGTTGAGGGCTGGAATCCCAACCATCACCTGCACATCCCAGGCCACCGCTGAGAAGGGCGGACAAAAGGGTAACCTTACCTTTCAAGAAGTCTTCCCAGAAATCTCATGTAATACCTCTTTTGTCATCTCATTGGCCAGAGTTTCTTCTCTATGAGGGAGATTGGGAAATGTAGTCTTTTGAGCCGGGTACTTAACCATCACAAATAAGATCAGAACTCTGTTACTAATGAGAAAAGGCTTTTAGAAGTTAATTTTTTTTTAACTCTTGTTTGGGAGTTCACTCATTTTCATTGATTTCCCCTGACACTCCTTTCCCACCCCTCACCCCTCCCATGGTTTTGGATTTCCATAGAATCCTGAGGATTCCATAGGTTTGAAAATTATTAGCTAAGATCATTTCTAAGGTACATGCAAATTTTAAAATTCCGATTCTTTAATTTTGTTTATTTCTAAGATAGCTGATGTCTAAAGGATCACATTTCTCTATTGATGTGCTTTTGAAAATTGTGGTTGCCAAATATAAGTGTAAAGGATCAAACTTTGAATTAATTTTCCTCTAGCCGAGCATTCCATATTCATGAAACATTAGCTCCTCTTTCCCTCTAGTCTCTACCAAGTTCTGAAAATGGATAAAGATGAATTAGATTTTGCCCCAATACACTGTTGAAGAAATCTTTTTCTTTCTTTCTTTCTTTCTTTCTTTCTTTCTTTCTTTCTTTCTCTTCTGTTTCCTCTTAGCATGTGTAAACAAATTGGTGGAGACAGAGTGGCTGGAGTGGCTGGAGAAAGAGTTATTTGCCCTGAAATTAGCTAGGTTGCATTTAATCGAATCCTGTGTTTTCTGGATTATTCGTAAGGTACACTTTGTTCCCCTTATAGCTCCAAAAGAATTTTGATTCCGAATCAGAATTAGTAAATTCTGATCACTAACATACGAAGGTATAGGAAGGACATGAGTATTGAGAACTCACTCCCTTATACGCCAGTATTGTTTCTGCCACTTAATAGTTGTAAGATCATAAACAAATGAATTATCCTTAAGGTTTCTTCATTGATAAAATTAACGATAATACCTATCTTGTTGATTTTTAGAGTTAAATGAAATAATGCCTTCTTGGTGCTTTATAAATGTTAGTTTCCTTTTAGAGAGTAAAAGTTACTTACATGACTAAGACTTAGGCTCCTTCTTTGGATGTGAAGAACCAGGGCGGGATGGGTGTATAGAAGAAATCAGAACTATTGAGATGGCTTGGTCTGGAATTCACGGCAAGGAATCAAGGAGGCAACCACTGTAGGGCACCGGTTTGCATATTTAGTTTCACTCTCACATATAGCACTAGTCTTGTGCACGCACACGCACACATACTAAGTAAATATGAACCATGAAGCATCACAGACACGTGACAGAAGACAAGAATCTATATTTTCTAGAATAATACTCTGGTCATGGTTCTAACATTTCTTGGCTTCAAAAAGTGGCATTTGTCTGATCTAGGTTTATCCTTGGCTCTTTCATGAACACAGCCGTCCCGGCCAAAGGCTAAATTATGAATCTTCAAGTCTGACTTTGGCAAGCACCTTCCTTTCAGCACCTTCCTGACTGCCAGAATGGGGTGGGGGAAAAGGATGAGGAGGTATTGACCAAAAAAAATAGAAAAGCCTGCACTTGGACATCACTACCAGCTTCAAGGATATGAGGGGAGGCTTCTGAACACATCAACCTGGGATACAGAGTTCCTATTTTGAGGAGCATTGCCTTAAGAGAAAGCTTCTAAACATGTTCACTTTCCTCATGAGATGATAGCTGATCAAAATACCTCCTCCAGACCCAGCGTAGAGGGAGATCTATTACTACTCCTGTAAAAATAATAAACTTTTGTTATGAACACATCTGTTGAGAGAATCACAACATATACTTTCCGCAGCAGCTTTTTATTTTTTATCTCTCTTCATGCATCCCCTTCCTTCACTTACCGACCTTTCTATTTTCAACCCATTTCATAAGTCCTGTCTGCGTAACACCTGCAATCTCCATCTCCAGCTTTGCTGACTATGAGCATTTAATCCCCTGAAAAGCTCAGCTGGCCCCAGGGTCTACACCAGTCTGAGAGACCCGAAGTGGTTTTGCCTCCTTGTTCCTACTATTTGATGCCTGGGTTGATTTACTTACGTGCTTGGGTGCCTTGGTTTCCTGATTGGCATTCCAGCTCCTCTTAAGTCTTTAGTAAGTTCAGTGAATTAAACTTCAGCAAGTTGTACTAGAGCCTTGCTTGTCACTGCTGACCAAGACTAGATGTCTTTCACCAGGGACTATCACATCCTTACCCCACACCAGGCTTTCTGGCTGAAGTTTACCCCAAATACTTCCTCTCACCGGAGGCTTGTGAATTTCTATTGTCTGAACTGTCACTTGGACCACGTTGTCTTCCCTATTACTGTTGCTCAAATCTGAAACAGGTCTGCTGAGCCTCTTTGGATGGTTGGTCATGCCCTTTGGGGACCAATTTCACAGAGGAGTTAGACTTTCTAACATCAGCCAAACCTGTCTGTGTGGCCAAGGCCAGCATATCCTGGCCATACCCCATGACCTTGAAGAACAATGCTCATTATAGAATGGTTGCATTTGAACAGTACAATAGTGTGATGAAAGATTAGCATGGACATTAGACTCCAAAAGAATACCAGATGAAGCTTATTTTGAATGCTCCCTTCATAGCTATGTTAAATTTTAATATATTTTTAGGTTGGCTTCTGGGCTCTGTTTTTTATTCTCTTGGGTTTTTAGTCCATTGGTGTATCTTTACCATGCTATTATAATTATTACAACCTTAAAAACATGTTTTAGTGTATTGCAGAAAACCTTTCTACTATTACTTTATGCCAAAAACTTTTTGGTTATGTTGATTTACTTGAGCTTAATTATTTTGGAACATGCTTTCCTTTTTTGGTCATTTTCGTATTTTGGCATTTTCTTCTGAACACTAAGAAAAATTTCTCAAACTTCTAATACCACTATACGTGTATACTGGTATCGAACAATTATGTGAATGGATGGCATATGGTGGAAGCCAAATTTGCCTGATGGATATTATAGATACGCAGAAAAAGGATGCTAGAATGATCTATGTGGTAATGGACTAGATTAGGGGCATCAATATAAACTCATGTTTGGCTTAAAACAGATACATAAAGCATGTGGAAATATACATGTGGAACAGATACATGTGGAAATATTTATAGATATGTGTATATATTTGGATCAGTATACGCATGTATATTATTGCTCTGTCAGCTAAGAAGGCCTAGAAGAAATGACACCCCAATGGCAATAAACATTCCTAGGGCCCAGATCTTGGTTTCTAATACATTTCTCATAAAAGAAACCAGGGCTTCCAGAAGAAATACTTAGCTCTTGGACTGGAGAAGGAAACATATGAGATGACTCTGGAACAACTTGTAGTGCTAGAAAGTAAGGAAATGATAGAGGCTGCAATGATGGAAGTATGCAAAAGGGACACAGGAGTCAACTTAAAGAGGTTCCGATGGCCAAAGCCAGAATATTTGAGCAACAAAATAAAAAATAAGTAAAGTAGTATTGGATTATAATCCAAGTATAAAGGAACTATCTATGACACCACAATGATTTAAATAGATGATTGAATAAATAAATCAATAAATATGGAAGACCCAACAAATTACTCATGCAGAAAAATTCCAAATTTACGTAGAAACTCTGCCTTCAAGGGGATGGAACAGAAATCCCCATTTCTTGAGTGTGGACTGCACATTGTGACTTCCTTCCAAAGAGTGTAGTATGGATGGGGGGAAAAAGAACTTCCCAGTGGAAAAGTCTGTACGGACAACTTCAGCCAGGTGAACAAAGTCAGTATCAGCAGTCATAAATCATGTTAGTTTGTTTTCATGATGTGATAGTTTGAAAGTGGCACTTTATCCTTGTGATTTTCCTCTCCAAAACAAATAACCCTAGTCTAACCAGTAGGGAAAAAAAATCAGCTAAATTCCAATTGAGGTACATTCTATAAAATGCCTGACCAGTAGCTCTCAAAACTGTCAAAGTCATCAAAAAGAAGAAAGTCTTAGAAGCTGTCATAGGCAAAAGGAGTCCAAGGACACATGCATGAAAATTATTATAGTATCCTGAGTGGGATCCTAGAACATAAATTGGTCCAAGGAATTGGTAAACCTAAGGAAATTCAAATAAATTATGGATGTGAGTTAAAAATGTTCTATCAGTACTGTTACATCAATTATGACAAATGCACCATATAATGGTAAGTGTTAATAATAGGAAAAACTCAGTGTGGGGTATAGGGGAATTCCTTGTACTATCTTTGCAATTTTTCTGTAACCCAATATTGTTTTTAAAAACAATGTTTATTTTTATAAAGTTACCATGGCATTTTTTCTCTGCATTTTTTAAAACGTTGTCAGTTCTCTTATCATCTCAGCTGCATCTTTCTCTATTTTTACATACCGTTTTGTTTTATTTGATTTCCTTGTGAAAGATACCAGATGATATTTAAAATTTCAACCCATTTCCTGTAAGTTTTAAAACTTCCATTTCTAACCAAAATGAAATAATAGGGACTAGATTTATTCTCCAACTTGAAACAAACAAAAGGCAAAAACAGACTTTACACAAGACAATATTTAAGACACTAGACATCAACAGTGAGGAACAAGGATCCCTAAGAGATGGAAAACAAATCAAATGAACACTATAATTGTCCAAGCTTACTGCCTTGAGAGAGCATTTAACTATCAGAACAAGAAAATGAAGCCAGGTGAAACATGGTAGGCTCCTTGAATTGAGGGCACAGAGCTGAAAGTCCAGATAGAATAAGACAGTTAGAGGGGTGCCCGGGTGGCTCAGTTGGTTAAGTGTGCAGCTGTTGATTCAGGCTCAGGTCATGATCTTGCAGTTTGGAATCAAGTCCTGCATGGGGATCCATGCTGAGAGTGTGGAGAGTCTGCCCCTCCCCCCTCTGTCTATCTCTCTCTTTCAAAATAAATCAATAAACTTAAAACAGTAAGACAACGAGAGTTTGTAGGACTGAGTACTGGAGAAGAGAAAACTGCACTGACAGAGAACATGGGAGATCTCCACAGGTCCCTTGCATGGTCAGCAGAACATACAGCACCATGTGAAAAAGAAAATATTTGACCTTGGGGAAAGAAAATTCAAAAGAATGAGAGGAAACAGTACCTGCTACTCATAATGGGCTTGAAGAAGTGCCTGTTTCCAACGTCTAGACTAGAAAACTTTATGATTAATGGAGAGTTGGATAGAGTGCTAAGAAGGTTCTTGACTAGTAGTAGGAAATAATTATAACTAGATGAGATTCTGCTCTGGTCCTGTCTAGAAAATCATATTAGCAAAACCAAAAGGATCAAATTATTTCTGAATTATTTAATTGCATCCTAGAGCAAAGCTCAAGAATCTTCATAGGAATACAAAAATATCCAGTGTTCAATAAGGTAAAATTCACAATATCTGGCATCCAAACAAAGGTTGTCAGATATACAAAAAGGCAAGGAAATATGATCCATGGTGAAAAGAAAAATAGTCAATTGAAACCAGTTGCATAGAATTAGCCAAAAAAGACACTGAAACGGCAATAATTGAATTCTATATGTTCAACATATGAAACAGAGACATGGACATGATTTTTTAAATTGAAAGAGAACCTCTAAAGATGAAAACTAAACTATGTAGGATGTTAAGTACATGGATGTGATTAATGGAAGACTAGACACTGCAGAAGAAAAGATGATCGAATTTGAAGACAAGCAATAGAAACTCTTACTATTAAAAACACAAAGAAAACTTAAATGCATGAGGTATCATTAAATAGCTGGTAGATGTAAGTAAGCCTCTGAAGGCAAAGAGAGATGGGGAACAGAAAAAGTGAAAGAAATTGGGGCTGAATGTTTTCCAAATGTGATGAAAATGATAAGTTCTTAGCTTCAAGAATATGAAAAAATCCATGAAGAAAAACTATGTCAAAGCCTGTCATAATTAATTGCTCAATACCAATGATAGAGAGTACTTAAAAGCAGGCAGAGAAAACCATGTGTTATGTACAGAGGAACAAAGATGATGGATGCTTTCTTAAAAACAGTTTAAGCAAGACACTGAAGCAGCATCTTGAAAATAGTGGAAGAGAAGGCTGTCAATCTAGAATTCTCTACCCAGAAAAAAACCATCTTTAAAAAATGAAGGAAAAATAAAGATTTTTCACATACAAGAGTGAGGGAAGAACTTACTATCAGCAGACCCACAATACAAGAAATGATAAAGGAATTCCATCAGGTGGAAAAAAAAATTATACCAGATAAAAACCTACGTCTATGCAAAGGAATGAAGAGGAATGGAAATAAGGTTTTCCCAATTATACAAAAGTAGAGTGTTAATAAAACCTCTGCAAGTGAAAATGGCATAAAGTATTTCCTGGCTTTCCAAAAATTCACATTATGCCACTTCACTTTTAAGAACTCCCTGAGTACAGTGATGTTTGTTTTTGTTTTTGTTTTTGTTTTCGTCAAAGTGGAAACCCTTTTTGGATTTAATGTAGTTAGCCAAAACAGTAGGCCTTTCCTAAAAGCAAAGCGGTAGAAGGCAAACTTTTGGAAAGCGGGGATACACGTCCTAACCACGCAGGTGATTATATATTATTTTTTAAACTGTTTAAGCAAAACTATAATGTTGTATTCTGCGGTAAACATGGTACGTCTTGATAAAATATATTACAAAAATAGCACGAAGGCCAGGAGGGAGGAAATGGAAGTATACTATTGCAAAGTTATTTTACTCTATGTGAAGTGGAACAAAACTGCATGAAAGTAGCCTATAATAAGTTGAAAATGTATATTATAAAGCCTGAAGTAAACCCTAAAATAACAAAATAAACAAATACAGCTTATAAACCAATAAAGGAGTTGAAATGGAATCCTAAAAGTAGTCAGTTAATCCAAAAGAAGGCAAAAAACAAACACGGAAAAAGGAACAAAGAACAAATGGGAAGATAACAGACTTAAATGTAGCCTAACCAAGGGTTAAGTGTAAATGACACTCTCCAGGTTGGATTAAAATATACTGCTAATAAGAAGCAAACATTGAATATAAAAACACAAAGAGTTTGCAGCCACTCTGGAAAACAGTGTGGAGGTTCCTCAGAAAATTAAAAATAGACCTACCCTATGACCCAGCAATAGCACTGCTAGGAATTTACCCAAGGGATACAGGAATTCTGATGCATAGAGGCACTTGTACCCCAATGTTTATAGCAGCACTCTCAACAATAGCCAAATTATGGAAAGAGCCTAAATGTCCATCCACTGATGAATGGATAAAGAAATGGTGGTTTATATACACAATGGAGTACTACATGGCAATGAGAAAGAATGAAATATGGCCCTTTGTAGCAACATGGATGGAACTGGAGAGTGTGATGCTAAGTGAAATAAGCCATACAGAGAAAGACAGATACCATATTGTTTCACTCTTATGTGGATCCTGAGAAACTTAACAGAAACCCATGGGGGAGGGGAAGGAAAAAAAAAAGAGGTTAGAGTGGGAGAGAGCCAAAGCATAAGAGACTCTTAAAAACTGAGAACAAACTGAGGGTTGATGGGGGGTGGGTGATGGGTATTGAGGAGGGCACCTTTTGGGATGAGCACTGGGTGTTGTATGGAAACCAATTTGACAATAAATTTCATATATTGGAAAAAAAAATAAATAAAATAAAATAAGAAAATAAAATGCCAAAAAAGAAAAAAACCACAAAGAGGTTGAAAATGAACAGATGGAAAAGATATACCATGGTAATAATAAGAAGAAAAAAGTTGAAGTGGCTTGGGTAGAATCACATGAAGCAGATTTCAAGGCAAACTTTATCAACTATAAAAAAGATCGTTTCATATTGATAAAGGGTTCAATTTATTTTATGAAGAAGATATAATAATCCTAAGCATTTGTGCACCTAATAATAATAGAGCTTCAAAATATAGGAAGCAAAATTTGATAGAAGTGCAAGGAACAATAGACAAATTCACTATTAGAGCTGGAGATTTCTAAACCTTTCGCTCAATAATGTAGGGAACAAGTATATAGAAAATCGGTAAGGATATAGAAGACTATCAACCAACTTAACCTAATTGACATTTATAGGATACACCACACAGCAACAGAAAACATATTAGCTTCAAGCGCATGTAGGTCCTTTATCAAGATAGAATATATTCACGGCCACACAACAAGACTCAATACATTTAAAAGCATTAAAGCGGTAGAGGCATCAAAGATGGGGTGGAGTAGGAGGACCCTAGGCTTGTTTTGTCCCACAAACACCACGACATAACCATCAGATCACTCTAAATACCTCAGAAATGGTCCTGAAGACTGACAGAACAAATTCCACTGCTAAAGGGAGAGAAGAGGCCACACTGAAGAAGGCAGGAAGTGTGGAGACATGGTTTAGGAAGAAACAGATTGCAGGTGCTCCGGAGGAGAGGGAGCCATGGTCATGGAGAAGGGCAAGAGAGAGACAGAGAGAGGAACACAGAGGAGAATACACAAGGAGAACATTTCCCTAAAGCCATTGGCTTGGAAAATGAGAAGGGCTGAATAAAGTGGTTCTTGCAATCAGCAGGGCTTAAAGCCTGGAAATTTATTTATTTATTTATTTATTTATTTATTTATTTATTTAAAGCATGTGCAAGCGGTGGTGAGGGGGAGAGGGAGAGAATCGTAAGCAGGCTCCACACTCAGTGCATACCATGTGAGGCTTGACCTGGGATCGTGACCTGAGCCAAATCAAGAGTCAGAGGCTCAACTGACTGAGCCACCCAGGCGCCCCTATAATAGAAAGATATTTTTAACAATTTTGAATTCTTTGGAACATAAATAACACTTCTAAATAACTCAGCAATTGGGGGAAAATCAAAAGAAAAAATATATTTTTAACTGAAGAAATGAAAACACAGCATGTTGAAATATGTAGAATGTCACTGAAGTAGTGTTTAGGGTAGAATTTGTCGTATAAACAAACTATATTATGGAAAAGCAAAGCTGTCATGTCAGTGATCTCTGTTCCAAACTCAAGAAACTAAAAAAATGAGAACAAATAAAACCCAAAGTGAAAAGAAAAGGTAATAATAAAAATCAATACTTTAGAGTACAGATAAACATTATATAAAATCACTAAAACCAAAACCTGGGTCGTTAAAAAAAAAAGTAATAAAATTAGTTTACCCTAGACTAGAAAAGAAGAACGTGAAAATTACCAATATTACAAATAAGGTAATATCACTACAAAATCCACAGATATTCAAGGATCATAATAGTATTATGAATGATCTTATGCCAATATGCCAATACTTGATCAATTTGTATCAATTGGATGTTTCATTGAAAGACACAACCACAAAACCTCATTTAAAAAGAGACAGATAGAAGAGAACTTTTGGAATTGTGTCCTGAGGACCATCATGGACCCGCTCACCAGCAAAACCAAGCATAAGTGGGGAAAATTATAAAAGACATCCAACAACTTTAAGCCCCTGGAAATTGTCCTAAGGGAATATAGCAAGTGAAGAAAGATGTACTCAAGAAAATCTACTGACTCTTGCTAAGAATAGCAGGAGTCTGTGGTGCTTGAGACATGACTGGCTCCTTCCTCTTGTCCACTGTACCTCAGTTTGATAAAGTTTCACTCTATGCAGTGTGGTCAATACGATAGAACTCCTTTCCCAAAGATCAAGGGCTATGGTATCTCCCTGGAAGAAGCAGTTTGCCAACTTTTCTCATCCCTCCCATTCCATGTTACAGAGGCAAGATTCCAGATGTGTGAAGCCGAGAAGCTGGAGGCTGCCTTCCTTCACCCAGCCTCCACTCATAGGGTAGAAACTCTACTCCAGGCATGGAAGGTTGAAATTGTTCCCTGTATGCTTGAGAAGGGTGTGTATTCTGCTATTGTTGGATAGAATGTTCTGTATATGTCTGTTAGGTCCATTATTCACAGCCATTACTTCCTTATTGATTCTCTTTCTGGATGATCTATCCATTGCTGATAGTGAGGCATTGAAGTTTCCAACTATCATTGTATTACTGTTGATTTCTTCTTTTAGGTTCGTTAACTTATGCTTTACATATTCAGATGCTTCCAGGTTGGCCACGTAAATATTTTAAACTGCTGTATCTTTTTGATGTACTGACCCCTTTATCGTTATATAATGACCTTCTTTGTCTATTTTTACCATTTTTGTTTAAAGTCTATTTTGTCTGATATACGTATTGCTACCCCTGCTTTTTTGGGTTATCATTCACTTGCAATCTTTTTCCATCCCTTCACTCTCAGTCTATGTGTGTCTTTAAGGCTAAAGTTAGTCTCTTGTAGGCAGGATATTGTTGGCTCTTTTTATTTTATCCATTTCAGCCATTTAATATCTTTTATTGGAGAATTTATTTCTTTTCTGTTTAAAGGAGTTATTGGTAGGTAAGAACTTACTATTGCCATTTTGTTGGTCGTTTTTTGGTTGTTTGGTAGATCTGTTGCTCCTTTGCTGTCTTTGTTTTTGTGTTTGCATGGCATTTGATATCAGATGCTTTGACTTCCTTATTGTGTTCTTTTGTGTAATTATATAGAATTTTCCCTTGTGGTTACCATGAGACTTACATAAAATATCTTACATTTATAACACCCCATTTTATTTTTTTATTAAAATAATTTTTTAATGTTCATTTATTTTTGAGAGAGAGAGAGAGACAGACAGAGAGCGAGCAAGGTAAGGGCAGAGAGAGGGAGACACAGAATCCAAAGCAGGCTCCAGGCTCTGAGCTGTCGGCACAGAGCCCGATGCGGGGCTCAAACTCACGGACCGTGAGATAATGACCTGAGCCGAAGTCGGACGCTCAACAAACTGAACCACCCAGGTGCCCTTATTTGAACACCCTATTTGAAACTGATAACAGCTTAACTTCAGTAGAATTTATCAACTTCACACTTTTCCTCCTCCTCCCCCTCATGTTTTAGGTTATTGCTGTTACAATTTACATGTTTTTTTTTTAATTGTGTAACTAATAACAGATTATTATAGTTATGGTTGTTTTTGCTATGTTCTTTTTTTTAACTTTAAAAATAGAGCTGTAAGTGAATGATGCACCACTAATACCATGTTGCAGAATCTAACTGTGACTATGTGTTTACCATTACAAGTGAGATTTGCATTGCCTTTTTATGTTTTTATGATGTTAATTAGCATTTTATTTCTGCTCAAAGAACTCCCTTTAGCATTGTGTAAGGCCGGTCTAGTGGTAAGGAATGCTCTCAGCTTTTTTTGTTTGTTTGTTTGTTTGTTTGTTTGGGAAAGTCTTTATCCCCCTTTGTTTCTGAAGCATAGCTTCATCCAGTATGGGATTCTTGGTTGGCCATTATTTTCTTTCAATATTTTGAATGTGTCATTTCATTCTCTCCTGGCTTGAAATGTTTCTGTTGAGAATTCTGTCAATGATCTTACAGGGGATCCATCTCCTGTTACTTCTCTCCTTTCTCTTGCTGCTCTTAAAATTCTTTCTATATCTTTGACTTTTGACAGTCTAATTATAATGTGTCTTGATGTAGCCCTATATAGGTTCAACCTATCTGGGGTCCTCTGAACCCCATGTATTTGTAGGTCTATTTCTCTCTCCAGGTTCAAGAAGTTTTTAGTCACTTTTGCCTTAAATACATTTTCTGTCCCTTTCTCTTACTCTGAAATTCCTATAATGAAAATATGGATTTTTTTCATCATGTCCCATAATTCCCATGGGCTTCTTCCCCCTTCTTTATAGTTTTTCTCTTTTTGCTCTTCCGACTAGGTAATTTCCAATGTCCTATCCTCCAGATCACTGATTCTTATGTATGATCACGTCTCCTTTTCAAACTCTTTATTCAATTCTTCAGTTCAGGTATGGTATTTTTCAACTCTAGGATTTCTGTTTGTTTTTGATGGTAGCTATTTCCTTGTCAAACTTTTCGCTCATGCATTGTTTTTCTACCGTTGTTTAGCTACCTGTGTTTTCCTGTAGTTCACTAAACTTCCTCGAGGATTATCCTGAATTCTTTGTCTGACAGATTCATTTCTTTCAGAGATGTCACCGGAGCTTCATTAGCGTCCTTTAGTGGTGTCATATTTACCTAATTTTTTGTGATCCTTGATTGCTTATATTGGTACCTGAGCATCCGAGCAATGGGACTCCTCTTCCAGGCTTTACAGATTTGCTTCGCAGAGTCAGTTCTTTACCAGTCAGCTCGGTTTGGGTTTCTGGATGTGCTGGTTAATTAGCCGCTGGTTAATGTCTTTGGGCAAAGGGGGCTTGCTATTATATATAGTGCATTTGGGGGCAAGGCAACTGGTCAGGTTCTGAGAACAGGAATGGGAGTATCTGCCCGTGGCTGAGAACAGCTGGATAGGACTGCTGGCTCGGTTCCCTACCCAAGTGAGACTGCAGAGTAGGCTCTGTGTTTGCCTGGATTCTTTGGTCAGGATCCAAGTTGGCAGATCTCCATCTCACCTAATTCCCTGGTCAGAGTGCATCCCAACCTGGTTCCATAGATGAGCAAAGCTGCTGGTTGGTTTTACTGCTTGGATGCTGCAGGTATAAGTTTGGTCTGCCAACATCCTTATGCTGGTTATTGCAAGCCTCTCCCCCTTTCTCTCTCACAGTCAGATTCCCAGTAGTTGAACCCCCATGGTGTGAGATCAGAGCTGGGGCTTCTGTAAAGAGACTCTCATGCTGATGGGAGTTGGTGGCCCCCCATTTTTTCCAACTGGAAAAACTGTAGGCTCAAGGGAGACTTCTTTGCATGGTGCTGTGCTGGCCAGGGAAGGGGCCATGCAGTCAACATTGAGCTACCTCTCTTACCCTTCTAAGGCAATCTATCTTAGTCTTTGTGGTGCAAGGGGTGCTTCAGTTTCACTACTGTGTTCTAAGATTCTCTCAGTGGTGCCTTGTGCTTGAATAGTTGTTTCTTCTTCTTCTTCTTCTTCTTCTTCTTCTTCTTCTTCTTCCTCTTCTTCTTCTTGGGAGCAAACTCAGCAACAGCTTATGTTGCCATCTTGGTGACAATAGTCAATCTAGGCCTCCACTTCTTTCCTTCATGTTAGCAGCTAGAAGAGGGCTTCTGCTGGTATTCACTTTAATTCTGCTACCTCTGGCTCTTCTCTCCATATGGAGATCTGCTAAATAGTTATCAACTCCATAGGCATAAAATCTAAAACCAATTCTTCAAAACTTGTGATGAGTAGGTGGCCCCTTTCTCTAGGATCCAGCCCTCGGGCAATTCCCCCTAATTGCTCCATGCCACTTGTCCAGCAGTGCTGGCAGGGAGGACTTGGAGGGAGGACCGTGCTGACTCCACAGTCTTCCCCAGAAGCACAACAGAATCTTGTTTTGTGGGAAATTATTAATTGCTTACCAAGTTGCCAGGCACTTATGTAGGCACTTTGAATGTCAGCCATTGAATCCCTAAAACAACTCTGGTACTGTTCTAGAACACACTGTTGAAAAAGGGACACAAGCAAATCCAAGCTGCCGTTTGTTTATTCCGAATGCAACTTTCTCTCCCTATGCTACTTGCCTTTTATATTTAACAATTATTTGAGCAAAATGAAAGATGTTTCTTTCCAGGCCTGAAAACTGGCTGATCTTTTTTATAATGGATGTCCAAATGTAAATATAACATATATGTGTGTGTGTATATATATATATATATATATATATACACACACCTGAACATTGTTAAATATGTATGAGCATTATTGTGTGTATATGTGTGTGTGTATATATATTTATATACACACATACATATAGATATATACACATACATATATATGTGTATATATATATATATAATTTTTTATGTTTATACTTTGGCTGAAAGCTTCACCTCTCTTTCTGACCACTAGAAATAAAGAATTATCACATATATCTTCTTCAAAATTAAAACGAAACACCAAACAAACCCCACAAAAGACAAAATCCTTTGTGTGTTATGGTATAGAGTCAGTTTAGTTGGGAGAATGTTGAACATAGTGAAGAATTCCTATATCTTCTGGGTGGTCTAGGCAAGGTACTTCACTTTCCTGAACTGGAGATCATCTGACAAGTCACAATATTCAGTTGGACAACTTCTAAATTCCTTCCTGTCTCTGATAGTCAATAATCCCAGTCACTTACAGATCTTCTGCAACATGTACAGTCATCACCCAAGTGCAGATGACCCCCCTCCTCCCATGCTCAGCTTGACGAGTGGCCAGTATTAGCTTGTGGCTTGGATTCTACTTGAAAGAACACTTGGAATGAAGATAGATCTAAACTTTTAGAGATCTGGATTGCTGAAGACGATGAAAGGGCTTTCTTGAGGTTCTTTCAATGTTATTAAGAAATGACAATGCTAATTAATTCATTGGCATGATTTGCTACCTAATGAGATGATTGCACTCTGATGCACTGAGCCTGTGAGACTTGCTAACCTCAGGGTTCTTATAATTTAGTTTTACCTCCTGCTGACTCACATTTTTCTAATGGCTTGAATCAGCTCTCATTTTAACTCCTTTGCATTTTCTCTAATTTTCCTGCTGCAACACTTCCTGCCTGCATCTTCAAGACAAAAGATGGGGGATTTTTAACTGGAGAAATGGAGAACTGCTGAATGAGTAGGCAATTAGTTGCTGAAGGATGTGCCAAGTGTCATTGAAAATAGAATTTTCCCCAGATTTGCAGGAAGGGATTTGGTTACACAGAGTGCTTCTCCACAGTGGTGATTTCGGCTATCATATTGCCAGGTCTGTAAATAGGCACCTGAACTTCATATTCTTGGATCAAAACCTAAAAGTCTGCATTTTATTGTATTAAGCATGTCTTTGAATTTAGTTTCAAGTTTTATTGATTTACTGCTTGATTAGGAATCCTGAAAAATGGCTACATCTCCTTTACTATTTTGTAAAAATCATGTTAGTGATCTCTGTAGACAGATAAATGGTCCCTAAATATTATTGCATTTTTGTATTTTGGAATCAGTGAGCATCTATCCTCTTGTGAGGACAGAAATAGTCAAAAAAGAAGACCAACGTTCCTTATCAACCTAAATAATTTTAGAGATAAAAAATAGCCTTGGAAATGGTAGCCATCTCACTTTATAGATGAGGAAACCAGATGCTGAGACGTTGAATGTCATGTTCAAAGTCGCAGAGCTGGTTATTAGAGCCACACCTAGGGTCTCTTCAGTCTAGTGCTCCTGTCCCCAAACCACATAGTCTATCCAATCAGGGTCACTGTCCTGGCGGACCAGAAAAGCAGGGGTGCCACTAGAGTAGGTAGGCCTAGAGGACAGAGTGCTGGACCAAACATTATTTTTGAGGCTTAAGATCTAATGGAACTTTCCTTGCTATTTTTCAGACTTGCTTGGATCCATGACTGCTTCCTTCTTTTCTATTTCTTCCTTGTAGAAAGGGAATATCTATCTTATGGCTGTCTCTCCATTGTATTTTGGAAGCAGATAACTTGCCTTCTGATTCAAAGGTTTACAGCCAAGAAGGAATTTTGCTTTAGGACGGATCAGACCTTGAGTCTCTCCTGTATCTGATTTGGATGATATTTAGTCAAGATTTTGGACTTCAAGTTGAAACTGGAATAGGTTCGCTTTGGGGCTGTTGTAATGGGGTAGATGTATTTTGCATATGAGAAAGATATGAACTTTGTGGACCAGAAGGTTGGATGTCATGGGTGGAATTGTGCCCTCCAAATTCTTATGTTGAATTTTCCTGTTACTCCTTACCTCCTGCACCCCCGTTCCTCATAATGTGACTATATTTGGAGAGGGGGCCTTTAAAGAAGTAATTAAGGTAAAATAAAGCCATATCAGTGAGCCCTTAATCTAATATGACTGGTGGCCTTATAGAGAGAAAAGGTTAGGAGACAGACAGGGAAGAGCAAGCTGGTGTGGGTCTTGCAAGGAGAAGACAGCCATGTACAAGCCAAGGAGAGAGGCCTCAGAAGAGATCACCCTTACTGACACCTTGACCTTGCACTTCTAGCCTCTAGCGCTGTGAGCAAATAAATTTGTTTGTTGAAGCCACCTAGCCTATGGTAAGTCGTTATGACAGCCCAAGCAAACTAACACACTACCCTTGATTCTATTGTCCGAAGCACAATCAGTATTTCTGGAGGATCATGTTTTTCTGCATCAATGTCCTTACAGCTGGGTGTTCCCAGGGTCCTTGTTATTCGTCCTTACCCATTAAGGATTTGGCTGCAATAGTGGAAGATATGGATGGAAGACTGCAAATAGAATAATAGCCTTGAACTCCGCATTTCCCCAGTATTTGTAAAACTGAAACTTTCCTTTTGATTTAAAGAAATGTGTTTAAATAAGGGAAGGAGTAAAAATCAAGAAGCTGTGCAGTGTTGCCTTTATGACAGGCAAGTGGACTGAGATGGTGATATTCATTCGTGAAAGACATAGCGATCTCACGCTGAGGATATATAGTATATCCACACAGAACTAAAAGAACCAAATCTTTCCCCCCATCATGCCTTAGTTTAGTTTACAGTTTATTTATTTATTTTTGAGAAAGAGAGCATGGGAGAAGGGTGGGGAAGGGGGGAGAGAATCCCAGGCAGGCTTTGCACTGTCAGGGCAGGGCTCAAACCCAAGCACCATGAGATCACGACCCGAGGTGGAATCAAGAGTCCGACCCTTAACCGACTCAGCCACCCAGGGGCCCCCATCGTGTCTTATTTTTAAAGCCTGCATTAGAAGCCACACCTGTCTGTCTAATCACTCGGTGCTTCAGAGATGAGTTTGAATGTTTTAGAAAGAAAGAATAATTTGGACTCCTATTCTCAGCTCATCTACGACACTTTGTGATTTATTAAGTGTAATTTGAAACAGACCAAGATCGTTTTCTTCTCTACCGTTTATCGACCCGTCCATCCCACCCTATAACTCTTTTCATTGATTAAGCCATGCTCCCCCGCCCCCCCCCCCCGCCCCGAGGATCTAACAGGAAGAGAGACGGACCAGAGACTCCCAATGTTGGCCTCAGTTGGAAAATAACTGAGGATAAATTTCCCTGCAGAGCCCTGGAACAGACCTATGCACAGGGCTGCCCTCTGGGCACCTCTAAGCTGAAGAGCCCATATTAGTTTTAATGCCCATACTAGTGAGTCTTTTGCATTGGGCAGAAAGATCCTACCCAAATTAAAATGACGCTCAGGAAGGAAAACCAAGAATGAGCCAGTGGGTCAGAGGGCTGGTTCTGAAGTCAGTCTCTGGCCCGGCCTCCGCACTCAATTCCTGCCCACTCTCTACCGCTTTTTTAGTTATTACAGGCAACAGAGGAAACCCAGAACAACTGTGGAAGAAGCAGTTTTTTCTTCTCCTCTAGCAGAGATACTCTGAGCCATTAAGTAACTCTCTTTGCTAGTATTTGGCTCTCTCCCAGCAGCGTGGGATTCTCCCCACTGGTGTTATCCAGACCTCCTTACCCCTGCACCATCAAAATACGGGCATGCGTTGGAAGAAAAAAGCTAACCTTTCAAAAGCAGGGTAGTCTGCCCTCTGAAGATCACAAGACACATCTGAGCACCTGCTACGACCTTGCATGTTCCATATCCTGGGAAGGTACCTAACTCTGCACCGGACACTGTGGGAAAATGATGCCCATATTGTTTTATTCAACCCTCACAACAACCGAAGAAGTAAATTTTACTATTGGCCTCATGTCACATGGGGGCTGTAGCACAGAGAGGCAAGTCACTTGCCCAGGGTCACACAGTACTGACCCCCAGAGTCATCATTTTTTTTTTCATCTCTTTTACCCACATACTTTTTGGAATGGGAAAGGGAGGGATATTTCAAGTCAATCCAAATGAAGACATGATACCATTTCACCTACCTCTGAATGTATCTCTAACAGATAGGAACTTTAAAAGAAAACATAACGCAGTCCATATCATATTCTTTTTTTTTTTTTAATTTTTTTTTTCAACCTTTATTTATTTTTGGGACAGAGAGAGACAGAGCATGAACGGGGGAGGGGCAGAGAGAGAGGGAGACACAGAATCGGAAACAGGCTCCAGGCTCTGAGCCATCAGCCCAGAGCCTGACACGGGGCTCGAACTCCGGGACCGCGAGATCGTGACCTGGCTGAAGTCGGACGCTTAACCGACTGCGCCACCCAGGCGCCCCTCCATATCATATTCTTAATAATATTAAGAATAGTTCAATGTCAACTAATGCCCAGTCCATAATTGTTTTTAATGGCCATATAAATCATGTAGATAAATCATGATTGGTTTTTGAATTCAAAGTTGATAGATATTTAGTTTGTTTCCAATTTAGGGTGACTATAATAAACAGCATTGTTATTGTCGTCTCTGTGACTAAATCTTGGCTATTTCCTTAGCATTTTTCTTACAACAAATTCTGAGAGGCAAAACTACTGTTGTAACAGTTACTCTTATTTTAAAGATTTGTATAATAGGTATAATTGTGAGACTCTTTTCCAGAAAGACCCAATTTGCCAAGCCATCCTCAGTGCTCAGCATCTTTACCAAGACTATCTGCCTTTATTAGCTATCTTTTGGGCCATTATAATAGGTGAAAATGAGGTTACAAGGAGCTTGCATTTCTACATTTTCCTGTTTATTGGCCACCTGCATTTTTTCTCTGGTGAATCGCTTGTCTCTACATTTTGTCTATTTTGAAAAGGCACACTTTTAAGTATAATTAACATACAATATTTTAGTTTCAGGTGTACATCATAGTGATGCAATATTTTTAAACTTTACAAAACGATCCCCCACAATAAGGCTAGTGAATATCACTTATCTTTTTCTTGAATTTTAAAGGCTCTTTTATAATTGCAATGCAAATCCTTTGTTTATAGTGTATGTTGCAAATACTTTCCTAGTTTATTTGTTTCTAAACATTGGAAAGTTTTTTTTGTTCTTTGAAGACATTCACAACTACCAATCTTTTCCATTTTGCTTGCTCTGGGATCACTTTTATAAAGACTTTTCCCAGCCCAGGACCCAAGTTTATAAATATTTCATTCTTGTATTTTGTTTAACATTATCATCTTAATTTACCTGGGACTTACTGATATAAAGTATAACTAACATGCAAAGAACATGTAACTAATGTGATATAAAGTGTAACTAAAATATAAAAACATTTATTGTTTATATATTTTTAGCTAATTTTTCCAAGATTTTATATATATATATATATATATATATATACTATACCTACATGTAGATATAGATAGATTATATATATATCAAGATTACATGTATTTTGTCTGATGTTTTCTATTGGGCATATGTTGGGTTTTTAAACTTTTTTTTTAATGTTTATCTTTGAGAGAGAGACAGAGTGTGAACAGGGGAAGGTCAGAAAGAGAAGGAGATAGAGTCCACAGCAAGATCCAGGCTCTGAGCTGTCAGCACAGATACTGATGCAGGGCTCAAACTCACAAACAGTGAGATCATGACCTGAGCCAAAGTCGGACGTTTAACTGACTAAGCCGCCCAGGCGCCCCAGCATATGTTGTTTTCATTTCCTTCTTTATTTTCCATCTAGTGAACAATAATTATTGAGCTCCTACTCTCTTCCACACAGTGTAATTAACAGGTGCTGGGAGTATCTTTGTGAACAAAACAGTAAAAGGCCCTTCCAGTTTTGGGATCATACTGTTGAAGAAGAAGGGGGAATATGAAGGAAACAAGCAAAAATGCAGTGGAATTTGAGTGCTCTGAAGAAAATAAAAGGAAGGCAAGGGAATAAGATAGTGTCAAAAGAAGGAGCCCTTAGATTTATTCATCATCTCTACTGACTTTCTATTTTCTATTCCTTAATTTCTGTAGGTGTATTTCTTTATTCTTTTTTTTTTTTAATTTTTTTTTTAACGTTTATTTATTTTTGAGACAGAGAGAGACAGAGCATGAACGGGGGAGGGGCAGAGAGAGAGGGAGACACAGAATTGGAAGCAGGCTCCAGGCTCTGAGCCATCAGCCCAGAGCCCGACGGGGGGGCTCAAACTCACGGACCACGAGATCGTGACCTGAGCTGAAGTCGGATGCTTAACCGACCGAGCCACCCAGGCGCCCCTCTTTATTCTTATTTTATAGAGTCTAGAGAGGCTTTGGGGCATTCTGGACAGCACATATGAATGACAGAGAGCTCAGGAACACCTCTTGGCTGGCCCTGCAGGGGTTGTTATTCCCTTACCTTAGGACACATTTTCCTGCAGGGCTCCAGGACAGAGCAAATTGAACAGTGGCCACAGTCGGCACTCGCTCCTTTAAAGGACTCTGCCCTCTGGCCACTAATGAAAAGATTTACAGATCATTATTTAAATGGTTAGTCTTTACTCTAGAATTTCCTTTCCCTGGAAAGAGGAGAAAAGATTTCTTTTCCCTGACAGCTTTGGGGGGATCCAGCAGTCCGAAGATTGCAAGGAAGAAAGGAACATTCTTTGCCCCGGAGGGTGGTTCTTTTATGTGGTTGGCACTCACTGAACCAAGCCTTTTGCAGCTTTAAAGCAGCCTGAAGTAGGAATCTATCTACAAGAAAGTGCTTTTTCATGCTAATTTTAAATCCAGGATTCATACTACAAAAATGAAACCGAGAAGAATAACTCACTGTGAAATAGCGTTCGTTGTATTTGAAGCTGGAAAATTCATTGAAGTTCTGGCTCCCAGACCAGGCTAGTCCATTTACCAATTTGTCTTTCATGCTCAGAGAAAACTCATTTGTCCATTTTACTATTCAGGAAGATTTGTAAATTGCATAGCACTTGTTCAAAACCTGAGAAGAAGCACAGAGACTAGGTATTAGAGATGGGAAGTATCATACATCATAAAAACAACGATGGGGGCGCCTGGGTGGCTCAGTCGGTTAGGCGTCTGACTTCGGCCCAGGTCATGATCTAGTACTTGATGGGTTCAAGCCCAGAGTCGGGCTCTGTGTTCACAGCTCAGAGCCTGGAGCCTGCTTCAGATTCTGTGTCTCCCTCTCCCTCTGCCCCTCCCCTGTTTGCACTCTGTCTCTCTGTCTCCCCGAAAATAAATAAATATTTAAAAAAACCAACAATGATGGACAGAGCTAAAAACCACCCATCCGAGAGCCACCGTGAACCCAGATGTAGCCAAGTCTGAGGACCAGGAGCCCATGATTACTGTAGAAGTGGGCGTTGGGTTATTTTCATCAGTGAGTGGAGAGATTATTTCTTTGCACATGGATAAATAGCTTATTCATTTATGTTAGCATATGTATTCCCGGCTTAATTTGAGATGCAAACGAAAGGGTTTTTTTGTGTTTTTTTTTCAGTTCTTGTATTATACTTCTTTACTGATTCATGTACTGTTTTATGTCAAAGTCTCTTTGGGGCAGAGGAGAGCTTGCTGGTGAAGGGGTGAGTAGAGCACAGGCAGAGAGAGCAAGGTTCCCCCCGCCTCCCGCTCCCCACAACCAGCCATATTGCCTCAGAAGCCAGCCTCCCTGCTCTTTGAAGAAGGTCCAGGCCCAACCTGGGACAGTTCTCCACAGGACTATTTCTGTGTGTGGGCAGTGGTCTGAGTGCCTAGGATTCCCTGTCATCCTCGCCCCCCTCTCCGGGTGGTTGCTGTGAGGGAGGCAGAGGCCGGATGGAGTCTGACATGCTGGCTAAGGCTCCTTCTGGTCCCTAGAGCGGGCCCCTGCCCCGGTGAAGTCCAGAACCCAGTGGCAGGGAAGATGACCTAAGGCATAGAGTTATAACCCCATATTTAGACGAGCTAGAAGCAGTTTTGAGAAAGATGGAATTGACTGGTTCTCATTCCCCCCAGCCCTCTATGCTGGGACTTAAAACAATATGTGTTTTGGAAGTACAAATCTACGGAGAGAAAAAAAGAAATTTTGAAGACGTAGTTTACTGTCATCTCTTTCTTAGACATTCACCTTCTACATCTTCGTAAGAAAGACTAAAAATCCGACAGTAAAGAAACCTGTCTCATTTTATTTCACCTAGCATTTCCCATATAATCTGAAGAAATGGGGATTTCATGAAATACGCATTGGAAAACACTGTTCTCTGCCCATTTCATCTGGCTGAATGGAAAACTTTAATAATTTATGGTACATTCTGTGACAGTTGCCCCATTAACCTGGGGTCACGAGCTTACCTTGATTCTTAAACTTTTAAATCATCATAGAAAATACTGCTGTTCTGATCAATTTGTCTGTTTTACACTCATCACCCAATGGTACTACTGTCACAATTTTTTTTTTTATCTTTATTTATTTTTGAGAGAAAGACAGAGCGTGAGCAGAGGAGGAGCAGAGAAAGAGGGAGACACAGAATCCCAAGCAGGCTTCAGGCCTGAGAGGTCGGCTCAGAGCCCTACGCGGAGCTCGAACTCATGAACCGTGAGGTCCTGACCTGAGCTGAAGTCGGACACTCAACCGACTGAGCCACCGAGGCACCCCAAACTGTCACAATTCTTAAAATCTTTCCATGCATCTGACACTTCTTCACCTACTTAATAGGTTATCGAATGCTGATTTTCTTGTTCTGAGACAAGAATGTTTTGGAATTCACAAAAATAAATTGGGGGCACAGTATGTGTATCAATTCATAATATAAAATCTGGTTTGAGGAGATTATACAAATGCTTCAGATCTAGTTTAATGTTGTGCTTTGAATTGCTCTCTTCTAGGCGTGGTCTTACTGATCACAGGCTTGCAGACTTTCTGGGGCCAGTAGAGAACTCAAGGCCAATCAGTCCAAATGCTGGTGGAGGTGCTAAGGACCTTTCTGGCTCTCACATCACTCTGCAAAAACATGTTTTGCACCTGCAGGTTCAGCTTTGCTCCAAGTGGATCTCAACTCTGGCTGCACATTCAAATCACCTGAGAAACTAAAACCATTGGCCATTGGCCATTGACTCAATCTCCAGCCCGGTCTCCTCCCCAAAGGTCAGGAGCCTGAGCTAAAAGTTCCCTCCCTCTAATCACAAAGTTGATTCCTCTGATAACCAGCCTGTATCCTCAAGAGTGACTCATTAGCATAAACCCCTGAAAAGGGCTTATGAATAACAAAAGATATTCCTCTCTCACCCCTATCTCAGGAAATTCCAAGGGTTTTAGGAGCTCTGTGTTGGGAATCCTTGAAGAAGAGCAAAAATATGTATGATGAGTATTTATGTGTTTCTTAACCATCAAATTTATGTCAAAGTTTTTATTCACTTTCTAGCTTTTTAAAATGTGTCACTGATTTGTATTTTGGGTGGTACACCCCCAACTCCATTTTTTCCATAAAGATTTTGATCGCATGATTTTGCACAGCATGGTGATGTTTTGCAAGATAAATATCACATCACAGCAGAACTAACTCTATGTAGAACAGTGCCAGGTACCAAGAGCACACTTTACACACTGTATGTTAGCCAATTTGACAATAAGTTAAAATAAATTTAAAAAGTATAACTTTTAAAAAAGTCAAGAAAAAAGAAGAACAGCGCCAGGTACATGATAAAACAGTCAGTATGTCAGAGCTATTATCATGCTAAACAGCTAGAAGGCCCAAAGGGAAGAAATATCAGCACACACTTGGGGAGCTGAGGGCAATTCCCTTGACTTTGTGAGAGACAGGCAGGGAGGAGCAAAGAAGAGTGAAAGGGAAGATAAGAGCAGGTGAAGAAGCGCCTGGTGAAATCTACTCAGAAATTTGTAATTTATTCCAAAAGTGATGGGAGACCATGGAATGGTTTTGAGAAGAGGATTCAGGTGAGCAAATTTTCCCTTTAGAAAGATCACTATTTTTTTCCCCATTAAATAGCAGTTTATTATAAATTTATAATTTTTTTAATATGAAATCTATTGTCAAATTGGTTTCCATACAACACCCAGTGCTCATCCTAACAGGTGCCCTCCCCTGTGCCCATCACCCACCTTCCCCTCCCTCCCACCCCCCATCAACCCTCAGTTTGTTCTCAGTTTTCAAGAGTCTCTTATGGTTTGCCTCCTTCCCTCTCTAACTTTTTTTTCCCCTTCCCCTCCCCCATGGTCTTCTGTTAAGTTTCTCAGGATCCACATAAGAGTGAAAACATACGGTATCGGTCTTTGTATGACTTATTTCACTTAGCATAATACCCTCCAGGTCCATCCACGTTGCTGCAAAGGGCCATATTTCATTCTTCCTCATTGCCATGTAGTACTCCATTGTGTATATAAACCACCATTTCTTTATCCATTCATCAGTGGATGGACATTTAGGCTCTTTCCATAATTTGGCTATTGTCGAAAGGAAAGATCACTATTTTTTTTTAATTTTTTTAAACGTTTTATTTATTTATTTATTTATTTATTAAAAAAAAATTTTTTTTTCAACGTTTATTTATTTTTGGGACAGAGAGAGACAGAGCATGAACGGGGGAGGGGCAGAGAGAGAGGGAGACACAGAATCTGAAACAGGCTCCAGGCTCTGAGCCGTCAGCCCAGAGCCCGACGCGGGTCTCGAACTCACGGACCGCGAGATCGTGACCTGGCTGAAGTCGGACGCTCAACCGACTGTGCCACCCAGGCGCCCCACGTTTTATATATTTTTGAGACAGGGAGAGACAGAGCATGAACGGGGGAGGGGCAGAGAGAGAGGGAGACACAGAATCGGAAACAGGCTCCAGGCTCCGAGCCGTCAGCCCAGAGCCCGACGCGGGGCTCGAACTCACGGACCGCGAGATCGTGACCTGAACCGAAGCCGGCTGCTCAACCGACTGAGCCACCCAGGAGCCCCAGAAAGATCACCATTTTTAAGTGAGCAAGGGATTGGGGAGAGACAAGTCTAGCGACAGAGCAACTAGTTTTAGGAGGTCGCTGCACAGATGTGGACAGGAAACAATGCTGCATAGACTGGGGCAACGAAAGGCAAAGCCAATTCGAATGCTAGAAGGTGAATGTACCCGCTCTGGTGGCATGGTGGGAGGTGAAGGGTGACTTCTGGGTTCTGGCTGGGGCTGCAGGAGCAGGTGGTACCATTTCCTGAGAATGAACTCAGAAGGGAAAACAGATTTGGGAAGGGAAGACGATGAGTTTTGAGTACACTGGATTTCAATCATGGAGTTATCATGGAACCAAGAGCCATGCAGGCTGGAAAGGGCTGCGCCCAGCAGCAACCCCGGGGCTCAGCTGGGACAAGGAGGCTCAGATGGAATGAAAACCCAGTGGATATTTTAATTCAGCTATACTTGGCTAAAGAGAACGTCATGCCTCCACGAAGAAAGTGCCTAGTAGAATCTGCAGAGAGATTCTGGAATCCGGTGTCTTTTATAAGCAAGAGTGTTTGGTTTTATTTTAGTCCGTGCAGGGTTAGGCGGTGAGAAGTTTGGATGGGATAAGTGCAAACGAATCTGAAGCCGAGGTAAATGTTTACAGTGACTTAAAAAGGAAAAGAAAGAGTGTTTAGCACAAAGTACATTCCGAATTTCTCTGAACCCAAGACATTTTAGGAAGGATGTGAAATGTGAAGAGACAGCCAGACTGAGGCCCGCTGATTATGACGGGGTACACGAATAGAAACCAAAAGACCTAACCCAAACTGTTTTTCCTTGAATGGCAATAAAAATCCAATGAAAATCCCTATTTTTTTTTCCTTTCTACCTCAGTGGGCATCAAATTCCAAAGGGGTAAAAACTACAGCAGTTTCTTTCTTTTTTTTTTTTTTTTTAAAGCATCGTGTTGTTGTTGTAATTCTTACTTGTTTTCTAAGTGGGATAAATTTGTGGAGTAAGCTGGGTAGACTCTGGCTCCACTTAACTTCAGTTTTCAACTCAGCTTAGCAAATAAGGGAGTCAAGCACAGCACTGCTGTAATTACGGTCTCTAAATGTGTACGCTTCCAGCTTTACTATATCATTATACGGTATGTGCAAAGCTGAAATCAACACTGGGCTTTCCAAAAATAATGCTTACAAAACAACTAATTGTAATCTACCTTTGTTCCGTTGGTGGGGTTTGTCTTAGGATATGCCAAACCGATCTCTTATGTTATATAAAGATCCTTAAAAAAAAAAAAAAGAAAAGGTTTACTTTGTCACAGCTGAAAAACTACAAGAACCAAATAAAGGTGTATTTCAGCTAACTGCATTTAATTTGTTTTTATGAGAGTGGAGATTTGACTCTCTTGGTTAATGAATAATATCTACCGAGCTGATAGAAACCAGAGATCTACCAATACTAAATTTTTCTTTTCCTGTCCTTGGAACGCGTTCTTATTTGTGGATCTTACGTGGAGAAAAAAAAAATCTATTCTCAATTTGACTTTAAATCATTTGTGGGTGAAGGAAGCCACGGATGGCCAATTTCAGAAGCCTTTAGAAGGGCAGAGAAAACAGTGAGGAGCACTGGCAGCAAGGTGTAGGCAGAGGTGGGCTCCAGGGACCGCTTGTGCCCTCCAAGCAGCAGAGATGAGAAGTGGCCATATGCGAGACGGACACAGGAGGGCTGGGCCCTGAGGCCCTTTCCATATTTGAATGGTAGGCGGCCCAGCTGTTCACCAATGGTTAGACGTCCGGCCTAGGAATGAGGATTGTTCAACCGTGTCGCTCGTGTCTCATGATGGAGAGGGCTCAAACAAGCATCAGGTGTGGGTGTGTGCATGGGGCTGGGGGATGTGGCGCCGTGAGAGCGAGTTATAAGAAATCACTAAATTCAAATGCACAGGATACGCGGTAGAAACAGTATATGAGAGGCAGTAAGGGAGGTGTTCTCTAGAACGTGAGTGACCAGTTGTACCTTGACGGAAGAAGACCGGGGGAGTATACAGTGATTAAGAACTTGGGGTCTGTGGTCATACTTCCTGGGACACCATCCTGCCTCCGTTTTATGATCTTGGGTGAGTTACGCCAGCTCTGAAACCTCAGTGTCCTTACCTGTAAAATGGGAATAATCGTAGTACCTACCTCATAAGACTGTGCTGATCATTCCATGACAGTCTGGGAAAAGGATGGAGCACAGGGCTTGGTGTCTAGGAAATGCTTTGCAAACGTTGGTTACCAGAATGCCATTTTTCTCCTGCTTTTGTCATCATCAGTTTCTTCATCCTGCTGGCTTAGAATCACTTTGTGACTTTTTCTGGCTTCATGAGCTACCTGTTTTATTTTGTCCTGAAAATGTTTCCTTGACGGAACGCATTTAAAGCTATCCATTTTTATTTTATTTTGTGGTTGTATCCATAAGATATGATGCCACGATGGCCTTGTCCTCAAACGGTCTGTAACATCAGCTTTTATTGCCCTTTTGTATCTGTTGTGAAGGATAATTTGCGTCTATTTATTTATTTCGTGCATGTTTCTGTGTTCTACAGAATGCGGCTTGTACGAGTCCTGCTTTTTGGAATTTATTATGGTTGCGACTTAGTATATAATGATAAAAGTTAATACTTATTTGAAAAATTGCTATTTAGTATGGAAACCAATTTGTCCATAAATTATATTTTATTTATTTTTTTTTAATTTTTTTTTCAAAGTTTATTTATTTTTTGGGGGACAGAGAGAGACAGAGCATGAACGGGGGAGGGGCAGAGAGAGAGGGAGACACAGAATCGGAAACAGGCTCCAGGCTCCGAGCCGTCAGCCCAGAGCCTGACGCGGGGCTCGAACTCACGGACCGCGAGATCGTGACCTGGCTGAAGTCGGACGCTTAACCGACTGCGCCACCCAGGCGCCCCATAAATTATATTTTAAAAAAGAATAGAGGTTCTTTGGTTAGAAAGGCCTAACTTTGAATAAAGCTCTGATATTTCTGCAAAAAAAAAAAAAATAATTACCATTTAGAGATACTTTCAGAAGTTCTTTAGATGCAGGTTTTACTCCATTCTCACAGCAAGCCTGTGATAGAGGTATGATTTTTATCCTAATTACACGTAAGAAGACACAGATGCTTACAGAGGGAGGCTGAACCTTTTACTCAAGATTTCACGCTGTCAGTCAGTTAGAAGTCCAAGTTAGAGTCCAAATTAAGGATCATGACAATGGGCAACGGCCAAGGATACCACGTTATAAAGGGTGATGTGTAAGTTTGCTGTTGCAAAGTACCACGCACTGGGAGGCTTACATAAGAGACATTTATTGGCTCACAGTTCAGGAGACCCGAAGTCTGAGATCAAGGTATCTTCAGGGTTGATTCTTCTGAGAGATGTGAGAGGTGGGTCTGTTCTATGTGTCTCTCCTAGCTTCTGGTGACTTGTGGTCGATCTTTGGCGTTCCTTGGCTTGTAGAAGCATCACCCTAATCTCTGCCTTCCTCTTCGCATGGCCTTTTCCCTGTGTGCAGGTCTGTGTCCAGATTTGCCCTTTTTTTTTTCTTAGCTATTTATTTATTTTGAGAGAGAGTGTGTGTGTGTGTGTGCGTGCATGTGGCGGGGAGAGACAGAGAGAGAGGGAGAGAGAGTCCCAAGCAGGCCCCATGCAGTCAGCACAGACCCAACACGAGGCTCTATCTCTCCAACCATGAAATCATGACTTGAGCCGAAATCAAGATGCTCAGCCGAGGTGAGCACCTCGGTGAGCCACCCAGGTGCCCCCAAGATTTGCCCTTTTATATAAGGACACCTGTCATCCTGGATTAGGGCCCGCCCTAATGACCTGATCTTAACTAATGACACATGCAATGACTTTATTTCTAAATAAGGTCATATGTTGAGGTACTGGGGATTAGGACTTCCACGTATGAATTTGGGGGAGGGAGGATGATTTATCCCATAGCAGGTGATGAATCCCTATAAAAGTAAATTAAAAATAGATTTCCAGGTAATTCAGGTTTTTAAGCAGAGCTGCTTCAGCGACTGCTGGCCTGTAAACGGGCACTGCTCTGAGGGAGCAGACAGAGCTTCGAGAGGGCATCGAAAAGAAAAAGTGAAATTCCCCTCCGGCGTTGAACTGTCTACGGTTTTTCTTTGCGACAAACATAGACAGTGGATTGAATGCAGCCATGGGCGGTGCCACTTTCTCTGAGATTTGTTACAGGCTGGTACCTGATGTCAGCAGCGGTAGCAGCTACAATTTTGAAACTAAATGAGGTACGGTGATAATTATTAACAACAACTCATTTTTTCAATAAAAGAATTTCAGAAATTTCAGTGGTTTTCCCAAGAAACTAACCGGTTCTAATATCGTGTTTAAAAATGAAGCTATAAGGGGCGCCTGGGTGGCGCAGTCGGTTAAGCGTCCGACTTCAGCCAGGTCACGATCTCGCGGTCCGTGAGTTCGAGCCCCGCGTCAGGCTCTGGGCTGATGGCTCGGAGCCTGGAGCCTGTTTCCGATTCTGTGTCTCCCTCTCTCTCTGCCCCTCCCCTGTTCATGCTCTGTCTCTCTCTGTCCCAAAAATAAATAAAAACGTTGGAAAAAAAAATTTTTTTTAAATGAAGCTATTTACATATTTCCGTAGTTTTCCCAAGAAACTATCTGGTTCTAGTATCATGTTTAAAAATGAAGGCAATCCATACCCTAAGAAATGCACATCTACGTGCCCCAAAAGGCATGCACTGAAAAGTTCTTAACACTCCAGCTGGCAACTGGAAACAATCTGAATCCTATCAGAAAAATGGATACACAATCCAGTGACTACTGCAAACATAATGACAGAGCAAAGAACCTCAGTACAAAAGAGCATACACTGTATGATCCCACTCATCTAAGAAACAAAACAGAAACAATTAGTTGTTGGATATCAGGAAGGTGGGGGGCGGTTATCCTTAGAGATGGTTGTGACTGGAAGGGGCTGTTCTAGGGTAGTGAGAGTGCCTTGGTTTTTGATCTGGTTGCTGATTACATGGTATGTTCAGTTTGTGAAGAACCACTGATCTACAATCTTATGATACGGACACTCTTTAAATATACTTCAGTAAGAAGTGAAAAATACGCAAGAATAGTAAATCTCTACTTCTTAGTTTTCATAAGAGTAGGGGCTCAGATTTTTATTCTTGAATATTAAACCTTTAAAAACTAGTAGGTCATTTGTCTCTACCCCCACCGTGCAGAAACCAGGCAAATATTCAGAGCGAAGAATCAAGCGTTTGTCTGGGCTCTGTAGAAACTGTCTGCCTGGATAGTACAAACGGTAGAAGAGGGAAAGCATCTCTTTGTAAAAGCGTTTTATTTAATAAATGAAAAAAAAATGATGAATTGAAAGATCATTGTTTTGCAACCACTAATGAATGAACGGATCCAGGTATTGAGTATCAACAGCTGCTCAGTCCACAAAGAGAGACAAGCAGACAGACACCTCCTGGTGAGAGTACAGCATTCCACATGGTCTTGCCAAAGGAGTTGAACCTGAGTCTGATCGAGTCTGGCGATCAGCTGCCAATTTTCAAGAAGACAGAGGAACTGCACTATGAGTCCACAATAAGTAGAATTGAGAGTGTGAAATATTCTGCTGGGCAAATGTCCTCGATTCCTTAATAGATAAATGATAAGAAAAAGGAAGGGAAGGAGGAGAAATGTGTGGGCTGAAATTGACACGGAATCCGAACACTTAAAAAAGTAAGATTAAATTACAATCTCTAAGAATGGACATTTGTGTCATCTCTACAAAGGTGAGTATAATAGTTACTTGGGGTAAGAGTGTTATTGTGATTGAATCAGGCCACATGTCTTCACCTGGGTGGTAGTTCTAAAAAGGCCTCATAAAAACTCATCAGGCTGTGTATTTGTTTGGAAGAGCTTCCTGTATTTGTGGTTTGTTTTATAATAAAATAGTTTTAGGGGCGCCTGGCTGGCTCATTTGGTTAAGTGTTGGACTCTTGATTTCAGCTCAGGTGATGGTCTCACGGTTTGCGAGATCCAATCCCATTTCTGACTCTGTGCCTACAGGGTGGAGCCTGCTTGGGATTCTTGCCCTCTCCCTCTCTCTCTGCCCCTCCCCGGCTTGCATGCGCGTTCTCTCTCTTTCTTTCTCTCTCTCAAAATAAATAAGTTTAAAAGATAAAGTAAAATAGGTTTAAAAGTCAATAATGTTACACAGTGAATTATTTACAGTTCCTTTATTGTAATTTGAAAATAAGAACTTTCGACTACTTGCCTGAATTTGTCCTTGTTTGGGCAAACTATTTACATATATAAAATGTACTTTTCCTGTTTTCACATGAACTTTTTGAATTATACTCTGCTTTATGAGAAACCTTCATGAGCAACATGCTGATTTTGTAGTTTAGTAGATCATAATTGACCTAAAATATCTTCCAGGTGTTAAATGTCACTTAATTCAGCAGTATTTGGAAGCTTTCTGTGTATTAATGATTATCATCAATCATATTTAAAACTTGCAAATATGAAATTATTCTGGCCATACAGGAAGGCAGCACTAATTAACAAAACAAAACAAATAGGGCCTTGAACAGTTCCTTTTATGATAGTTTGCACTTTATGCTCTGGAGCAACTGAAGGCAGTCCACATCTCTTAGCTTGCTAGAGAATTCCCCAGAAATGTTATAATTTCTTGGAAGCGCTGATTTAAAATGTCTGGTTACACATTCTTAATTCTGAATCCATCTTTATATTTTTAAAGAATTATTTCTTGGGGCGCCTGGGTGGCTCAGTCGGTTGGGCACCCGACTTCGGCTCAGGTCATGATCTCGCAGTTCGTGAGTCTGAGCCCCGCGTCGGGTTCTGTGCCGACAGCTCAGAGCCTGGAGCCTGCTTCTGATTCTGTGTCTCCCTCTCTCTCTGACCCTCCCCCGTTCATGCTCTGTCTCTCTCTGTCTCAAAAAAATAAATAAACGTTAAAAAAATTTAAAAAAAAAAAGAATTATTTCTTTTCTATTGATAACATAATTCCCATAGTACAAAATTCTCCCCTGAGAAGTGTAGACTTCAGTGGCCGTTAGTGTATTCACAAAGTTGTGAAGCCATCAGGACTAACTCCTACACGTTTTCATCATCACAGGAAAAACCCTATACCCACTCACTATTGTTCCCTCTCCTCAGCCTCTAGGAAATGCTAATATAGCTTCTGTCTCTACGGATTTGCTTATTCCGAACATTCCAAGAATGGAATCAGACACTATCAGACCATTTGTGTCTGGCATCTTTCACTTCCCATCATGTTTTCATGGTACATCCATGCTGTTGCATGTATTGGTATTTCGCTTCTTTTCGTGGCTGAATAATTTTTCATTTTATTTACCTGTTCATCCACTGATGGACACTCAGGTTTTTTGGTAGCTTTTGGATGTTGTGAATAATGAAGCTATGAACATGTGTGTGCATGTTTTTGTGTAGACATCAGTTTTAAATTCTCTTGGATATATACCTAGGAATAGAATACTTAGTCATATAGGAACACTGCTTAAGTATTTCCATAGCAGCTGCACTGTTCTACAGTGCTACCAGCAATGCACGAGGATTCCAATTTCTCCACATCTTTGGAATTCTTGTTATTGTCCATCTTTTTGACTATAGTTTTCATAGTAGGTGTGAAATGGTGCCTCATGGGAGCTACCTCTGAAACTGCATTCTGAAATCAATAAGGAAACATCAGACTTCAACTGCACATTAGACCAGATGGACCTAACAGACATTTACAGAACATTCCGTCCAACAACAGCATAATACACATTCTTTCCAAGCTCACACGGAACATTCTTCAGTATGGATCACATGTGAGGCCACAAAACAAATCCTCATAAATTTAAGGAGACTGAAGTAACATCAAGCATCCTTCCAATCAAAATGCTATGAAACCAAAAATAAGTTACAAGAAGAAAACTGGAAAGTGTACAAATAGGTGGAGACAACAAAAATAGTGAACTAATGAACTAATGAAGCACTGATGAATTCTACCAAAAATTTAAAGAAGAATTAATACAATTACTTCTCAAAATCTTGCAAACATAGAAGAGGAAGGAATACTGCTAAACTCATTTTACAAGGCCAGCATTACCCTCATAATGAACCAGGCAAGGGCACCACAAGAAACGAAAATTACAGACCAATATCCCTGGTATACACAGATGTAAAAATTCTCAACAAAATATTAGTAAACTGAGTTCAACAGTACATTCAAATGGAATTTATTCCAGGGATGCAAGAATGGTTCAAATTCCATAAACTAAGCAATGTGATACACAACATTAAGAGAATGAAGGGTAAAAATCATCTGATAATCTCCATCGATGCAGAAAAGGAATTTCACAAAATTCAACATCCTCCATTATAAAAACTCCCAACAAATCGCACATAGGAGGAACATACAATTACATCAAAAAGGATTAAATACCTAGAAATAAATTTAACCAAGAAGATGAAAGATCTGTTCACAGAAAACTACAAGACTGATGAAACAATTTTAAGGAGACACAAACAAACGGAAAGATGTTTTATGCTCATGGATTGGAAGAATTAATATTGTTAACATGTCTATACTACCCCAAATGATCTACAGATTGAATGTAATCCCTATAAAAATTCCAATGGTATTTTTTCAGAGAAATAGAAAAAAATCCTAAAAGTTGTACAGAACCACAAAAGACTGAATAGCCAAAGCAACCTTAAGAAAGAACAAAGCTGGAGGCATCACACTTCCTGATTTCAAATTATATTGCGAAGCTATAGTAATCAAGACTATATGGTATTGGCATAAAACTGACACATAAATCAATGGAACAGCACAGACAACCTGGAAATAAACTCCAGCATTATCATCAACTAATTTATAACAAAGGAGCCAAGAATATACAATGGTAAAAGGACAGCATCTTCAATAAATGGTGTTGGAATACGACCGGAGAGCCACGGGCAAAAGAATGGAACTGAACACCTATCTTACACCATGAACAGAAAGCAACTCAAAATGGATTAAAGACTTGGCTGTAAGACCTGAAACTGTAAAACTCCTAGAAGAAAACATAGCGGGTGGAAAGCATTTTGACATGGGTCTTGGTGATGATTAGATTAAAATGGAGCTACCATATGACCCAGCAATCCCATTTTGGGGTATATATCCGAAAGAAATGAAAACAGGATCTTAAAAAGACATCTAGATCCCCATGTTCTTTGCAGCATCATTCACAATAGCCAATAGATGGAAACAGCCTAAGTGTGTGTCAGCAGATAAGTGCATAAAGAAGTTGTGGTGTGTAGATACAATAGAATATTCAGAACACGAGATAGGAGGGCATACTGACATTTGTGAGAACATGGATGGACCTTGCGGGTTTTAGGCTAAATGAGACAGGCAAAGTCAAAAAAGACAAATACCGTATGATAGCACTTGCATGTGGAATCTAAACAAGCCATACAGCCATACACACCGAGATAAACACTTGAATGGTGGTCAGCAGGGACTGTGGAGTAGGGGGAAAGGGAAGATGTTGGTCAAACCGTACAAACCTCCAATTAGAACATGAATAAGTTCTGTGTATTTAATGTATAACGTGGTGATTATAGTTGGAAATATTGTATTATATACTTGAAAGCTGTTAAGAAAGTTGGTCTCAAGTGTTCTCACCACAAAAAAAGAAATGATAATTATGTGACATGATGCGGATGTCGGATAATGCTTTGGTGGTAATGAGTTTGTCAAGTATATCAAATAAACAGGTTGTATGTTGTATACTTAACACAATGTCATATGTCAATTATATCTTAATAAAGCTGGGGGAAAAAACCAACTAAAAATATATTCTGAAAATTCTAGAACATGAAATCAACCTTCGTGATAATATGGTGTGTACCTATAAGATGGAAAGGGACAATCCTAGACAGTCAACATTCTCATGGGATGACTATTCCCGTGGCATAGCCATAAAACCCAAAATAAGCCCATCGATTCTACACAGTTTTCTGGGACAATCTGGAAAGAATACATTTTTGCATTGGTGTAATGGGTTGTTCACATTTTTTGAGCTGCTAGAGACAGTCATGCTTGAAGTTACTTTTACTTCGGGATGTTTTATCACATGTGCCAGTAAATTCTCTTCTCTCTTTTTCTCTCAACTAGCTTGAATTTGGCTTCTCTCACTTGAATGAAGAGGGCTGAGCAATATAGCTTTCTGACCAAGACAGTATTCTTCAAAAGTTTGAAACATTAAATTTCTCATACATTTTGAGAAATGGTTTCTGACACCTTATACATTGTTTGTAAACTGAATACTATTCTCTTTCAAAAGAACATGTAAACGGGTCACTAATCACAAACACTGTGGATTTCTTCTCCTAATTAGCATCCACTCGGGAATCTGCCAAACTCTTCGACAAATCACTCAAGAGGAAACACAAAAGACGAAAATGTACCCTCTTACTAAAACAAAGTTCACAGATAACCGTCAAGCTATGGGGAAATTTTCATACAAATTAGAAGGTAATTGGGGAAAAAAATGTCTAAGGCTAATAGCACACTTCTATGTTCCCTTAATAAAATAACCCATATGTAGAAATTGTACATATTCTGCACATCTGCAATAGTCTGAATCTCAGAGCTTTAGTGGAAGCTTTAGTTGAAGCTCTGAGCCCCCTGCCATTACAGGTGTAAGCTGCTTTCTTTTCTACTCCATGAGTTGTGCTACAAGGCAGGCAAAATAAATGCCTCCATACTTTATTTGTAAAATCACTGAAAGAAGCCATCTGTAGAGACACACAAGGAAGCTTCTAGGCAGATAAAGTAGATGATTTACAACAGGCAAAAATCTTTCTCAAGTTTCGCCTTACATAACATGAAATCTCAGGAGGCAATGAAACAATTGCCCAAGATTGTCTTTCACTGTACAGGATTTTAAGGAACAAAGGTAGATCCAAAAATTTTATAGCAATATTAGTTCTTTCATAAATGAAAGTCCCAAATAATTATTTTCAGTAATGTGAGAACTTAGAAAATAGAGCCAGGAAAACCAACTCTTAGAATTGTTTTCAGAAAGTTTTGAAGCTCTTAGATTTGTTTTTTTGATTTTTTTTAACGTTTATTTATTTTTGAGACAGAGAGAGACACAGCACGAACGGGGGAGGGGCAGAGAGAGAGGGAGACACAGAATCGGAAACAGGCTCCAGGCTCCGAGCCATCAGCCCAGAGCCCGACGCGGGGCTCGAACTCACGGACCGCGAGATCGTGACCTGAGCTGAAGTCGGACGCTTAACCGACTGAGCCACCCAGGCGTCCCATTGAAGCTCTTAGATTTGTATCTTTACTTCCTGCAATTTGGTAAAATTGAGATCTCTCAATGGGGAAAACTATTGCATATGAGGAGCAATAGCCAGTTCGAATAGGAAGAAGCCCAAATATTATTGTCAATCTGGTTATATTATTCAATGCAAAAATATTTTCCGTGAAAATAAAATATAATTAGATGAGAACAATGATATAGACCCATGACTTCCTGAAATCATATTCTACAGTGTAGACACACTGATTTTTCTTCTTGCCTGTCTTTGCTGTGCCAGAGTGAACTCCATGAGGGTGGGTCCTGTGGTCTGCCTCGTTTGCTGAGGTAGTCGGCACTTGGACTCGCTTGGGGCACATAGCGTAGCCTGAATAAATAATAAATACCAGTATGTAGGGATTTTTGAGAGAACATTTTCAAAGTGTATGAAATTACGTGTCACAAATGAAAGGGTCTGAAATGTGTATTTTTAACTCTGGTAATTAGAAAAAATAGTGAAGGAACGTTTTTGAAAAAATTAGTCACCAAGGGACATAAAAATAGGACATGATTTTCAAAATGCTGAAGAAGATAAAAATAAGACATCGTATTTCATCGTAAAAAAATGAAAACAGTAAGGGGCACCTGGCTGGCTCAGTCCGTTGAGCCTTGGACTTGGGCTGAGGTCATAATCTCACTGTTCAGGAGTTCTAGTCCCACATGAATCTCACTGCTGTCAGCGTGGAGCCCAATTCCCATCGTCTGCCTTCCATTCTCTGACCCTCCCCCACTCAACGAGCTCTCTCAAAACTAAAGAAATATTTTTTTAAAAAAGTAAATAAAAAATCAAAACTTGAAACAGTGAGAAAACATAAATATTTTAAAAACCATGGAACACAGTGACTGATACAAGATGAAATACGACTGTTAAGTAATAATTAAAGATGTTAAAGTAGTTCATTAAAAATATAATCAAATTGGGCCTAGACTAAATTCAAATACATGCAGACTTACCTAAAACAAACTGATGCAAAAAAATTAAAAGTAAAAAGATAGAGACAAGCAAACGCAAATAAAAAGCAAGCACAGCAGGGAACTTGGGTAGCTGGGTCAGTCAATTGCCAGACTTGGGTTCAGGTCATGATCTCACAGTTCATGAGTTCGAGCCCCGCGTCGGGCTCTGTGCTGACAGCTGGGAGCCTGGACCCTGCTTCAAATTCTGTGTCTCCCTCTCTCTCTGCCCTTCCCCTGATTGTGCTCTCTCTTTCTCTCTCTCTCTCTCTCTCTCTCAAATACAAACATATAAGCATTCAAAAAAAAAAAAAAAAAAAGCAAGCAAAGGTTGTAAAATTGATAGTAACAAGAATAGAGCTCAGGTGATAAGCATGAAAAAGGCCCTTGGCTCTGTTATACCTAGGGGATGAATCACTGGAATCCACTCCTGAAGTCGTTATTTCGCTGTAGGCTAATTTGGATGTAAATTTTCAAAAAATAATAAAAATAAATAATAAAACTTTTAAATAAATAAATAAATAAATGGTTTATTACAAAACAAAACAAGGGCCCTTGGCTCTCGCAGGTGCTGTTGGACTTGAACCACTTGTGGGCCAACGTCTAGCGGACCTCCTGCAGGGCATCCCCAGGCAGTTCCCAGGGAGGGGGTGGTGGTGGTGACCAGGCGCTGGCCGAGCGCCTGGGGTTCCTCACCCGCAACAGTACAGAGACCTGCTGCTGGACCTAGTGGACGAAGTGGCCAGTGTGTATGAGGTCCCAGGCTTTTCCCCAGACGCGGAGCCGATCCCTGCAGCCTCGGAAGCCGTGCGGAGGTGGACGACATGCAGGACACCGAGGTCCCCGTGTGCACCGGCCCTCCGCTGAAGTGTGAACACTGCGAGCGAGAATTAGCGCTGGCTGAGTGGGTGGAGAGCCACCTGGAGCGCCAGTTCATGGACTGCACTATCCTGATGAGGGACAAGACGGTGGGCTTGGGGGACCTGCTCGTGGATGACAAGGACACCATCTGAGGCCAAGAGGAGACGCCAAGCTGGGAGCACATCTTGTTTACTTGCTGCCACAACCAGCACCCGGCCCTGCCCCCTTTAGGAGACAGCTGCTCTCCTGGAGGGACACCTGGAGGGACATCTGGAGGGACACCTGGAGGGAGATCATAGACAGCAAGTGAAGGGGGTGGGGACGGCGGGACCAAGGGGACCTGGGGCTGCTGCAGGAATAAGCAAGGGACCAGGATAGTGGACAGTAGCTGAAGGAAGGCTGGCAGGGAACCCCAGCAGAGCTGAATGACAGGGCAGTGCGATGACAGTGACCACCCAGCACCCTGAAGCAGAAAGACACAGTAACGTCAGTTCTCAAGGGCCAGCCACCTGGAACGTCGCAAGATGGCTGGCCGGGAAGCATGGTGGGAAAATCACTCAGGAACCTTTTTAAGAAAACACTTTGGCTCACGGAGAAAAAAGAAAAAAAGGAACTTGCAAGAATCAGGAAATATTTTTACAGATTAGAGTTCACACTGAAGGCTTAACTGCCAGGACATCTCATGCCTGGAATAATATTGCATCAAAAATTCTATTGCGAGCAACAATCTGTAGAAAATCAACACAACCAGAATATCAGTGGAAGACTTTAACATACCACTCCACCTCTTTTCCTTCTTCATAGGTCAAGTAGACAAGTGGGGGAAAGCTATTATTAAAAGGAATTTAAAAATATGTAAGATATAAGGTCAAGTGTGTGTGTGTGTGTGTGTGTGTGAGAGAGAGAGAGGGAGGGAGAGACAGGGAGAAAGAGAAAGAGAGACGTTGGCCTCTATAAGCAAGAAATGCATTTATTTTTCGTTACTACATACAAAACCTGTAATTTAGGCCACAAAAATATTTTAACAAATTTCCTAAAAGAGCAACTGAAATTGTATCATCAACAACTTCTTAAAAACAATGCCGTAGAATTAGAACTTAACAATCAAATGTTAACTTAAATCCCATAAAGGCCTACAAAGCACAAAAACTGTCTTCCAGAGCCCGTCTCCCCCCCAGGCAGAAGGAGCAGGAGGCGGGAAGAGATGCAGGGCAGGCTGGGGGGTGCGGGTCCATCTGGGAGCAGCTGTTCTAAATCAGCTGAAAAGAAAGAAGTAAACCCCAAATCCCCGTAGTTCAAAGTGTCCTCACGGACTAGCAGAATTAAACACATCTAGAGTATGTTAGATATGAAGACTCTCCCGTCCCACCCCAGACTCCATGAAGGCAGGTGTGTATTTTAGCGGGAAGCCCCAGGTCCTTGTCTGCACATCCATCACAGCAGGTGAAATACTGGTCTAAATAACCATATGGAAAACGTACGCCCTCCACCATGAGTCACGTATTTCTGCTCACCTCAATTACAACCACCAAATTTGCTAAGAGACTAGGTCTTAACTCTTCAAGTCACTAAAAAGAAATGATAATTATGTGGCCAGGCAGAGATGCTAATTATCATTACAATGGCAATCATATTACAATATATAAATGTATCAAATCAACATGTTGTACACTTTAAATTTATCAGGGTTATATATCAAATATATTTCAGTGTTTTAAATTCCACTAAAAATGGGGGTGGGGAGACTTGTTTCACTAAGGATAAAAACCAGTGAGAAAGGGTTCTAAATTAACATATCGAAATAAAAGTGGGCACTCAGCAGTTCACATCTCCCTCCTCCCTAAAATAGCCTCCATTAAAATGAGAAATTATGAGGAAAAAAAGAGAAAGAAATGGGTGATGAGTCTTTTCTTAGTCTTTTCAGCCTGCTGTAATAAAAACACCATAGCCTGGCTGGCTTATAAACAGCAGAAATTTATTTCTAATAGTTCTGGAGTCTGGAAAGTTCAAGGTCAAAGCACTGGTAGATTTGACATCTGGTGAGAGCCTACCTTCTGGTTCATAGACACCTGTCTTTTCACTGTGTCCTCACATGGCGGAAAGGCCACGGAGTGCTCTGGGGCTTCTCTTATAAGGACATTAATTCCATGTATGAAGGCCCTGCCCCATGACCTAATCATCTCCCAAAGACCCTACCCCCTAATACCATCACCTTGGGCATAGGTTTTAACATACGAGTATTGAGGAAACACAAACATACAATCTATGGCAGCTCCTATGCATATAAACTATTATTTAAAAAGAAAGCATGAAAGAAAATCAGAAGGCAAATAAGTAACACAAAGCAGAAAACAAATTTGGCCTCAAAATAGGAGAAAGGTTTTTTAAAGCATCCATGACTTGAGAGGAATTAAAGAAAGACGGCTTCTTTGAAACAAGAGTTAGAGGGAGAGAGAGAGAGAAAGCAAGATGACAACCCTACAAAAGGCAACAAAAGAGTGAGCTGGCAGAGTTCAGGAATGAAATGGACTAGAAAAATAAAATAACTTATGTAAATTAAAACCACATTTTAAGAAGCGATATTAGAATAAGAATGTGAAGTTCAAAAAACAGTAAGGTTGGAAAGATTGAAGATTGCCTAAACTAAAATTTACCCAAATCTCAATCCTGAAAGGGAGCATGATGTTTTAGGAAAAATGGTAACAGAATGATACAGACCTGATCAATATCCTGGTCTCATTTCTGAACTTCAAGGGTAAAGGGAGAATCTTCTAAATAGCCAGTTTAAGGGGTAATTCATGTTGAAGAAGTGGAAATATCAAATTGACCTCAGATGATGTCACAGAATGTACTCAATACTAGAAGACACTTCAAAAACTAAAACATTATGGGGCGTCTCGGTGGCTCAGTTGGTTAATTGTCTGACTCAATTTTGGCTCAGGTCATGATCTCCTGGTTGTAAAATCAAGCCTCCGTTGGGCTCCACACTGCGCGTGGAACCTGCTTGGGATTATCTCTCCCCTTCTCTCTTGGACTCTCTGCCTAGCTAATGATCTCTCTCTAAAAAAACAAACAAACAAAAAATTAGGAAGGAGAGAAACTGGGACTCAAGAATTTTATACCGAGCTAAGCTGTCCAACAGACTGGCCTTATTCAGGCATGCAAGAATTTAAGGAATAGAATACACATCAACCCTTTTAAGACAAAATCTAAACAAACCAATAAATGAGTCAAAACTATGAACCCAGAAATGTGAAGGCTGTGGGAAGAAGGGATGGTTATGTGAATTTTATGCATTAAAGGTAGAATTAAAGCTGAACTTCTTGTGGTAATTATGATTGCCAGACAGAGTCATAAATGGTGTGTACCTTGACATCATGGAAACAGATGACGTGTTCGGACATATGTTCAGATAATGTAAAGAGGAGGTGGGAGGAGCAGATTTAACAGGGCATCTCCTCTGCTTGCCTCTTCTAAAGCAGTGCCCTCCGCCAGTTGCTATCTGTCCCAATGCCAGGTTTTATCGTCTTCATTATATTGAAGTTACACTTTATGTGTTTATTACCTCACTTCCTCCACTAAATGGTAAGTTCCAGGACCCAGAAGACCTCATCTGCCATTTGCAGCACTGTTTTCTCAGAGTTCAGAATAGAGCCTGGTACATTACAACAGGTGCTCAATGAAGACTGTGGAGTTAATCGATAAATGCGGTCAAAATACAGGCAAAGGACATGAACACGCAATTCATTTAGAAAAAGGGGAAATCCAAGTAGCTTTAGAAAATATGTAAAGATGTTCAATCGAAATCATAACTAAAGAAATGCAGACTTTACCATTTCTATACCATTCTTCACTTGTCAGATTGGCAAAAACGGAGAACTTTGAGAAGTTTGACGGATACAATGCTGCCCAGAATATGGGGAAATGACCCCTCTCATGAACTCTTGGTGGTGGCACAGTAATTATCTCTTCTGACAGCAATTAAAATATACACATTTTTGATTCAGCAACTTCATCTCTAGGACTATTTCATATAGAACCTTACACAGTTCTATATTTTGCATGGAACATTTACGAATGCAAGACCACTCATGTGCAAGGATGTTTACTGCAGCATTACTCTAAACAACAGAAGACCAGAAACAAAATTAATATTGTACATATAAAGTTAAAGTCATAATAACCAATGTTGAAAAGAGTATCCAGAAAACACTCTCAATTAGTGCTAATACAAATATAAATCGATAAACTATTTAGAAAGCAGGAGCTATTAAGTTGTACCTATTTTTCAACTCAGCAATTCCACTTTAAAAAATTTATTTGATAAAATATTTGCGTAAAAATATGTATAAGCATGTTCATTATAGCAGTGTAATGGAGAAAAAATTGGAAGCAAACTAAATCTTATTTATTATACTCACAGTGTTCTTGTATAGCAGGTTTTAATTTTCATGTAATCAAATCTATTAATCTTTTCTGTTATAATTTGCTTTTAATGCCTTGCTTAAGGAATCCTTAACAGTAGAAGTTTCCTTCTAAGAAAACTCTTCTAAGAGCTTTAAAGTTTTGCTTTAAAATTTTAGGTCCTGGGGCGCCTGGGTGGCTTAGTCGGTTGAGTGTCCAACTCTTTTTTTAATTTTTTTATGCTTATTTAATTTTGAGTGAGAGAGAGAAAGAGCATGAGCCGGGGAGGGGCAGAGAGAGAGGGAGACACAGAATCCGAAGCAGGCTCCAGGCTCGGAGCTGTCGGCACAGAGCTTGACACGGAGCTCGAACTCACAAACTATGAGATCATGACCTGAACCAATGTGGGATGCTTAACCGACTGTGCCACCCAGGTGCCCTTAAGTGTCCAGCTCTTCATTTCGGCTCAGGTCATGATCTCACAGTCCCTGAGTTCCAGCCCCAAGTCAGACTCCTGCACTGACAGCATGGAACCTGCTTGGGAGTCTCTCCCTCTCTCTGCTCCTCCCCTGCTTATGTGCTCTCTCTCTCTCTCTCTCTCTCTCTCTCAATCTCAAAATAAATAAATAAAACTTTAAAAAATTAAAATTTTATGTCTTTAAGCCACTTGGAGTCAATTCGAGGGCATGAAATGAAGTAAGGTCTAGTCCCATTCTTTTCCACATGAAGAACAAAGTCCAAGCCCAAAGTACGAAGTAAAATCCATTTTTTCTTCACTGACTTGTAATTCTCTCTCTCAGGCACACAAAATGCTTATAAATGTATATTTCTGTTTCTTGGCTTTCTCTTCACATGTCCATCTGTCTGTCCCTGTACCAATATCTTTAGTTTTAATGGCACCCAAATTATAAAAGATTGTTAAAATAATTATTTCCAGGTTGACATGTATTTTCCCTCAATACTTAAAAAAATTTTTTTTAACATTTATTCATTTTTTGAGAGACAGAAAGAGACAGAGCATTAGAGGGGGAGGGGCAGAGAGAGAGGGAGACACAGAATCTGAAGCAGGCTCCAGGCTCTGAACTGTCAGCATGGAGCCCAACTCAGGGCTCAACCCCATGAACCTTGAGATCATGACCTGAGCTGAAGTCAGACACCCAACCAACTGAGCCCCCAGGCACCCATTCCCTCAATACTTTTAAGATAACTTTTAAGATAACTATTGTTCTATTGTAGTCTGTTGTATTCTGGCATCTATTGTTGCTGAACCTGCCCAATGAGGTTCATTGTTATTGTCCTGCAAAATCAGCCTTTTTTCTCTGGTAATTTCTAGAATTTTCTCCTTTAGCTTCACTACTCATTGTGCAGGTATGGATCGATTTTTAAAAATCCTTCTTAATATTGAGCATACTGCTTTGCTTTGACACTATTCTTTCTTGAATTCAGCAAAATCATGAGCTATTTTATCTTCATATATTGCTTTTCTGCTAATTTTTCTCCATTCTTCTGATGCATTCATCAGACATATGTTGGAGCCTTTAAGTTTATCTTCCGTGTCTTTTATCTGTTGTTTCACATTTTAAATATCTGCTTCTCTGTTCTGCTTTCTGGATGAATTCTTTAGTAATATGTTTCCTTTCTTATATTCTATCTTTGATTTTACCCAGCATAGAGTTTACCCCATTCACTGATTTCTTTTTTTCTTTTTCTTTTTCTCTTTTTTTTGAAAGAGAAAGAGCAGGGGAGAGGAGCAGAGGAGAGAGAGAGAGAGAGAGAGAGAGAGAGATTGAGAATCTTAAGCAGGGTCCATACTCAGTGAGCAGCCCGATGCAAGGGCTTATTCCCGTGAGCTGAACCAAAGGCGAGAGTCACGGGCTCAACTGACTGAGCCACCAAGGCACCCCTATTCACTAATTTTTAAAATTTAATGACAATATTTTAGTTTCAAGATTTCTAATTGGTTCGGTTTCATATCCATGGACTCCTATTTCATTCTGCCTCTCTTGTTTTTATACTGTCTTATTCTTTCTCGTGGATGTTATTCTTACATTTTTTAAAGCTAAATGTACTTATTTCAAGCCATTCTTCAGCCTGTTACATTATTTATATTTATCTAAAATGATTTAATCTTCTGCATTTTAAATTTTATTGGCAATTTTTCTTATTTTTATATTTATTCTTCTAGTTTGAAAGCTCATTTTGAGTAAAATTTTCTCTCTCCCTCACTATGTTCCTTCCTTCCTTCCTTCCTTCCTTCCTTCCTTTTCTTTCTTTCTTTCTTTCTTTCTTTCTTTCTTTCTTTCTTTCTTCCTTTTCTTTCTTTTCTTTCTTTCTCTCTTTCTTTCTTTCTTTCTTTCTTTCTTTCTTTCTTTCTCTCCTTCTCCATGTGTTTGCTTTCTCTGTCCAACATCTCAGGAACTCCATCAAAAACTATCAGATCTTAAATTGGAGAGTGGTTTGGATCCCCTCCCCAGAGTAGTATACAGGATGCTGTAGATGTCGTCACCAACTCTGGCCAGTCCTGATTGGGAGCTGCATCTGTGTCCTCTTGCTTCCCCGGGCAAGTGGTCTCCCTCACACTCTTGGCAGGCAGAAACTTTTGCAACCATCTTTCATGAGTACAGGAGGCTATTGAGGCCCTGGTTTCATTCAGAGGCTGGTTATGCGTTCCTGCCCCTTGTGGAATGCATTTATGATCTGGGCACTGTAAAAGAGGAATTCTGGGCCACGTCTGGTTTCCCTGGGACTCCTAGGCTGTGAGACCCATGGATTCCTCACTGACTAGACCGTTCTAGAGACATAAGCAGTTCATCTCCGTGTTTGGGTTTGTCCTTTAACTTTCTGTTTCCAGTATCCTTCAATGCTATATGCTTGGAGCGTGTTTACAACGGAAGTGTCCCTGATAAAGATTTTAATGCCGTGGATATTAAGAGATGTAATTTCTACCATTCCTTTAAATTCAAATAATGGAATTGAAGCTGACTTTGACAGACTGAAACTTGTTCCATCAGCCAGGAAAGCTCACAAGATTTTCCTTCATCGTGTAATTGTTATGCATTTCAATTCTTTTTTTTTTTTTTTTTTTTTTTAATTTTTTTTTTTTTCAACGTTTATTTATTTTTGGGACAGAGAGAGACAGAGCATGAACGGGGGAGGGGCAGAGAGAGAGAGAGGGAGACACAGAATCGGAAACAGGCTCCAGGCTCTGAGCCATCAGCCCAGAGCCCGACGCGGGGCTCGAACTCCCGGACCGCGAGATCGTGACCTGGCTGAAGTCGGACGCTTAACCGACTGCGCCACCCAGGCGCCCCTATGCATTTCAATTCTAAGAACAATTATCTTTCTACTAGATCAAAGGGTTTTCATGGCTTGAAAAGTGCTTTGAATTTATCAATACCGAGGCTCTTAGGAAATCTTTGTTCATCGTATAATTTTTATGTGATAAGTGGTACTCCATAAAAATATGAGTAGCTCTAAAATAAAGTTAATGAACTGTGCTGGTTTAGCAATGCCATGGAAAGTTAGGTACTTTTTGTTCTACCCAGCTACTGCATCATTATCACATTAGTCTTCTTTTAAATATTGAATAAAAGAGATCTGCAGGAACATGGCGGAAAATATTAGAGAAAAGAAATACAGCTCCTTCCCGTGAGTTGTGGTTGTATGTCCTTTGGTCCATTAAAGTAGGAAGGTGTCCCATTAGTGGACAGGTCTTTCTTACACAGAAATCCTACCTCAGATTTGTTTCCAATATCATCCTCACTTTCCAGAACTACATGCTTTATTAGTGCTTTAGTCACAGACGAGCTAAACTCTACAATATAAGAAATGTTTATATTGGGACAAGTTGGTATCATTTCCAAATCATCGAGAGACATTACAATTCCGGGAGTTGGAACAATTTCTAATTTTGTCCAAATTTTAAAACCATATTCCTTTTTCTATTTTTAAAAATGTAAAAATTTTTGAACTTTCTTTATTAAAGTATAATTAGGGGCGCCTGGGTGGCTCGGTCGGTTGGGCGTCCGACTTCGGCTCAGGTCATGATCTCGTGGTCCGTGAGTTCAAGCCCCACATCGGGCTCTGTGCTGTCAGTTCAGAGCCTGGAGCCCACTTCACATTCTGTGTCTTCCTCTCTCTCTGCCCCTCCCCCACTCACTCTCTGTCAAAAAATGAATAAACATTTAAAAAAAATTTTTTTTAAGTATAACTAACACACAGTGCTATATTAGTTTCAGGTGTACAACATAATCATTCAACAATTCTATACATTACCTGGTGCTCACCACCATAAGTGTAATCACCATCTGGTCAACCCAACATTATTACAATCGTTTTGACTCTATTCCCTATGCTGTACTTTTCATCCCCAGGACTTACTTATTTTATAACTGGAAGTTTGTACCTCTTCATCCCCTTCACCTATTTTGCCCATCCTCCCCACCTCCCCTCTAGCAACCACCGGTTTTTTCTCTTTATTTAAGAGTCTTACGTCTCTTTTTGTCTTGTTTTTCAGATCCTACATATGCGTGAAATTAATTGTTATTTGTCTTTCTCAGTCTGACTTATTTTACCTAGCATAATGCCTTCTAGGTCCATCCACGTTGTTGCCAATGTCAAGATCTCACTCTCTTTTCATGACTGAGAAATGTCTCATTGTATATATATGCCATATCGTCTTTATCCATTCATCTGCTGACAGACACTTAGGTTGCTTGCGTACCTTGGCTATTGTAAACAGTGCTGCAATAAACACGGGGTGCAAATATCTTTTTAAGTTAGTGTTTTCATTTTCTTGGGATAAATACCCGGTAGTGGAATTACTGGATCATATGGTATTTCTATTTTTAAAGTTTTGAGGAACCGCCATACTGTTTTCCAATTTACAGTCCCAATTTATGTTTCCACCAACACTGCATGCGAGTTCCTTTCTCTCCACACCCTCATCAACACTTGTTATTTCTTTTCTTTTCTATTCTAAGTGTTCTGACAGGTACGAAGTAATATCTCTTTGTGGTTTTGATTTGCATTACCCTGATAATGAGTGCTGTTGAGCATCTTTTCATGTGTCTGTTAGCCATCTGGATGTCTTCTTTGGAAAAATATGTATTCAGGTCCTCTTCCCGTTTTTTAATCAGATTATTGGTGTTGTTTGTTTGTTTTGGTGTTGAGTTGCATAAGTTCTCTATATATTTTGGATATTAACCCCTTATTGGCTCTATCATTCACAAATATTTGCTTCCATGTGGTTGTCTGACTTTTTGTTTTGTTGATAGTTTCCTTCACTGTGCAAAAGCTTTTTATTTGGATGTAGTCCCAATAATTTAGTTTTGCTTTGCTTTTCCCTTGCCTAAGGAGACATACCTGGGAATATATTGCTATGGCCAATGTCAAAGAAATTATTTTCTGTGTTCTCTTCTACGAATTTTATGGTTTCGGTCTCCTATTTAGGTCTTTAATCCATTTTGAATTTATTTTTGTGTGTGGTGTCAGGGAGTAGTACTTTTTCGTTCTTTTGCATGTAGCTGTCTGGTTTCACCAGCGCCATTTGTTGAAGAGACTATCTTTTCCCCCTTCTATAATCTTACCTGCTTTACTGTAGATTAATTGACCATATAAGCTTAAGTTTATTTCTGTTCCATTGATACGCATCTGTGTTTGTGCCAGCAACATTTTGTCTTGTTTCCTGCAGCTCTGTGGTATATCTTGAAATCTGGGATTACGACACGTCCAACTTTGTCCACCTTTCTTAAGATTGCTGGGGCGCCTGGGTGGCGCAGTCGGTTAAGCGTCCGACTTCAGCCAGGTCACGATCTCGCGGTCCGTGAGTTCGAGCCCCGCGTCAGGCTCTGGGCTGATGGCTCGGAGCCTGGAGCCTGTTTCCGATTCTGTGTCTCCCTCTCTCTCTGCCCCTCCCCCGTTCATGCTCTGTCTCTCTCTGTCCCAAAAATAAATAAACGTTGAAAAAAAAGATTGCTTTGGCTATTCAGGGCCTTTTGTGGTGCCACACAAATTTTAGTGTTATTTGTTCTAGTTCAGCGAAACCACATTCTTGAAGTGAGAGTGTAGTAGCTAAAAAAAGATGCAGCATTTTAATGACTTAAAATAATTAACAGGAATAACCCTCAGTGCCTATTCCTCCCAACTTCTCACCCTGACCCTTCCTTTACACGTTATCACATTCTCCTTCCTCAGATCTCCCTTTCCACCCCATCTGCCCAGTATCTGTTCATCAGTGACAACATCATTAGAAGTCCTTCATTTTGTAATCCAGTTTTACATTGCTAATTCTCAGATCATAATTTTTTCTCTCTCTCTCAAAACTCTGGGGACCTTGCTTCACTGTCCTGGAATAAAGCACTGTAGACAAGTTATTCAACCATGATGTAGGTACACATGGTCCCCAATTTTTTTTTTAATTTAACTAATTTATTGATTGAAGTAGAAATTTATCTTTCTTGATTCTTTCCACGGCCAATTACCAACTCTATGGTCTCATCCAAAAGAAGTTTGTTTTTCTTTTTCCCCCAAATGCATGATTTCACCAGCCTGGAAAAAAGAAATTAAATGTTGCACTTGAAAAGAAAACACATGCTTATTATAATGACTGTGATAGATGATGATATGACTGATATAAATTATTACTTCTGTTCATGGGCATGGCCAAAGGGATTGATGTGTGACTGATGGTTCTTTTGAAACTGTCATGAAAACACACACAAACACATCCCAGCTGTAGTCATTCTTTATAGACGGGTGTAGGATGGCAAGATATATATGAATCCACAATGTGAAGCTGTTATCTGAAAAATGAACATTATAATATGACAACACTGTCACAGTTTGATAGAAAAAAGCTCAGAGTAATTTGTTTTACTACGCTCACCACTGGTTAGCTGTATACCTAAGAAAAAAAAATCATACCTTTCCTTCCGTTAGGGAGACTGAAGGACGACATTTATTCCTCTCACACTCTCTTGGCAGCTCGAGCATAGCCACATGACCTAAAAGTGACAAACAGATATTCCTGAGGGAACAACACAAAAGCAGAGGGTCAATAAAAGTTTGTGATGGCTACGGCTGAGTCAAGAGCCTAGTGGCATTGGCCCTGCCCCTGGCCACTCCCGTGACAGGAATTTGGCTGGTCCCCTCCGTTGACTTGTCCAAGCCTAGTTTACTAGCCTTTATAATGGTCAATCCCTTCAAATAAATTCCCTTGTTAATAAAGTTTCAGCTTCCGTTTCAGTTGTTTGTAACCAAGGAATCGGGATCAGTTCTGATGAAATTTATAACTTTATGGCTGTCCACCAAACTTCTTTGGGGGATATTGGAAGAGTCCTGTTTTGCCTGTTTATGATGAAGATGTGGAGAGCTTCCTTTTTCCCTAAAGCAGCAAAACGAGACGTCTTACAAAGCATGACAAGAGCTCCATCTGTGCTACGTACGAAGCTATTACTTTCCGAGAGAGTGGTGTGGCAAAAATAGCAAAAAAACAAAAAAACCCACAAACTTTTTACCATTTCCAAACATTGGTGATCTTCGTCATTTCAAAAGCAGTTCATGAAGTCAGATTTTTTTCTTTGATGGCATTAGCATGTAAATAGTGAGTATGAGAAAGGAGGTGATTGCTTAAAAAGATGTGTGAAGTTTTCTCCAGTTGCGTGCTGAAAGGGAATAAGGAGACTGTCAATTACTTGATGATCTGCTTCAAAATGTTAAAAGCAATATTAACTCTTCCAGAACACATCATTAGACAAGAAAACCACTTGTAGTTTTGCCCCTGTTCTATTTTACAAGCCAGTCTTGGCTCACTGGAACGCATGGCTTTACTCAAGCCTTTCCAACAGAGTAGGGCTTCTTGTGTTTGACAACTTTCATAGAATGCCTCAAGAAAAGGTTTTTGGGAAACAGTACATTCAAGGTTTAGGGAGGTCCCAGTTCGTTTGAGTTGAACTTCCATCGTGCAACCTCTTCACCCAAAATATCTTGTTTAGGTCCATTTTTGGCATGAGCAGAAGCGAAGTCCTTTCTTGGTTCGCTGGATATATGCTTCCGTTGACAAGACCTTTGACCCAGAAAACATAATGGCTTTTGTATTCCATCCTAACATCACATCGACAATGCAGGTGAAAACATGTTTACAGGAATCATTATCTTTCCTTTTCTTTGTTTGACGTCTCAACTTAAATTGAGTCTGTAAAAATAAATATATACGTCAAAAATAATATTGATTCAGGGGCGCCTGGGTGGCACAGTTGGTTGAGCGTCCGACTTCAGCCAGGTCACGATCTCGCGGTCCGTGGGTTCGAGCCCCGCGTCAGGCTCTGGGCTGATGGCTCGGAGCCTGGAGCCTGTTTCCGATTCTGTGTCTCCCTCTCTCTCTGCCCCTCCCCCGTTCATGCTCTGTCTCTCTCTGTCCCAAAAATAAATAAACGTTGAAAAAAAAAAATTAAAAAAAAAATAATATTGATTCAATTGACATTTTGCAACTTGATTTTTTGTATTTCCAATTTGTTTAATGTGTTTAGCAGCAGGTAATTTTAATGTTAAATAGGTAGAATATAGGATATTCAAGAAATTTATATAAGAAGTCAATAAGATGTAGATACTATAGTTTATGTAAAGGTTTAATTCATTTAATGACTTTTAATTTTTTTATTTTTTTTAATGTTTATTTATTATTGAGAGACAGAAAGACACAGAGCGTGAGCAGGGGAGGGTCAGAGAGAGGGGGAAGACACAGAATCTGAAGCAGGCTCCAGACTCTGAGCTGTCAGCACAGAGCCCGATGCGGGGCTCGAACTCACAAACAGTGAGATCATGACCTGAGCCAAAGTTGGTCACTTAACCGACTAAGCCACCCAGGCGCCCCTCATTTAATGACCTTAACCCTTATGTTGGCATGTAGATTAAAACACTAGTTCAGAATCTGGGTCGGTGAAATTCAGCTCCTGTCAAGTGGAGTTGCTTGTTTTTGTGTTTTGTTTTTTGCCTTCATAAAGTACATTTCACACTTTTCTCAGACATATTTCTTTAATGTATGGTATTTTCATGGAATAATAGCGTATGAATATCACTGGTCATACACTGAATACATATGCCAGTACTTTATATCTCAGAGAGTAAACTAAAAAGAAATACGAAGAAAAAGCCAATTTTAAAAGATTTTTTAGTATTCTTACAGCATGCTACCTGCCTATACCACGGAGCAATCTGTTATCAATCATGAAATTTTTTTACTTCACATATTTTAATGTTCACAAGTCTAATATTTTTTTCAGCTTTATCAAGGTACAATTAACATATAAAATTGTAACATTTCAAGTGTACCTTATGATGATTTGCTATATGTCTACACTGTGGAAGAATTCCCCCTCTAGTTAACCAAAACATCTATCATCTCATATATTTATCTCTCTTTCTCTTTTAATTTGGTGAGAACATTTAAGTTTTTCTCTCTTAGCAAATTTCAATTATACAATACACTTTTATCAACTATACTTACCAAGTTTTACATGAGATTCTCAGACCTTATTCATCTTAGAGCTGCAAATTTTTATTTTTTTTTTTACCAACCTCACCTTAGGCCCCACCCCCCAACCCCCAACCACCTCTGGCTACCACTTTCCTACTCTCTGTATATATGTTTTACTTTTTTGTAATGATCTACACGTAAGTGATACCATGCAGTATTTGTCTTTCTCTGTCTGATTTATCCCATTTAGCACAATGCCCTTAAGGTCGATTCATGTTGTCACAAATGGCAGGATTTCCTTCTTTGTCATAGCTAAATAACAGTGATATCTCTATGTTTACATAGACATAGATCTCATATCTTCTTTATCTACTCATCCCTTGACACACAGGTTGTTTCCTTATCTTGGCTATTGTGAAAATGCTGCAAAAAAAAAAAAAACATGGAGATACAGATATCTCATCGAGATCCTGTTTTCATTTCCTTTGGATATAACCCACATGTGACATTACTGGATCACATGGTCATTCTATTTTTAATTTTTTTTTTAGTTTTAAATTTTTTGAGAAACCTCTACATTGTTTTCTATAGTGGCTGCACCAATTTGCATTCCCTCTGATAGTCTGTCTTTTCTCCTACATCCTCACCAATAATTATTTTTTGTCCTTTTGATGACAGACATTTTAACAAGTGTAAGGCAATAGCTCATCACCATTTGGGTTTGCATTTTCCTTATGATTAGTGGTGTCGAGCACCTTTTCTATTTTCCTGTTCGCCATCATGTCTTCTTTGGAAAAATGGCTCTTCAGGTCCTCTGCTCATTTTTTAATCAGATTGTCTGGTTTTTTGCTTTTGAGTTGTTTGAGTTCTTTATGGACTTTGGATATTAATCCCTTTTCAGATATATCAATTTGCAAGTATTTTGTCCCATTCCATAGGTTGCCTTTTCATTTAATTGATGGATTCCTTTGTATGAAGAAACATTTTAGTTTGATGCATTTCCATTGTTTATTTGTGTTTTTGTTGTCTTTGTTTTTGGTGTCAAATCCAAGAAATTGTCAAGATTGATATCAAGGAGCTTACCGCCTATGTTTTCTCTTAGCAATTTTATCGTTTCAGGTCTTATACAAGTTTTTAATCCATTTTGAGTTGATTTTTGTGTACAGTGTAGGATAGAGATCCAGTTTCATTCTTTTGCCTGTGGCTGTCTGGTTTTTCCGGCACCATTTAATGAAAAGACTGTCCTTTCCCCGTTGTATATTTTTGGCTTCTTTTGTGTTTTGTTTTGTTTTGTTTTTGTGCATTTATTTTGAGAGAGAGAGAGAAAGAGAAAGAGAGAGAGAGATTGGAAGAGGGGCGGAGAGAGAGAGAAGGAGACAGAAAATCCCAAGCAGGCTCCACGCTGTCAGTGCAAAGCCTGACATGGGGCTCAAACTCACAAACTGTGAGAGCAGGACCCCAGCCCAAATCAATAGTTGGACTCTTAACTGACTGAGACAGCCAGGCGCCCCTCTTGATTCCTTTGTAGTAAATTAATTGATTATATATTTGTGAACTTATTTCTGGTCTTTCTTCTGTTCCACTGACCTGTGTGTTTGTTTTAATATCAATAGCATACTGTTTTAATTACTATAGCTTTGTAATATAGTTCAAAATCAGCAAATGTGGTGTCTCAAGCTTTGTTCTTCTTTTTCGAAATTGCTTAGGCTCTTCAAGGTCTTTAACAAACTTCAGGATTGTTTTTTTTTTTATTTCTGTGGAAAAGTACCATTGAAATTTTGATAGAAGTTGAATTAAATTTACATATTGCTTTGGATAGTATGGACATTTTAACAACATTAATTCTTCCAAACCATGAACATATATTTGTGTCTTCTTCAATTTCTCTCATCAATGTCTTAGTTTCTCTTAGTCAATGTCTTATTAATGTCAAGAGCTTGCAGCACACAGATCTTTTACCTCTTTGGTTAAATTTGGTCTTAAATATTTTATTCTTTTTGATGCAGTTGCAAATAGGATTGCTTCCTTAATTTTTCTTTCTGATAGTTCATTACTAGTGTATAGAAATGCAACAGTTCTTTGTATATTAATCTTGCAACTTTACTGAATTTATTAGTTCTAACAACTTTTTTTTTGATGGAGCCTTTAGGGTTTTCTGTGTATAATATTGTGTCATCTGCAAATAGAGATCGTTTTAATTCTTTCTTTCTGATTTAGAGGCTTCTTATTTCTTTTTCTTACCTAGTCACTCTTGCCAGGACTTCAAGTATTACACTGAATGAAATTGACAAGAGTGTTTTTTGTCTTAAAGGAAAAGCATTCAGCTTCTCAACATTGAGTATGATGTTAGCTATGGATTTGTAATATATGACCTTTATTATGTTGAGGTATGTTCCCTTGATACTCGGTCTGTTGAGAGTTTTTTTCACTAATGGAGGTCCAATTTTGTAAAATGCTTTTTCTGCATCTATTGAGATGATCATATAATTTTTATTCTTTATTTTGTAGATGTTGAACCATCCTTGCATCCCTAGAATAATCCCACTTGGTTATGGTATATTATTATTCATTGAATCTGGTTTGCTAATATTTTTTGAGAATGTTTAAATGTAAAACATTTTGACATTTTGAGAATGTTGTCAGGCATGCTGGCCTATAATATTCTTTTCTTGCAGTGTCCTTAATTCACTATTATACTGAAGTACTGTTGTCTTCATAAAATGAGTTTGGAAGTATTCCCTCTTTTCTATTTTTTGGAAGAGTTTGGAAAGGGTTAGCATTAGCGCTTTAAATGTTTGGTAGAATTCATTTGTGATCATGTGGTTCTAGACATTTTTGCTGGGAAACTTTTGATGATTAGTTGAATCTCCTTACTTATTCATCTGTTCAGATTTTCTATTTCTTCATGATTCAGTCTTGGTAAGTTGTATGTTTCTAGGAATTTATCCATTTCTTCTAGGTCGTCTAATTTATTGCCGTATAATTGTTTATAGCAGTCTCTTATGATCCTTTGTGTTATAAAGAAATTATAAATTATTTTAAATGATCACTTAAACATTTATTTCAACCATAGATATTTAAACTTGATTGATCTACACTCCAATGGAGCTAGTCACAAATAACTATAAATAAGAAAAAGTAAAAATCAACCCAAACAAGTGATCTCAACATTTGGGCCTGAATGGCCAGTAGACCCAGTCTCTTGAGGGTTGGCAGACTGGTCAGACAAGTGTCTGTAGAGGGGAGAACTGTGAACATGTGTGATCTAACAGCAGGTCTAATCACTAACATAATTTTGAAATAGTGATGAGTCTAAACAGTATTGCAAGATCTGTGCAACAGCTATTACATAAAATGAAAATATTTATGATTTCTATGGGCGACAAAATTCACTGGCCTTCAAGAGGACAAGTCTTAAAGTATTTGTTTGAACTAGGGGTAGAAGTTTTGTGTTTGCTAAAAGATAAGGGAAACACATTCTTGGAACACTTTGAAATAAAGAATTTTGTACCTAGGTTAGTTTACCTGGCAGATATATTTAATTGTATGAGTAAGTTTTTGAATTCAAGGTTTTAAAGTCACCAATACAACTGAAAAAAAGCATGACAAATTTTCTTGGCCATGCTGTTAACATGAAACAGTATAGTATCATCGAACATCCTTGCAAACTTTCATTTCTAAAATGGAGTTGAAATAGAAAATTTCCCACCACTAGATTTGAATAAAGAAATCTGTGAAACCCCTAGAACACTTCAGGACCCTTTCAAATGCCCACCATCTTGACAGCATAGAATGTAATCATAAATACATAGTTCTTTTGTTTCTGATATAAACTATTTTGAAGACATTTGCCTATCTGAAAATGAACTAATTGACCTTAGGACAAAAATAACCCATTACGATTGAAGTAGTTCAAGCTTTAGAGAATTCTGGTGTCTTCTGAAAGAATTTTATCCTAGTCCTACAAAGTGAGCTCTGAAACTTTAATTCATTTGTGACAATATGTTTTGCAAGTTGTGATTTTTAACATTTATAACTACTAAACAGTCAAAATGAGATGTATGTCAACACGACATGCGTATTCTCTTATCAAAGGCCACTTTACAGTGGTGTTCTTATTCAAACTTAGCAACTACAGTTTTCTTTCGAATTTATCTTTTAAGAGTTAAAAACAACTCTAATTAGCTTACATTTCAAATGTATTTTCTTTGTTTTACAATGTATTAGTAAATAAAATGTGTTACTGTAATACATATTTATGTTTAAATATTTTAATAATTTTATCCATTCACCAGTTGGACATCTGGGTTGCCTCCAGTCTGGGAGTATTGTGAATAATGCTTCTGTGGACATTTACGTTTATATTTTTGTACGGGCATATGCTTTTATTCATATTTATGAGTGGAAATGTTGTGTCATATTGCAAATATGTATTTAGTTTTATGAGGTACTGCCTTACAGTTTTCTGTGTACTGTTTTGTATTTCTACCAGCAACGTATGAGAGTTCCTGTTGGCCTATATCAACACCAACACAGTATTGTCAACCTTTTTACCTTTAGTTATTACAATGAACGTGCAGTGGTATCTCACTGTGGTTTTAACCAGTGATTCTATGATGACTAATGATGTTGAATATCTTTTCTCATCCTTTTTGAGAAATGCATCCTAAACTCTTTTGTCTATCTTTTTTTTAGTTTTTTTGGCTTTTACCATTGAGTTCTTTATATATTGTGGACACATGCCCTCTGTTGTATACACATTTTTCAAGAATATCTTTCAGTCTGTGGCTTGCTTTTTATTACCCTAACCATACCTTTCAAAGAGGAAAAGGTTTTAACCTTGATGAAATACATTTTACCTTTACCTTTTTTTTTTCCATTTATAGTCTGTAATTTTGGTGTCTTGTTTATGAAATCTATGACTAATCCAATTTCACTAAGATCTTCTCCTGCGTTTTTTTCTAGAAATTCAATAGTTTTCACTTTTATATTTAGATCTACAATTCATTTTGAGCTAACTTTTATGTATAGTGTGAGATAGAGGTCAAAGTTCTTTTTTTTTTTTTTTTTTAATTTTTAAGGTTTACTTTTGAGAGAGAGAGAGAGAGACAGAGCATGAGCAGGGAGAGGCAGAGAGAGGGAGACAGAATCTGAAGCAGGTTCCAGGCTCTGAGCTGTCAGCACAGAGCGTGATGCGGGGCTCGAACTCACAAACCGCGAGATCATGACCTGAACTGATGTGGGAGGCTTAACCAACTGAGCCACCCAGGTGCCCCAAAGTTCGTTTTTCTTCTATAGAAATATCCAACATCACTTGCAACGTCAGTTGTAACTGATGTTACACTTACAACATCAGTTGCAACATCACTTTGAAAAGGCTATCTTTTCTCCTAATCACCATGGCATTAAGTCGACAATCCATTGACCTTAAAACATGGGTCTGTTTCTGGACAGCGTTTTCTGTTACCTTATTCTTTGTAAGTGTAGCCTTTCTCCAATACCACCCTGTCTTAATTGCTGTAGCTTTGTAGTAAATATGTAAAGCAGCACAATCCTTTCAATTTTCTTTCCTTTTACTAAATTGTATTAACTATTCCAGGTTCTTTGCCTGTTTATAATAGTTCTAAATTCAGCTTGTCAATTTGTATTTTTTTAAATTCTGTTAGAATTTTGGTTTGGGGTTGCATAAATCTATAGAGGGAAGATTGCTATTTTAACAACATTTAGTCTTCTGATCCAGAAGCATTTTATATATCTCCATTTACTTATATGTTTTGAATTTCTCTTTACCTTGTTTTATAATTTCTAGGGTACAGGGACTCACATACCCTTTATTAAATCTATGTAAGTATTTTGCTGTTCTTTTTTTATGCAAGAGCAAATACTTTTTAAATTGCAGTGTTTAATGTTTTTTGCTAGTTGTGTTTTTGCTAGTTGTTTGCTAGATACACAACTATTATTTTTTTTAAATATTGAACTTCCATCCTACAATCCCATAAAACATATTTATTCATTCTAGTGGTTTTCTTGGAAATTCTCGGGAGTTTTTACTTCCCTGATCATTATTTCAAACAAGAACAATTTTCATTATTCTATTGCAATCTTCATGCCTTTTATTTGATTTTTATCACCTTCTTGCTCTGGCTAGGACCTCCAGTACTTTAATGATAAACACCAGTGATGAAAGTGGATATCTTTGCCTTGTTTCTTTTTTAACATTTATTTATTTTTGAGACAGAGAGAGACAGAGCATGAACGGGGGAGGGTCAGAGAGAGAGGGAGACACAGAATCTGAAACAGGCTCCAGGCTCTGAGCTGTCAGCACAGAGCCCGATGCGGGGCTCAAACTCACGGACTATGAGATCATGACCTGAGCCGAAGTCGGATGCTTAACCGACTGAGCCACCCAGGTGCCCCAACCTTGTTTCTAATCTTAGGTGAAAAGCATTGAGTATTTCACAATTGAGTATGATGTTAGCTATAGGCTTTTCAAAGATGCTATTAATCTGGTTGAGGAAGTTGCCTTCTGCTGCGAATATTTTTTCATATCATGAAAGGGTGCTGAAGTTTTTATGCTGGTGATACCCCAGGTCTACTGGTGCAGGGTGCCATATGTGGGGGCATGTGGCAGCACCAGGTCTGAAGGCATGATGTCTTTTTGGCTCAGGTCGTTGGGGTCCGCTGCATGAACAACTTGTGTGGTCCTTGGTAAGTGCTGTAGGGTGTCTGCAGTAGCTAGGAGGGCTGTCGGGGTCCTCAGTGGTACCTCCACATCCAGTGGGTAGAGACCAGAGCAGGCAGTGATGGTGGCCAGAGTATATGGTATGCACACACACAACTCTAGGACTGCTTCCAGGAGCCTGACTCACAGTTGTAGAGGCTGGGACCCACGACCTGGTAGAGGTGGGGGAATGAGACAAGGAGAAGAAAGCAGGGAGGGAGACAAGAGGCTGGTAGGATCTGTGTGGGGAGCCCCAAAAGGCTGCGGAAGCTGGTTGCTTACCCCTCTTCTTTTTCTCATGAAGACAAATGCTAGAGGGTTCCTTCTTGGTGCTGAGCAGTGCCACCAAGGGGGGCGGGGCATGGGATGATGCAGGCAAAGTGAAGCCAGTCTCCCTCCCCTTTTTGTGCAATTACTCTCACATTTTTTGTTCCACCGAGTTGCTGATGTTTCTTCAGTGGACTCCATAGCTCTCTCAGAGCTGTTTATTTTCGTGGATGACTGTCTAATTATTTATCTTTGGGGAAGAATGGAAACTGGGGTTTCCTGCACTGCTATTTTGGAGATGTCACTCTCTCACTCTGAATTTCGGCATCCCTCCGGCTCAAACCTTGACTTTGACTTTTGACTACTTCAGCCCTGTGTCTGCAGCCAAGATCAGGTATTCTTTCCATACTGCCTGAGAAATCGGAGAAATCCCCTGGCTTTCTGATTATGCCTTAGCCTGGGAAAATAAAAGCTTTGAACTTGTTTTCTTTCTATAAGCTCGTCAGCTCAGAAGCAACCAGGCTACCCTGTCATCTTTGTGGCCCGTTTCCTTGAAGACCTGTTGAGAGCAGATGCTCCTAGGATCACTTACTGCTTCGATTGGGATCCTAAGTCACAGAGAACGGAACCCGCTGACGCTGGTTCAAATGGGGAAGTAATTTATGAAGTCAGGTTAGGGGCTCCCAGAATCTGCAGATGAATCAGGAAGCAGCTTGAACAATACCATGAGCAGCTACTCCAGTGGCAATCTGATTGGTGCTACCATGAAGCACGGAGCCACAGCCCATGCTACAATGCTAGGGATGCTGTTACTGGGAATGTCACCTTCCTCTCCTGTTGATTCTCAAGCAGGATCCATTACCCTTCTTGAAATGCTTCCTTCCTCCCTCCCTCCCTCCCTCTCTTCCTTCCTTTCTTCCTTCTTTTCTTTCTTTCTTTCTTTCTTTCTTTCTTTCTTTCTTTCTTCTCTTAAATCCAAGTTAGTTCACATATAGTGTAATAATGATTTTAGGAGTAGCATTTAGTGATTCATCTCTTACATCTAACACTCAGTGCTCATCCCAGCAAGTGCCCTCCTTAATGCCCATCACCCATTTAGCCCATCCCCCTACCCAGTACTCCACCAGCAACCCTCAGTTTGTTCTCTGTATTTAAGAGTCTCTTACGGTTTGTCTCCCTCTCTGTTTTCATCTTATTTTTGCTTCCCTTTCCCTATGTTCATCTGTTTTGTTTCCTAAATGCCACTTTTGAGTGAGATCTTATGATAGTTGTCTTTCTCTGACTGGCTTATTTCGCTGAGCATAATACACTCTAGTTCCCTCCATGTTGCTGCAAGTGGCAAGATTTATTTCTTTTTGACCACTCAGGAATATTCCATTGTATACATATACCACATCTTTTATCCATTCATCAGTCAGTGGACATTTGGGCTCTTTCCATACTTTGGCTGTTGTTGACAACGCTGCTATAAACATGGGGTGCATGTGCCCCTTCGTACAGCATCTTTGTATCCTTTGGATAAATCCCTAGTGGTACAATTGCTGAATCATAGAGTAGCTTTATTTTTAATTCCTTGAGGAACCTCCATACTGAGTGGAGTGGCTGTGCCAGTGTGCATCCCACCAGCAGTGCAGAAGGCTTCCCTTTCTCCACATCCTCGCCCATATCTGTTGTTGCCCGAGTTGTTAATTTTAGCCACCTTCCTGGAATGCTTTAAAGGTACCACCCCTTTTCACATTACAGTTTTCTGAGTCACAATCTCTAGTGGGTGTGTTTCATGTCTGTCTTGGCCTGCCAATAGTGATGCTATAGGCTAGAGGTGGCTGGGGGCACTCACCTGAGCTTGCATTACTTGTGGAGAACCCCCAGAGACCCCTCCTTGACCAGAGCCAATGTTGTGGCTGCACTGGCCCTTGTGGTTCTTATGACTGCAAGATACAGCTGAGCAACAACCATCAATGGACTTTGAAAAAACAAGGTTTATTACTCACAAATCCTAGAGGATACACGGCACATCTGGGGCCACACTGTGAGGTCACAGGTAGGGAGACAAAGAGGGAGCATGGACCCAGTGTTCTGTCTTTATTCGAATCAACTGTGGGACATGTAGGGTTTTGTGGATTCATTCTTTATTGGTGAACATAAAATAGAAGGGTGGGGATTAAAGTATGCGAAGGGAAAAGCGAGTGGTCAAACCGTTGGTAATTTAGGTCAACCAGAACTTTCTTCTTTTTTTTAATATTTATTTATTTTTGAGAGGGTGCAAACTGGGAGGGTCAAAGAGAGGGGTACAGAGGAGCCAAAGCGAGTTCCACTCCACACTGACAGCAGCAAGCCCAACACAAGGCTCGAACTCACAAACTGCGAGATCATGACCTGAGCTGAAGTCCATGCTCAACCCACTGAGCCACCCAGGTGCCCCAAGGCCAACCAGAACTTTCAAAACGGGGGAACCTCCTGAGTAGAATGGCCTGGCTCTTTATCTAGTTGGGTAGCTGGCAATGTGTTTATTCAAGATGGATGTCTTTGACGTGGATGCCTCGGTGATCAAAAGGTTAATGTCAGGAACTTACGTGACGATTTAAAAAGCTAGTTGTCAGGTGCTTACACTACAGAGAACATCTGTTCGGAGAAGCTTATGTCACAAGAATGCTCTCCGGTCACAGGAAGGCTGGCGAAGCAAGATTTCATTTTTACCTCGGACAAGGGCGATAAGGTGAGAAATTCTGCAAAATCTGGGCAGACATCCAAAAGGTACTAGGCAGCCATAGACTTGCACCAATATCCACCACAAAGACCCAGCTCGAATGTCACCTCCTCAAAAGTCTGTCTCCTACCACCCAGTCTAAAGTGGGCTCACCTCCAGGTTACTCTCCGTGACATATTTACTTCTTTAAGGCATGTATCCCTTTCTCTATCTTGTTGATGTACTCGTTTGCTCTTTTTTAACCTGCCATCCAATTAAAACATAAGAGAGAGCTTAGCACATGAGAGCTTAGCACAGTACCTGGCGGATGGGGAATGCTCTATAAACACTTGTAGAATTAACATAACTGTAAAATAAGATGGTTATGGGGCCCCTGGGTGGCTCAGTCGGTTGAGCATCTGACTTCAGCTCAGGTCATGATCTCACAGCTCATGGGTTCGAGCCCCGTGTCGGGCTCTGTGCTGACAGCTCAGAGGCTGGAGCCTGCTTCAGACTCTGTGTCTCCCTCTCTGTCCCTCCCCCGCTCATGCTCTGTCTCTCTCTCTCTCTCTCTCTCTCTCTGTCAAAAATAAAATAAACGTTAAAATTTTTTTTAAATGAGATGGTTCCAATAAATGGTTATAACATGGTTTTTGAGCTGTATGTCACTTTCTTCCTGAGGCTATCCTGGAGGGGCCAGCACTATGGGAAAGCTGGTGGCCCAGTTTTAGGGTGGATTCTGTGTTTCCTGCCCCTCCCCTGCTTCACCCAAAGCAACTTTGGATTGTGGGAGTCTTGAATAAAATCTCATTTGAAAATGAGTTTCAGTTCTAAATAGTGTATGAAAATCCGTGCTCTCACCGAAGTTCCCTTCGATTCTAAATTGTCATTACTCTGTAAGAATGACCCTGATTGCTTGTTCCCTTTCCAAATGAGTAAAGTCCGTCTGTAAAACTTCTCTCAAACTATACTGTCCAACTGCCTCCCTGATTCCATACCTGCGTCTCCTCCATAGAGCAGTAAGAACAATACTTACATAACGTAAACGACACCATAACATTCTCTCATTAAAAACACTTTGGGGGGGCGCCTGGGTGGCTCAGTCGGTTAAGTGGCCGACTTCGGCTCAGGTCATGATCTCACGGTCCGTGGGTTCGAGCCCCGCGTCGGGCTCTGTGCTGACAGCTCAGAGCCTGGAGCCTGTTTCAGATTCTGTGTCTCCCTCTCTCTGACCCTCCCCCGTTCATGCTCTGTCTCTCTCTGTCTCAAAAATAAATAAACATTAAAAAAAAATTAAAATTTATAAAAAAAAACACTTTGGGGCACCTGGGTGGCTCAGTGGGTTAAGCGTCCTGCTCTTGATTCTTGATTTCAGCTTAGGTCATGATCTCACGGGTGAAGAGATCTAGCCCCACAATGGGCTTTGCACTGACAGCACGAGGCTGCTTGAGATTCTCTGTCTCTCTCTGTCTTTCTCTCAAAATAAGTAATGTTAAAAAACAAACAAACAAAACAACTTCAGTGGCTTTTCATTGGGCATGGAAGAAACTCCAGAATCGTCAGTATGCCCTCCAACTACCTGGGCCCACCAACCCCTCAGCCCAGGACACAGCTCCGTGTGGCCTCCTCATCCTGTCCATAGATGGCTTCTACTTCCTGCTCACTTCCAGAGTCAGCGCGGTGGTGTCTCTGAAGAACTCAAGGGTCACTTCTGTGACCTTCCCTCAGCAGGTGCCTCCATGTGCCTGCGATGTTTCTCCCTTGTTGAGGCCTGGATTTATGCACCTTAGTCCCTGGCGCCTTCTTCCAGCTTGCTGAGGCCTGTATTTACACGCACACACATTTGGATCTTTTAAATAACTTGTTTCTTTAGCAGTGATTTAGTGACACAACAAATCATAAACCGTGTCCTCCCTGGGTTAAATCATTTCCACAGGGATGCTTTGCCTCAGTAAGGGGAGCTAGATGGCTCTCATAAATGCCTTTGAATTCCTGAAATCCTCTCCTCGAACTAGAAACCTAATAGCTTGTTCCTCTATTCAGAACTGACAAAAGTTCTCCATTCCCTGTAATACTGACTTCTCTCGCCTGTGGCCCTGACAGCTCTTGCAACGTGACATTTTCTTTCCCATCTTTGTTTCCTTTTGGTTCTCCCACAGTTATCTAGCATTTCATTCAAGCGTGACAAACACACTTGCAGAATTGTAGAGCTAAAAAGGACTTAACGGCAATCTTGTCAAACCTCTTTTTTAAATTTTTCTTAATGTTTATTATTTATGTTTGGGGGGGGGGTTGGAGAGCGTGAGCAGGGGAGGGGCAGAGAGAGAAGGAGACAGAGACTCCAAAACAGGTTCCAGGCTCCAAGCTGTCAGCACGGAGCCCTATAGGGGCTCAAACCCACAAACTGTGAGCTCATTACTTGAGCCGAAGTTGGACACTTCACCAACTGAGCCACCCAGGTGCCCCTCACACCTCTTGTTTAGTAGAGGAAAAAGTGAAGTCCCAATGAGGGCAACTGACGGACATGTATCCTTTTGTTAAGTGAGTAAAACTTCCCGAGATTATATGCCTACGTGGTGGAATCGTTGAAATGGGAAAGCAGCTTTCTAACATTTATCCAGCGTTCAAATTTCTACTATAGTCATGTTAATAAATAATATTTATCGATTACTTGCTTTGTGCCAGACTCTGTAGGAACAAATTTAAGCCTCTCAGTGGCCTTACGGAGCAGAATACTATTATTACCACCATTTTGCAGTCGAGGACACTGAAGCGCAGAGGAACTTAAGTAATTTGATATAGCTGTTCAATTAGTGGCAGCACAGAGATTTGAACCCGGAGCCCACATGGGTAATCACTGTGTAACGTCATCCAGACATGCTTGATATTCTGCATCTCCCAAAGTCTCAGCACCTTCTTTCATATCGTCCCCTCCATCGTGCATGTCCTTTGAGTTTTAGCTCGATATTTTCCGCCCGACACCAGCATTCTTCACGGATCACATTGTTATCTCGTCCATGAAGTTCCCTTTCATTAACCCCTAAAATATGTTATTGCTCTCTTGTTACTCTTCACAACACTTTGTCCCCGTATTGTGGGCTTAGGACATTCTTCCTTGATCTTAAGTTTTCCATTATTCCCCTTTATCTGATAATGAGTACCTACAGATGACAGCTGAGACCTTCATTTCGTTTGGTTCACGTTATATTTATGAAGCCCCTGCTTTGTGTTGGGCACCATGCAGAACGCAAGGATAATAAGACATGGTCTCTGCTCTTGAGGGACTTCCAGCTTAGTAAATGTAACTTACATTCCTTGCAGTACATATAACAATACCTTACATTTATTAGTATCCAATATGGGTTGGTTGAAGTTAATTGAAAATGGGCTTACTCAAAAGAAGAAAAATTAAAGAGGATGCAAATGAGAACACATTGCTTTACAAAAGAGGACTAGCCTCGGAAGCGGGAGACATTTATTCCTGTGGGGTGAGCTGGGCGTAGCAATGGAAGAGAGGGGACCCACAGCCAGCCCAGGTCGCCCCTTGGCAAGTGTATCTGTAGCTCACACACCACACCAATGCCCCGGACATCACCATCAGACAAAATAAAAACCCAGATGTCTCTTGTGAAATGAATGCGTAACAGAAGCTTTCGATAGACAAACTTGAGTTGGGGTTTACACAATAACCTAGGTGACTGAAGACTCATATAACAGAGCATGGAGCCTCCACACAGAGGCAGGCAAAGAACGTGTCTGGTCATCTCACACCCGACGAGACTCGACCCTTGCTGTTCACGCTTACCTCAGGATGCAAGATGGCTGGAGACAGACTGTTGAGATAACTCCGAAAGACCCATTCTGTCCTATCCACTGGGAAGTCACCAATCTTTGGTATTCAGGTGGGGGCAGGGTTGGGGAGGTGGCGGGGGGGGGGGGGGTGGAAGGTGCTTCTTTGTGTCTTCTATTTGATCTTGCTTAATATTTTGTTTTAAAAGCCTGGACATTATGAGTCTAATTGTAATAGACTGAGTCTATTGTAATAGATTCTATCCCCCACAAGTTAAGGAGAATATGGCATTCCCAATTATCTAATGAAAGCTATAAGATTTTATCAATGACTCCAATCTAGCCGAGGATCATTGCAAAACAGAGTAGGAACACTCTGGAAATTGTTGAAAACTAAAAAGATAAGATGGACAACGGCCAATGTAGGTCCAAATATTCTAACTTCTTTTAGTGATCCTTTCTTTCACTCGATGGTCCTCCCACATCTTCTCAAAAACCTTACACTAAAGACTACCACTTCTCTCTCGTGTATGCATGCAATCTCTCCTTCTGAAGTGGATCCTTCCTATCTTTAAAACATGCTCCTTCACTCACAACGATTGCATGGGGCCCTGACTCCATTTCCAGATGATGAGGAACTTTGGGATAAACTCTAGAGAAGGAGGAGGGCTGACTGCCATGGAAGCAGAGGGGGTGGGCGAGCGGGTGTTGGAAGGAACATCTACTTCGTCCTGACAAGATTATTCCTGTAATCACACCCTGTGGAGAACGCAGAATTTGGGTAAATATATTTTTAAAGCTCATTAGCCATCACACACATGAGGGGATGGCCGGGGATGGGGGAGGGGACAAGCAGCCATCTTGAGATGAGCTGATCCAGATGTGGCCTCAGTCATTGCACCTGAAACATTTTGTTGTTTGTTTCTAAAGCAACCAATAATTAAGGACTCTTGATGAAAGCATTATTTGCCAAAAAAAAGAGGCAGAATGAAACTACTGTTGAACCCTTAATTTTTAAGGTTTATCGATAGTATTTTTTTACATTTATTATTTTTGAGAGGAAGAGAGAGGGAGAGTGGGGGAGGGGCAGAGAGAGGGCAGAGAGAGTGGGGGAGGGGACAGGGGATCTGTGCTGACAGCACAGAGCCCGATGCGGGGCTCGAACCCACAAATTGTGAGATCGTGACCTGAGCCGAAGTCAGACGCCCAACTGCTTGAACCACCCTGGCGCCCCTCATCAGGGACCTATTTTTATAAAGAAGTTGATGACAGTGGTACTTTTCACTCCGTCCCGAATCAGTTCCTTTCTTGTCACCTTTGGGTATTGGCCTGTGACCTCAGTCTAACACCATCAGTGTGTTCACAGGCCTTCGAGATCATCCATATTTCACTCGCACTCAAAATCCTACAGCTGACCTTCAGAAGGTACACAGTGTCTCCCTCAGGAAAACCCAGAGCTTCTCCAGACACCTAGGACCTGGCAGCTTTTCTTCATGAGCAGCATGCTCTCGGCTCTCACCCGATACATCCACCCCAAACCCCATGATTGATTTTCTATTCTCCCTCCCACATGTGTTCTGTCTTTCTTCAGAGACCTGGAATCTCACAAAATCTTTGCTTCTCTAGAGAGGCTATTACAAGCATCTAGACCTGAATTTACTACGAACCTATACCTCTAGTTACCTATCCACTGTAGTCATTTCTGTAGATTTCTTACACGATGAAGAGCAGGAAGAAACATGGGAAATGATCTGTTCCCATTATTCTCAAGGTCTCAGTCAGCTCAGGCTGCTGTAACAAAATACCATAGACAGGGTGGCTTAACAAGCACACGCTTCTCTCTCACAGTTCTGGGGGCTGGGGAGTCCAAAACCAAAGTGCGAGCAGACTCGGGGTCTGATGAGAGCCCTCGTTCTGGTTTGCAGATGGCTGCCGTCTTGCTGTGCCCTCACATGAAGGGGAGAGAGGACAAGAGTCCCGTGACTCTTCTTATAAGGACGCTGAGCCTTTCATAAGACCTCCACCTGCACAACCTGATTACCTCTCAAATATCATTACATGGGGAATTAAGGCTTCAACATATGAATGGGGGCAGGAGCACAAACATTCGGTCGCAGCATTCAATGAAGACAACACTGCCCATCCTTGGAAAGTGTATTGGAAGTTTGTAGAGATGCTCCTGCTTGTCACAGAGATCAGGGGTACCACTGGCACTCAGTGGGGAGGCCAGGCATGCTGCAATGCATGACCCAGTGAAGGTTTTCTCCGTAGGCTCTGCAACTTTTTCAAGTGCACTGCCGGACATTTGTAGGATTGTTTATAATTATGCAAGCCTAGAACTTGATTCTAGTTTACCTAGACACATGAGATGTGTTTTACACTGAAATTGCCAGACCATGGAAATTGAGATGCAGGATACTTCTCTTTCTTCACAGCTTCCTCCCATGCAACATGCCGTGCAGGTCTGCAGCTCTAACCGTCGCATTCACAGTGGTTCTGTGGACGAGCATGCCTGATCGTACTGCTGATTATCTAGAGTAGCTGAGTCTGAACATTTCTACATGGAAATCTGTATTTTATAATTAACTAAAAGCTACATAGTTTTCATATTCGAGTTAAGATGCTTGATTAATTTTTTAAAAATTGTGCCTGGAGATTATGTTATTAGTGAATGCATTGCCAAGGGGCATTGTAAAACATCGTTCAGAAAGGGGACACTTGCTCTGAACCCATTCATGAATGTTCGGCTATTTAAACAGTCTCTTGTTGATGGGCACTTAGGTTATTTCTAACATTTTAGTTTTACAAATAATGTTGCAGTGAAGAACTTTATAGATGCCATTTCATACCTCCACAGTGTTCAGAGTTTTTATTGGTTACTTAACATTAAAAAATCCAGGACACTGCTCATGTAAAAATCTAGGTTTCTGTCTTAGGGGAAAAATGGAAAATCTAGCTATCCTGGGCTCTCACTCTTGCCTGTTAATAACAATCTGTAACTAAAAAGCAGCTGCCTACTTTTGACAAGGTGCATTTGTCTGATGGGGCTGTTATCACAAAGTAAGATAAACCGAGTGGCTTGAACAACCAAAATGTATCCCTCTAGTTTTGGAGGCCAGAAGTCTGAGGTCAAGGTGCAGGCAGGGAAGGCTTCATTCTTAGGCCTCTTCTCTTGGCTTTAGGTCATCTCACTCTGTGCTCACCTGACCTTTGCTTTGTGCACTTGGGAAGGGGAGAGAAAGAGCTTCGTTTGGTACCTCTGGTTACAAGGGTACTAAGCCTAATGCGTCAGGGCCCCACCCTTATGACCTTTACATTTGGTTACCTCCTAAAGGCCTTATCTTCCAAAAGCAGTCACACTGGGGGTTAGGGATTCGCCATATGAATTTGGGTGGGGACACAGTTCAGTCCGAAGCACGAGGCATGTTCTCGGCAGTTGGCCACGGTCTTACTGTCTCCCACACCCTGAGGAGTATCAATTATCATTTGTCATCAGACATGCATGGATTGTTGCGTGCCTGGATTGTTGCAAGAAATCGTGGATTTCTTACAATATAAATAAGAGGAAATAAAATAGTTATTAAGTTCTAAGTCTCTTCCAAAAGTAAGAAAATGCAAGAAAGACTGAGAGGGATGAGCAAATTGGGAGCTCGCCCATATTTTGGTGGAGGTAAACAACATCGTTACATGCTTACAGGCAAACTGAATGTAACCTTATCAAAGCACCATCATGAAATAAACCACTGTTTATGTCTGTTTTACATAGGTCATCTGCTCGGTCCTCCAGGCATTTAAATCTGAGATCCAAGCCCTGTTCAGTTTGGACTCCTAAAATATCTACCTCCACAGATGATCTTTCCTCATATATCATGCAAAGGTACAAATAATGCATGGGATGCATTATCTTTCCCCACATACCATGCAAAAGTGCAAATAATGAGTACAAACCAACAGATGGCCACCAGCCTCAAACACTAGCAACAAAATCCTGAGGATGCATTATTCCCCTCCCCTGCCCCCGTCTGTGCCCCCACCTGCTTCTAGAAATTTCTTTGGGTCTGTGGAATTGCTGCTGTTTGGGAAATGGATTGCTACACGTTCTGCTTTTATGCATTGCAGACATCAAATAATCTGTTTCCCAGTCTCATATATATGCTGCCGTGTAAGTCAGTGACAGAGGCCGAGTTCTTACGCTACCGAGCACTGAGGCTGAGCTGAGCTAGCTGCCCTGTCCAACTCTTCAGCTCCGAAGGAAGCCAGGAATATTGGCGTTTGCTCGTTTCCTTTCCCGAACATGAGCTTGCTGCTTCCCCCAGCGCGACAGGCTATGAATTCAAAACAGGATCGAACAGTGGGTTACATTTCAGATGCACGTTTGGTGCTGACCCGTGACCCCAGATGCTCTCAAGCCACACAATACGGGGAGGGAACACACACAGAAGAAAACAGGTTCCTGTAGAACTGTGCCTAATAGAGTCAGAAGTTCTAAGAACAGTAACCGTTCTGAAGGCAAATCAACCCTCTCTTCCAGATGAGTAACAGGAATGTGCTTGTTTAGTACATGCAAATGCAGTAGGCAACAGTTTTGAAGCCAAAAGACTGTGAACATGTTTCCTTCTTTCCCAAGTCCTAGATTTCTTTTTTTACTCTTGGCAAGTGGCGCGCAATGAATAACCTTCCTTTGTTTGAGTTGACTTGTCGCGGAGGTACAGTTCCAACGGTAGTGAAGCTGGTCTTTTGTTCTGGGGGGACAGTTTTCCCTTCGCGGGTGTCACGTCGCTGTTCCAGCACTCTCGATGCCACGCCCTCTCCAGTGTGAGAACATCTGCCAAAGTCTAAGGGAAAAAGGCACCAGCCGGAGAAGATATTTTTGTATCTTGGCTGACATTACTTTTTCTTGCAGTGTTTATGAAGCCGGAGGGTAACACGACCGTCCTGTCAAAGTGAGGTAATTATTGAGCACTTATATACATTGCTTACTAAGTGCTTTATACACTTGTTATCTCATTTACTCCTCCAACCATCTAGTGAAGATGGAAGTTATGTGGAGATAAATATTATCTCAAGACGAGTTGTAAGTGGCAGACCCAAGACTCTAACTCAAATCTCTTCATTCTTCCTTCCCTTCCCCTCCCTTCCCCTGGCTTCCCTTCCCTTCCCTCCTCTCCCCTCCCCTCCTCTCCTTCCTCTCTTTCCTCTCCCCTCCTTCTTCTTCCTCTCTCTTCCTCCCTCCCTCTCTCCCTCTTTCTTTCTCTCTCCCTCTCCCCTTTCTTCCTTCCTCTTTTTTTCTTTCTTTCTTTCTTTCTTTCTTTCTTCTTTCTTTCTTTTCTTTCTTTCTATTTGAAAAGAACACAACACAAGATCTGTCCTCTTAACACACTTTTAAGTGTACAATAAATTATTGTTGACAGTAGGTACAATGTCGCACAGCAGATTTCTAGACCTCATCCGTCTTGTTTGTCACTCATTTTATCACATTTAATAAATACTGAATTGATGTCTAACTTCTATGTTTCTTACCCTGAGCTGTTCTGCCTCGTAAATATTTCTTTAGACAGTCAAACTACATCAAAATAAGTGTCTGCTCCTACACAACCTCGTGCTGCACAACTGAGGGCTGATAAGAGGCACTGGGGCCAAAAGTCATCTGCTGTGAAGCAATCTTAACAAGTCAAGCTAGGAAAATTCCCTTCAATCCAGACCTTTAGTCCATTTGTTGGGGATAGCAGATCACCCGTATAATTCAAAATCACTCTTATACCCTACTGCTGGGAAATGCCTGCTTTTCCTATGGAGTCATTTAGTCCAGTTTCAGATTATGAGGAAGAAAGCAGGGCAAGCAGAAAGAAACAAGGAGTTCATGGACTGCTAGCGGATTTCGTTGGATCTATTTTGGTTTTCTTTAGGCAGAGTTCCTACTTTTGTGTGGAGAAATCCAACATAAAATTACAAGTGGGTGAAAACTTGTGGCTCTTAAGCTACTAAGAACCAAAAGACAATTTAAAACTAGTAACATAGAGCTACATTGGCCTCCAGCCCGTTCACTTTCTTTGGCAACAAGAACATTAGGGCACCTCGGGCACAATCAATTTTTTTCCTTATTCCTGTGTTGCAATCCCAGCACTGTATAGGCATGGATATTTCTTTGTATTTTTGGAGGAATAATGTCTCTAAGAAGATCAAATTAAAAATCAGTGCTTTGGAGGTAAGTGACCACAGATCATCATCGTACAGAAGAAAATCTACCTGATGAAATAGTAATACATTGACACACACTTTAATGTAACAATGACAGTAACAGTCAACATGTTTCCTCCCTCGGTGTGGAAACAACAGCGTGCCAAAGCGTCCGGGTTCTTTCTACATGATAAGTGCAATGGACCAAAAGGCAAAAGAATAATCAGTCTCCTATGAAGACAAAGTGACATGCCTGGGCTCTGAATGTCGTGCATGCATCTTCCATGCAGAAAGGAGTCTGGACTCCTGAGAGAATTCATTTCTGATTTTCTGGCAAGTCCTAAATTCAGATGGTAAGTCCCACAGCGACACCATGTTTCAGACACCATACCAAATGGCATGTCCAATGTGGGACTTAAATTGACAATAATCACTGACTTTGCAATGCCTGAAGCAATGGAGCAGAATCTCCTGGCTGGCAAAGAAAGCGGTTTCCATCATTTCATGATTGTATTCGCCACCTTTACCTTGGAAGAGGAAAGGGTGGGAAGGTTAAGGCAAAAAGCAGCTAGACTAGGAAACCAACAAAGAAATACATGCTTGTTTTAAAAAGTTTTGAACATGGAGACAAATACAAAGAAAAACGTTGCCAAAACTTCGCCTTCCAAGGACAGCTACAATTTTCACACTGATTCTTTCCCACCAGTCTTTGTGTAACGTTCTTCACATCCTCAATAGAGTCTATAAAATCCCTTTGACCTTTGTTTTTGTCTAAAAACTAACACGTGAATTACGAAGAATTTGCCGAAAACAAGGCAGAGAAATGAAGACGATCCATTATCCAACCACACAGAAGCACCTGTGGGTTGATCTCTGAGCGTGTATCCACTTTTCCACATACATATTGTAACCATGACCTCATGGATGGTAGGATCGAGCCTCCATGCTGGGCTCTGTGTTGGGCATGGAGCCTGCTTGGGATTCTCTGTCTCTGTCTCTGTCTCTCTCTCTCTCTCTCTTCCCCTAGCCCGTTCTCACTCGCTTGCTCGCTCTCTCTCTCAAAATAAATAAATAAACATTTTTTTAAATAAAAAAATAAAGGGTACAGCTTTGTAGTAAGGTATGTCTGGTTATATTCATTCTGAATAAGGGGAAATTGGGTTGTAAACAGATCAGGCTTGGAAGTGAACAAGGATGGTGAGATCGCGAAGCCTTTCTCCTTAGCCGCTGTCCATGTTACGCTTGTGCACCCTTCAACTCTGAAAAACAAATCATCTAAATACATATTATTTATAGAAATGGAATTACTTCCATTACTATCTGTACATTCTCTATTTTAATATAAAAATACACAGTGAACATCTGTGTCATTACATATTCTTTTACAAATTTATTTTAATGACTCTAGTGTTTCTATTTATCGATACACCATCATCTATGAAGTGTTGGTTCATTCTAATCGGTTCTTCTAATAAACAATGCTAGAAAGGGATCTTTTTGTTTTTAATTTTTTTTAACGTTTTTTATTTATTTTTGTGAGACACAGAGAGACAGAGCATGAACGGGGGAGGGGCAGAGAGAGAGGGAGACACAGAATCGGAAGCAGACTCCAGGCTCTGAGCCCTCAGCCCAGAGCCTGACGCGGGCCTCGAACTCACGGACCGCGAGATCGTGACCTGAGCTGAAGTCGGACGCTTAACCGACTGAGCCACCCAGGCGCCCGGAAAGGTATCTTTATAATTAAATCAAAATCGCATTCATAGATGTGAAATGTCAGCATGAAAAACATACAAACTCTGTAGCATTTTGACAAAGTATTGCCAAGTCACTTTCCAAAGAGGCTGTACCAACTTAAGTTTGAAATCAGTGATATGTGACTTCCCTCCACCAAAATGGAGTATAAGCATTAATATCTTCCAGTGCACTCCTTGTGTTTATTTTATATGGGATTGTGTATTTTTATTACGTATTTGTGTCCTCTGCCAATACTTCCATTGCAGCTTCTGCAGTTTTAAGAGCTCATTTAATCCAACCATGAAGAATCAAAATGAAGATGGAAGTTATGAGAGAGAAATAACTATCCCCAAATCCCAGAGCTATAAGTGGCAGAAATGAGACTCTAACTCAGACCTCTTCATTCATTCGTTCGTTCCTTTCATTACATTCAACAATTACTGATGTTTTCACATCATCAACTCAGTTTTTGCAGCATTTATTATCCAGCTCATCTTTTCCCCACCTATCTGAATTTCCAGAAAAAATTTTGTAGCAAATCCTTACATATACATGTATCTGTTTCTAAATGTTCTAGTCTAACCCATAAGCTTCCTGTCTGTTTATTTCTATGCCAGTATACAGGAGACAATGAGTATTTGCCAATATCCTTTTCTTTGGGGCATCATCCCCTCCCCCTATATGTGGTCAGTCATGTGCTCTGTCCCCAATTTGTACATGAGAGATAGGGTCCTACTCATGCCGGTCACAGTCTCCTATAACTCTAATCTCAGGAAATGGCTAAAAAAAATTGACAAGGGACCCAAACTGAGATCCCGGTTTTTTTCAACGGGAGCAAATGAAGAAGATTGGCCCTGGTATTTAAAATTTTTTTTTAAATGTTTATTTATATTTGAGAGAGACAGAGACAGAGCATGGGGGTGGGGGCAGGGCAGAGAGAGAGGGAGACACAGAATCCGAGGCAGGCTCAGGCTCTAAACTGTCAGCACAGAGCCCGACGTGGGTCTCAAACCCACCAACCATGAGATCGTGACCTGAGCCAGTTAGACGCTTTACTGACTGAGCCGCCCAGGCGCCCCGACGCTGGCATTTTTGTAATGTGGGTGCTAAAAGGAAGTGTGGTACATGGGGCTACCAAGCCACATGGAGGAAGCCCATTTGCAGAGGGAGGGAAAGACAGCCACACAGAGAACAGGACTGAGGCAAGAAAGAAAGCAAGAAACGTCAATAATGTGGAGTCTGATTCCATCTGCATTCAGTCATCCTGGTTTTCCTAGTTACGGGAACCCACTCATTCCCTTCTTTCTGGATTAACCTGGTTTGAGTGGTCTGCCTTAGCAAGTTGTCTCTAAATGCTTCATAGATGAAAAAGGGGCCATAAAAATTGGAGGCGGTGATAACATCTGGGGAAAAGCATCATTTCTTCTAATAGCACGCTGCTCAAAAATCTCAGTCCAAGTTTCTTTACTTATAAAGTGGAAACCATGACACTCGCTCTACCTATTTTATAGGATTATTTATGTATAAATGAATAAATATATATGAAATCTAAAAAAACAGCATAAAGATGTATTCTTTTAGTCAATGACACATTTATTTTTCTTAACCTTGTAGTTTTTATTGGAGAGAAGCTACTTCCAAACCTTTTGTCTGTGCCACAGGCTCCTAATAGATTCACCAGTGTTCATACGTGTGTTTTATAATTAAATTTCTATGAGATCAACCCTATTCAGAAGTGTTAGAAAAAGGAATGACTTGTATTATCTCTTTCTATTCATATAAAATTAACCACAAGAAAAATGATTGCTTTAGTATTTTTTTTCATTGTAAGTTACCCAGTCCATGAATTGCCAATGTAGAAATGCCTCAGCTAAATGGTAATTTCAACTGTCACATCAAACCACAGGATAACAGAATGTCAGTGTAGTGTAAGGTGTCTGTGTTCAAGATATTCAAAGACAGCCTTCCTTCCTAAATGAGATCTTTTCAGTGGTTCACGCCCTATAGTTCTTAAAGAACATGCCAGATAATTGGAAATGATTGCTACATTTTTAATTCTCTACATCTTGGAATCATTAATGTGGATGGGAAGAAGTTCTCTGAGCTGATGTTAACATAGGCAGGAAGATGATGGGGGTCTTTGGGCCTATCGTTTCATTTTAATGCCACCAAATACATTGGTTCTGCTTTATTCTCATGAAAAAGATTTTTGCTTGAGTCATAGCATCTTGCTGAAGAACACCACAATATTTTAACATAGCAGGAATGTCTATCTTTAAATCTCTCAAATTAATTTTATCCTCCCTGAGGAAAGACAATGGAAATGGCTGGGATCCACACTCTGAAGTTCAAGATAAGACTCACAAGGGTCCCTCCTGCCCCAAGCCTTGCTGCTGCCTCTATGTTTAATTGCTTGTCTTTTGTTTCCAAATTGAAATGATATATTCTTATATATAATCTCTTTGAAACCTTGAAATTGTATTCCAGGGGAGAACATAAGGTTCCTATTGTCAGGTTTGATGGGGAAAAACAAAACAAAACAAAACAGTTTCTCCTTTTCATCCCCTCTGTGGTTGATCATTAAGGAAGTGTAATTAGTCAATATCTGTGAGTAGCCAGCTATATTCAGATAGAACAAATCTTTTTTTTTTTTCTCTTCCAGGAACAACTATTCTGTGTCTAGCACCAAGTTCTCACTTATTTTATCTTAATCTTGACAGCACCTTTGTGAGCTGAGTATTTTTATAGTCATTTGAAGTTAAGGAAGTTGAGGTTTAGAGATATCTGTGCAAACAGCCAGCCCTGAGATTATATCCTTTAGTGCAAAGTGACACAACTAAAGAGAGTCAGAATTTCAGCTCAGGTATTTCAAATCTAGGCTGTTTGCCCTTTTGACTCTCATCCCTCTGATCCCTCAAAATTGCAATAATTGAAAGTATCACAGATGACATATAATAATGTGGACAAATCTCAAAGATGTTATGCTAAAGCGAAAGAACCCGGACACACAAAAATACATGTGAATCAGGTGTGTGAAATCCAAATACAGGTTTACTCACCATTAGTTCCTGTCTGTATCTCTTTGTATCTTTTGGATGCCTTTCCTTTTGCCAGAATACTTCCTGCAAGAGTGGTTTCAAAGAGAGTCTTTGTGTTAATCCCTCTGAGACAATAACATGCTGGAGACTACATTTATTGCACTTAAACAAGAAACCAGCTAGACAGAAACACTCTACACAGATTCTAAGTCTTCTAATTTTATTTTCTCCTTCACCATTTTGAAAATATTAGCCTGATCTCACTAATATCACTGCTGAAAAGTCTGGTATCAATTTGACTTTTGTTTCTTTGTGTCAGGAATCTTTGACTTTTATGGTCTTAAACTTTACTGTATTATAACAAAGTGTGGGCTTTTCTTATGTCCTCAGTTGACGTTTTCTAAACCTCTTCAGTCTGTGGTCTTCCTTGTTTCTTTAATCGTGGGAAATTCCCAGTCATTATTTCTTCAAATATTTTCTCCCTTCCATTTATTTCATTGTCTTCTTCGGAAGCTTCTCCAATCCTCCTCTCTCGACGTTTCTCTTATAGTTTGCTCTTTTTAGGCATACTTGCCTTCCGGGAAAATTCCTTTCCATGTCTTTTTTCCACTTTAGTAGTTCATTCTTTGGCTATATCCATCCTGATATTCAATCCATTTACAGATTTTCTTACTGTAATGATAATTTGCAATTGGCTCTTCTTCATAACCCTTCGTTCCTGCTTCAAATTACCAATATCCTCCTGAAAAACATTGCTTTTGTTTACTTTTTAAAAAACTGAAGTAGCGTTGACATACAATGTCGTGTTAGTTTCAGATGGACAAGACAGTGATTCAGCACTTCTATACGACTGTCACCAAATGACAGTATTATTGACCGTAGGCCTGTGCTCTACTTTTCATCTCTGTGATTTATTAATTTCAGTTTCTTGATTTTATAACTTATAGTTGTACCTCTTAATCCCCTTCACGTATTTCACCCATCCCCCACCCCTTCCTTCTGGCAACCGTGTTTGTTCTCGGTATCCGTGTTGATTCACAATCCAACAAGGAGCTTCCCTGGTGTATATCTGAAACTGGCCATCAGTACTAGGAAGGCAGGAAGAGACTGAAGAAAGAGGCCACTCCAGGTTGGTAGGTGGTAGTTTTAATAAGCAAAGGAAATTTACATACGAGGCTTGTCTTGAGCAGCAGCAAGACAAATGGATTCTCAGACCTGCTTTTGCCAATTCCGAAAAGTTTATAAAGAGGCCTTAACTGGGTTTAGTCACTGATTCATGTGGATGTTCTCCACACCACATCGCTATCTCAAGCCTAGGTCCTAGGAGCAGCCTCCGGGAGCTGGAAAGCGGAACCCACATTCCAAGGACAGGGGAGGGGGTGAGGAGCCTCGGGGTCCCATCTCACAGATCAGCTGGTTGTCATGTCCTTTTGATGACCTTCCCCAACAATTATGAGTCTGTTTCTATTTGTTTCTTTGTTCACTTTGTTTCTTTAGATTCCACATAGAAGTGAAATCAATTCATCGTGCTTGCCTTATGTTGATCCTTCAGCTGAATTTTAGACAATCATTATATTTACTCTACGAGCTCAGGTTTCCAGAGGGTTGTCACCTCCCTCGGGTGATAACCAGGGTTTGTTGCGATCTGTTCTTCCAGAGCTGCTCCACCGGCTCCACCGAGATATCACTCGCCCCTGCCTCCAGCACTAGGCTCTAATTCAGGTTTTCTTCCTGCATGGGGTGACCGGGCTGATCCGTTTGGGCTAATCTGGGGAGAGAGCAGAACAGAGTTAAGAGATCTCTTTCTGTCTCTTGCTTGCTGTGGCTTCCCGTCCTCCTTCAGTCTGACCTGCAGTTCCCACCCACATCACCCCACTTGAGATGCCCCAGGGGGGTTCTGACAGTCTTTAAGTTAATTAGGCAGGTCCATCAATTTCATTCTCACTCTGGAGCATTTCCAGATTGGGTTCTGGGAGCCAGCCACTCACCACATTTGCTTGCCATCTTGCAAATCTGTTTTGTGTACTGCATTAGAATGTGACAGATTTTAATGTGAAATCTTAGCTGGTTTAATGCTAAACCAGTCCATCCCGGTTTGGTCTTTTCTGGGAGGTCTCGGCTATCCTAAGGTGGGGTGTCACTTCCGTGTGTGTCTCGTATCTTCACTTCCTATGCATGCTTCTTTCTACAAGCATTACTTAGGATCATTTTGTGTTTTTAAAAGTTTACATAAACAGGGTCATTCTGTACACTTCTAAAATAAATGTAACATTTTTTACATATTGAGTGTTTTTAAGTTGAAGCTGTCTCCAAAAATAAAAACAAACTTGAGGCATTTTTAAACCAAAGAAAAAGCTCAGTGAAAGAAAAAGTATGACATCAGAACAAAAGAAAAAGGAAAATGCAGGCGCACGACGGTAAGGGTGAGAACAGTCACTGTGTTTGAGAATTAAGCAGTGCTGGGCCTAGAAGGTCATTAAATCTTCTAACTTTGGACTCTCTCTCTCCTGTAGCCATACAAGATGCTGGAAGGAAAGAAGGCTAAGGGGAAGGAGAGAAGGCTAAGGGGCCCTGTCCCTGCTGTCCTAAAGAAGCAGGAGGCCAAGAAGGCAGTCAGTCCCTTGTTTGAGAAAAGGCCCAAGACATCTGGCATCGGCCAGGACATCCAGCCCACAAGGGACCTCACCTTCTTTGTCAAATAGCCCCGCTATATCCAGCTGCAGCGGCAAAGGGCCCCTTCACATAAACTTCTAAAAGTGCCTCCCTCTATTGACCAGTCCATCCAGGACCTTGGCCTTGGACCGCCAAACAGCTACTCAGCTTAAGCTGGCCCACAAATACAGACCAGAGACAAAGCAAGAGAAGCAGCAGAGATTGTTGGCCCAGGGCAGAGAAAAAAGCTGCCGGCAAAGCAGATGTCCCCACTGTGAAAAATAAGCCCACTGACCCAAACAAAGGAGGGAGGTGGAGACTCAGAGCACTTTGAGGTGAGGCTTTAATCAATGTTCTTCCAAGAGTGAGTGTTTGATGGACAGGCACACTCCCGGCAGCCACAACGGGCAATTTATCTCCTAGTGTGCAAGTCCCTTCCCTGATTCCTCATTGGCTGAGTACGTTCAAAGGTACAAAAAAGTACATTCCTGGAGGTGATGCAGAGACTTCAGTTCTTTGGCGTATGCTCATTGCAAAGCCTGGGAAAATAAGTCCGGAAAATGGGGCGGCGAAGAAGAACCAGGAAGTGAAATGTCTAAGGGTTTGGGACTCCATTGGTGGGGGAGTCTCCTACATATTTCCAACAGGTTGTAAACCTATTGTTAACTAGACAGCACTGCATTTATTTGGTATTTCTGAACATGAATCGTCTCACTTCTTACACCAGTAACGGGTCACCTGTCCTTTGAGCTGGGGTTAATACGGTCACCACCTTGGTGGACAAGAAAGCTCAGCCGGTAGTGATTGCACATGGTGTGGATCCCGTTGAGCCTGTGGTCTTCCTGCCTGCCCTGTGTCCTAAGAAGGGGGCTCCCTACTACATCAAGGGGAAGTGCAGGCTGGGGTGTCTGGTCCACAGGAAGACCTGCACCACTGCTGTCCTTCACACAGGTTAACTCCAAAGACAAAGGAGCTCTAGCGAAGCTGGCGGAAGCCAGCAGGACCGATGACAATGACAGATATGATGAGATCCGCCATCACGGAGCAGGCAGTGTCCCGGGTCCAAAGTCGGTGGCTCGCGTCGCCAATCAGGAAAACGCAAAGACTGGGCTAAGTGGACACTGTTGTCTTTCTACACATAAAAGTCATAAATAGTTCTCTTGCCAAAAAAAAAAAATATTTTTATTTTTGGAAAGAGATCAGAGTCTTTGAAGGAATCACATTTTGATTCACAAAAGGTCACTCGGCAGGTTATCCACTTGAGTGCAAGGTAAATCAGTTGACCTTCCATTGATTTTGGTAGCCGCAAGGAGTACCTACCCCCGCTGTGTGGCCCAGAGCTGTTTAAGGCTTGAAATAGGGGCCAGAAGCAAAACAAAACAGAAAATATCCAGAATCTATCTGATCTAATGTGCTTTGTTTGGAGAATTAGTTTAAGGCCCCCTGTGTCTTTATAGTAATACATTTGCTGCATAACTTGGTTGTCTACACACCGTGAAATGATTTTAAAATTTGTAGCCATGATTTTAAGTAGGAAGAGGAATTACTTTCTTATTTATTGGGCACAGTAACCAGCATCCAAGCTGACTAGACTGTCCAAGTGACTAATGAAACAGTTGCTAATATTTCAGGTTTTCCATTAGATGCTTGCAACCTTTCCTACTGGCTTTAAAGAAAGAAACTGTCTGGTTTGGTACATGGTATAAATAATATTATTCTCCAACAAAATGCGGCTTGCTAAATCTATAGCTATGCTTTCTAAAATCACTTGGAGAATTATGTATCTATTGTGGGAAGCTGTACTTTTTCAAGGCCCTTTATTCTGCTACATAGCAAAATGAACTCAAAAAAATTTAACTTCAGATACAGTGAAGGGCATTTTAAATTATTAAATTCATTTTTCAGTTTTTGAGAAGAGCTTGACTGTAAGCTCATGTTAGGGGTAAAATTAGAATTGACAGCTTTGTTAATCACACTCACTTCTACACCAACAGATAGGCACTTAATTCACTATATATATATATATATATATATATATAGTATATATAGTGTATATATATATATATATATACAGAGAGAGAGAGAGAGAGAGAGACCACCTACTATGCCCTAGGCACTGTGCTAGGTGTGACCCAGCCCTAGTCAGGCTTGCTAAATCCTCAAGACCCAAACTTGGGCTCTGTCCTGGGCAGATAAGAATCCTACAGGGTCAATGTAGGATCAGATTCCTACAAATCTGATCAGATTCCTCAACTCTGTGTTCTTGCAAGAACCTTGTTGCTTTGGTCTAGCAATAATCCCCCGGCTCTGATATTGCTTCTCAGTGATGCTCTATTCACTGCCCCCTGCCTTGCTACTTAGCCATAATTCCCCGCCGCCTGTGTTCATGTTCAGAGTTGAGCCCAATCTTTCCTCTACTACAAAACCCCATTGTACCAGTCCCCCTGAAAAATGTCTGCCTTACCATTTTCAACAAGTTTCATGAGTACAATTTTTTTTCCAATATATGAAATTTATTGTCAAATTGGTTTCCATACAATACAATTTTTTTAAAAAAACAGGAGCTGAGAACACAAGGTAAAAGGAAAGAGCAATTCCTTGATGTCGCGAGGTTCATAGTCCAAACAATAAATAAACAATAACATAAGAAAAATAAGACAAAAAGAGAGAGGAAGGCAAACCATAAGAGACTTTTAAATACAGACAGCAAACTGAAGGTTGCTGGAGGGGACGTAGGTGGGGAGATTGGCTAAATGGGTAACGGGCATTAAGGAGGGCACTTGTTGGGATGAGCACTGGGTGTTTTATGTAAGTTCTACTCCTGAAACCAATACTACACGGCATGTTAACTAACTTGAATTTAAATAAATTAACTAAACAAAAAAAATAAATCAATGACCATTTTGCCTAGTGCCGTACAATAAAAGTTCTGGGTGCAGAAATGCCATATAGGAGGGGGCATCTAACTTAGTCGAGTGTGAGGAAGGCTGTTCCGAGGAAGAACTATACTTGCTAAGATGCACAGGTGGGTAGGAGTTACCGAGGAGAGAAAGGCACAGGAAAGCGTACCTCAGGTAGAAGATTCGACACATGTAGTCTCATTGGGAAGTAACTGGGTATGTTTGGGAACTAAAAAAAAAAAAAAAAAGGCAGAATGGCTCGAGCTTAGCAAACAGGGAGACAGGTGAGCCATGTTAAGCTCTAGAAGCAGGTAAGGGAAAAAAATCACACAGGGCCCTTGCTGGTCATATGAAGAATTTTGGGTTTTATCCTAAGTTACCCAGAAGAGTGATACAATCAGATTTGCCCTTTAGAAAGATCATCTCACTATTCTGCAGGGAATGGATCAGGCAGGACAGCTGGAGGCCATGTGAGTCACTTGGCTAGAATGGCAATGACCAGACAAGGCTCACAGCAGAGGAGGGTGAGATCAGTGGATAGATTCAAATTTTAATTGGGGTACAGGCCTTTCACCTCTTTGGTTAGTTCATTTCTAAGTATCTTATGGGTTTCGGTGCAATTGTAAATGGGATCTATTCCTTAATTTCTCTTTCTGCTGCTTCATTATTGCTGTGTAGAAATGCAACAGATTTCCGTACATTGATTTTGCATCCTGAGATTTTGATGAATTCGATGATCAGTTCTAGTAGTTTTTTGGTGGAGTCTTTCAGGTTTTCTGTATAGAATATCATGGCATCTGCAAATAGTGAAAGTTTTACTTCTTCCTTGCCAATTTGGATGCCTTTTATTTCTTCTTCTGGTCTGATCGTGTGGCTAGGACTTCTAGTTATGTTAAATAACAGTGGTGTGAGTGGACATCCCTGACCTGTACCTGACTGTAGAGGAAAATTTCAGTTTTTCCCCACTGAGATGATATTAGCTGTGGGTTTTTCATAGATGGTCTTTATTATATTGAGGCTTGTTCCTCTAAACCTACTTCGTTGAGGATTTTTATCATGAACAGATGGTGTACTTTGTCAAATACTGTTTTTGCAGCTATTGAAATGATCATATGGTTCTTATCCTTTCTTCTATTAATGCGGCATATGATGTTGATTGATTTATGAACACTGAACCACCCTTGCAACCCAGGAATAAATCCCACTTGACTATGATGAATGTTTTTTTTTTTTTTAATGTATTGTTGGGTTCAGTTTGCTAGTGTTTTATTGAGAATTTCTACATCATGTTCGTCAGGGTTATTGGCCTGTGGGGTTTTTTTTTAGTGGAGTCTTTATCTGGTTTTGGTATCACGTAATGCTGGCCTCATAGAATGAATTTGGAAGTTTTCCTTTCTTTTCTATTTTTTGAAATAGTTTGAGGTTATAAAAATCTTAGAGGAGGGGCGCCTGGGTGACTCAGTCAGTTGAGCACCTAACTTTGGCTCAGGTCATGATCTCACAGTTCATGGGTCCAGGCCCCGTGTCGGGCTCTGTGCTGACAGCTCAGAGCCTGGAGCCCGCTTCGGATTCCGTGTCTCCCTCTCTCTCTGCCCCTCCCCTGCTCACACACACACCCTCTCTCTCAAAAATAAATAAACATTAAAAAAAAATTTTTTTTAATCCTAGGGGAGAACACAAGCAGTAACCTCTTTGACCTTGGCCATAGCAACTTCTTTCTAGATATGTCTCCTGAGTCAAGGGAAACAAAAGCAAAAGTAAACAACTGGGACTTCATCAAAATAAAAAGCTTCCGCACAGCGAAGAAAATAACCAACAAAACTAAAAGGCAACCTGTGGAATGGGAGCAGATATTTGTAAATGGCATATCTGGTAGGGTTAGTATACAAAATATATAAATAATATATAAAACTCAACACCCACAAAATGAATAATCCAATTAAAAAATTGGCAGAAGACATGAATGAATAGACACTTTTCCAAACAAGACATCCGGATGGCCAACAGACACATGAAAAGATGCTCCACATCTCTCATCATCAGGGAAATACAAATCAAAACCACACTGAGGTACCACCTCACACCTGTCAGATGGCTAAAATGAAAAACACAAGAAACAGGTGTTGGCAAGAACTTGAAGAAAGGGAAACTCCCTTGCACTGTTGATGGGAATGCAAACCGGTGCAGCCACTGTGGAAAACTATGCAGGTTTCTCAAAAAGTTAAAAATAGAACTACCCTGCGATCCAGCAATTGCACTACTAGGTATATACCCAAAGAATACAGAAATACTAGTTCACAGGAATTCAAGCACCCCAATGTTTATAGCAGCCTTATCTACAATAGCCAAGATATAGAAACAGCCCAAGTGTAGAAACTGATGAATGAATAAAGATGTGTGTGTGTGTGTGTGTGTGTGTGTGTGTGTATAACACAATGAAGTGTTACCCAGCCATGAAAAGAATGAAATCTTGCCATTTGCAATGGCGTGGATGGAGCTAGAGAATGTTATGCTGAAATAAATCGGTCAGAGAAAGACAAATATGACTTCACTCAGAGATGGAATTTAAGAAATAAGACCAGCAAGCAAGGGTGGGGGAGAGAGAGGGAGGCAAACCAAGAAATAGACTCTTAACTATAGACAACAAATTGATGGGGGAGGTGGGTGGAGGATGGTTGACAGGTGATGGGGATGAAGGAGTGCACTTGTTGTGATGAGCACTGGGTGATATATGGAAATTTTGAATCACTATACTGTACACCTGAAACTAATATCACACTGTATGTTAACTAACTGGAATGTAAATAAAAACTTTAAAAAAACCAACACAATTGTAATTAGGAGGAAGAGCAACACAGTCATGACCACCCACGGTCGCCACTAGGTAACTGACACAGGGGATGGGGGTAGTCAACCAGTGACCAAGGTTTACAAGGACATGGGGAAGGGGGGCAAGTGGATTTGGAGGCAGATGGGCAGTGAGCCTATTGGAATCCTACCAAGGCTAGAAACGAAGCCAGGAAATTGTGGCAGGGCTGATATCCTATCCTATTTGTGGCCGCCTGATATGGGGAGCAGCAGCAGGCAGCAAACACAAGCCAACAGGTCCTTCTCAGTTGCCAGAGACGGGATCCTGGGCTGGGCTGTGCCTGGAGCCATGACCACCTTGGTCCCAGGGCTTCTTCCCCAGTGACCTGACAGTGGGCCAAAGACTGCTTTTCTCTCACCGCATGTATTTCGTGGGTCTGGTTCGTTGACATTCAGGTGCTGCCGGGTCTCACCTGCTTTTGAGTTTGAAGGTGGAAATCTTTTTTTCTTTTTTGGGAGGTAGAAACTTGAAGCCATGCAACAAAAGCATGGACAGCTAGAGAGCTAAAGAAGGTCTGAGAGAAACAGGAATTGGGAAAAAACAAAACAAAACAAAACAGAGAGAGATTATGAAGGAAACATCATAGAACCTTTTTTCCAGAAATGACCTTTGTCAAGTTTAAATTCTTAAAAAAAAAAAAAAACAAAAAAACACAGTGTAGGTATTTGTTCAGCAACTCAGAAAAAAGAAACAACTAATCAAATAAAACATCAGAGTCAGATTCCACTCCTGGGTGTCAGGTCATGGCTCACTGCCACTTCTTTGACCTTCCAGTCACTGTGCTCCAGCCACACTGGCCTCCAAGCAGGTTCCTACCCCAGGACCTTTGCATTTGCAGTTCCTTCGGCCTAGAGCTCTTTCCTCCTAGACAGCCACATGGTGCACTCTCACCTCTGACAGATCTTTGCTCAAATGTCTCCTTTTCAATGAGGGTTTCTTTTTTTTTTTTTTTTTTTAACATTTATTTATTTTTGAGACACAGAGAGAGACAGAGTGTGAGCAGGGGAGGGACAGAGAGAGAGGGAGACACAGAATCTTTAGCAGGCTCCAGGCTCTGAGCTGTCAGCACAGAGCCTGACACGGGGCTCGAACCCATGAACTGTGAGATCATAACCTGAGCCAAAATTGGACACTTAAACAACTGAGCCACCCAGGCGCCCCTGAGGCTTTCTATCTTAAATGACATGCACACACCCTCCCCGCCCCACTTCTGCAGCCCCATCCCTCTCTTTCTCCCATAGTGTGATCACCATCTCGCATGTTTTATTTGCTTGTCTCCTAAGACCAAGATGCAATCTCTGAAAAAGGCAGTGGTTTTAGTTTTCTGTGTCTCCAGCTCTCAGAGCAGGGACTGTCACAAAGTGAACCCTTAATAAATACTTACAGAATAAATGAATCTTTTAGGGCTCAGGACATTGAGGCAATAGCTTTGAAACAAAAGCCAGCTGGAGCTGGAGCTATACCCTGCATAAGATCCCTGAGATTTAGTCCAGGATGAGCAGTAGATACAGTTTGCTGGTTACTGGAAGGAGGTACCACATTGTTCTCAGACATGCCAGGTGTTTGAACATTAAGCCACAAATAATAGGAGAGGAGAGTATAAAGATGGTCTCTGTTTCCTCCATATTTGCATTATTGAAGAGCACCCGTGGTGTGGATCATCTAAGAGAAGTGATTGTTCAAAATCATTTCCATTCACCGCAGGCAAGCGTTTTACACCTGCATAGGCAAACGTGTGCCTATGTATATACACATATACATGTATGTGTTTAAAAGTATGCTGGTCAATGTACGTCAGACCTACTTTGCAAATCTAGTTTCCTTGGCATGGCTACTAAAATGAGCTTGCCTTTCTCCGACACGACCCACTGGTGATGTCTTTTGGAAGCCTGAATGCAGTTAGATGCATGGATAATCAATAGTAAATGACATTAGTCATGTCAGATGCGGCCGGTCTCCAGGTTCTGTTATCTCCATGGAGCCTCTTATTCCTGAGATGGGCCTCTGACAGCTGCACAGAGTGGGCCCTCCAGGTAAATGTCTTATTACTTATTAGGCTTATTACTAATCAGGCTCCTACGTGAACCTCAGGTCTGGTCTCTCACTCTGGCAAATTGAGCTGAACAGCATGGGAGCTTCAGCTCCTGCTACTCTTTTTGGGTCAAGGAAGGTCTGGAGAAGTGTCCAATCAGCTCTGCCCTCTGTTCTAGCTGGTCCTGTGGCTCCTCCTCACCAAAGATAATGACAGTTGGCAAGGGCCGGAGAAGCCTTGAGCAGAATCAGTTGAGTCCATTTGTCCAGGGTTCCATGCCCTAAGCCTGATCATAGAGTCCCTCGGCCATCAAAGAATGAAGGAAAGTCCCAAACAGAGGACACTCAGAGCTCCACGTGATCGCATCTGCCTCATGAGAAAACAGAGCACATAGAGAATAGATCCTAAATTTGAAAGAGAATCACCATCTTTGCTTCTCCACCAAAAGCTGTCTTCATTCTGCTGCCTGGGTCCTATTGTATATCTTCGAAGTTTCTAACTTGGTCCGATCCTTATGAGAGTCCCTCCTGGCCACTGGAGTGAGGACTTGAGCTTCCCCTGGAATTGTAACTCTTATTAAGTCACTTTCGACCTGGGAGCCATTTGAGAATCTGATAAAAACCATGGACTCCTGCCCACCAAAAAAGAAGACACAAAGTTTTCACACAATTCTAGGGGTTCCGCACGTTCCCTGAAAATCATCCGTGAACATTCTAATCCTCATGTTACAGTCAGGGCACACATGTCAGGGTCTTGATCCTGACATTGGCTAACCTGTAATTGGCAAGTCATTTAATCCTTCTTGATGTGATTTGGGGACCCGTCACATGTACAGGGATGGTCTTTTCCTCTTTAATGTCTATGGTTATGTAATTATTTTGGTATCAAAGAGATTACTACCTTAAAAAGGAAGCAGAGAGGTCTCTCTCTCTCTCTTTTAAATCATTTTGGAGCAAACAGGTTAGAACCAGTTGGAGCAGGCTGTGCTCTCAGTTAACCCTGGATGAGGATGTGGTGGGCAGAGGGATATTTGGTGGGGCGGGGGGGGGGGGGGGGGCATCTAGAAGCAGAGAATTCCTGCTGGGCTTTAGTCCTCTCGCAACCCAGATGATGTTAGTCATAAACAGCAAGGCTGAGTTCTCTCGATTTTTTTTTTTTTACTGTAGTGACAAGAAGGCAGAGCAATTCACAACATTTTAATTGTTAACGGGCTCCAGGGGAAAGGGCTGGTCTTGGTGACTGCTTGACATGATGGCATAATGTCCGATGCCTCCCCAGCGGTTGGCCGTGTTCCACATTGACTAGGTAATAATCTGCCGCATGCAGCTGGCTGGAATAGATTAGAATGGTGAGCACAGACACAGAGCAATCAATGAGAGAGAAACATACCACCCTCCCAGAGTATCCTTCAAGACTGCCCAGAGTCACATCTGTCATTCTGAAATCCTGTTATGCCCAGAGAATGCTTTATTTGCAAGCTAGTTCATGTTTTCAAAGGTGGTGTTTGACACGCAGAGACCTTATCCCACAGCTGCAGACCTGCATTTCTCGATAAGGCACTGAACTCATTTAGGTGTTTTAGGAGTTAGGGATTTGTGTACTGTTCACACCCATTTTTCCCCAGAAGAGGGATGTGAGTGAACTTCCCAATTCCTCCTGCCTAGAGTTTATCTGGCTTGGGTAAGGCATACTAAGGCTCTCGAGGGAGACACTCGTACAGAGGAGTCAGTTCATGTTTTAAAATGTGAATTCTAACAGTACTCAGGGACACTGTGTCAACAGAGGCCAGGAAGAATTTAAATTGACCAGTCAGCTGGCCCTATATCAAAAAAGATTATGCAGGGATGAAGATTTGGAAAGCAGGATATAAATAATAACTCTTGAAGTACAGCTCCAATAGACAAGAGCACCACACCAGCTATTCACTAGTGGCCAGAGAAATGCAAATAAAAATAATAAGATATCATTTTATATCCATCAGGCTGGCAACAATAATGCCGAAAAGCTATTATATTTATCACTGGTGAAGATCTCTACAACACAGTGTTCTTTCCCAAGGCCATTAGAAATGTAGCGTTAAACCTCTTTGAAACTCCTTCTGGCCGCTTCCTCTTACAATTATAATGACACCTACCCTTGACCCAGCAACTTTGCTTTTAAGGTATGCTACAGAAGCAAACATATGTAAGAATGTTTATTGCATTGTGGTGATGAAAAACTAGACAAAAAGTAAAGTAAAGCTATAGATGATAAAATGACTGAAAATACATTGCATAGAAACAAGATGTGCACTTTTGAAAAGAATGACTTAGAATTGTATCAGTTAATTGGAGGATAGTTCCAGTTATTGATGAGAAAAAGGAATGCACATTCAGTAAAGCATGTGTGATATGATCCCATTTTTTTGGAAAACTTCATACATATTTATGTATATAAATACATACATAAATACATACTTATGTATGTATACATGGGAAAAAAAACTATGGAACGAACAAAATTTGTTATCAAAATGCATGAAGAAAGCTTATTTGATATAATCATGTTAACGCACTTATACAAAAGTATATGTGGAAATAGAAATGAAATAAATGTTACGAGGGCTGGGGAGGTGAAGAACACTGCATACGCCTGGCGAAAAGAAACACATTCAAATAGTAAAGTGTGCCTTGGTCCACGGAGGCTGCTATAATAAATTACCACAGACGGGCTGACTTATAAACACTACTAATATCATCATATTGGGGATGAGGCTCCAACAGATGAATTTTAGAACACAAGGTACAATGATGAATTTCAAAGTGAGGCACTCCCGAAACTAGAGGGGAGCTGAAAACCCCAGGATTCTCCTGGCCATCTGCCAGGAAGTGATGGCACAGTTGGGGAGGAGAGGGACTGGAACGATCCACCTTGCCTATTTCAGTAGTCAAATCTAATCATACGACTCCCTCCAACTGACATCTTCCATGACTCTTTATTATCCCAAGAGAAAGAGCTCAAGCTTCCTAATATCGCTTTGTAAGCCCATTCCAGCCTGACGTTCCAGGCTTATCCTTCCAAGACACTAAATTACTCACTCTTCCCTGAACAAACTTTACTCTGCCTTGTCACTTTGCCATGACAAATGCTCCTCCCTTTTCCAAACATAAAAAAATCCCCTATGTCCCTCAAGGGCCCTCCAGAACCATGTCGAGTGCCATCCTCTCGGAAGTCACCCATGACTGCTGTGTGTTCCACTTCATGCATCCTACTAATACTTTAGACTCTCGATTCCTTTAAAGAATTTTATTTTTTACTTTCAAGGTGATACTTTATACATGTTTGGGTAAAGTATATAGGTAAATAGTGATGCACATTGTGATTAACATTTTGTCTTACACTTTTTTAGCTTTCCTAGATGTGTACATGCTCTTTCAAAAACCAGCATCATGTTGGGGTGCCCGGGTGGCCCAATCAGTTAAGCATCCAACTCTTGGTTTTGGCTCAGGTCATGATCTCACGGTTCATGGAATCAAGCCCCAAGTCGGGCTTTGCACTGACAGCTGGGACCCTGCACCTGCTTGGGATTCTCTCTCTCCTGCTCTTTCTCTGCCCCTCCCCTGTTTATGTGCACTCTCTCTCTCTCTGTTTCTCTTCCAAAATAAATACATAAATAAACATTTTAAAAAATCCAGCTTCATGTTATACATACCCCTTTGAAAAATTTTCATTCAGTAACATGTGTTGAGTATTTTCCATTACATCAAATATTCTTTGCACCAAAATATTTAATTGCTTTATAGTAGTCCATTGTCGGCTGAATCAACTCTACATAAAGACAAAAGAAATAAAAATACTTTATGTATCTCATATTGTCAAATATTGAACAATCTCTTGTTCTCATTTTTTTATTCATAATCATAATGTTGTGATACCCACTGCACTTAAATGTTTGCACACATCTTTGTTTCATGCCTCAGGATAAATGACTAGAAATGCAAGTCCTAGATCAACAGACTTGGTTATAATAATATTTTTAATGTCTATATTTGAGGGGATTTATTTCCCACATCCTGGCATAAGCTTTTGCCAATGGTTGTCATTTCATTTTTTCTGAATAAAAGTTTAATTCATCTGGAATTGGTGTCTGTGACAGAGGTAGTCTCCAATATTGATGCTTACTTTCTCCAACGTAGAAGTAAAAGGCCTGCGTTTGGGCGAGATGCGTGGCTACTCAGAATGAAATACATTTCTCAGCCTTCTTGCGGGTATGACCTGGCCAATGAAATGCGGGCGTAAGTGACATGCAATTGCAGGGTCTTTTCTCAAAGGGAGGGCCTTTATCCTCTCTTCGTCCTCCATCTAGCTGCTCACAACGTGTTCGTGCCACATCTAGAAACATGCAGAGAGTGGGCGATTCATGTACTAGATTCACCATTCTATCCCTGCACTTCCTCCACCCAGATTACAAAATGATCATATACAACTATCATATTGAAGTCCTTGGATTCTTTCAGATCTCATATAGCAAGTCTATATCCTAAACAATATAGGGTAAACTAAAGGCATAACTTTAATTTTGTCAAAATTGTTAATCCCCTGTCACCCTGAGATTTATTGAATAACCATTCTTTCTCCTACAAATCTTTTTTTTTTTTCAGTTTATTCATTTATTTTGAGGGGGGGGGAGGAGCTGAGAGAGAGGGAGAGAGAGAATCCCATGCTGTTAGTGCAGAGCCTGACTCAGAGCTCAATCTCATCAACCATGAGTTCATGACCTGGGCCGAAATCAAGAGTTGGACACTTACCTGACTGAGCTACCCATGTGCTCCTCTCCTAATTATCTACATTCTTTTATTGTATTCTGGATTTGTATATGCATTCATATTCTAGGTATGTAGATCTTCTTCAGTTCTAGGAATACAAATCCGGTATCACTGTGTTTCACTTATTTTCTTTCTGGAGTTCAGTGGATACTATGAGACACCACCAAGATCCCCCTGAGAGACTGAGGTATTAATTCCCCCACTTACTTCCTAGGACAGCACTCCGTTAAAGAAAGTTGCTCATCCAAGCTAAACTGTCTCCTCCTGTGAAAAGTTGAACTCCGTAACTATTGCAGGAGAATAAAGATCCGCCTCCTTGTCTTCATTTGGGCAACTTTGAGGGGCCATCTTGGTTCTGGCTACCCCCTCAGGGAAAGGAGATGCTATAGGCACCTGCCAGTGCCTCTTTCCTCCTCTTTCCTTGCTTTTTTACTCTTTCACAGGGGTTGATCCTAAGTATATATCCTGGTAAAATTCCTACATATGATTCTCCACCTCAGAGCCAACTTCCAAAGGAATCCAACTTAATACAATAATTTATTAGTATTTGGTACAGTAAATCCCCCCTCTATACGCTCCAATTTCCAGAATTTCTTGACATTATATATATATGCTTCAAAATAAAATTTTAGATTTGTGCTAGTCTTTTCCTATTTCATTTATATCTCTTTTTATCTCATCAATTTCTCCCCCCCCCCCCCCCCACACACACACTTTTTTGCTGTCATTTGTTCTTTCTTTGTGATTTTTTGCTTCTAAGCTTGCCGGTGGCTCATTCTCAGAGCTGTGATTTTCTTCGAGTCCTCTTGATTCCGTCTCCTTTTACTTTTTATAAACAACATTTGTATACCTCATTTTGGTCTCATTATCTTTACCCATTCTCATGAGAGGAAATCTCCCACGCTGCTTACCAATAAGCAAAATATATAAATTATAAGTGGGGACACCCCATTGTTTGATGGTTTCATCTGCTTTTTGGGGCTCTGTGTGGAGGGTGACTGGATGGGTTCCTAAGAGAAATCTTCAGTACACAGGCAACTTCACCCTCTTTCACTGCCTGGACCTCTGTTACGCAGTTGCACTGAAGAAAACTGAAGAAAAGGACTTGTGTGCACTAGAAAGTCTGTTCTGCTTGCCCTCCTGCTGTACCCCCACCCCTGCCCTGCCCCTACATACATACACACGTGAACACAAACTATGCTTATTTCACTCCCGGAAATTGCATTTATATGAATAGAACATGCTACTGTTAGCCCCCACTCCTATGAGGAGCTCATACCTTTCTTTTATTTCCTGCATGCTTGTTTTCTGGGACTCTCATTGAGACATGTTCAAGCAGAGGAGAATGGGAGAATTCATCTTCTATCTTAAGTCAGTGCCCAAAGTGTTGAAGATTAATTAGCATGTTATTGTTACTAGTGCAACCCCTATGTCTCCTCATATGGGAGTAAAGAGGGTAGGCTTCCAGACAGGAGTGCTTTGGCTTTTTATTTTCAGAAATCCTGTGTGACCCAAAACAAAATCTAGCAATGTGAGGATTAGATATGCTTAATTTTTAGCTCACTTGTATCTATCAGATCACTGGTGGGGATCACCATCACATTCTGTCATTGGCTTGTCTGTTAGCCTTAGCTTTTAAAGATACAAGGCTTTTTTTGTTTTCATTTTTCTATAGCTTCACTGTTATTTTAACAGATTTAGAAAAGGCTGAAATAGATTGCTAAACAGATTTCATACTGAATGGGATTCCTGATTTTATTTTTAAAATGTACAGCCTCCCAACCTGATTAGGAAACTGGAACACTCCATTTGGTCATTTGACCAATTTTTTGCACATCTTTTTCCTAGGCACAATAATTGAGTGTTTGGGATAGGGAACTGTCTAGGATACTGCCGTGCTCAAATAACTTCTAGCGTACTCAGTGGTCAAGCGGTAACGTAACAAATAACAACATGGTGTGATGTAACACAGTTTTGTGTGTAGATGATTCACTAGAATGAGGAGAAGGAAGAGACCGTCGGTGCAGGAGTAGGAATTGGGGTTGAAGGAGGAAACTGTTATGGAAGTGATGCAGTTGACATACATTCTCAAAGGATGAGTAGGAGCAAATTGGGTGGACAAAAAAGAAAAATGGAACTCCAGGTGGAGACAACAGTCCATGCAAAGGTGCAGACAATGGAAGACCTTATTCATCATGCTAGGAAATTTATAAACAATGGAAAACCTTTGACATCGATGTATGTTAAGCACAGGATGACAGGATCATATTTATATTTTACAATTTCCATTTAAAAAAAAAGTTTCTTAAGGTGCCTGGCTGGCTAAGTCTGGAGAGCATGCAATTCTTGATCTCAGGGTCATGAGTTCAAACCCCACAGTGGAGTCGAGCTTAAAAATAAATAAATAAAAATTAAAAAAACAATCGAGGCACCTGGGAGGCTCAGTCGGTTACCTATCCTACTCTTGATCTCAGCTCAGGTCTTGATCTCAGAGTGGTGAGTTCAAGCCCCTAGTTGGGCCCTACGCTGGGCATGGAACTGACTTAAATAATTATAATTAATAATATTATATGTTAGGAGTTGTTATAATTTAAATAACTGGTGATCCTCTGGCTGAAGATTGTTTTAAGGAGCTTTACTTAGACTTGGGGAGAGATCTACAGAGCCCCCCACTTATTCAGAGAGAAACTGGAGTAAAATCTGCCTTGGCTTTTACTGGTTTTCCTTTTGTGTTCAAGAATTGGGCTCTGTCTTCCACTGTTATCCCTTATATTCCCTTATCTATTAAACCCATTCACCCAATGACAAGTGTTTTTTTTTTGTTTTTTGTTTTTGTCTTAAAATGTATTGTTTGGACTTCTGTTTCTGGCCATAAGTCATCCAAAATACCCCGGAAAATCCTCCCATTGCAAAACAATTTTAAAGTCTGGATAAACCATTAAAAACTCTTGTTGAGGGGCGCCTGGGTGGCGCAGTCGGTTAAGCGTCCGACTTCAGCCAGGTCACGATCTTGCGGTCCGGGAGTTCGAGCCCCGCGTCAGGCTCTGGGCTAATGGCTCAGAGCCTGGAGCCTGTTTCTGATTCTGTGTCTCCCTCTCTCTCTGCCCCTCCCCCGTTCATGCTCTGTCTCTCTCTGTCCCAAAAATAAATAAAAACGTTGAAAAACTCTTGTTGAATACATGCCAGAAGTGGTAAGAAACCAAGGAAAATCCTCAGAGTGCAAAACGAAGCTAAAGTACAATCCAGAGAGTTAGCTAGGCTGAAGCCAAAGGCTGTCTTGAAGTGCCTTCCAGGCCTTATATACCTAGAACCTGAGTTCAAATGGAAGCTCTATAAATGCTTTAAGTCCTACTATAAATGCAAGGGTTCATACAAGGCAGAGGGCAGGCGGAGAACTTTTAATGGAAGTAGGACCCCTGAGGGACCTTAGAATCCATGAGAAAATAAATGATGGGGGAGAGGGGGGCACCTTACAAAGAAAGATAGGAGTGAACTTGGCTTTCTCAGCTTTTGCTGTGGTAGGGAGTGTCCACCTGAAGATTTATATCCATCAATCAGTTCTCCTGTGGCTTGAGGCTCAAATTACCACTGACCTTGATGTGAAGAAAAATTTCTTCAGTAAGAAACACAATTCAAACACATTAAAATGTAAAACTCCTCTTCACTAAAAGACTGCAGTTAGAGAGTAAAAGCACAAACTATAATCTGGGAGAGGATGTAGCAACAGGACAAAAGATTACTTTTGGCACTAGTTTGGCGATGATAATAATAATAATATTAATATTGTGACAAGACCAAGTGCTGGCAGGAATAGAGAGCAAAAGAGACTGTTGTGGATCTGGGAATTAGTATAATATTGTGGAAAACAATTTAATTGTATTAAATAATGTGAACATACATATATTTTATGACCCAGCAACTATTTTGTTCAAAAACAGAATGTGATTTAACAGTCAAAAAGTGAAATGGACAACTACGTGCAACCACAGGAATGAATTTCACAAACATAATATTGAGTAACACAATCAATCACAGATCATGTATGTATTAGATTAGTCAGGATTCTTCAGAGAAACAATATATATATATGAAAACCATGGAATCCAACTTAATACAATAATTTATTAGTATTTGGTAAAGTAAATCCCTCCTCTGTATGCTCCAATTTCCAGAATTTCTTGACTTTATATATATATATATATATATATATATTCTTTAAAATAAAATTTTAGATTTGTGCTAGTCTTTTTATATTTCATTTGTATCTCTTTTTATCTCATCAATTTCTTTTTTCCCCTTTTTGCTGTCGTTTGTTCTTTCCTTGTGAATTTTTGCTTCTAAGGTCGCTGGTGGCTCATTCTCAGAGTTGTAGAGAGAAAGAGAGAGAGAGAGAGAGAGAGAGAGAGAGAGAGAGATTCATTGTAGGGAATTGACTCACATGATTATGGAGGCTGGGAAGTCCCAGGTTCTGCTGTCTGCAAGCTGGAGACCCAGGAGAGTTCTTGATACATTTCCACTCTGACTCCAAAACGCCTAAGAACCAGGCAGCTTATGGTACAAATTCCAGTCCTGGGCCAGGAGAAGACTAATGTCCCCATTCACACAGGTAGGCTAGAAAGGAAAAGGGGCAAATTCTTCCTTCTTCAACCTTGTTGTTCAGTTCAGGTCCCGGGAGGATTGGATGATGCCCCCAGGGACAGCAATCTGCTGTGATTCAGATGCTAATCTCAGCTGGAAACACCCTCACAGACAGACCCAGAAACAATGCTTTATCTGGCACCCCTTAGTATAGTCAAGTTAACACAAAGTTAACCATCACAATGTACAGAATGATTTTTACGTAAAACCATATACCACTTATTTAAAATTTTAAAAGAAAATGTCAGGTATGAATAATATGTCTGTAAAACTATGAAGAAAAGCACGCGAGAGATTATTGTAAAAGTCAACACAGGAGCCGCCTCTCTAGGCGTGAAAGGCATGCCATCAGGAAGGGCCATCTGAGAAGTTCCCAAGGTCCTAGGACTGTAGTACCAGGACATTAGTTTGATTTGCTTTGTTCTTCATCTCAACATGGATTTTATAATCAGCAATGGCCTCCATAATAAAACAAATGAAAACATGTAGTAAGTTCTGTTTTTCATTCTCTCCTGACTGTCTTCAGGATTCACTACTCCCCTCTGCTCCTGTCTTCCAAGTCCTTACTCTTCAGAATGGCGGGTGCTTGGATTTTGCGTTGGTCAGGTTAGGCTAGCTGGAAGCCACCACCAGACCCCAACGTGTCAGGGGTTTAGCACAAGGCAGTTTATTACTTTCTCACAGTTGTTCAGGTCTGTGGGTCATCTCGACGGACAGCCATTCGGGCACTCGCGCTGATGGACTCTCTTTCATCCTTACACTCGATCTCTCTGGACAACACCGTCATTGTCTGGTCCAAAGGCAGAAGTGGAGAAGCATGTGCCAGAGTGTTTCCTGATCTGGAAGGGAGCCACGTTACCTTTGCTCACACTCCATTGGAGAGAACTTTGTCACATGACCATCCAGGGAGCTTAAGATGTGCCCAAAAAAGAAAAGACTGGATTTTGCTGCCAAAATACCTCACCCTGGACCCAAAGCAAACAAATGCTTGTATGTTGACTTGATGTGCCTTTTAATCTCCTTTAAATACTCTCTCTTTTTCTCTGTCAGAGCAGATACTTCATCGCCTCAGAAATAAATTGCTGCTGAACAGAAGAAATGATATGGAATTTCTAAAACTGTGAATCCTGATAAGTGTGACTCTTGGTGAATGATTGTTACCTACCTATGTACCCACATCGATGCTCTTTTTTCCGTTTCACCTTCACATCAAGGACATGGCCACTGGGATCGCAACTTTATGGATGAGGGATTTCTATTAGACCCATCACCTCAGACAGGCTCTGGGCATTGCCCCAGTCCCTTTACCCATGTGTTCATGAAAACCAAATCTCAATGTCATCTGGTTGAGCACAGTTGGAGCCAAAGTCGCCTTGGTCCCCTATGTGCTTCTCTAGGTAGCCATCTTCACTTAAATTTTGGCCTGAAGCTCCTGTCCTCCTAGAGTATCAATGCCATGAGATTTTTCCCGCTCTTCTAACCAGGATTTTTCAGTCTGGATAACTTGGCCACCATCTGACTGGCAAGGAGAGTCTTCTCTTTCTGTCCTGAGTGGCCAGTGGCCAGCCTTGAGTTTGCAGAGTGGGGATGGCATAGCATCCCATTGTTCCTCAGCTGGAAGCACCGTTGCAGCTGCTTTCCTGGGCACAAGGACATTGTTGTGAGCAGTAAGTACCATGTTGTGGGCGCATGGTAGAGCTCATGAAAGTTTCTTTGGATAAATGTCTACACAGCAGAGCATTCTATGGTAGACATAGTCGTGATAGTTTCCCCTTAATGCATGGGTTTAGAAACTATAAAAAGGAGAATCTATGGAATACTATTGGTAAATGATGTCTTCCCCTTGCTCTAAATGGCTTCCTTTTCCTCCTATAATGCTAAGAGCTTCTAATTTTCTCCCATTAGTTGAAAACTCAAGTAACCGATTCAGAGAAACAAATGAACACGTATTACCACTTTGTGTGACTGTGCGTCCCATCTAAATCAGTAGAAGGCAGTGAAAACCCTATACGTTTTTTCTCAACTTCTTTCCTTCTTCAGAACAATTTCTAATCCAATCATTTCAGTAAATCCTTCTTATATTTGCTCCTTTTCCAAAGAGATTCTTGGCACTTCATTTGCTTACCATTGCCAAAGCTACAGCTGTGGTTCGCATACCAAGGGTCCTGTGACTCAAGCGACATCTCCCCCTCCACTTTGTGTGCCCCCCGCAAGAATGATTTTGATGGCACAACACAAAATAAAACAACTCCTCAAAAAATTTTAGTGGTTTTGGGGTCTCTGGGTGGCTTGGTTGGTTGAACGTCCAACTTTGGCTCAGGTCATGATCTCGTGGTGAGTTTGAGCCCCACGTCAGGCTCTATGCTGACAGCTCAGAGCCTGGAGCCTGCTTGGGATTCTGTCTCCCTCTCTCTCTCTCTGCCCCTTCCCTGCTTGGGCTCTGTCTGTCTCTCCGATTCTCTCTCTCAAAAATAAATAAATGTTGAAAAAAATTTTAAAGAAATTTTAGTGGGTTTTATCATCACTCACATTTATTCCTGCAGAATTTATTAATAGTAACAGAATTTCTGAGCATCTACTATGTCTCAGTTAAAGTGCTAAATACTTTAAATGCATAATTTCATTTAATTCTCCCAACAAACTATGATGTGGTTGTCTATATATTGCCATTTTACAGGAGAGATAAACAAGGCTTAGTTTGGCTCTAATTTGTCCAAGTGTCTTATGTCTTATGTCTCTGATGGTGTCTTCGTTTGCTTGGACTGACATAGCAAAATACTGGGGCATTTTAGACTAGGGTAGCTTAAGACAAAAGGATTTCTTCCTCACAGTTCTGAAGAATGGAAGTCCAAGTCAAGGTGACCGCCAATCACTCTGGTGAGAGCCCTCTTCCTGGCTTGTAGATGGCCTCCTCCTCAAGGTGTAGCATCCGTCTTACATGGCCTTTCCTCGGCGGAAATGCACCTCGGAGAGAAGGCAAACTCTCTGGTATGTCTTCTTTTAGGGCACTAATCTCACTATGAGGGCCCCACTCCCATGACCTCATCTAACCCTAATTACCTCCCAAAGGTCCCATCTTCAAATACCATCACACTGGGGATAAAGGCTTCAACATATGCATTCGGTAGAGACACAAGCAGATGGTGAGAGACAGAATGGTCTTCAGTTATACTGGCCTTCTATTTCTCAAATGCATTCACCTCATCCTGTCACAAAATTGTGTGTGACCCTTGCCTGGAACACTCTGCCTACATCTTTCCATCATTTGGGTTCAGTTCCAAAACCACCCCCTCCAAATTCATTTATCACCCCTAGTGTAAACTACATCCCTCCACCCCTCAGTTACTCCACAAGTTCTCCTATTTTAATTTCTTTAGGGTGTGTGCCACTTTTCTTTTTTTTTTTAATGTTTATTTATTTGTGAGAGAGAGTGTGTGTGAGAGAGAGAGTGAGAGTGAGTAGGGGAAGGGCAGAGGGAAGGGGGGGACAGAGGATCTGAAGCAGGCTCTGCACTGTCAGTGTGGAGCCTGACGTGGGGCTCAAACTCACAAACTGTGAGATCATGGCCTGAGCCGAAGTCAGAGACTCAATCGACTAAGCCACCCAGGTGCCTCCATGTGTCGCTTTCAACAGCATCTGGTTAATATGTTGATTGCCCTGCACGCTGTCTCCTTTCTAGAATGTAAGCGTCATGAGAGCAGGAAGTAGATCTCTCTTGCGTGCATTTGTATCTCTACAAACTTCAAGGATGCCTACCACATGATATATGGATTATGTGTGAGTTGGTGTCTACCCCAAAGTCACTCCTCTTCAGCCCCAAGCTCTTCTGATGGATGCAGTGCCTTGCTTGAAGCTGAAAGGCACATGAGTGTCAGAGGGGCACATGCAAAGCCACTACAGCACATGTCACCTGGTATATGGTACTGACACCTGAAGGTCTCCACAGGACAAATCAAGAGCAAGTATGGGTCATGTAACTCAGGAAATAGAAATACTTCTCTCTGGACCCTAGAGGTACCTAGGTACCTCACCTAGAGGTACATTAACTCCTTCCTTTAATTCCTGCTATAGACTGAATGTTGTATCCCCCTGGCCCCCCAGACCATATGTTGAAGCCTTAATCGTCACATGATTGTATTTGGAGAGAGGCCTTTGGAAGGTAATTAGATTTCCATGAAGTCAAGAGGGCAGGGCCCCCATAATGGGATTAGTGTTTCTCTATGAACAGGAATAGACGAGAACCTGATCTTTCCCCACCATGTGAGGACACAGCAAGTAGGCGGCCATCTGCAAACCGAGAAGAGGGCCCTCACCAGAACCTGAGCATGCTGTCACCCTGATCTCACACATACCAACCTCCAGACCTGAGAAGTGAGTGTTTGCTGAGTAAGCCACTCAGTCTGTAGTATTGTGTTATAGCAGCATGAACAGACCAAGAAAATCCCCAAATCACTCCATCTTATGGCAGGCACCTGTGGAGTCTCAGGAATCTTCCTTCCCACTACCAACTGTTAACAACTTGCCACTCACCCAGGCATCAACCAGCTGGTATCATCTCTGTGGCTCCCTCCCTGTTAACATGATTCATCCCTCGTGGCCCCAGCATTGTCTTCCTTGAGGATGTGCCCGAGCTGGGTCTTTTCTTGCGTTGAGGTTGAGTCACTCCAACTTCCAGCTTTGACACCTACGGAGGCTGCCTGGCCAGCGCCACCATCCCCGTCCAGTGGGCGCCAGCAGATCGGCACAGCCTCAAGCTGTGATGGTTTCACAGTTGACACAGTGCAGGCGAACCCTCCCCTCCCCGTCCCAGTCCCAGTACGTCCACTCTCCTCTGTGCCCATCTGGCACCAGGAGGAATCTGAAGGAGGCTGGTGTTCAGAACCCCTGTTCTGACATGGAACGCATTCTTCCTTTTACCATGAAGAGATAAGACAGGTCAGAGACATAAAACCCACCATACCCAAGGGGCTGGTGTTTCTCATTGTGTGACAGGTTTCAGAATCAAAATGAAGGATGTTCAGAAATGAACTTGGGACTGCATCCTTCACTGAGACCATCAAAAATCAGTCAGGGTACCAGAAAAATCAAAATTCAACTCTTGAGTTTATTTGAGTGTCTAATTTATACTAGGCTGAAAATTGCATAGGAATGTGAACTTTGTTTAACTTACACATCAGGGAAATGCTTTTCACAGTAGATGGGCCTGTTCCCTACCCTTACACAGTCCTGAAGACAACTCTTGGTGATGTAATCACCAGAGAGTCTCAGATCTGATCCACAAATAACTAGCTCGTGCCCAAGATAAGAACTGGTTGCAACTCATTAATTCAGTTACTTAAGGGACATTCACCAAGCAATTCATATATTGCAGACACTGAGTTAGATGCTGGTACTACCAAAAGGAACAGAGGAGTATTGTTTCTGAAGGGCGAGATTCACACGAATATTGAGGCAGAGCCTTCATGGTGTGAGTGAGAGTGGCCAGGAGCTCAAATTTTAGACTGTGTCCATTTTTTTCTTGAGCACACATTTATGAAGAGCCCCTGTGTGCCAGCATTGTACTAGATGACGGTGCAAGAATGCGAAGCAAGGCCGACCCTGTCCCTGACTCTATGACTATCAGAGGATTCAGAAGACACAATAAGCAATTACAATAATGCGCTATGATAGGGAAGCTCGGCACCATGGAAACGTGTAGCAGGGACATCCTGGTCTGGGAGGGGGTGGGTCAGGGGTGTAATTCAGAATCCGGAGACTGACACATACAGCTATCAGTGACAGGCAGAGGGCAACATCCACAGACTTCAGCTGGAGGGGGAACAAAATCCATTTTCTTTTATATCACCATTTTATTCACACATCAGCATCCTCTCATTTCTATCTCCTTATTCCTGAAAGCAGTCCTTTTATAAGCTCTACACATGGTGATTAAACAAAGGGGATTCTAGAAGGGCGGACAAAGCATTAGAGATGGTTTCATTTTATATAAATGCCAAATTTTCTGCCTCAGTAAGGTTGCAGCTGTGACAAGAATTAGGCTGCTTGCTAGGTCATATATTTTCTAAAGTACCATGCAAAGAAAATATTAATACATCAGGGAAAGTGAAATGAATAGACTCAATTATTTTAAAACCTTGTGAGTAGACAATTTTTATAATAAAATGAATAATGCAGCATGTTGAATAAACAAAGAAAATCATATTGTTCATATGAAGTGAAGAAGGATTCTCTACTTAAATCTGAGCATACGAAGAATGGATCCTAAATGTAGTCTCTTGTTCTGCACAGGATTCGGAATGGAAGTTGGATTGATCGGTATTTAATTAGCCAAACATCATTTTCTATATAATAATCTTCGATACATTTGTGGCAACTTAGAAATTAGAATTCTATGAATCACAATTTTTTTTTCATTAACTACAAATAGTCTCTGCATGTGGGGTGTATGAACTAGAAGACTGTACCCAGACGTATGGCCAAAGTGTGAATTTTAACCGATGATATAATGATCGGATTCACAGCAGAATTAATCAGCATGGGCTGAATAATGTTTAGTCATAAACTAGATGCAGATCAGTAATTAACACCAGGTTGGTAATTAGCTATGCTTCCTGGTTGCAAACAGCACCTCTCCATGCAGCACGAAATAACTCCTTTTGTATTCTGCTCTGTTTTCTTTCATCCTGTGTTTGGACTTTAGTCACAGAGGGATTGATGTTTACCGCAAAGAGCCTGGAGTCAGAAGATCTATATTCGGGTCTCCAGGCTGCTGAAAGTTAACTGTTTGACCTTAACAAAAATAAGTCCTACACTTCTCTTCAGCTTGCATATCTGCAAGATGAAGGTACTTCATAAAGCCGAGTTGTGAAAAGAATAAAAGATCACGAATATAAAAGCGTGCTGAAAACAATGCTAACAGGCAAATGTAAAATATTCAAATGGTCTATGCATAAATGCATAAATACATAAATACAATTACATATCACGATGATAATTAGTGTTAACCAAATTATCGCTTAAGGGATATCAAAAAGAGCCTGTCAATATAATTTTCATTTCTAAACCAACAAAAGCCAGTAAGATGGTCTCTGTGTGTTTTTATGTTTTAAGTGATGAGACCCTTGTTAGGTATTATAGTCATATATAACAGAATGATATATGCCATATATGCATATGGTTTTTTGAAATTCAGAACTACGCAAAGGAGGTGATGATCACTAATTTATCTGGCTGTCTAGCACATTTTGCATCACTTCTCTAAATAAAAAATCAATAAAGAAGGCTGATAAATGGGCTCCTCTCAGGAGGGCTAAAGACAGAGACAGATAAAGATGCTTTGTTTCTGAAACCTCTAGCCTGGAATAAATTACCCAGTCATGAGCCAAAGTCATCTGCAATTAATTCCAGTTATAAATTTCAGTCGAGAGACGTGCGGAGTGCCTGATATAGCATCATGTCATTGGTTTGCATATTTTTACCAAGTGTATGTGATTTTAATAGTGAAGATCTTTAGTCTTAAACCTTGTGCAATTTCTGTAAGTTGTTTTAAACATGTAGTCTCGAGAAGACAGACATATGTTTGCATTAATATTTAGCTTATTTTTTCTTGTGTTCATCAGTAGGAAAACTTCATATAGCATCACTCTAGAGAAAAATCACTTTTTCTCTATTTAATTCTCAGGTTTGCTTCTCAAACAAGTACTAGTCATAAATGCGTCTAAACTTATGGAGGATTAATCACATTAAAATGGTACATATATCTACACCATGCTCATTTTTCATACTGTTTAGTGTGATAATGCACAGAAACCAACGTATTGCATTTGTGAAATCTTTTCAGAAGTCATTTTCTAGGTTTTAGCAAAAATATTATGATAGAACTTCCAGCCTGACAAGATGACACAGGCTTGTTTCTCCCCCTTTCTTCTTCCCAAGCATAACTGTCAACTCCGGAAATAATGCAAAAATAATAATAATAACAATAATGAAAATAAATAAGAAGTCTGAATGGTGGTAAGCAGAAGGCAAGCTGATTTGGAAACTTAGGACTGGAGGAACACTTCAGTGCAAGGGTATCTTGTGTCTTCTCGCAACCAACAGAGTAAGGTCATTGAGACCCAGCATTTCCTGACCCTCAACCTGGCAACAAAATACAGCCCAGGTAAATTCATTCCTTTCCTGGATCGAATGGGAGACGCTCCGACAACATTAGTGAGCCTGACACCACTAGTAAGGCAAAATAATTAGGAGCCTTATCAACGAAAAAAGACAAGGGCGTGTACTCTCCCCCAGCAGCCCCCATACTCCTGCACTGTTGAGATTCACTGAGGCAGGGGGCCAGAACTGGCAAGAGGGACCAACTTACCACAACAGACTTAGTCTGGGAAGCCTCCTTTATCCCCTGGGCACCACAAACCTAATGCTAATACTCCTGATATCCCTTCTCCTACTGGGAGCCACCAGGGTCAACATGTGGAACCAGTGGGAGGGACTCAGCCATAACAAATGGCCAATCCCACTCTCTGAAAGGCACCAAGGTGGATGCTTGGACCCAGCTATAGGGATGCAGCAACATAAGCAGCAACCTGAAAAGACTTTTTGATATGCAGGTGCAAGAATCCTCTTCCGTGCTCAGGGACACCAGAGAAGACAGAAAGCACCAGTTGGGGGATCTCTACGTAGTGCTCCTTCAGAATCCCAGCCTGGGAAAATCCTTTCTGTCCCCATAGGCAGCATAAGCAGAGACCTGAGGAAGCCTCAGAAGACTCAAATGAGCCAAAGTAATGCTTCAAATGCACAGTCATTGGAACCACAGCCCACAAAAGCAGCCCAAGGTTTGACTGTTAAACCTAAACAGGGAGACTTCCTACTAAAATAAAAGATATAGGGGCGCCTGGGTGGCTCAGATGGTTAAGCAACCAACTGCCGCTCAGGTCACGATCTCGCAATTTGTGAGTTTGAGCCCTGCGTCAGGCTCTGTGCTGACAGCTCAGAGCCTGGAGCCTGCTTTGGATTCTGTGTCTCCCCTTCTCTCTACCCCTCCCCTGCTCATGCTCTGTGTCTCTCTGTCTCTCAATAATAAGTAAACGTTAAAAATTGTTTTTTTAAAAAGATACAGCAGGACCCACACTCCTAATGTATTAGACAAAATGTCCAGGATACAATAGAAAATGATCTTTTGTGTCAAGAGTCAAGAAAAACACCTTGAATGAGAAAAGACAACCCATTGACTCCAAAATGGGGATGAATTAGATGTCGGAATTCTCTGACATTACCACCAAGGATTTTAAAGCTTACAGAATAAAAATGCTCCAACATTTAAATGCTTCAATTTTAAAATGCTTTTAAAATTTGTTGAGACAAATGGGAAAATAGACAAGCTCAGAAAATAAATCAAATATTAAAATAACCAAATACAAATTATAGAATAAAAAAATACAAGAGGCAGAAAAGCTCAAAACTCACTAGATGAGCTTAGTCATAGAATGGAGAAGACAGAAGATAAAATAAGCGAACTTGAGGACAGATCAATAGAATTCCCCTATCTGAACAACATGGAAGACATACACTAAAGAAAAATAAATTCAACAGACCCTCAAAGACCAGTGGGACAATAATAAATAATCCAGCATGGGTATAGTCAAGAATCTTAAGGAAAGGGTGAAAGAGAGTGAGACTAAAAGAGTATTTGAAAAAGTAATGGCTAAAAACTTCCCAAACTTGGTGAAAGATATAAACCTATAAATCCAAGAATCCAAGCAAACAAACTCCAAATGCCATCTGTATTTAGATATCCATATCCAAATTAAACGTTTAGAAATAAAGGACAAAGAAAAATCTTGAAAGCAGACAGAGAGGAAATGAATTGGGGAACACCATTCAAATAACAGATTTCTTATCTGAAATCACAGAGTCCAGCAGGAAGTAGTGCAATATCTTGGAAATGCTGGGGGAAAAAGAACTGTCGGCTACAAATTCTACATTTCACAAAACTATCCTTCAAGTACGAAGAGGAAATAAAGACATTCTCATATAATGGAATAGCAAACCTATCCTAAGAGAATGGCTAAAAGACATTTTAACAGACACAAAGGAAAGAATAAAAGAATCCTGGAGCATCAAGAAGGAAGAAGAAAAACAGCAGAAATATGGGTGTATACAACAGATTGTCCTTTTCCTCTTGAGTTGTATAAATCACGTTTGGTTTATAGCATCATAGGATACTCAAGACAATGATATTTTAAAATGAAGAAGGGAAATGAAAAGAATGCTTCTATACTTCATTCAAAGTGGTAAAATATTGGTATAATATACACATATATATTGTAGTACCCAAAGTAACAACAATGAAAACTAAAGAGAGAGATATTATATATAATTATTCCCCATTTCTTGTCCTACATGTAAGGATCTTAGAACTCATCACTCCATCCTAACAAGAGAAAAGCTGAATAGCAAAGTAAATTGTCAGGGGTACAGAATGGCATTACATGTGTATAAAGTTCAATTCTCCAAGAAAACATAATCCTTAATGTGTGTGCACCAAACAACAGAGTGTCAAAATCTATAAGGCAATAACTGGGAACCGCGAGGAGAAATAAGTGAATTCATTATCACAATTGGAAACTATAACATCCCTCTATCCGAAATGGACAGATCCATCGGGCAAAAAATCAATTAAGGAAATAGTTGAACTCACCAGCCCCACCAACCAACTGTACATAATTGAGATCTATAAACTATTCCATCCCAAAACAACAGAATCCACATCCTTCTCAGGCTCACATGGAGCATTCACCAGGATAGATCACATTCTAGGCCACAAAACACAACTTACCAATTTAAAAGAAAAACGATTATGCAATGTCTGCTCTGAGACCACAAAGGAAGTAAACTAGAAATCAATAACAGAAAAATAACTAGAAAATTTACAAATATGTGAAGATTAAACAATACATTTTTCCAAACCACTAGACACCTAAAAGTTCTTACTTTATTAATCCTCTCATGAAAAATCTGCACAACCATCACAGATAAAGTCACTACAGAATCTTTACTCCTATTGTCCAATCTCCAGCTCACTTTCTGTCAGCACCACCACTGGCTTTTGCAGTTCCCCTGACTTTCTCCATTCTGTTCTTGAGTTCCTTTTGCTGAGTTCTTGAGACCTTTTTCTTCTCATTCAGGCCATGTCTTGCAAGTCTACGTTTGGGATCATTTTTCTTTGCATAATCCAAAGAATCATAAATCATGCCAAAGCCAGTTGTCTTCCTACCATCAAAATGGATTCGGAGTCCAAATACAACAATGGCACCTGGTGTGGCCTTGTGCACTTTGGCTAGTTTTCCCCCAAATTTCTGTCTTAGGTACTGTTGCCTTTCCAGGGTGAAGAACATCAATGACCATTCGCTTCCACTGAAGTAGTTGGTTGGTCATAAACTTCCTGGTCCGGATAGTTACTGTGTCATTCGTTATGGTGGCCGAGCCAATAACACGCATTTAAATGTGTTATTTAAAGAATGACACATTTCTCTCAAGAGACATTTAAAAATATCTTGAACTACACTAACATAAAATAAAACAAAATTTGTGGGATGCAGAGAAGCAGTGCTTTGAGGGAAATTTATAGCACTGAAAGGATGTGTTAGAAAGCAACAAAAACTTAACATTACAAAGCTAAGTTTCTACCTTAGGAAACTAGAAATAGAAGAGCAAATTAAGTCCAAAGTAAACAAACAAACAAAAATGGAGTTGGAGCAGAGATTAATGAAATGTAAAACAGGAAATCAATAACGAAAATTACTGAAACCCAAAGCCAATTCTTGGAAAAGATCAATAAAATTGATAAACCTCTAGGCAGGTTAACTAAGAAAAAGAGAGAGAGAGAACACACTAATTACTAATCTCAGAAATGAAAGACAGGATATCACTACACCTCCCACGAAAATGGAAATAATAATAAAGAAATACCACGAATAACTCTATGCCCACAAATTTGATAACATAAATGAAATGGACCAATTCTTTGAAAGACACAGTCTGTCACAACTCACACAAGAAGAAAGAGACAATCTGAATAGCTCCTATCTAGTAAATAAATCTAATCAATAATTACTAATCTTCCAAAACATAAAGTACCTGGACCAGTTGTGTTCACTGGTGAAATCTACCAAACATTTAAAGAAAAAATTATGCCAAATTCTTTGTAATCTCTTTCAGAGACACAAACGGAGGAAATACTTCCTAACTCATTCTATGAATCCAGCATTACCCCAATACCAAGACCAAAGACACTGCAAAAAAATAGAAAACTATTAACCCATATTTCTCATGAACATGCCTAAAAATATCCTCAACAAAATATTTGCAAATAGAATGCAACAAGGTAGAAAAAAGAAGTATACACGTGACCAAGTGGTAATTATTCCAGGTATGCAAGACTGCCCAAACACTCAAAAATCAACTAACATAGTCCATCCTATCAACCAGCTAAAGAAAAATTATACGATCATATCTATAGATGGCAGGAAAAGTATTTGACAAAATTCAACACCCATTCATGGTGAAAACTCTCATTAAACTAGGAATAAGGAGGAGTTCCTCAACTTAATAAAGATTATATACAAAGATCCAAGTAAGGGCAGCTCCTGCTAGGTCTGAGTGTTTCTATTGGCTGCTCCACGGTAACCATGTGCAACCAAAAGGCTCAGATGAAATGCTCAAAAATGCCAACATGTTGGAGGAGATGTAACAGGATTCAGTGGAGTGTGCTACTCAGGTCTTGGAGAAATAGAACATAGAGAAGGACTTTGTGGCCCATATTAAGAGTTTGACAAGAAGTACAACCCTACCTGGGACCTCATCGTGGTGAGAAACGTTGATAGTCATGTGACACATGAAACCAAACGTTTCATCTACTACCTGGGCCAAGTGGCCATTCTTCTGTTTAAATCTGGTTAAGAGCCTGAACTGTGTCACACACCCAGTGACCCATCCCAAAACAAGGACTGCAGCCTTGCAGTATTTGGAATTTCCAAATACTGAAATCTTCAGTTTTGCCTAAGAGGACACCTTGATCTTCAAACCTTTATTGTGTTGTTTTGTATAGGGCATTTTCCGTGCAAATTTTTTTGATTATAAAACAATTAGCAAAACAGCCTACATTTGTATTTATTTTCCTTCTTTTAAATTTTTTTCAACATTTATTTATTTTTGAAAAAGAGAGAGCACGAGCAGGGGAGGGGCAGAGAGAGAGGGAGACACAGAATTCGAAGCAGGCTGCAGGCTCTGACCTGTCAGCACAGAGCTGGACATGGGGCTCGAACCCACGAACCATGAGATCATGACCTGAGTTGAAGTTGGTTGCTTAACCAACTGAGCCACCCAGGCACCCCTTTTTGTATTTATTTTCTATTCTAAACAACTCTCCCCATGTTTTTCTCTTCAAAATCCATTCTTTTCAAAAAAACAAAACAAAACAACAAAAAATCTGTTGGAGAAATAAATATATATACAAAACCCTAAAGCTAACATCATAGTGGTGAGAAACTTGACATTTTTCACTAACATTATGCATAAGACAAGGGTTTCCACTCTTAACACTCTTTTTCAATATTGTAGTGAAAGTCCTTATTAATGCAATAAGTAAAAAAAATACTAAAATAAATATCATGAAGAAATACACATAATTATCTTTTTTCACAGATGACATGATTGTCTATGTAGAAAGCCCAGAAGAATCAACAAAAAATTCCTAGAACTAATAAGAGATTGTAGCAAGTTTACAGAATATAAGATTAATGTACAAAAGTCAATTGCCTTTTTTCCTAGATACAAGCAACGAACAAGTGGAATTTAAAATTAAAAACACATTACCATTTACATTAGTCCCTCCATAATAAAATACTTAAGTATAAAACTAACAAAATATGGACAAGTACTATAGGAAGAAAACTACAAAACTCTGTGAAATCAGGGAACTAAATAAATGGAGAGATGTTCCATATTCGTGTACAGGAAGACCCATTATCAAGATATTAGTTCTTTATAACTTGATTTGTAGTTTCAATGCAATCCCAGTCAAAATCTCAGTAGTTGTTTTATGGATGTTGACAAACCAATTCTATTTTTTTTTAATTTTTTTTAACGTTTATTTATTTTTGAGACAGAGAGAGACAGAGCATGAACAGGGGAGGGTCAGAGAGAGGGAGACACAGAATCTGAAACAGGCTCCAGGCTCTGAGCAGTCAGCACAGAGCCCGATGTGGGGCTCGAATTCATGGACCGCGAGGTCATGACCTGAGCCGAAGTCGGATGCTTAACCGACTGAGCCACCCAGGCGCCCCAACAAACCAATTCTTTTTTTTTTTTTTTTTCCAACATTTATTTATTTTTGGGACAGAGAGAGGCAGAGCATGAACGGGGGAGGGGCAGAGAGAGAGGGAGACACAGAATCGGAAACAGGCTCCAGGCTCCGAGCCATCAGCCCAGAGCCCGACGCGGGGCTCGAACTCCCGGACTGCGAGATCGTGACCTGGCTGAAGTCGGACGCTTAACCGACTGCGCCACCCAGGCGCCCCCCAACAAACCAATTCTAAAGTTTATATAGAGAGGTGAAAGATCCAAGATGGCCAAAACATACTGAAGGAGAACAAAGCTGGAGGACTGATACTACCCAATCTCAAGATTTACTATAAAGCTACGATAATCAAGACAGTGTGGCATCAGAAAAATAAGAAACAAATAGATCGACAGAACAGAATAAAAGGCCCAGAAATAGACCCACAAAAATAGAGTCAACTGGTCTTTAACAAAGGAGGAAATTCAATACAATGAAGCAAAGATAGTCTCTTTAACAAGTGGTGCTAGAACAACTGAACATCCACATGTAAAAAAAAGGAATCTGGATACAGATCTGTTTAATGTGATTTCTATCAAAGTCCCAGCAAGGCTTTTTGTGACTATTGACAAGCTTCTTCTAAAATTTATATAGAGGGAGGAGCAGCCAAGATGGCGGAACAACATGGAAGTTTTTTTGTGCGTCTCGCGTCCATGAAATACAACCGGACCAACACTAAACCATCCTACACACCTAGAAAACTGATTGGAGGATTAACACAACAATCTGCACAACCTGAACCATAGAATTCAGCAGGTACACGGCATGGAGAAGTGAACTTGGGGAGTGAGAAGGTGCAGGAAGGGAGGTCCTTTTGTGAGTAGAGAGAGGACGGAAACTGGGGGTGGGGTAGGAGAATACGGGAAAAGCACCCTTCCCCAAAAGCAGCTGGAGAGAAAGTGGAAAATTGGAAACAGCCGCAGGGACTAAACTAAAAAGGGAGAAAGGAGAAAGGAGAGGGTTTAAATTCCATTAAGACTATAAACAAGGGGGAAGCAAAGGCTGCAACTTCGCAGCTCGATACCTGGTGGTGCTCTTGTGGGAAGGGTGAATCCCCAGGAACAGAGTGGGGTCCGTGAAGTTCTCAGGCCACATGAGGAAAAGCAGTTCCACTGCTGGAAGGACATTTGGTAGAGAATGTTGAAGCCACCTGGTCCCAGCAGACCCCAGAAAATGGCCACATGAGCTGGTGCTGGAACAAGGTTGTTAAGGGGGAAGCCTCCTGGCAGATTGTGTTGTGATTTTCCATAATCCCTGAAACGCTGCTGCTACACTATCTTGAGAACTTTTTCTGGGGCAGGCTGGCACCTGGCCACAGTCTCGGGGCACCGGCGGCAGCAGGGTCCAGCGGGCGTTCCTGGGTGCAGCTGACATTCAGCCATTGCTCATTCGGCCATTGCTTGGTGAGACCCTCCTGCAGAGGGGTAGAGCAGGTGAAAGCTGCAGTCCTTTGGAAGTAAGGGGCCGGGAAAAACAGCCACATCTGAGAGAGGTACTGCCTGGGTCTTGGTCACGAGAGTGAAAAAGTGGGGAGTGGATGAGAGCTGAAGACAGGGGACGGGTGTGTGATTGCTGATCTGGGAGAACAGACTGGGTAGCTGGGTGGCACCATTTTCACCACTCCCGCGCATGCGCATATGCACCTATGAGCCCCGCGATAATCCACCTCAGTAGGCTAGCAGCACCGTCTAGTGGAGAGCAGAGCTGTTCCACTGAGCCCCGCCCAACTGGGCCAACTTTGCTCTTCAAGAACACAAGTCGCACTGCCTGCATAGTTTATGGACTATAAAGTGCTACATAGACTGACTTTTAGGGGAAAACGAAGCAATTTCAGTTCTACTTCAATCTGTTAGCAGGTTCATCTATTCAATTTTCTTTCTTTCTTTGTCTCTTTTACACTTATTTTCTTTTTCTTGAATACAGAAAGAGAAAAAAATGATGTTTATTTTCAATTTGTATTAAAAATATTTTTCTTTAATTTTTATTACTATATTTTAACTTTTGTGTAAATTTTCTCAAATTCTATTTTATTTCCATCATTTTATTTTAGTCTACTTCAGTGTATTCACTTTTTCAAATTTTCAAACAATTTCCTTTTTTTCTTTTTCTTTTTTCTCTTTTTTGCCTCTTTTCTTTTTCTTGAATGCAGAAAGAGAAAAACTTTATTTTTACTTTCAATTTCTATTAAAAATATTTTTATTTAATTTTTTTACTATATTTTTTGCTTTTATGTAATTTTTTTCAAATTCTATTTTACTTCCATCATTTTATTTTAGTCTACTACAGTGTATTTACTTTTTCAAATTTTCAAACGATTTCCTTTATTTAAGTCTTTTTTCTCTTTTTCGTTTCTTTTCTTTTTTCTTGAATACAGAAAAAGAAAAAATTCATATTTATTTTTAATATTTATTAAAAATATTTTTCTTTAATTTTTTTCTACTATATTCTTTACTTTTGTGTATATTTTTTCACATTCTATTTTACCCCATCATCTCATTTTAGTCTACTTCAGTGTATTTACTTTTTTAAATTCTCAAATGATTTCCTTTTGTTTTCTCCCCCCCCCATTTTTTTTCTTCTAATCTGTCAAACCACTGTCAACACCCAGACAAAAACACACCTAGGATCTAGTATCATCTATTCGATTTGTGTGTATGTGTGTGTGTGAGTGTGTGCATATGTTTAATTTTTAATTTTAATATTTTTAAAATTTTTTTAAATTTTACTTTTTCTACCTCATTAATTCCGTTTCTCCCTTCAAAATGACAAAACAAAGGACTTCACCTCAAAAGAGACAGGAAGAACAAACGACAGTCAGGGGTGTAATCAACACAGATACAAGCAAGATGTCTGAACAAGAATTTAGAATCACGATAATAAGAATACTAGCTGGAGTTGAAAATAGATAATAATCCCTTTCTGCAGAGATAAAAGAAGTAAAAAATAGCCAGAATGAAATTAAAAATGCTATAACTGAGCTGCAATCACGGATGGATGCAGCGGTGGCAAGATTGGATGAGGCAGAACAGAGAATCAGAGATATAGACGACAAACTTATAGAGAATAATGAAGCAGAAAAAAAGGGGGAGATTAAGGCAAAAGAGCACGATTTAAGAATTAGAGAAATCAGTGACTCATTAAAAAGGAATAACATCAGAATCATAGGGGTCCCAGAAGAGGAAGAGAGAGAAATAGGGGTAGAAGTGTTATGTGAGCAAATCATAGCAGAAAACTTTCCTAACCTGGGGAAAGACACAGACATCAAAATCCATGAAGCACAGAGGACCCCCCACTAGATTCAACAAAAACCAACCATCAACAAGGTATATCATAGTCAAATTCACAAAATACTCAGGCAAGGAGAGAATCATGAAAGCAGCAAGGGAAAAAAGTCCCTAACCTACAAGGGAAGACAGATCAGGTTTGCAGCAGATCTATCCACAGAAACTTGACAGGCCAGAAAGGAGTGGCAGGATATATTCAGTGTGCTGAATCAGAAAAATATGCAGCCAAGAATTCTTTATCCAGCAAGGCTGTCATTCAAAATAGAAGGAGAGATAAAAAGTTTCCCAGACAAACAAAAATTGAAGGAGTTTGTGACCACTAAACCAGCCCTGCAAGAAAGTTTAAGGGGGACTCTCTGAGGGGAGAAAAGATGAAAAAATATATATAGAAATAAATAAATACCAAAAGCAACAAAGATTAGAAAGGACCACAGAATACTACCAGAAACTCCAACTCTACAAGCATCATAATGGCAATAAATTCATATCTTTCAGTACTTACTCTAAACATCAATGGACTCAATGCTCCAATCAAAATACATAGGGTAACAGAATGGATAAGAAAACAAGATCCATCTATATGCTGTTTACAAGAGACCCACTTGAGACCTAAAGACACCTTCAGATTGAAAATAAGGGGATGGAGAACCATCTATCATGCTAATGGTCAACAAAAGAAAGCCAGAGAGGCAATACTTATATCAGACAAACTAGACTTTAAAATAAAGACTGTATCAAGAGATGCAGAAGGGGTCATAATCAAGGGGTCTATCCACCACGATGACCTAACAATTATAAACATTTATGCACCAAATGTGGACAAAACCCAAATATATAAATCAATTAATCACAAACATAAAGAAACTCATCGATAGTAATACCATAATAGTAGGAGACTTCAACACCCCACTCACAGAAATGGACAGATCATCTCGTCAAAAAATCAACAAGGAAACAATGGCTTTGAATGACACACTGGACCAGATAGACTTAACAGATATATTCAGAACATTTCATCCTAAAGCAGCAGAATATACATTCTTCTCCAGTGCACATGGAACGTTCTCCAGAATAGACCATATACTGGGACACAAATCCGTCCTAAGTAAGTACAAAAAGATCGAGATCGTACCGTGCATATTTTCAGAACACAATGCTATGAAACTCAAAATCAACAACAAGAAAAAATGTGGAAAGGTAACAAATAGTTGGAGACTGAAGAACATCCTACTAAAGAATGAATGGGCTAACCAAGAAGTTAAAGAGGAAATTAAAAAGTATATGGAAGTCAATGAAAATTATAATACCACAACCCCAAATCTCTGGGACACAGCAAAGGTGGTCATAAGGGGAAAGTATATAGCAATCCAGGCCTTCCTAAAGAGGGAAGAAAGATCTAAGATACACAACCTAACCTTATGCTTTAAGGAGCCAGAAAAAGAACAGCAAATAAAACCCAAAACCAGCAGAAGACAGGAAATAATAAAGATTAGAGCAGAAATTAATGCTATCAAAACCAAAAAACAAAACAAAACAAAACAAAAAAACAACAGTAGAGCAGATCAATGAAACCAGAAGCTCATTCTTTGAAAAAATTAACAAAACTGATAAACCACTAGCCAGTTTGATCAAAAAGAAAAAGGAAAGGATCCAAATAAATAAAATCAAGAATTAAAGAGGAGATATCACAACAAACACAACAGAAATAAAAATAATAATAAGAGAATATTATGAGCAATTATATGCCAACAAAATGGGTAATCTGAAAGAAATGGACAAATTCCTAGAAACATATACACTACCAAAACTGAAACAGGAAGAAATAGAAAATTTGAACAGATCCATAACCAGTAAGGAAATCGAATTAGTAATCAAAAATCTCCAAAAAACAAGAGTCCAGGGCCAGATGGCTTTCCAGGGGAATTCTACCAAACAGTTAAGGAAGAGTTAACACCTATTCTCTTGAAACTGTTCCAAAAAATAGAAACAAAAGGAAAACTTCCAAACTCTTTGTATGAAGCCAGCATTATCTTGATTCCAAAACCAGAGACCCCACTAAGAAGGAGAACTATAGACCAATTTCCCTGATGAACATGGATGCAAAAATCCTCAACAAGATATTAGCCAACAATATTTTTTTAACGTTTATTTATTTTTGAGACAGAGAGAGACAGAATATGAATGGAGGAGGGACAGAGAGAGAGGGAGACACAGAATGGGAAGCAGGCTCCAGGCTCTGAGCCATCAGCCCAGAGCCCGACGCAGGGCTCGAACTCACGGACCGCGAGATCGTGACCTGAGCTGAAGTCGGACGCTTAACTGACTGAGCCACCCGGGCGCCCCTTAGCCAACAATATTTTTTTTTAAATTATTCACCACACCAAGCGGGATTTACACCTGTGATGCAGGGCTGGTTCAATATCCACAAAAACAATTAATGTGATTCATAACATCAATAAGAAAGGACAAGAGCCATATGATCCTCTCAATAGATGCAGAGAAAGCATTTGACAAAATACAGCATGCATTCTTGATAAAAACCCTCAAGAGAGTAGGGATAGAAGGAGCATACCTCGAGAAGATAAAAGCCATATATGAACGACCCAATACTAATATCATCCTCAATGGGGAAAAACTGAGAGCTTTCCCCCCAAGGTCAGAAACAAGACAGGGATGTCCACTCTTGCCACTGTTATTCAACATAATATTGGAAGTCTTAGCCTCTGCAATCAGACAACACAAAGAAATAAAAGGCATCAAAATCATTGAATCATTGAATCAGGAGAAAGTCAAACTTTCACTCTTCACAGATGACAAGAATACTCTATGTGGAAAACGAAAAAGATTCCACCAAAAAAATGGCTAGAATTGATTCATGAATTCAGCAAAGTTGCAGGATATAAAATCAATGCACAGAAATCAGTTGCATTCCTATACACCAACAATGAAGCAACAGAAAGAGAAATCAAGGAATCAATCCCATTTACAGTTGCACAAAAAAACCCATAAAATACCTAGGAATAAATCTAACCAAAGAGGTGAAAAATCTATACACTGAAAACTATAGAAAGCTGATGAAAGAAATTGAAGAAGACACAAAAAAATGGAAAAAGATTCCATGCTCCTGGATAGGAAGAACAAATATCGTTAAAATGTCGATACTACCCAAAGCAATCTACATATTCAATGCAATCCCTATCAAATAATACCAGCATTCTTCACAGAGCTAGAACAAATATTCCTAAAATCTGTATGGAACCAGAAAAGACCCCAAATAGCCAAAGTGATCTTGAAAAAGAAAACCAAAGCAGGAGGCATCACAATCCCAGAATTCAAGCTATACTACAAAGCTGTAATCATCAAGACAGTATGGTACTGGCACAAGAACAGACACTCAGATCAATGGAACAGAATAGAGAACTCAGAAATGGACCCACAAATGTATGGCCAACTAATCTTTGACAAAGCAGGAAAGAATATGCAATGGAATAAAGACAGCCTCTTCAGCAAGTGATGCTGGGAAAACTGGACAGCAACATGAGAAGAATGAACCTGGACCACTTTCTGACACCATACACAAAAATGGATGACACCATAGTCAAAATAGATGAAAGACCTAAATGTAAGACAGGAAGCCATCAAAATCCTCGAGGAAAAAGCAGGCAAAAATTCTTTGATCTTGGCCGCAGCAACTTCTTACTCAACACGTCTCCGGAGGCAATGGAAACAAAAGCAAAAATGAACTACTGGGTCCTCATCAAAATAAAAAGCTTCTGTACAGTGAAGGAAACAATCAGCAAAACTAAAAGGCAACTGACAGAATGGGAGAAGATATTTGCAAATGACATGTCACATAAAGGGTTAGTATCCAAAATATACAAAGAACTTATCAAAGTCAACACCCAAAAAACAAAGAATCCAGTGAAGAAATGGGCAAAAGACATGAATAGACACTTCTCCAAAGAAGACATCCAGATGGCCAACCAACACATGAAAAAATGCTCAATATCACTCATCATCAGGGAAATACAAACCAAATATATATATATATATGTATGTATACATATACATGTGTATGTACACATATATACATATGTATATGTATATGTATATATATATGTATACAAATATATGTATACACACACACACACACACACACACACACACACAATGGAGTATTACTCAGCAATCAAAAAGAATGAAATCTTGCCATTTGCAACTACGTGGATGGAACTGGAGGGTATTACGCTAAGTGAAATTAGTCAGAGAAAGACAAAAATCATATGACTTCACTCATATGAGGACTTTAAGAGACAAAACAGCTGAACATAAGAGAAGGGAAACAAAAATAATATAAAAACAGGGAGGGGGACAAAACAGAAGAGACTCATAAATATGCAGAACAAACTGAGGGTTACGGGAGGGGGTGTGGGAGGGGGGATGGGCTAAATGGGTAAGGGCACTAAGGAATCTACTCCTGAAATCATTGTTGCACTATATGCTAACTAATTTGGATGCAAATGTTAAAAAATAAAATTAATACAAAATTTATATAGAAAGGTGCAAACCCTAGAATAGCTAAAATGATCTCGACGAAAAAATATAAAATATAGGAATTACTCTCCCCAATACTAAGACTTATTGTATAGCTATAGTTATCAAGACCTTGTGGTATTGGTGGAGGAATAGATACATAGATCAATGGAGCAGAATAGAGAATCCAAAATCCAGAATCACAAAAATATGCTCACCCAATTTTTTTTTTATTTTTTTTTTCAACGTTTATTTATTTTTGGGACAGAGAGAGACAGAACATGAACAGGGGAGGGTCAGAGAGAGGGAGACACAGAATCTGAAACAGGCTCCAGGCTCTGAGCAGTCAGCACAGAGCCCGATGTGGGGCTCGAATTCATGGACCGCGAGGTCATGACCTGAGCCGAAGTCGGATGCTTAACCGACTGAGCCACCCAGGCGCCCCAACAAACCAATTCTTTTTTTTTTTTTTTTTCCAACATTTATTTATTTTTGGGACAGAGAGAGGCAGAGCATGAACGGGGGAGGGGCAGAGAGAGAGGGAGACACAGAATCGGAAACAGGCTCCAGGCTCCGAGCCATCAGCCCAGAGCCCGACGCGGGGCTCGAACTCCCGGACCGCGAGATCGTGACCTGGCTGAAGTCGGACGCTTAACCGACTGCGCCACCCAGGCGCCCCTATGCTCACCCAATTTTTGACATCAATCCAAAGCAATTTAATGGAGAAAAAAATAGCTTTTTCAACATATGGTGCTGGAGCAATTGGATATCTAAAGGCAAACAATGTGAATTTCAACCTAAACCTTACGCCTTAGGGCACCTGGGTGACTCAGTCAATTGAATGTCCAACTTCAGGGCTCAGGTCATGACCTCATGGTTCGTGAGATTGAGCCCCACATTGGATTCTGTGCTGACAGCTCAGAGCCTGCTTCAGATTCTGTGTCTCCCTCTCTCTCTGCCCTCCCCCACTTACACACACACTCTCTCTCTCTCTCTCTCTCAAAATGTAAATAAACATTAAAAAAAAATTTAAACTTTACACCTTATAAAAAAAAATCACAATAGATCAAGGACAAAAAGCAAATGTAAAACTATTAAACTCTTAAAAAAAAAAAAAAAAAAGAGAGAATTCCCAGGATCTAAGACTAAGCAAAAAGTCCCTAAGCTTTACACAAAAGACACAATCCATTAGGGAAAAAATTGATAAATTTGACTTCATCAAAATTAAAAAATTTTGCCATGATAAAGGCTTTGTGAAGAGGATGAAAAGCATAACTACATCTTGGGAGAAAAAATTTGCAAACTATAGATTCAAAAAAAGGACTAGTATCTAGAATATATAAAGAATTCTCAAAGTCAACATTAATAAAAAGTCCAGTTAGAAAATGGCAAAAGTCATGAACACTAAAGAGGATATACAAATGAAAAGATATCCAGCATCACAAGGCATCACGGAAATGAAATTAAGACTGCAATAAAATATCACATACCTATCAGAACGGCTAAAATAGGAAATAGTGACAACACCAAATGGTGGCAAGAAAATGAAGAAGCTCAATCACTCACACATTGTTGGTGGAAATGTAAAATTGTACAGCCACTCTGGAAAACAGTTTGGCAGTTTCATACAAGACTAAACATGCAATTACCATATGACCCAGCGATGACAGTCTTGGCATTTATTCATAATGGCCTGAAACCAGAATCAACCCAGATGTCCTTTTACAAGTAAACAGTAAACTGTGATACATCCACGTCAAGGAATACTACTCAGCAATTAAAAGGATGTACTATTGATACTCACGCAACAACAATTTAGAAAATCTGCAGTGAATTATGCTAAAGGGCAGGGAAAGCCAATCGAAAAAAGGTTACATATTGTATGGTTCCACCTATATAACACTTTTTAAATGATAACGTTTTGGAAATGGAAAAACTGGTTAGTGGTTTTCAGGTACGTGGAACTGTGAACATTGAGAGACGTCAGGAGGGAAGTGGCTTTGCTATAAAAGCAACATGAGGGATCTTCATGGTGATGGTTTAGTATTTCAACTGTGATTATGGATACACAAACCTACACGAATGATAAAATTGTATAGAACACACACAGGCACAAATGAATACAAGTAAAACTGGGAAAGTCTGAGTAAGACCAGAAAATTATGTAGAAGGTCAGTATCCTGGTTGTGGTATTATACTATTGTTTTGCTAATGTTACCATCGGGGGGAACTCAGTAAAGTGCGGGATCTCTGTATTATTTCTTAAACTTCGAGTGAGTCTCCAATTATATTAAGAATAAGTCAGACAGAGAAAGACAGATATCATATGATTTCATTTATATGTGGAGTTTGAGAAACTCCACAGATGAACACAGAGAGGAAAGGGAGGAAAAATATGATAAAAACAGAGACAGAGGCAAACCGGAAGAGACTTTTAAATAGAGAACAAACTGAGGGTTGCTGGAGGGCAGATGAGTGGGAGGACAGGCTAAATGGGTGATGGGAATTAAGGAGGGCACCTACTGGGATGAGCACTGGCTGTTATATGTAAGCGATGAACCATGGGTTCTACTCCTGAAGTCAAGACTACACTGTAGGTTAACTAACTTAAATTTGAATTTAAAATTTTTTTTAAAAATAAATGAGAAAATATTCAATTAAAAATAAAATTAAATAAAATTTAAAATACTCATTAAAAAAGACGACATGGAAGGTATTCTGGGAGGATATAAAGAAAATGTTTGCGTTCAGCTAGCTTATGTCTCTGGAAAGACAGTTAAGTCTTATGAAATACATTAAACCAATTCAACATTTAATGAGCCAAGAATTGCATTAGGCCATGAATGGGTATTCCTTTTGCCTGCAGGGACTCCTCTCCACCAATGATTCTATCTTTACTCCTTATCTTTTATTCTAAACTTTTTCAAATAGTTGTCCACTCTTGAGTCTGTATACCCTTGTGCGTCCAGGGCTCTGCTCTGTTCCAACAGACTCTGTTCTCACCCTTCTGAAATGCAGAGATGACCACAGTGACTTTCTAATTGCCAAATATGAAAGTACAACAGATGATGTTATGTGAAAAAGCCTACAATAAATTTCATCGATTGTAACGAATGTACCACTTTGGTGGCAGATGTTGGTAATGGAGGAGACCGTGCCTGTGTGGGGGGTGGGGATATATGGGAACTCTCTGTACATTCCTTTTAATTTTGCTGTGAACCAAAAAAGAAAAAAGAAAGAAAGTCTTTTTATAACAACAGCAACAAAAAGCCTGGAATATTTGTGAAAATATTTTTCTGAAGATATCATGGGCAATTTTTATATATCCTAATTTTTGCTTTTGCCTAAATTTTACAGTAAGCAAAAGAAGAGGAGGGAATAGAGAAGAAGAAGAAGGAGAAAAATTATCCATAATATATTTGTGCATAAGCGTTTTCAAATGCAAATAAGTCACAGTATCTTTATATTTCCAAAATGAAATCATGCAACAAATGTATGTTTGGGCATATCAGTATATCACGACAATCCTTCCCTTTCCAGGAGTATTTTCTGCAGTGTCATTTGTAATAACTGTCTAATCCTTTCTATTACTCTATCATCATTAAATCAGCCAACCCTGTTTGTTTAGCAATTGGTTTATGATTTTTAGCCATAACCAACATCTTTGTAGCTAAATCTCTGGTACATTGGCAGTGATTTTCTTAGAATATATCAATTTTTAAAGCTTTTAAAATTGATTTTCAGTTTTTACTGAAAGTTGATGAAGAGTCAACCTCTTCACCACTTTGCCAACTTTGGAGATTGTAACTAAAGGAAAAAATCTTTGTGGGGCACCTGGGTGGTTTAGTCGGTTAAGTGTCCGAGACTTCGGCTCAGGTCATGATATCACGATTCATGAGTTCGAGCCCCGCATCCGGCTCTGTGCTGACAGCTCCGAGCTCAGAGCCTGCTTCAGATTCTGTTTCTCCCTCTCTCTGCCCCTCCCCCGTTCATGCTGTGTCTCTATCTCCAAAAAAAAACCAAAAAACAAAAAACAAAAAACATTAAAAAGAATTTTTAAAAAATCTTTGCTAACCTACAAGCAAAAAAAAGTTTTGTCATTGTGGTTTCAAGTTGGACTCTTTTGTTTACCAGGCAAAATTGATTTTTTTAAATGTATTTTAGGCCAACATACCTTTTCTTTTTTGAAATGCTTGATTGGGCACTCTGCCTATTCTTCCATTTCTTAAAGCTTTACAAGAGCTGAGGCACCTGGGTGGCTCAGTCAGTTAAGCATCTGACACTTGATTTGGGCTCAGGTCATGATCAGTTTCCTGAGATAGAGCCCAGCATCAGCTCTGCACTGACAGTGTGGAGATTTCTTTGGCTTCTGTGTCTCCCTCTCTCTCTGCCCCTCCCCCATTCGCTTACGCCGCACTCTTTCTCTCTCTCAATAAATAAATAAATAAAAATTAAAAAAAAAAAAGCTTTACAAGAGCTGATTTTAAAGAGCTGATTTTTATGCCAGAACTATTCAACTTCCTTATATATGTTACAGACATTTTCTCCTACTTTGCCCTTTTAACCCTGTTCATTATGGATTTTGACATTCAGGCATTTTAACAAAACGTATTGTCAAAACTAAGTAATGGATGTCATATCTAGAGGAACAACGGGTGATTTGTTTTTTCCTCTTCTCGTTTTTCTACAAAGGATCCACTTTCTTCATGTATTTTGAAAAAGAAATCAGTCACAATGAAAACATATGTAGAAAATTAAATGCTGTTAATAAACATATCAGAAGAGGGGTGCCTGTGTGGCTCAGTCAGTTAAGTATCTGACTTTGGCTCAGGTCACGATCTTGCAGTTTGTGAGTTCGAGCCCCACATCAGGCTCTGTGCTGATGGCTCGAAGCCTGGAAGCTGCTTTGGATTCTGTCTGTCTCTCTCTCTCTGCCCCTCCCCCACTTGCACTCTGTCTCTCTCTCTCTCTCTCTCTCTCTCTCTCAAAAATAAATAAACATTAAAAATTTTTTTTAAAAATGTATCAGAAGAAACTTTATAGCTTTTGATGCTTTTCTTATTAAACATGAGCTCATGAATGTGGGTGAACTGGACATTCAACTTAAGGTATCAAAATAAATGAAATAAGAACCTAGCTAAGCAGAAGGAGAGACTAATGATAATGAATTTAAAGGGAAAATACAGTAAAACTGACTTTATATAAAATGGGTATAAAATCTGGTTCTTGAGTAATTTCATCAAGAAAAGAGACAGTAATAGACCTAGCAACAGAAAGAGTAAGGAGAATAAAGAAGTCATGGGGATGAAAAAGTACAGTATAAAGAATATACGGAAGTATTGTAATAACTTTGCATGGTGACAGATGGTGACTATACTTATGATGAGGGACTTTGTGTCATGTACAGAATTGTCAAATCACTATGTGGTACACCTGAAATTAATATAACATTCTATGTTAACTATGCCTCAATAAAAAATAAGTTAAATATTAAAAAATAAAATAGTGGGGTGCCTGGGTGGTTCAGTTGATTAAGCATCTGACTCCGGATTTCAGCTCAGGCCATGGTCTCATGGTTCATGAGATCAAGCCCCGTGTCAGGCTCTGTGCTGACAGCATGGAGCCTGCTTGGGATTCTCTCTCTCCCTCTCTCTCTGTCCCTCTCCAACTTGCATGTGCATGCACACACTCTTTCTCTCTCTCTCTCTCTCTCAAAATAAATAAATAAACATTTAAAAAAACTTTTAAATTTAAAAATAAGATAGCAAGAGTAAGGACATATAAACACATGTTTTCTAAATTGTGAGATAACTCACCATAAAACTCTTTATTTAAATATTTGAAAATAAAATTGAAATGAGCAGTCTTCTTAGAAAATACAAATGCCCCAAATTTAATACAGACTCATGCTTTAAAATCTTGAATAAACATTCATGAAAGACGAAATTGGAAGAGTTTTATCAAAGGATGACTCCCTACATTTTTCAGACTGAGGAAGAGATCATTCTGATCTCATTTAAAATGCTTGAGAGGGGCGCCTGGGTGGCTCGGTCGGTTAAGCGTCCGACTTCGGCTCAGGTCATGATCTCACGGTCTGTGAGTTCGAGCCCCACGTCGGGCTCTGTGCTGACAGCTCAGAGCCTGGAGCCTGTTTCAGATTCTGTGTCTCCCTCTCTCTCTGCCCCTCCCCTGTTCATGCTCTGTCTCTCTCTGTCTCAAAAATAAATAAATGTTAAAAAAAATAAAATTAAAAAAAATAAAATAATAAAATAAAATGCTTGAGAGTATACAGAAAGGCAAAGATTATTTTTCAAATTACATTCAATCACACTTATGAGTACAAGTGCAAAAATATGGAATTAAACATTACCAGGTTAAATGTTGGGTACACTAAAATAAAGAACTCTGCAGGTTAATGCAAGAAAGGCTTAAACTAGGAATTCAGGGAGAATTCAAGATTGAGAGGAAAGTTGACAAACCTGCTTACATTAACATGACAACATAAATCAAACTGTCATTTTGAGAGATGCAAGAACAGAACTTGATAAAAAGCAACATCTATTAGATGAGATCGACAAGAGACCCTTTCAAGAAAGCATGGAAAGAAACTGATGAAACAGGATGAGAGGTCTAGAACTAACAGCAACACTAAACTCGCAGGTGAAATAATAAACACGTTATAATCAAACAGAGAAACAAGGTAAGGAGGCCTACAATGCAATTTGTATTTAATATGGCTCTGAAAGAGCTAGCCAATACAAAGGAATCGAAAAGAGAGCTGTTACTATTATAAAGGAGGAGACAACAGGGAAACCCAAGAGAAGTCCTGGAAAATGATGGCGCCTCACTGGAGTACTGACTGCTTGGGCAAGCATGTTACAAGAGATGTTGCCGGTAAAGCATATTGCAATCCCGGCAAGGTATTTTGTAGATGACAGACTGACTGAATGTCAAGTTTACACAGAGGGACGGAAGACCCAGAAGAGCCGACATAATCCTAAAGGCGAATAAAGTCGCAGGACTGACGCTCCCTGACTTCAAGACTTACTATAAAGCTACAATAATCAGGACAGTGTGGTGTTGTGCAAGAAGAGACAAGTAGACCAGCAGAGCAGAATAAAGAGCCCAGAAATAAACCCACGTGAAGATAGTCGACTGATCTTTGACAAAGGAGTAAGCACAATTTGATGGAGAAAGGACAGCGTCTCCAACAGAGAGTGCCAGAACAACTGGACATCCACATACAAAAGCACTAGTGTAGGCATAGAGCCTACCTATACTTTCCATAAAAATTAACCCGAAATGGATCCTAGGCCTAACTTTAAAATGCAAACCTATAAACTTCTACAAGATAATGCAAGAGACCGTCTAGGTGACTTTGGGTTTGGCAATGAGTTTTTGGACAAATGTAGTGAATTTGTGAGGATTTGGGGATAATGAAAAAGAGACAGAGTCACAAGCAGCAGTGACACACAACAAGCCATTTATCCGACAGGCCTGCATGTGAGAGGAAGTGCTTCCTGACAAGGGACTTTCCAGAGCCAGTGGCTCAGGCCATCACCCAGAAAAGGAATGAGGCAGAGGATCTCCCCGGGTGGGGGAAAGGGGACTTTAGGGAGAGGACTACGTGTCTGGGTGATGTTGGTCAGCAGCAAGGTGAGGAGTCTCTGGGTCAGAGATCTCTGAAGGGCAGCAGAGCGTTTGGCCTTTTAGAGCTACAGGGTTTGTCTTATTTATGGTTAGCAGATGTTAGATGCAGTTTCATAGGGTGTGCAAGATAGGTGAGCTCTGAATAGCTAAGAATGTTTATTTGGATTGTGTTTAAAGCAGTGGAATGTGTAAGGGTGCCCACGGGCTTTGGGCTTAGGGTCTCAGACCGATGCGAAACAGTAATAACCTGGGGCCATTTTAAGCCAGCAGGGACTATCTCAGGCTCATTTATACACCACCACCAGCATGATCTAAGAAAGAAAAAAATGATAATTTGGACTTCATTAAAATTAGAAACCGCTGCCTTACAAAAGTCACTCTTAAGAGAATGAAAAGACAAGCCACAGACTGGGAGAAAATATTTGCAAAACATTTATCTGATAAAGGGTTTGTGCCCAATATATATATATAATATATAATATATATAGTTCTAATGTTTATTTTATTTTTGAGAGGGGGGGGCGGGGGGCAGAGAGAGAGGGAGACACAGAATCCGAAGCAGGCTCTAGGCTTTGAGCACACAGCTCTACACGGGGCTTGAACCCATGAATCGTGAAGTTGGACGCTCAACCGACTGAGCTACCTTGGTGCCTCCCAAAATATATTTAAGAAACTTCTGGGACCGCCTGGGTGGCTCAGCTGCTTAAACATCCGACTTTGGCTCAGGCCACAATCTCACGGTTCATGGGTTTAAGCCCCGCATTGGGCCCTGTGCTGACAGCTCAGAACCTGGAGCCTGCTTCAGATTCTGTGTCTCCCTCTCTCTCTCTGTCCCTCCCCACTCATGCTCTGTCTCCCTCTCTGTCTCAAAAATAAATTAATATTTAAGAAAAAAAAATTTTTTAATTAAAAAAATTTAAAAAAAAACCCTTAAAACTCAACAAAGAATGAAAAAAAAATGGCAAACGATCTGAACAGATACATCACTAAAGAATATACCGAGATGGCAAATAAGCATTTGAAAAGGTGCTCAACATCATATGTCATTAGAGAATTGCAAATGAGAACAAAAGTGAGATACCCCTGCATGTGTATTACAATGGCTCAGGTCTAAAACATGAACGCCACTAAATGCTGTGGTGAGGATGCTGAATGACAGGAGTGCTCATCCATTGCTGGTGGGAATGCAAAATGGCACAGCCCCTTTGGAAGAAAATTTGACAGTGTTTTACGAAACGAAATACACTCTTACAATACAAACCAGCGATTGTACTTCTTGGCATGGCCCCAAATGAGTTGAAAACATATCCACATGAAAAGCTATGCACAAATTTTTTTTAGCTGCTTTGTTCATAATCACCCTAACTTGGAAGCAACCAAGATGTCCTTTAATAAGGGAATGGATAAATATATTGTGGTATATTCATACAATGGAATATTATTGGACCCTGAAAATAAATGAGCTATCAAGCCACAAAAAGACATGAAGGGACCCTAAGTGCATATTTCTTAGTGAAAGAAGCCAGTCTGAAAGAACTACAGAGTGTATGATTCCAACTATGTGACATTCTGGATAACCAGAACTCTAGAGGCAATGAAAAGATCAGTGATTGCCAGAGGTTAATAATCTCATTTGTAATCCAAGAGTTTGGTAGTTAAAACTAGTTGATACGAATTCTCCTTTCTTCAACATTGGCAAAAATTGAAAAATGGGTAGTTCCTAGAGTTCCTTAGAGTGTCTTTAGTTTAGACATAGTTGCTCTATATCTAATTAGAAATCCCCAGGGGCACCTGAGTGGCTTAGTCGGTAAAACATCCAATTCTCCATCTCAGGTCTTGATCTCAGGGCTGTGAGTTCAAGCTCCACGTTGGGCTCCAAGCTGGGTGTGGAGTCCATTAAATAATAATAATTTAGGGGCGCCTGGGTGGCGCAGTCGGTTAAGCGTCCGACTTCAGCCAGGTCACGATCTCGCGGTCCGTGAGTTCGAGCCTCGCATCAGGCTCTGGGCTGATGGCTCAGAGCCTGGAGCCTGTTTCTGATTCTGTGTCTCCCTCTCTCTCTGCCCCTCCCCCGTTCATGTTCTGTCTCTCTCTGTCCCAAAAATAAATAAACGTTGAAAAAAAAATTTTTTTTTAAATAATAATTTAAAAATCCCTCCTTCAGGAGAAATCTTCTCTCCTTATGCCTCAGTGGTTAGTTGGTTGAGTGTCCGAATCTTGATTTCAGCTCGGGTCATGATCCCAGGGTTGTGGGATCGGGCCCCGAGTTGGTCTCTGCACTGAGCATGGAGTCTGCCTAGCTCTCTCTCTAAAAAAGAAAAGAAAAGAATTTCCCCAAAGGTGATGGCAGGTTTCTAACACTAACACTAGTCACTTATAAATTCTGCCTACTGTTCATAGTTTATGCCCTACTTCCCTGTGTGTCCTAGAGCAGCAACACTCTTAAGCTACTGTCTGAAAATCTATAGCCTGCATATAGGACAGGCTGACTCTTACAAGCTTTACTCTATTCTTTTTTTTATGTTTATTTATTTTTGAGAGAGAGACAGAGACAGAGACAGAGCATGAGTGGGGGAGGGGCAGAGAAGAGGGACACAGAATCTGAAGCAGGCTCCAGGGTCCGAGCTGTCAGCACAGAGCCTGATGTGGGGCTCGATCTCACGAACTGCTGGATCATGACCTTAGGCAAAGTCAGTCAGGTGGTTAACCGACTTGAGCCACCCGGGTGCCCCTATTCTATTCTTGGTACTGTAGCTTGAGATACATTCTAGCTCCAAGGGACTCCTATATCTTCTGGACCTTTGTTTGGAATCCTGCTCACACACGTCCTAGGTAACCAATGTGTGGGAGTTGTCTTTTACTTTTCCCCACCTATCACACTCAAATTCATGGCCAAGAAAATTCTGATTATGCCAACTGACTAAAGTCCCCTTATTTGGGCCCGTTTTCTAAAGTGAAGGATTTTCTTCTAAAAGAATCTAACATCTGGCATAACGTATGCCTCAAAATTTAGCTGAGACCCTCGCGGTCAAGGGCCTGGGTCCTCACAAGTCAGAGTTTAACACAAAGCCACTTCTGATGTTCAGCCCCAAGCCTGCTATTTCCGGAGGCACACATTCAGAGGATTTCCTATGCTGATGGAATACAGAGAAAACCTAACATTGTTAGATGGTCAGACTATCACGTTTTCTCGATGAGTGAGATTTTTCAATCTGGAGCGGACGGTCACGGCAAGAAAGCTTATGGAAGAGAAGGTTAGTAGGAAAAAAAAAACAGTCTCACTGTTAAGACAGGACCGAGTTCGTTGCATTGGTAATTTTTAGTGAGAGTGAAAATGAGGAAGATTTGAAAGTGAGTCATTGCAAGGAGCATGGCTATGGATTCCCGTGTAGATCCTGCTCTTTGTAAGACACACTCACGTGATCTCCTTGGCTTCAGTTTTCTTCTCTGTTAAATAGAAATATTAACATTACTCCAAATGATTAAATTATCCTGGTTAAGTGTTTCTATTGCCGTTCACACAACACACCATACATATCTTTCATTTAATGCACTGTATTTCAATTATCTGTTTATGGGCATCTCTCCAGTGCCTGGCGGGAAGTTCAGCAAATCCTAGGTAGTTAGTACAGGTTAGGAGACTTAAAATGAACTGCTAATGTAAGTGAAAGTCCGCTATAAATTGCAAGTTCCGTGAGAAAGAAATCTGAACTATTTTCCTCTGTTCGTTGAAATTATAGTAGCAATGCATTCTGAATGCAGTAACCTTGTGATTTATATTGCAGATGGCTTATCTTCGAAGACATGAATTTTTTTTATCTCTTAATGGAAATTACAATCCATATTTCAGAGCATTTCACATTCCGCTGTTCAGTGCCAGGGGAAAGCTGTATGTGTAAGGTCAATTTTAAGATACACAGTAAAATGAATTTAGGGCGCTATATAAATCTGTACTTCAAAGGGTAATTATTCCAGAGAACCTATAACCAACTGGATCAGAAGAAGGTACAAGCCTCCATCCTGTAGAGCTAAAGCCACCATTATTTCCAGGGGTTTAGGCCCAACTCTGGAGAAAGCTGGGAATGTTTACCGCTGAATTTCTATTCTGTGGTACCAGTAACTAGAAACCGCTTTCTTCGTGCGCTAGTCCTCTACCAAGGAGTTCATTTATTCCACATTCAGTGCGTGATCTCAAGGGCCAGAAGATGGAACATATGACAGTGGTTTTTTAAAGTCTGGAGCCTGTAGGCACCAGGAGCCATTTTTCAACGTCTGGGATTCTATTTCCTGTAGATTTGGGGTGATGCCCAGAACTGGTTCCAGGGCACACAATTAATAAAATTTCCCAGCCTCAGAGTTCTTTCAACGAACCTTCTTGAGTTGCCATAGTAACTGAGGGATTTAGGGGGAGCAGGGTTGAGGGGCTGGTGCCAGATACCGTTTCACTTCTCAGCCCGGCCAGGACACAGGCGGTCAATTGGCTATCGTCCCAGAGGGCATTTTTGCTCTAGTTGGTATTTTGGCGTTCTGCGGGCTCTTCCAGTGACTTCCTCCTTGGCCTGGGTTCTCTGGGGAGGTTAATGACACAAGTCACAAGTCGAAGCCGCCGCTGCCTTAGTATTGGGTCCTTCCCATGTCCTACTGGTGACTTGATGACAAGTATTTGGCAGGATGTGGGCCCAGTGGAGCCCAGTGGATTCCATGTTGGTTTTTTGGCTGTTGCTATTTCAGGGCTTTCCACAGAACTTTTCCCTACTGTTGACTCTCCAGAGCAAAGGGGAGAGGTGCACAATGAGATAGGAAAAGGCCTGTAAATCTAGCATTTTGGAAGAGATAACTTCACAAAGGAGACTTACTGCTAATCTTCCTGGGTCATTACGGAATCAGAGGACTGAGACCAGGAAAGGGCCTTAGGGATCAGAGGTGCTGACTGATACGTTCAGTGAGCAGCAGGCCTAAGCAGGGGCCTTGGACTCCTAGCTCCAGTGAGGCTCCTTTCTGCTCTCGATAAGAAGCTTCAGTGCCATTCTCGCTCCAATCAAAGGTAGACAGACAGCATTCTAGAAACACACGTCTTTTTAAAAATCTAAATGAAAAATATAAAAACCAGGTACTGTTGACAGTTTCTGGTTTTCTCATATTAAGATGAGACCATTATTTCAGTGGGAAAGAAAAGAGAAAACAAGATGAAACACCATCCTCAAGCTGGTCCTTGTTCAGTAATTCTGAACCTTCCGAATTCTCAAGGGCATCAATCCACAGCACGCCTGGGAAATAAACAAACTGCAAGGAAAATGTGTCCCTGTTGACTTTTTCTTACTGACCATTTCTCTAAACTGAGCGTTCCAGAGCTCCCTTTAGAACAATTAATGCTGTCTTGTTTCCCTCCAGCTGTAGGACATTTCCCCTTTTTCAAATCCGAAAGCATAATCAGCAAATACGCAATGCTTCCTAATGTTAGGAATAGATGACCTCTGATACTATTGCCCAATTTTATTTAAAACCGTGTGTTTTCTTTTCTCGGAAACTCTTAAGAGTACGGTAGATTTGGAGCTTTGATAAAGGGCTTCAGGATTACCACAGAATTTCACTTTTTCCTACTCTTAAAGATAGTGAAAAAAGTTTAAATAGGTCTAGGTTTGCTAGATTTAACAAATGAGAACAGGACAGCTAGTCAAATTTAATTTCGGTTAAATCATGAATAATTTTTAGGATTAGTATATTTCATGCAATAGTTGGCATGCACTCATGTTGAAAACTGACTTGTCATCTGACACTAAAATGTAATTCAGTGCCCTGTATTTAACCCAGCAATCCTATGGAGAGGAAGAGAGGGAGGGAGAGGAGGCAGAGGTGAAGCGGGAGGGGAAGGAGAAGGGAGAGGAGAGTGAACTTCAATATAACAATATCCTCCAGAAAGAGAGAAAAAAAAGTATCAAATTACAAAAACAGTTCCTTGCACTGTGGCTTGTGCACTTGACAAGACCCAGAAGAGAAATTGTTTTGTTTTTTTCACCAAAGGGGAACTCGTATTTGATCACTCTTAACACTTTTGTTCCATTTTGTTTCATTCATTCATTCATTCAAAAATGTTTCTAATTTTTTTAAATGTTTATTTTTGAGAGAGAGAGAGAGAGAGAGAGAGAGAGAGAGAGAGAACACAAGCAGGGGAGGGGCAGAGAGAGAAGGAGACACAGAATCCGAAGCAGGCTCCAGGCTCCGAGCTGTCGGCACAGAGCCCGACACGGGGCTCAAATCCACCAACTGTGAGATCATGACCTGAGCCGAAGTTGGACGCTTAACCAACTGAGCCACCCAGTCGCCCCAAAACCATGTCTTTATTACCTGGGGCTGGGGGAAGGGAAGGGCCACCCAAATGTGGTTAATTCTCAGCTCCCCCTGAACACACCCATCCCAAGTTCCAGAAGAAAAATATAAGCCACTCGTTGTAGGTCATGAAGGAGGCAACACCTTCCCTGCCAACTGCAGAAATAGGACTCTTTAGAGAAGAGGACACTCTGGAAATCTACCTTGAAAGAGGGTTCTACATCCAAGCCATGGCCCTGCTAGGTCATTTCTGATCTTTTTTATTTTTTAAATATAATTTATTGTCAAGTTAGCTAACATACAGTGTATACAGTATGCTCCTGGCTTTGGGAGTAGATTCCCATGATTCATCGTTCACATATGACACTGAGTGCTCATCCTAACAAGTGCCCTCCTCAATGCCCATTACCCATTCCCTGCCCCCACCCCACCCCCATCACCCCTCAGTTTGTTCTTTGTATTTAAGAGTTCTTAAGGTTTGCCTCCCTCTCTGAAACTATTTTTTCTCCTTCCCTTCCCCCACGGTCTTCGGTTAAGTTTCTAAAATTTCACATATGAGTGAAAACATATGATATCTTTCTCTGACTGACTTATTTCACTTAGCATAAACCCTCCAGTTCTATCCACGTTGTTGCAAATGGCAAGGCTTCATCCTTTCTCATTGCCAAGTAGTATTGCATTGTATATATAAACCACAACTTCTTTATCCATTCATCTGTTGATGGACATTTGGGCTCTTTCCATAACTTGGCTATTGTTGAAAGCACTGCTATAGACATTGGGGTACACATGCCCCTGTGCATCAGCACTTCTGTATCCTCTGGATAATTCCTAGTAGTGCCATTGCCAGGTTGTAGAGTAATTCTATTTTTAATTTTTTGAGGAACCTCCACACTATTTTCCAGAGTGGCTGCACCAGTTTACATTCCCAACAAAAGTGCAAAATGGTTCCCGTTTCTCCACATCCAACATCCATTTCTCCTCGCCAACATCTGTTGTTTCCTGAGTTGTTAATTTTAGTCACTCTCACAGGTGTTATGTGGTATCTCAATGTGGCTTTGATTTGTATTTCCCTGTATGATGAGTGATATTGAGCATCTTTTCAGGTGCTGTTGGCCATCTGGATGTCTTCTTTGGAAAACTGTCTATTCATGTTTTCTGCCCATTTGTTCACTAGATCATTTGTTTTTCGGGTGTTGAGTTTGGTAAATTCTTTATAGATTTTGGATACTAATCCTTTATCAGATATGTCATTTGCAAATATTTTCTCCCAGTCTGTAGGTTGCCTTTTAGTGTTGTTCATTGTTTCCTTTGCAGTGCAAAAACTTTTTATCTTCATGAGGTCCCAATAGTTCATGTTTGTTTTTATTTCCCTTGCCTTTGGAGATGTGTTGAGTAAGATGTTGCTGTGGCTGAGGTCAAAGAGGTTGTTACCTGTGTTCTCCTCTAGGGTTTTGATGGTTTCCTGTCTCACATTTAGGTCTTTCATCTATTTTGAGTTTATTTTTGTGTATGGTGTAAGAAAGTGGTCCAGGTTCATTCCTTTGCATGTTGCTGTCCAGTTCTCCGAGCACCATTTGCTAAAGAGATGGTCTTTTTTTCCATTCTTAAAAGTTGGCTTCCTAGAGGTCTGCCTTAGGGTGGGAATCCTGAAACAAACAGTGGCAGTGAACAACAGAGGAGACTGGCTGCTTTCAAAAGACAGAAGAGTTATCAGGAGAGCAAGTTACAAGATGGTGGCAATTCTGAGGGAAAAGTGGACAGGGAGGGTGGTCTCAATGGGGTAGAGTCGTATTTTGGGAGGACACTGAATGCTGGCTGTGGCTGTATCAATTTGTTCGGCTCTGGAAACACTATTTTTAAAATGCATCTCTTCCCAAAATCATATTGTTTGCCTAGATTTAGTCCATAACTTGGTCATTTTCCCATGGGCACACATGTCAACTTTCCAAGTATTGAAAAGCAAGTGGGAAAGCACTGATTAACCTAGTATAATATTTACTATATAATAACATATAATGTTAACAATAATATTAATAATGTTTACTATATGGCTTATAGTAAATAACTTACATATATACTATTTATAGTAAATGTATATATACTATATATAGTAAGATATATAGTAAGATTATATAGTAAGATCTTTAGTACTTGTAATATACACTATTATATTTTATGTATTATAACATGAATAGTGAATAAAAGGGTTTCTTGACATAATATACATATATTACACTATAATATATTATATATCACTATATGTGATATTATTTTATATAATATAAAATTGATGCAAACAGAGCTAACTTCACATAAATAATGTAGTATTAGCTCTCAAGTTCATCAGTCCAGTTCTCTTAAATAGAGTTTGTTCTTAGAGAGAATAACTGGTAAATTTCAAATATAGAAGAAAAGAGGAGTCTCATGTAAAAGTGCATATGAATAATTTCTGGGCCTTCTTGCTCTCTCTCTCTCTCTCTTTTAAAGAAAACCAGACCTTTTTAAAAAATTTTTTTTAATGTTTATTTATTTTTGACACACACACACACACACACACACACACACACACACACACACACACAGTATGAGCATGGGATGGGTCAGAGAGAAAGGGAGACACAGAATCTGAAACAGGCTCCAGACTCCGAGCTGTCAGCACAGAGCCCGGCGCAGGGCCTAAACTCACAAACTGCAAGATCATGACCTGAGCTGAAGTCTGACGCTTAACTGACTGAGCCACCCAGGTGCCCCAAAGAAAACCAGATCTCTATTATTACTCACAAAAACAGTCATTCCCAGTCCTTAAATGACTTAACAGAATCAGGAATTTGACATCTTGTTCATATAAAGATTCAGAAATACCATAGGGGTCTCAATATTGCCAGAGGTTAAAAAGATTGAAAAAAGAATCCTACCCAAGCAATATACAATAATATAGCAATTTTAGCTCAGAAACAGAAAATGTGTGCTAAAAATAAAATAACATAGAGATCAATTCTTAATCATATCCTAAGAGGGGGGAAAAAAGGATAATTATCAGATATTACATATTCCAAATAAAAAGATGAAGAAGAATTTGGTAGACCAGGTTATAGTTTAACTCTCTGTGGTTCTTAAACCTACAGGGAAGAAATTGAAGCTCTTCTGAGAAGGACCACAAGCAACAGAAAGGATTGCCGAACTCTCATTTATTTGGGTGACCTAAATCCCCAGACACCATCACCTCTGCGTATAAATGAGGACATGCTAACAGGAATGTCCAAATGACAGTGGCTCTGAGGCTTTGCCAAGAAGGCAGGACCTCACTGACTGGCATTTCCCAGGGGGTGCCTCACTCGTGCTCCCAGCTCATTCCGTCAGCTTCATTCTGTAGACAACATTGCCCTGTTTCACACCTGCGCTGGCCCATGTCCTGTATTTACAGAGATGCCTTGGAGAAGCTCTGCACTGTACTGTTTGGAACAGCCATTGGGAAAATCTGATAATGAGGCCCCAGGGTACCACCTCCCCTGCCCACCCCCACCTTATTCACTATTACGATGCATCATTTTGTCCTTTGTACCTCTGATGATTCAAAGTAGGATTCATGATAGAGCCTTCATATCGTCCTTGTCTGTCTGTCTTTCTTTCTTTCTTTCTTTCTTTCTTTCTTTCTTTCTTTCTGGAAAGCATGAGAGGGGCAGAGGGAGACAGACAGACAGAGAGAGAGAGAGAGAGAGAGAGAGAGAGACAGAATACCAAGCATGCTCCACTCTCAGTGCCAAGCTTGATATGGGGTGGATCCCATGACCATGGGAACATGACCTGAGCCAAAATCAAGAGTTGGGCACTTAACCAACTGAGCCACCCAGACACCCCACTTTCCTGTCTTGATCAAGTATCTTTTCTAACGCCTAGCCAATTCTTGGCACACATGAGATGTCTAATAAATATTATAATATAAATATATATATATAAATATAAATATATTTAAGATGCTTGTCCAAGGTCATCTAAGCAGTGAGCCAGCAGAGATGGGGTCTGATTTGACATCAATAGTCTGCTTTGGGAGTCAGAGCTCTCAACTCCTCTTGAATAACTTCTTTCAAAAATCCCAAGAGGTGGGGTGCCTGGGTGGCTCAGTCAGTTAAGCATCTGACTTCTGCTCAGGTCATGATCTCAAGGTTTGTGAGATAGAGCCTCACATCTGGCTCTGCACCAACAGCTCGGAGCCTACTTGGGATTCTCTCTCTGCCTCTCTCTCTGCCCCTCCCCTGCTTGTGTGCATGTGCATGCTCTTTCCCCCCCCACCCCCGCCAAAATAAATAAACTTTATTTTTAAAAAGTCCGGTAGGTAGAGGAATCCATCTTCCTCCTCTCTATCCCCTCTCTGCTTCAGGTTCCTTTGGCAGAAATCATACTCTATGAAAACAAATAATAATAATAATAATAATAATAATAAAATATAATTATCAATTATATTATTTAATATATAATATAATATACAATATAATATATTAACATAATAGAATTATTATAATTAATATAATTATTAATTATAAATAATGTAATTATTATTATTATTATTATTATAACATCCTATCTTCCTCTCTTCCTCTCTTCCTCTCTTCCTCTCTTCCTTCCTTCCTAAGTTCCATGGAACACCTACACCCACCATGCCAGGCCCATGCCAGGTACCAGAACCACAAAACTGAGAAAAGAACTAGTCCCTTCCACAGAATCACGGTCTGGTAGGAAGAACAGAAGGGTCAACATCACTAACAATTTACCCTAAATAAGCAAACCTCAATGGAAGCATCTGGTAAACCTCAATGCAGATAATGCTGGCAGAAAGAGACAGAGGCCAGCAGAAAACCGAGTTCATGAAAAAATTAGGAAAAAAAAAAAGTCTAGTCCAAGTCAAGACTGACTCCCGGCTCCTGAGGCTGCCACTGCGAAGTGCTCTACAGCTCACAGGTAGGGAATAAACAGCTGCCAGATATTCCTAAGGAATAAGGAAAAAGAAAGCAGCAAAATTGCTAGGTTTCAAGTCAATCTCATCAGGTTTTACGGAGAGGACCAGAATAGAGGAAAATGGATCACATAAGCAAATAACTGAAGGGGAGAACATTTAGCATTACACTAAGCAGGGTAATGTATCATTTTCTGGAGGAATTTTTTAAGGGCAAAATTCAAGATTCTATTTTGGTCTGGTATTTCTTTAGTGGCATTTGTTTTGTGCATGGCTTTATGGTTTAAGAAAGGCCACATGATACATGTAAGAGGAGTCCCTTAGTGGGATGGTAAAAGGGGAAATGCACTATCCTTACCAGAGGTCAAACCAAGGCCTGGGAAACACTTGTCAGTGGGGAGGGAAGGAGGGGGGCAGGGAATGAAAGTCCCACTTCTCACCGCCATGTTTCATTAAGGGGAGGCACTATAACGTTATAAAGCAAGGTGTTTGAAATGCCACATTAGGGCTCACTTTACAATTTACTGGCTGTGTAACCATGGGGCAGGTATATAAGCTTTCAAAGTCTTAATTTTTATCATCTGTAAAATAGAAACGATAGTACCTCCTTCGTAAGTGTTTACTTGCTTGTTGGTTTGTTTTGTAATGATTAAATGAGATTTTGCCTATACGTGGACGTCTTGGTTCTGGATCTATAGTACCGCGAGCTATCCTTGGTTGTGGTGGTGATGGTGGTAGGGAAAGGGGTGGCTCTTTACTATTTATTCCCACTGTAGCTGTCTTCAGCTCTCTATTTCAATAAGTATAATAATTCACTCAAACTAAAAAAAAAAAAAAAAGAAAAGAAAAAGAAAAAAAGAATTCATAATCTGGGACCCTTTAGACATAAGTGCATTCTCAAATGCCCCTTTAAGTCAAAATGCCAACCCATATATGTCTTTGGCAAGATTTGTGGCAGTTGCTTTTCCATAAAGTTGATTTAAAGGCTTTGGCGACATGGTCCAAATGTCTCCAATCTCTTCTTAATAAGGTTAGGCACTATATTTAAACCCTCACTGAATCCATTGATGTTTTCTGCTTGTCGGAATAAGGCTTACTTAATGTTGTCTGCCTGTAAGTACATATGAAACATTGGTTTTCAGCTCTGGGACTGCTAACTCGAGAATGTGAAGTTCTGTCCCTCGGTAAGTGGATGAACTACAATCACAAGTTTCTAAGAACTACTAAGGCAGGGAGGGGGTATACTTGCCGTTGGGTGTTCACACCACCTGGAATGTTCCAAGCAGTAGCTCGGTTCCCCCATCCCTACTGGGACACTGGTGGCCTTGCGCCCCACACTCCCTCCCTTAAGCCACCCTAGGAAGAGTTGCAGTGGCTACCGCCATCTTGGTCAGAAGGGTCGTGCCAGGATATCAACTGCAGCATCTAATTACGACTACATCAACCTCCCTGAAATTACTTCAACCCAAACCGTACTGACAGGAAGGGGAAATCCAAGAATAATCCAGATTTGAGCAAAGAAACCAGGAAGAGGGTCGACATTTTGGAGAATTCAATATCAGGGCTTCCTACACAAGGAAGTAGCAAATTTCTTAGCGAGCAAATGCTATTAACATTCTCCTTAAATTCGACGCTTTAACTCGACACGACACAGAGTGTTTGGCATGGGCTGCATTTCCTGTCACAATTTATTTTGGAGTTAGAAAATGTTTTTGACTCAAAAACTAACTGAAAGCCCACTTCTCTGCTGTCATAAATAAAATCATCTCGCCCATCTCAGTAGGACTTGGGGCCTATCCAAGAGCTGCCCACAAACTAGAGAGAGATGAATAACTTTTGAAAAGGGAGAATACCCGCTGTAGAAGGAAGGACTGAGGGTACAGTTTTCTCCAAGGGATTTGGAGAAAGTGGCTGGAGGCAAAAGATGGCCTCTGAGTTATCTGACAGACTCTTCCTTCCCATTTCAACCTCCTTGGAGGGTCAAGTCACAATGTGGACAACCTAGTGGGGTAAATAAAGCAATTTGGTTGTCTCTGTAAGTGCCAAAGCCCTTCTTGTGGATTCCTGAAGGCAGGAGGCACCTCTTAGGCTTCAGAGACCCAGCAGGATGGTTAACACTGAGCTTCCTGGCAGAGTTCTTAGAACACAGGAGACTCTCAGTAAATGCTTGACTGATGAAGTATCACATCTGCTGTTGTTAAATGCGATTTCTGCATCTTTCTTATTTATCTGTCAGCTTTTATCACTGTTGAAGCATCTCTTCAGAGACCATTAAACTTTCCTCAACTTCATTATTTCATGGCCAAATTTCTCACGGAGCCATTGGCACCATCTCTGGCGCCTCATGATAGTCTTATTTACACCATATACCACACGATGCTGTATCGGCCTTTTGCCCAGCTCGGCTACCCTTCAGCCAGGGAGGGGGGACTCAGTCTTGTTTATCATTTTCACCCGGTGCCTCGTGTAGTAGACATCATTTCGGAAGTGTTCTGTAAATAGCTATTCCATAAACAAAGTCTTATACCCAAAGTTAAAGCTTTGTGTTTCTGCAGCATTTAAACTGATATCTATCAATTAGAAGAGTCCTGAGGGGGGAAAAAAAAGGTTGTTTTCGCCATGAATCAAAACTGGATTGTGCAATCTGCATGAAACAAACCACGTCTTAATGCTTACCTTTACCTTCTATTGTGTGCTATTCTCCTTCCTGCTAATTTTGCTGCCAGAAGTCCAGGAGGAGAGCAAAACACTTTAATTATGTCTCTTTGGCAAAAATGTAAAACAAAAACCATAATTTTTACGCACACTTTTTTTCTTCAGGTGCTGTTTTGTTTTGCTGTATTTTGTTTAATGGGTGCTATTTCCTCTTTAAAAGTCAAGTCTAGAGCGCCTTGGACTTTGTGGTACAAGAATACAAAATATCTTTCTTCAACATTTTGGCAAATATTTGTTGAGTTCCTATTATTGTAGGACACCGTTCCGGAAGCTAATGAGAGAGATGGAAAGATGGACAAAATTGCTGCTCTAACTGAGCTTAAATTCTAGTGAGGGGGAAATAAGCAATAAGCAAATACACAAGCAAATGTCATGAAATAGTCAGTGTTGTAAAGAAAATAAAATACATGTATGTCCAAAGTGCAAAGCTTGCACAGAACTACTCTGGAATGGGTGGTCAGGGAAGGGCAATCTAGAAAGGTGACATTTAATCTGAGACCTGAAAGAGCCGCAGGAGTCAACCCCTGAACCAGGGTTGTCCCCGGGCAGAGACAATTGACAGGAGATCCCAAGGTGGGAACATGCATGTTCCAAGGAACAGGAGATCATCTTCTGCTGGCCTGCAGGCCCTTCCTAGGTAAGTGCCATAGACCAAATGTTTGTGTCAAACTTCACATGTGGAAATCCTAACCCCCAATGTGAAGATATCAGGAGGTGGAGCCTTTGGGAGGTGATCAGGTTATGAGGATTGAGTGCTGTTATAAAAGAGACCCCAGAGAGCCTTCTAGCCCCTTCTACTCTGTGAGGACACAACCAGAAAATGGGCCGTCTAGGAACCAGAAAACAGGCCCTCCCCAGTCACAGTCTGCTAGCATCTTGCTTTTGGATTTTCCAGCCTTTAGAAATAAGTGTCTGCTGTTTACAAGCCACCTAGTCTATGGTGTTCGGCTAGAACAGATTAGACAGATTAATCTGCTGTACTGATTAGGACAGTAACCACATGGAGCTGACTGCCAGGGCTAGCTCTGGGTTTTCAAGAGACCTTGGCTTCACCAAAGGCACTGTAACAAAATCCACCGAACAAATCCACATTGCACATCTCCGTATAGGCAGGCAATGGCATAAACCAAACTTATTATCCCCCTGAGATCATCAGATCATCAACAACCTTCACAATATTTCTGTTCCTGGAACTTGAAGACTGGAATAACCATCTTCCTTACTTCTATGTGTGTTTTGTACAAACACCACACACACACACACACACACACACACACACACACACACACACACACGGTTTCAGAAGGGCATGATCTTCTTTGAGGATCCTGACTACATTTCTGTTACTTTTTTGTTTATGCTGCACAATTTAGCAGTAGAGAGGCCAAGCAGCCCCGGAACTCTCTGTCCTTGCCTTCCTTTTCCACACATGCACACATGCCCGCTCTACATATTTATATTAATTTAACCCCTTCACATCTGATCCAGTTTGTCCAACCAGTTTGTCTCACAAGTGGATTTTCCTGGGAGGCAGTGGCTGGTCTGTGGCCCCAAAGATGAGCGGAGGAGGCTTACTCATCCTGTACCACCCCTCAAGGAAATGCAGAAACCACCAGACTTTAGCATCACTAAGCAGGTAGGGTTTTGCTTCCCACCCATGGGACTCGCCTACAAAGGCTACGGAGGGCTTTTGCCTTAAAATTGCATCCTCAATAGTTTATCAACATGTATAAATTGCGAAGAACTGTTGGTGGTGCTTTCCCTTGTTTTCTCATTTCATCTTTGCAGCAATCCTAGAGGCAGGTGCTACTCTTGCCTTGTAGAAGAGGGAAGGGCGGCCCAGGGAGGGTCTGCAAAATTACTTCTGGTCACACAGCCCATCACTTCCCATTTGAGCTGGGATCTGAACTGAGAGCTCAAGAAATCCGCTTTTCTTTGCTTCGGGGTGCTGCCCAGGCTCATGGCAGCCTTGTCTGGGCTCTCTTGTGGGCCCTGCTTTCTTCTCCCCAGGGGCTTGGCCATTTGGTTCCTGGGTTTGTTGATGGGATTTTGCTTGCTCTGAAACTGCTGTAATTTGGTTCCTGAGGAATCACTTGCATCACTGAAAACATACAATAGGTGGCAAGAGAGTGAGAGATGGTGGAGGTGGAGGTGGGGAGGAATGGAGAGAGAAAGAAGAAGAAAAGGAAAGCTCACATTTATGGAGCTCCTGCTACATCTCAGATATTGTGCATGGCTCTTTACAAGTAAGGGATCGCCTTAAAGTTCTCCACCTCCCAGCCCCAGCCCTTGCCTCATAGTGTTACACTGATTCCCCAGGAATCTAAGGTCTGCTGGCCCAGATTTTGGGAAAATCCCAAAAATCCCAACTACTAACTGGAAACAGCAGCCACTCAATGATTTATTTTTATTTTTATTTTTTTAAGTGCCTCAGATTAGAAGTCCCTGGGAAAACAGACTTGCTGCTCTTGGGCACCTCTCTGTGGCCACCGCAAGAACATTCCAGAAAAACCATTAAAATGCATTGCTGAGCTGCTCAAAGGAACAATAAAACCTTGGCTTTCTTCTTGTCTGTCCTTTCTGCCTCCTGTTACTTGAAGACTATAAATGGTTAACAGAAATGTGCTTCTTAAATATTAGTGACTGTCCTCCAACATAAATATATGCTGAGAGGCTTTGAAATCATAAGAGGTCTGAGCCACAGGCTGCTCTGCCAGTCAGCTGCTCTCTGCACCTCAGTTTCTTTGTCTGTAAATTGGGACCAACAATACCTACCCTTGCGGGATGTCATGGAGACAGATGAAATGATGCATGTCCAAGTATCCAACTCCTTCAATGATTAATAAACGTTAGTTCCTTTCCTTTCCTTCTTTACTCTCTACACAGCATGATTTCCATAGGCAAGTCTGACATTGAACACTCTCAGATGAGAATAAATGTTGCTTTTTTTCTAAGCTCTGGCCTGAGTCTAAGGGAACAGCAAGCACATTTCTAGGAAAACCAAAAACAAACAAACAAACAAACAAACAAACAAACAAAAACAAAAAAAAGAGGGGGGTTGCTGGAGAAGAAGTCTGTGCGAACTGGGTTAGCTGCAGGGGACTTTCAGAGAGAGAGGTGATCCCAGATGAAAGAGCTGAGTGAAAGGAAGTGTTTACGGCATGCCCTTTTGGGCAGGCTTTCAACAAAGGGTCCTGCCTAGAGCATTCTGAGCTGGCTGCTGACTGGGGCTTCCCTCTCCCCTCCTGAGCAAGCAGGTCCCCTGCTGCGGCAGCCATGTTTGAGGGCCTTTCATGTGCTTGCCTCAGCAGGAGAGGCAGCTCTCTGCTGAAAGGGCCAAACACAAAGGAGAAGGTCCTTATTCTCTTGTGTTTATTTTGTTGACTGCTGCAGCAAAACTCTACCTGTGGCTACCTTTCACAACAGAGTTCCTTCCTGCTTTTAGCTGCAGGAATATTTCCAAAGCAGACGCTAACACATGCTATTGCCCAAAGCACATATTTGCATGCCTCTAAAGGAACTAGAGGAGGACACCAGCCTCCCAAGAAGCCATAAGAGGGAAAACTAGGACCAGATTTGTTCTCCTGTCTGGTAGGGAGGGAGAGAAGGAGCCCTCAGGGAGGGAGAGCCCTCTGTGTGTCCCCAACCCCTCTGCCTTTACCTTTGCCATCTCCTTGAAAAAGAGCATGGCCTTTGGGTACAGTAAGGCCTGGGTTTGAATTCTGCCTTGTTATTTGTGGGCTCTGAGACCCGGGAGAAACCACTAACCCTTGGCTGGGTTTCAGTTGCCGCATCTGTGAAAGAAAGCCCTTGACTTTGTGAGAAGAAAGTATAACAAATGCAAAAACCTTGCAGAGTTAATAGAACATAAAAGATGCTCAATTGGTTATTTTTTTAATTAGTGGGGGAATGATATTAAAAAATCGCTTCCTAGAAAATGCATACGCTTGTGGTGTATTAATATAAAACATGTTTAAAGCAATTAATAAGAAGCACATATGCATTAAAAATATATTGAAGAACGAACTCAAAAATGTTGATTAATTCTGGGTCACAGAGTCTAAGGCAATTTTTATTGCTTCATTTCTAGTTACCTATATTTTCTCATTTTTCAGCAATGAACATGTATTGCTTCTACAATAAAAAGAAGAGAGAGCTGAAGCTATATATGAATCTTAATAGTCCAGAAAAATGTTCAGGATACTTTATTGTAAACAAAAGCTTGGCTATGCATAATACCATACTCTGATATGTGAAGATAACCCATCGAAATTGCAGTGAGGATGTAGACTAAAACGCTTATAATCTCTGTGTGAGGTAATTGTAGGTGCTTTTAATTTTCTCTTTTTCTATGCCACGTTTCCTACATTTTTATATTGGCTCTTACAGCCCTGAAAGGAGAACAATTAAATTGTTTTAAGAGCATACAAAAAGAAAACAGACATTATTGATAGGAAATAAACATCTTGTACGTATATAAAATAAGTTAATAGAAAAAGATATATGGGTCGCTAAGCCTGCAGCAACAATGGTGAATAAACAGCATATTCAATAGCCTGTGATATCCCCAAATCACCTTGTGTCTGGCCTCAATGCCTTTGCTCACATGCTTTTTCTGCCCAGAATTCTTTCCCCTCTGCGCATTCCCTCAGTACCATGTACGTAAGTCTCTGGAAAAGGCTACAGCATTTTACTTGCACTGCTTTGTTCACATAACCATCTTCCCTCCTAAACTGTAGGAACCAAGTCTCATGTACCTCTTTATCGTAACACCTAGCAAAGTGACTAAAACATAATATGTGCTCAATAAATGCTGTGCAAGTAAACACATTTCTTAATGTGAATCCTGTCTCATATCTACTTTAAGGTCTATTGATCTCAATGCCTGCCAGTCTTAAAAATCTGGTTATTGGAAAATTTTAGGCCAAAATTACAGTTGTAAGTCTCGACAATTCTACTATTTCAAGTTCTTTCAGATCAATCTTCAAAGGGGATTGTTATCTCTGCTTTTGTTTATGTTAGGCTATTCATTAGTGTTTTCTAATTTTGGGTTATGAGCTCATCTTTAGCTAATTCATTGTTGCAGAGTTGTTTGAATTGGGAAGATGTTGTATTCCTATATATTGAATTTTTTATCTGCTATTTAGAAGCACCGGGGGTATTTAAAATGATGGATTTTGGTATTACCAGCTTGGAGCTTCCTGAACTAAGCAGGAATTTTACATCGATTCCCTCTCAAACCTGTGACAGGACAAACCTCTAGTTCAATGTCTTTGTTCTTTCCCCATCCAGAGGCAGACAGATATACCTTCCTTTATGCCAAGGAAGGATGCCTTTATGTTTATATATTTTTGTTTTGTTTTGTTTTTTCCTCTTTAACACACCAGTTAAAGGCTACAACTTCCTCATGAAGACCCAAGAACTTACTTCCTATCCCTTCCTAAGATGTCACTTTCTTGCTTACAAAGTTACCAATCACCCTTACAGCTTCTGTACTTGTAGCTCAAACTCACTATTCTAGTTTTCAGTATTTCTTCGTTTCAATTGTTATTCTTCTTGCAGATTTGCAATGAAAACTGTTTTTGTTAAATCCTGTACAATTTTGGGGTATTTCATACTGGGAAAATATTTGGGCTTTCTAATCTACCATAATATATATTACTAGAAAATAGAAGTGATAACTTATTATTAAGATTACATTTTGACCCAATAGCTGAGGTTGCTTAACCTAGTTGAATACTTAGGAAATGAGATTTGAAGCCTCTATCAAAAGTGTTTTATGTATACCTATGCTGGTGATGAAAGATACTTCAAGAAATATAGGCTTCATTTTCCATTTTGTAGAAAACGAACAGAAGAAAAACTTATAAATACTCACATGGAAAAGTAATTTCTAAATTCTTCTGGCTCAACACCCAGAGTATTTAAAAAAAAATTTTTTTTTCAACGTTTATTTATTTTTGGGACAGAGAGAGACAGAGCATGAACGGGGGAGGGGCAGAGAGAGAGGGAGACACAGAATCGGAAACAGGCTCCAGGCTCTGAGCCATCAGCCCAGAGCCTGACGCGGGGCTCGAACTCCCGGACCGCGAGATCGTGACCTGGCTGAAGTCGGACGCTTAACCGACTGCGCCACCCAGGCGCCCCAACACCCAGAGTATTTATGTCTTGTGGCACTATTTCTGGGACATTTATCCTTGACTTTTTCCTTTCTTTCAGTCTACTCGGCCAATTTGTCAGCAAATCCCAATGGCCTCTCTTCTAATTGATTTTGAATCTGGAATTTTACACTCCCAGTGCTAACACCATAATCTAAGCTACCATCCTCACAAGCCTCACTACAGAACCTTCTGGTTGATCACCATTTCTAGTCTTACCCTATACTGTCTATTCTCAACATAGCCAAACAAGATAGATGACATCAAACCTGTGAGCTATATTCTCCCGTTTAATATTAGGCTTCCCCTAATATTTCCATAAAATGCAAAGTCCTTTCCGTTGTCTATGTGACTGGCTCCTGGCCTCCTCTCTGGTTAGAGAAAGAGGGGTCCAGCTATTGTGTAACTAGAGTTGAGAGGAAGGGAAGAATATTGTTGCCTAGTTATCAGAAATACTTCTTGGAGAAAATAGTCAAAGGAGTGCTGTTCAGTTCAGACTGGCCTTGTGTGGATACCCATTTGTTTTACAATGATTGTTTCACAATGGGGACATTGAACTCCCTTACCCTTGCCCCACTGTGGACTGCACCAGCAAACAATCACAATAATCTCTTGACCTTGCTTTTTTTTTTTTTTAATTTTTTTTCAACGTTTATTTATTTTTGGGACAGAGAGAGACAGAGCATGAACGGGGGAGGGGGAGAGAGAGAGGGAGACACAGAATTGGGAACAGGCTCCAGGCTCTGAGCCATCAGCCCAGAGCCCGACGCGGGGCTCGAACTCCCGGACCGCGAGATCGTGACCTGGCTGAAGTCGGACGCTTAACGGACTGCGCCACCCAGGCGCCCCACTTGACCTTGCTTTTTGTTGCACTGCCCTAAGGGTAGTCCAAGGAGCATGCACATCTTTCATCTGCCCACTAAACTAAATATATGACCATCTTCAAGTAATGAACCACAAGGATTGGACATCACTATCCCTTCTATCTGCCAATGGCAGCTGGAAAAACTGATTGGCCTTCTAAAACAGCTAAACTTTGTTCTAATATTGAGTCTCTGGTGTGTTCTAATGCTTTAGGATCAAAGTGGTTTATTGTTATAGAGCTAACTTGGAAAAAGAGATTTCCCTTTGAAATTAGAGAAGCAATTTCTTCTGTCGTCACCACTGTGCTGATAGAGGTCATGATGCAGGGCTTGAACTCCCGAACCAAACCGCGAGATCATGACCTGACTCGAAGTCGGATGCTCAACCGACAGAAACACCCAGGTGCCCCCAAAACAGTATGTTTAGCTTAACATCACAGAGAGCAGAAGAGGATGTAGGAGAGTCAAATGTACCAAGTTCAGTGACATCAAAACTAAGTATTAAAATTGAAGTCATATAGTTAAGAATTCAGAAACTGAATTATTTAATACCAAGCGAAATAAAACAAGAGGAACAGAGAGTGGGGTGTTTGAAGCCATGTTTTCAAATGCTAGTTAGCATTTTAAACTATTCCATGGATGTCCTTAGCAATAAGAAAGGGCTGGGCCAGTCCTAAATGGTTTACCTATGTTAGGGAGTAACCTCACGGGACCCCTCTTCTGACTCTTCCTAGCCCTTGCTGGTCCCCATGAAATATTTCTAAAGCATCTGCTCTGCTCTGTTTGGGAATTATTCTAGATGTTTCCTGCCCTTGACACTCAAACTTTTCTCTCTGTTGGCAGCTGGTTTTACAATCTTCATTCTTTTCCTTGGATAGAGACTAGCCCTGCAAATTGACCACCTAGATAAGTCTGCTTTCTTTTTTTCCCCTCCAAAAGTGTCTGCATGTGGGGTTAGCTTAATATTTTTTAATCAAGATTTATTTAATCAAACACATTAGTCTTATACACAGAGTAAATTCAACCCTTGGTATCAGAGAGAAATGTTGAGTTCCAATGATCTCCAATTGTGGGACTTCATAGTAAAACCCTTACTCAAATTCATGTTATGGGTGTTTTTCCATGGCAACAAATGAAATAAAAATCTTATACTACCTAGAAATTAAAGAAAAGGAAACAGTTTACTCATGAAATTTACTGTAAACTACACTTCTAAAACACTATCTTAAGAATTATATTTCTATCCAATTTCCATCTGAGTATGATCACTTGACCGTAGCAGTGAAACGACATGAAAGAAAATTCAAAATTACTTTAGAGGAGAAACAAAAAATTGGCAGTGTTTCTGAATCAACAGAAGAGATTTGTGAAGTAGCAATGACACATCTAGACTCCCTAGAAATCAAATTAGGAGGATATAATTTAGTAGCAGGATTCACATTTATATAAATGTACATTTATAAAACACTACCCTAAGATTTAGAATTCTTTCAGACTACCACTAGAGCTATTGTATAATCACTTTGAAAATAGCAATAAAACCAAGGGAGAAAAGGAAATCAAAATTACTGTACCAAGTCCAAGAAGAAAGACAAAAAAAATTCTTTGGTTGTTCTGGATTATTCAAATGGGTTTGTTAACAATAACAAAAACATTAAAACAAAAGCATACTTACAAATAGAATCAAAAGAAAGCAATTTATAAGATTGGCATTTAAATCATCTACAAGTATAAAACATTACCCTAAAAATTATAATCCTACCAAGCTTCCAGTGAGCCAAAAGACAGCCTTCATTTTTACTTGGCACTTTTTAAAAAAAATGTTAATGTTTACTTACTTTTGAGAGAGAGAGAGAGAGAGAGAGAGAGAGAGAGAAAATGAGTGGGGGAAGGGCAGAGAGGGAGGGAGACAAAGAAACGCAAGCAGGCTCCAGGCTCTGAGCAGTCAGCACAGAGCCTGATGTGGGGCTCGAACCCACAAACCATCAGATCATGACCTGAGCCTAAGTCGGACGCTTAATTGACTGAGCCACCCAGGTGCCCCTTTACCTGGCACTTTCTTAAACTGTAGATTCTGGGATCCGTTAGTTAGTTTCACAAACTAGTTGCAATAACGCCAGGTTATTGCAAGCAGCTCAGAATAATATGGTATGGCAACCTTGGCCTGGCCTTAATCTGCTTCTCCTGAGGATGGGATCATTCCTGACACGCATGATCCCATCCTCTGTCCCCCACCCCCCCTCCGCCTCTCCCCCTCCCCTGTTCTCGCTCTCTCTCTCAAACATAAATAAATGTTAAAAAATTTTAAACATACGGTTTTTGACTCCAACAAGAAAATTCTTTGTTAGGTTCTTCCTGGGGAAGCCTACTTTTTTTCTGACTGCCCACTTCCTTACTCAATACCCTTAAATCCAGGTTAAACACTCATTATGTCCTTTATTCTTTTCAGGTTAGGTGGGCTCCTCATGAAATAAACGATCCTGTTATGACTACTGCTTGGATCATTTTCATTCTTGGTTAATTATTATGATTTCTTGATGACAAAGACTGTAGGACTACCATCAACACTTTTCTTCATGGCAGAAAAAACACTACTTCATATTGTATATAACATTTCATCTGATCTCTAAAGAGGAGTAGAGGAGACTTGGTGTCCCAGAGCCTCTAGGCTGGGTCCACTACATGATCCGTGAGCCGGAACCAAATATTCTTCTCTTCAGACGACGTCTTCCAAAAGAGCAACCAAAATGAAGTATATCTGGGGATCGTCGATTAGATCTTTTTCAAATGTAACGTGTATGTGTATATAAGGCAGTACTCAGTGAATACTTGAAAAATGTGCAAATCGTTCTTCCATACCTGTGCATCAGCTGTATTCTTCACAGCAACAGAGCTCAGTTAAATGCAACTGCAAGTAGGTTGCTGTAAGGTATTCAAGATAAATTGCTTCTAGTCAGTTTTCCTCGTACTATAAGTGCCTGTTTGATTTTGCCTGTTATTTTTGTTAAAGTTTATATGTTGCATTTAAAAAATTTTCATATTATATATTTCATATTATATACATTTCATGTTATGTATAATATTTCATATTAAATATATTTCATGTTGTATATAATATTTCATATTCAAAATGAAGGCTGTCTTTTGGCTCACTGGAAGCTTGGTAGGATTATAATTTTTAGGGTAAGGTTTTATAATTTTAGGTATTTTCCCAATTTATAGAAAACAGGATCTGACACTGCAGTTGGTTGAGTTGTCTTTAAAAGCTCTTAATTTCTATCAGTTCTCCCTCCACCCCATTTCTTCCATGTGAGTTATTTCTTGAAGAGACTTCGTTAAGTTGTGGAACTTCCCATATCCTTGTTTGGCTGATGATACCATCGTAGTCTCTTTTCATCTGTTTGTCTGCCATATTTCTTGCCATTTATCTGGTAGTTAGATCCAGGAGTTTGATTAGATGAAGGTTCAATTTTTGTGCAAGAGTATTTCATAGATGCTGTGACTTCCTATTGCACATGGTATCTGTGTGTCTCACTCTTTGTGATGCTATTAAGATAAATCAGTGGATTCAGGTTTTTTAGCTCCATCTAGCCATTTTGTTTCCCACTTACATTCCACCTCATACTTTTTAAATTTTTTATTTGTAAGTAATCTCCATGCCCAGCATGGGGCTCGAACTCACAACCCTGAGATCAGGAGCCACATGTTGCACCCACAGAGCCAGCCAGGCGGCCCCCACCTCATACTTTTAATAGCCATGCTGTTAAGCCATTGTTGCCTTGTCCCCGTGCTTCATTAGGAGTTGTGAAGAGTGAATCTCTAATTCTAACCTTTCTGTTGCATTTATTATCTTTTCAAACTATTTGGGTACCCCGAAATAACAGCAGAATAGAGACTTGATTTTTTCCTCTTATTTACCAGTTCTCCAAATAAAGAGTTACTTCCTTAGGTGATACAAAGCTAAGCAATGAGGGATTTAAAAAAATATTACTACATTATTCATGGATTTCTATAGATATGTTAAGATCAAATCAGTCATTATTCTTTCTTGAGCCCAAACTATTCCATCTTTAGCCAAAGGGTGCCCCTCTCTATTTGCTCTTGGGTTCTTTTGACAAAACCTCAGTAGTATTTGATAGCTACCTTGCTTTCTGGCCTAACAAAATGTCACAGGCTCATCTTACACAATCCCTGCCCTGGTTCTGAAATCAGTCATTTCCTAAAGGGGTCTCTGTTCCTCTTCAGTGGGCAATGGCATTTAGATGATCCATTTGGACACTAGGGCTGCTCATAGCCAAGAGATTGCCATTGCTTCTTGGCCTTTTCAGTGGACACAGCCTGCATACATGCATTTTGTAGAAAGAGAAAATTTAATCATGAATTCATACTACCATTGCCAATTTAAATTTTCCATTCTACAACTTATCCCTCACATCATTGATTTTGATACCTGTATCTTTTCATCTCTCACCGAAGACCTTGATTTCCAACAATATCCATTCAATTATTTACTATTTTATTTATACATATATATATGTAATACAAATACACGCAATAGCATGTAAATAACAATACCAGTATTATTACTAACAAATAGTGTTATTAAATGCAGCTTGATTTCTTGGCCATTTTTTTTTTATCCTTAAGATGTGTCACACAAAGATTATGTAGTCAAAATAATGAGTTTTAAAGTCAGTTTCTTATATTTCCATGCAGTTATGTCAGTAACTCCTGATATACTTTGATTAATGGCTTTTTTTGTCCTTTTGCAAAATGCTTTGCTATTTTCTTTTAAAAATGTAGCATGTAAACCATTTACATGATTCCAAAGTCAAACTATAAAACACAATATATGAAAATAAGTCTAGCCCTTATTTCCATCTCTTACATCCTGTTTTTCTTATATGCAACCATTTTTATTAGTTTGTGATTTATACTTTCATTGCTTCTTTTTTAAAATGTAAGCAAAGCACACATCTTTCTTCGAAGGAAGGCAGCGTATACAGGGTCCCAGTCTTGCTTTTTTCACTTAAGGTATCCTGGAGTTTGGTGGCCTTCCACAGAGATGGTCTTCATTCTTTTGTAAAGCTTCACAGAACTGCATTGTGTGGATATACCGTGGTTTATTCAGCCAGTCTTCTGTGGATAGACACGTGAGCTCAACAAACGTTTACTGCATGGCTAAATTGTGCCAGGCACTGGGGATAAAGACATGGTCTCTGGCCTCAGGAAACTCAGAGTGTAGAGGGGGAGGTCTCTGCAATACAGGTACTTTGCTCACAAGGGAGGGAGATCTTGGATCCACTTAGCACAAGCAGTGGGTAGAATAGGGAAAAGAGGCTGACACACAGGAGGGACACAGTCTGGCATCTTGCTCCCACACGGGCCTTAATATGGGAGAATCCCCTTGGGATGAACTAGTTTTTGTCAATGTCTGAAATTACTTAGAAAATCATGAGAGCCACCAATTGGTCGGAGAAGGCAAGGCCAAATGAAAGACGCAAAGAGGAAGGTTCCTCACCACAAAATTCCCTCAAAAGAGGAAACGTAAATTAATACATAAGCTGTGGTTTAACAATTAAAAGCTACTGCCTGTAGAGAATATAACACTCCCCAGAGCTTGCTCTAAGCTGTTGACACACACATATATAACTTCTTTATTTTTCATAACAATCCTAACAAGTAGGGGCTATCATTTCTCACATTTTACCGTTAAAGAAATTAAGGCACAGAGAGGTTACTGGACTTTTTCTCCAAGGTCACACAGCGAGCGAACAAGGGAGCAAGGAAGACATCGCAGATTGGACACCCGCAAGTAGTGCCCTCTCCCAGGTGGGACCAAAGTCCTCTAAGTCTCTCCGGATCCGAACCACTCCCTGGGGAGGAGAACCTCCCTCCCTCCGTCGCTGCAAACATACACCCCACGATCGGAAAACCCCACAGGGTTTTCTCTGGATTCTCTGGGGTGGGGGTGAGGGAGCAGGAATCCCAAAGGCAGGCGGCGACCTTCCGGGTGCGTGGCGGAGGCGCGAGGCTGCTAGCTGAGGCTCCCCCTCCGAGAAGCAGCCAAGCCTGCTCTCCGACCCCTTCCGGTGTGCGACGCCCATTTCTCCGCGCTGCCGCTCCCGCCTTGGCACCAATCAAGTCTGCTTCCCGGGCTCCTACGATGCGGGGGAAACTACCGGAAGTCACGAACAAACTCCCGAGGACAGCCACGCACCGTTAACCGCCGCTGGGGAGCCCAGGTCACCTGGGCACAATTCTACCCTCTGGGAACCCGCAGCTAGGGGACAAGCAGTGCCGACGCAACATGACACGGCGAGACAGGACACGTTCTCACACTGGGCCATGGTTGTCCAACCCGCCCCGCCTGTCTAAACCGAACCAATGACCGCTAGGTGGTTGTGGGCCCCTGCTCGAACCTGCAGATTGTCGAGGCCCGCTGGCTCGCTCCCGGCGCCGCCTGCCGCCCAGACCCAGTACTGCGCTAGGCCACACCGCAGCACAGGGCGCTCACACTCGAGAGGCGCCGCCTGCCGCCCAGAGCCCAGTACTGCGCGTGGCCACACCGCAGCGCAGGGGGCTCACACTCGAGAGCCGGCCCCCGGCGCGACCGCGCCGCCCGAACCACTCGTCTTGCTGGAAGGCCCCCCGCGCCGGGGTGGGAGTGGTCAGACTTCAGAAGTCCATCCTCGCCGGACACTGGCAACTGACTCCCCGCAACCCACGGGTAGCCACAAAAACGCCGGCTCCCGGCTACTAACACCTGGTATGGAACTAAAAAGCTAGTACTCGAATCCAACTAGAAAATAAGCGTGACAACCTGCAACCAGAACACCGACGGATATAAAGGACACTAACTTTTTGCATCACTGAAGAGTAAAAGGATCCTCCCAAGTTCACGTCAGACGGGTAATGTGCCAGCGTCGTAACAAGGTTTAAGGGTGGCACATGTCACACAACGGCGTGAACACCCAATCATCACGCTTATGAACTACAAAAGGATCGAGACCCGTTTCCTGTTAAGGAGTCCCGAGGATGTCCCACTGACTTTTCAGAAAGGGTGACATACATAGTACTTATACACTCAGTCTCAACCGTAAAATCCTGTACACTTTTCAGACATTATCGATGTTCTTCTTTTGTTCCTACCTTACTAAATGGAAACAGAAACAAAACTAGCAAGTGGATCTATCTATGCAAATTTTTCGCCCAAACGCCACCTTTTCTGGAACCCGATTCTCTGTTGCTTTACGACAGTAGGTCGTGAAATGACGAAGTGTTGCCTCAATATCAGCGGAAGCTAGCTTTGTGCTTTGCGGCAGCGAGGATAGCTAGGTCCGGATCCTGATGGGCACAGGGCGTGCGGGAAGGTCTGGAGGTGCCCGTGGAGGTGTTCTGCTCATACCTTAGGGGGTTATTTCTTAAACTCTTAGGGTTTTGTTTTTGTTTTTAATCATCCGTTGGGAGTCTGAGATTCTCTTACTCCCAGAGAGGCTCCTTTCCCTTTCCTGCACCTTTTCCTCTACAGACTTTACTTTTATTATGCTGGTTAGACTCTTGGTCCTCCGTCCCCCGGACGTCTTGCCGTTTTATTTGGCTTTAGTTGTTTTCTTGGGGAGAATTCCAGCATCCGAGTGATCTTTCTCTAGCAGACCCCCCCCCCCCCACCTTGCCTCCATCTTGGTTCTCTGGGGGAGACCAGCTCATCATTGCCGCAGTCCGAGAAATGGAGCATGACCGCTCTCGGGAATCCCCATCGCGGGAAGGCACTTCCTTGCCGGGAGAGTGGCCTTCCTCGGCCCTCGGACAGTCCTTCTCCCAGATTTTGCACCGCCTTACCAGCCAGGAGTCCCGACGGGGCAAGGGCAAAAGTGCAGCAGTTCAGGACCTCGGTGCTCTCATAGAAGCCACAGAACGCGATCAGTTTTTTGAAGGGAGTGGCACATCGCTCCACGGAATGCCCGAAGTGCTGGGGCAGGTGGCAAAAGCCCTGGAGAAGTATGCAGCCCCACCCAAGGAGCAGGAAGGTAGAGGTCATGGTTACTCTGAAGTGGCCGAGAAAGCGGCAGCAGTTGGCTTAGTATTTCTTAAACTCATGGGGAAATTTGAGGCGGCTAAGAATTCCTTGGTTTGCCCTAAGTGGAAGACAGGCCTACGTGACTTGGCAGGACCCATCTATATTTTTGCGGTCACACACAGCTTGGAGCAACCATGGACCAGCCCAAGATCCCATGACGTTGCTGGAGAGGTGCTCGCCTTACTCCTTCAAGTTACTGAGTGTGGTTCTGTGGCAGGATTTCTGCACGGAGAAAATGAAGATGAGAAAGGGAGATTTATTTTAATAATGGAGCTTCTTAAACCCGATTTGAATAAGTGAGTATTCTTGAGAGAGCTACTTACTTGAGCTTCAGCCTAACGTTTTAGAATGTTAGAGCTCAAAGAAACTTGAGTTTCTTCATCAATAAGATAAAGGTGTTGTAATAGGAGATTTCTTAAGGCCCAGAAAGGTTGTGATTTGCTATAAATGACATTAGACATTGGCAAATTCTACATTAGAGCCCCGGTCTTCAGACTCCCCATTTTCTAGTGCTCTTTGCCATCCTCCTGACAACTGCCCTTGGCATTGGAAGTTCTGTTCAAATTATTTATACTGAACTTTCTTCAGTTAGGTGAGAATGGGATTTGGAGAGGATTTAAACTTAAGTGGTTTGAATTTAAACTCGGGGATCTTGAAACTCATCAACAGTTATTAGATAAGGATGGTTATTAGATATGGAAGCAGTGTTTGGGATGAAAAACACCCTGTAGATTGCTGTTAGCTAAAGTGTTTTCTGTCAGTTCTGCCTGCTATTATGTTAGTATTTGTAACACCAGAGTGATGAGAGAAAAAATGTGTACATAACTCTCACTTACCAGGAACTTGGAGTTCAAAGGCTTGGTTTGGAGGTAGTCTGGTACTTCTTTTTATTGCTTCTGAGTAGAACCAGGTCAGAGGGCTTCTCTGAACCTGTTTCATTTTTTTGTAATATAAAGATAATATTATCTATTACAGAGTTATTTTGAAGGTTAGTTAAGTGTGTAAACCCACTTTATAAGTTGTAAATTGCTGTTCAAATATTGACTCATTTACTCCCTTACAATAATTATAGTGATGCTTGAAGACATTTCCTTTACTTCTCTCCCGTGTCAGCACGTCTTCTCTGTAACCACCCACAGATTCTTTACAAGCTGTTGGTTATAAATGGATCCTTCTCATTGGATTAGCTTTAGACCCAGAGCCCTGGGTGATTATTAAATGTATTTAGTGTAAGTTATTTTGATTTAGTATGCGTAACATCAAGAGATATCTTATAGGGTATGTATTTTTTTCAAGGGCAAGATAATGCTTTATTAGCTTGAAGAGTTTAATTTTTTTTTTTTTTTTTTTTTTTTTTTTTGCTAGCTAACACTGTATCACTTTACTTCCTGTGGTTTCACATTTCCATATAGAGAATCCTGGAAGAATAACCCTGCCACAAAACATGTTTTCTCATGGACTCTGCAGCAGGTCTCTCGACCCTGGCTGAACCAACATCTGGAGAGGATACTTCCCCCATCGCTGCTCATCTCGGATGACTATCAAACAGAGAACAAAATACTGGGTGTCCACTGCCTCCGTCACATCGTGCTTAATGTGGTGAGCGACCTCTGCACTTTGTCATCTGTGTTGATGGGACAGACTGAGTCATGATATCACTATTCTTGCCTTTTCATATTTCCTATTAACTTTCCATTAATGCCGTTACGTGAAAAAAAATCACTTCTTTATATTTTTTCTTTATATTTTCCTTCTGCCAGCCTAGTAGATTGTGTCTCGTAGGTAATATGTGGAAGACACCTGGGCCATGCTCACGCGTGTCAAAATGAATAACCAGACCTTAAATAATTAACAGTTGACTTTCAAGGAGCAAAAGAATCGGAAACTGAAAGGGATTACACCCAAATGCGCAAGCTGTTACTCAAGGAAACTTTTTTTTTTTTTCCCCCTCTTAACTATGTGTTGTGGAGCTTTAAAAAAGTATACACAGAAGTAGAGGGTGCTGTTCTGGGCCCAGCACCCTTCCACTGCACCACTTTGCCGAGAGTGCTATTGTGAATCCTTTGGTGTAATAGACCCTACGTACCCGTAATTCAAGTTCGAAAATCATCCATGGTTTGGCACCGTTGGGAAGCTTTTAACGGGGTAATTTGCTTGCAGCCAGCTGCTGATTTGCTCCAGTATAACAGAGCCCAGGTCCTCTACCACGCCCTTTTCAACCACCTGTACACACCGGAGTACCGCCTCATCCAGGTAACCCTACGATTTGTTTATTGGCTGTGAGTCTCAGTTCTCAAATTCGAGGAGAAGGTGGCATTGTGCGAATAAGAATAGTTGAGCCCTTTTCCTCTCTTGGAAAATGAGGATGATAACTAAGTCAGGGCCAACTTGAAAATAAAGAGGTAGCAAATGACTCGTGAAAATGTCTCAATACTGAGCAGGCATCCACATTGCTGAGTCTCCACAGAAAAGCCAGTGTTTTATCTTCATCTGGGTCAATTACACATTATTTGAGGGTGGTTTTATGTGTGAAAAGTTCTGTTTTACTAATCTTAAGTGTTCTTCTCTGCTCCTCTCTATGAACTCACAGTTGAAACTCTAACTTGGAGGTTAGATGTTCCAGTGCCATTCTTTCATCCAATACACATTAAATACCTACTGTGTGCTAGTAACCACTGTCCGTTCCAAGAATGAATGAATCAAATCAATGAATCTTAAAGCCTTTCTGGCTTTAAGAAACCCTTTGAGGGGCGCCTGGGTGGCTCAGTCGGTTGAGCGACCGACTTCGGCTCAGGTCACGATCTCGCGGTCTGTGAGTTCGAGCCCCGCGTCGGGCTCTGTGCTGACAGCTCAGAGCCTGGAGCCTGCTTTGGATTCTGTGTCTCCCTCTGTTTCTGCCCCTCCCCCACTCACGCTCTGCCTCTCTCTCTGTCAAAAATAAATAAACATTAAAAAAAAGAAACCCTTTGGAAAGACACGTAAATAAATGAGTATTTTTACATGTCTACAGTGCAGAGTGATAAATCTATTAAAAGACATTTGTATAAAGGGCAGCACATGTCCAGCAAAAGGCAGTTAACCAGGTTTGGTGGTGTTGGGATGGTTTTAGGATTTGGGAAGGAGGTGATATTTGACGGATGAATAGAACTTTCTTAGGATGGGAGAACATTCTGAAGACAGAGAAAAGAAGTTACATAAAATCAGAGGTGGAAATAACCTTTTTTGTGCCTGCCCTCCCTTCCCTTGTCCCCCTGCCACCTTTCATTTTAAATATTAATTTAGGTATTAAATTGAGGATCCAGGTTCTAAGAGCCAAAAAGTTTAGGGCTCTTTAGATGGTGGTTTAAAAACAAAACAAAACTCATAGAAAAACCAAAAATCTCAGGAGAGCTAGAAGGGACTGCCTTGACACTGAAACTTCAGATAGGGTAGGTCAAACTGGACACAGATGAGGACCATCTTAGATTCTGTTCAGGAGTGGTTTTACTGTAAGTACGTATAACTACTTATTTATAAACTTTATAAACTTATTTAATGGCAATGGACTTAGACTCCTAAAATTTGGGTTAAAGTCTGGGGCGCCTGGGTGGCTCAGTCAGTTGAGCATCCAGCTCTTGATTTCGGCTCAGGTCATGATCTCACAGTTCGGGATTCTCTCTTGCTCTCTCTCTAACCCTCCCCTCCTCAGCCTCTCTCAAAATAAATAAATAAACATGAAAAAAAAATTAATTTGGGTTATTCCCAGGTGTGCTCCTGAAGTCCCATTTCATAGCTTAGCAAAGAACAGTCTTGAGTAGATGTTAACTTGTTTGGAGATAACGTAAAACAAATTTGAAAATATAAAGTAAGGGGTGCCTGGGTGGCTCAGTTGGTTAAGTGTCCAACTTGGCTCAGCTCGTGATCTTAGTTCATGAGTTCAAGCCCCACATCGGGCTCTGTGCCAACAGCTCAGAGCCTGCAGCCTGCTTCAGATTCTGTCTCTTTCCCTCTGCGCCTCCCCTGCTTATACCCTCTCAAAAATATACGCTTAAAAAAAAAAAAAAAGAATATAAAGTAGCATACACTTGGGGTGCCTGGGTGGCTCAGTCAGTTAAGCATCTGACTTTTGATTTTGGCTCAGGTCATGATTTCACGATTTGGGAGTTCCAAGCCCATGTTGGGCTCTGCATTGATAGCACAGAGCCTGCTTGGGATTCTGCCCCTCTCTCTCTCTCCCCTCCCCCACTCATGCGCTCTCTCAAAAAAAAAAAATTAAAAATAATAATACACTTCCTGTGTTTTTACTAGTATCTTTCAGAATTCTATAATGTGGACCCCACGGACAGATTAATAAGGGTGCTAGACGAGTCAGTGAATGCAAATGAACAAATGCTTCTTTTCTGTTACTTCCTCCTAGGCTGTGCTCTCGTGTCTGCTGGACTTATTCCCCGTCTTGGAGAAAGGCCTGCACTGGAAGGGAGGTGGGGCTCGACCCACCACACACTGTGACGAGGTGCTGCAGTTGATCCTGACCCACATGGAGCCAGAGCACCGCCTTCTCTTACGCAGGACCTATGCAAGAAACCTGCCAGCCTTTGTGAAGAGGCGAGTGTCCGGCCGCTGGTCTGGGCGCACCCCTCAAGTTCATCCCTGTGGTGCCACATCTTCTCTTCCCTTTTCAGGTTGGGGATCCTAACTGTCCGGCACTTGAAGAGGCTGGAGCGAGTCATCATCGGCTACCTGGAGGTTTACGATGGGCCAGAGGAGGAGGCTAGACTGAAGACACTGGAAACCTTAAAACTTCTCATGCAGTACACTTGGCCCAGGTAAAACAGCCAAGCAGGCAGGTGGGCCAAGAGGGACAAAACTCAGCCAGTTTTCACTTCAGAGCTTGTCCAGGTATACTTTCAGTACAAAGTATTAAGGACAGGCCTGTTTTTACATTGCTATTGAATTTTGAACTGAAGTTGCATTGAAAAGATAAAATACACCCATTGTTACTTCAGGTGTATATCCCTCAATTTATAATGCATATTAGAATTTCAGAGTCCACTTAGAAGTGCTGTAATAGACATGCTTAACTTTGTTCACCCTAAGGTTTTTGAAATCTAATTAAGAACAGAGAACTTCATAGTTCATTACTCATACTCATAGTTCATAGCTCATTACTGAACATGTGTGGAGCAGTGACCAGGAGAATACTGAGAATATCATTGCTTAGAAAGCATTCCAACTCTGGCTTGAGGTGGTGTCAGGAACAATAAAGTGGAAGGGAAACATGTTAAGTCAGCAAAATACTTTCTTGCATCAACAAAGTTTAATTCAGCTGGAGTCCAGTGCTCTAACATCTGTATCTGTTCTGAACCACAGTACTCTCATTTCCTTAGGATGTACCCAACCTTTTCCCTTAGTTACATCTGGAACTGGACTGCCTTGGTTTACTTACAGTCTTTCTCCTCCACTGAACTGTAACACCACTACTTTGGTATATTGAGTATATGAAAGTTTAACCAGTACCTGGTTCTTAAATACACAAATATTTGAAGAATGAATAGACTAAAATAGACCGAATAGATGGATGAAAGAAATTGAATCCAGTTAACATTGGCAGGTCTTTAAAGAGCAGAGACTAAGCTTCCAAGTCGGGATTGGCAAGCCCAAGTAGGAAGGTGAGAAAATCAGTGCCCTGTATGGCACGAGGGGGGGCTGGGGAGTGGGAAACAGCAGGTTTTATGTTGACGATAGGTGGAGGACTGAGCAGCGAACAGTATAAGAAATCGTTAAGTACTTACTAGATCAAGGGATGTAAGCTTTTATTCTCCCAGTCACATTTCTGACCAGAGGTATGGTTTACTGTGCATATTTTTGCACTACAAGTTCCATTATTGTTCAGCTTCCATTAAGGCTTTTAAGGTTTTTTTGTTTTGTTTTTTTATTGTAAGAAAAACTACATACAGTTTGCCATTTAAAATGGATTCAGTGGCATTAAGTACCTTCACGATTTTGTACAGCCATCACCACTGTCCTTTTCCAGAACTTTTTTTCATCAAAATAAAAACTTTCAAAAATGCTAAGAAGTTGAAGTTAAATGGGCTGGGCTTAACTGAGGGTAAAAGCTAGGATCTGGAATTAAATAACAGAAAATTCTAATTACAATTAGGTCCCAGAAGCCAAGCATATTTCACTTCATTTTAAGTTTCCAGGCCTATGACTGTGTAAGTTAAAGGACTGTAGGCCATCTCCTGTTCTCTGGCCCAAAGTAAAAGCCCCTGGTAAGGGGAGATCCCACTTCTCACTTTCCAGGTGGGGCGATTTCCTTACAGTAGAACCAAGCTTCTGGCTTGGCAGGCCAGAGTATGTGTATTGGAGCCATGCTGCAGAAAAAAGGGCTCAAAATGAGTTCAGAAATCTGGCGTCTGGTCTCTAGTTCTGCTTCCAGCTCCCTGGTCTCCTAAGTCATTTAACTTCAGTTCCTTCATTTAGGAAATAAGGGCTTTACAACTTAGATGGCCTTGGAAGTCTCAGTTTTAATATCCTGATTTTAGAGGACGAACGTAACTTTTTTCTTCCTGATTCCAGAGTTTCCTGTAGACGTGTGGTCTTCCTGAAGGCTCTCTTGAAACTGATCTGTGATGTAGCGAGGGATCCAAACCTTACACCTGAGCCTGTTAAGAGCGCCTTGTTAGAAGAGGCCACAGATTGCCTGATTCTCCTGGACCACTGTTGTCAAGGACAAGTGAAGGTAAGAGTCTGCAACCTGGTCCTTAGGAAGCTCCTATGATTGATTATAATTTACTGTTCACATGCCTGACCAAGTCTGTAAATGAACATGCATGGTTCAGGTTTTCACCTGGGAGCCCTCTAACCTTCAATAAAGGCGGATTAACTTATTCAACTTTTAAAGCTATTCGAGGTATTTAGGCCAAAAGGCAAGAGGCTCAGGAGATGTCTCTGGGGTGAGGATAGAAAATGGGCAAAAGACTAAGAGTTCTTAAAATTTAAGTTCTGTTATATCTGATTTTTTTTTTAAGGATTTTTTTTTTAAATAATGAGCTATAAGCCACCAAGAAGTAATAATATAGAGTAATTCAGATCCCAGAAATGCTTCCAGTTTTTCCAGGGCACCTGCATTTTTATTTATCCTTACTTTTCCACATGGAAATTCTTTAGTTTCACATGCCACAAAAGTTAACTTGTCATAGCCAAAGCATATAATGGCTGTGTGTATATTTACATATATTTATAAACTATTGCCTCATTTCTTATCCCACTTAGAAATCTTCAGGTTATAAAGCAGCATGAAAAAAATTCATATCCTAACAATATTTATAGAGTATTGTTTGTTGTGTTATCAGTTTATTCAAATTACTTCGTACTGGCTCTTTAATCTCTGGCAGTTTTCAAGTCCTGGATCCAATCTAATTTGCATCGGCTGGGATCAGTCTGCTGCTTCCTGAGCCAGCAGGACATCTGCCTACATGCCAACACAGCTTTTAAAGTTACACCTGTTCCATGAACTGTTCCCTAGTCTCATCCATTCTTTCTCTTTGAACATGGTACCGAGAAACAAGAACCGAGGTAAAAGGAACAGAAGTATCAATTAAAAAGAAAAAGCCTGTTTGGTTTCATATTTCAGGGTCTCCTGGTCAAAATTCTCCAAAGCTGTGAAGACACCAAGGTGGTGAACTGTATCAGAAAAGTCCAGCAGGTTTCTGAAGGCACGCCCTACGATGGAACTTAAGATTTGTCTTACTTTCCTAAAACAGGAAGACTTTTCTTCTTGTTCCAACTGTATACATGGAATCATTTAAGAAAAAAGGTATTTTTACACTCAACAGTGTAACTTAGTTCTTTTTCCTTCTTTTATTCCCACAGAGGTAGGGAAAGGAGAACAAGAAAAAACTGAAATCTGAACATTTCTAAATAAAGTTGAGGGGGGGTGGGGGAGAAGGATACCAAGGAAAACAGGTGGGTAGCATTTAAAATTTAGAAATATTTACACCCACAGATTCATCTGTTAAGCTTCTTGGGCTCAAGCTGTTACTTCAAAACATATGCCAACACTATAAAAATACTCTGTTCACAACTTAAGGCTTTCTCCACTCCCAGATTTCCTTGCCCCACAGAAGCAGCATAAATATTAAAGACACAAATATTGTGTGAAATACTGTATGAAAGAGCAAAACCTGGAGGTATATACATGGTTAAGGTAAAAGAAAGGAGGATACTGAAAATGTTCAGTCCTGTTGCAGATATCTGAAGGGAAGTCATGTGGTTTTGGCCTTGGCCACAGGCTCTGTCTCCTGCTCATACTCAATCTCTACGTAGGCTCGTTTCCTCCGCAAAGGTCCTTTCAAGGGTGTTTTGCCTTTATGTTTGGCATCAAGGGCCTTTTCTTCTTCCTCACTGGAGGATTTATCATCCTGATCTTCATCACTACTGGCATCCAGCTTATCCATATCCTGATATGGAGAGAGGAAAAAAAGAGAGAAAATGCTAGATGCATCTCCCCAACTCCTTTCATCGTCCTCTCAATTTAGAACTAGGCAATTTATCTGCCTCTGTGTGTGTTCAGAAACGTTCTGTTCTCTGAAGGTCATAGGTCAATTTTTTGCCCATAAATCTCACCTCAAAATCACTTATGTCACTCTCATCCACCTCATCATCTTCCACAAACTCTCTCTTTCCCACATCCTAAAACAAAAACATAACTGTTAAGTTGAAAATACAGAATGAAAATTCAGCTCACGCATCTAATTCTATTCTTTGATAAGTGCAACAGTAACAAACAGAATCATAGTCTACTTACTTAGTCCCAACCAAAATCTAATTATTTCCAAGTTTAATACTTCTGAATTAAAACATTTTAGGGACATCAATTCTCATGCCTAATACAAATCATTAGATCATTTTAGTTTGCTAAAAAAAAAAAGTACATTAGAAAGGCTTTACAAACACCTAAATCTATTAATTTCAAATATCAAAAAAGGGTCACTACTAGGAAAAGTACACCTATGTGCCTGTATGAGCGCACCATGTGATTAGCAATTACCTGCTAAATCTGGCCTTTTTCTAAAAGACTATCACTCAAGTACCTCCCCTATATTAATAGTGAAATTAAATCCTGTATAAATTTCAGGTTCCTGAATGGTATATTCTGTCAGCTGATGAGGATTCTTCATTTGTCCCTTGCAGGAAAAATCTCAGAATGCCAATAAGTAAGATTAAAATCCAACGTGTTAATAGTTTGTTGACTGAACTAAAATTAATCTCATGATAGAAAAAAAAGGACCAAATAATTATTTTTGGGTAGGGGAGTGAAAATGCTGTTCTGTCACTCAAGTACATATAAAGAGATCTAGGTCTACAGGTTACTGCTTTAGGAAGCACAAACGAACAAACAAGGCTTACTTCTTCATCATCTTTTTCCTCAGCATCTGAAGAGTCACTCTCTGCCTCCTGCTGTTCCAGGGCCTTGTCGAAGGCATGAATGGGGAAGTTGTAGATGTCGCCATACTGAAGAACATAAATACAGACTGGCTTTAAGAACATCTGGATTTTACACTTGAAGTCCACTGTCCGATGACATACTGTTTTCTCCTCAGTGATTAAATGAGAATACTTAATGTGATGGATAATAATTTTTCTATATTAATTTCAAGTCTAGAGCCAACAGTGTCTTTACAAGCCCATTTCTGACATTTAAGTAATCAGTGGTTAATACCAAACACTATAAACTTAGTAGTTTATAAAATCAGTGGGTTGGAACAAATGTAAATTTGCTGATAGGAAATAATACGGGAAAAATAAGTTCTATCCGTTTTGTCTCATAAATGACACTAATTTTTAAGAAGATTTAACTCCTTTTAAAGAACCTTAGACTAGGGTAATACGCAGGAGGATCAGAACTGCATGCCTTTTCTTATCTAGAGCTCTGAAACCGTTGCGTCAGGAACAGGAGTTCACAGTATGGTACTAAAGGGAAAGGTCTCTTTGCTGGATGGAACATCAACGGTAACCAGGGCACCTTTCGTGTTCATGTTCACGAACTAAGACGGGGAAGCCAAGGCCTGTATATTTGTTCTATTCCAGGAACAAAATCAAGGTGAAGATCTTTCCAGCATCTTTGAAAGTAAAACACACTTCCCACTATTTCCTAGCATGATGTTACTGTCTAAAAAGTGAAATTTATATCCCAAACTTCCTAGCTTTCTCACCGTATCTTGTTTCAGTCGCTCCAGCAATTCCTTTTCAATGGCATTGTCCAGCTGAGCAGCTATTAATGCCTTTTCCTGTAACAGAAAAATTTGAGTAAACTCATTTACTTCCTTAGTACTCCTATTTCAGCCTGTAGAAGTAAAAAAAAAAAATCACTTTTTTCCCCTCTTGCTTTAAAAAAAAATCACATACCACGATCAAGTGGGATTTATTCCCAGGATGCAAGAGTGGTTCCACATTCACAAAATAACATGATACATACGTATCATTAGGAGAAACGATAAAAACCATATTATCATTTCAATAGATGCAGAAAAAGCATTTGACAAAGTACAGCAACCATTCGTGATAAAAACCCTCTGCAAACTAGGTCTAGAGGGAACATATCTCAACATAATAAAGGCCTTATTTGAAAAACGCACAGCCAACATCATCATCAATGGGGAAAAACAGCTTTTCCCGTAAGGTCAGGAACAAGGCAAGGATGTCCACTCTCACCACTTTTATTCAATATAGTACTAGAAGTCCTAGCCACAGCCATCAGACAACAGAAAGAAATAAAAGGCAAACCAAATTGGTAAGGAAGAAGTAAAATTCTCATTATATGCAAATGACATGACACTGTATATATAGAAAACCCTGAAGGCTCCACCAAAAAACTACTAGAACTGATCAATGAATTCGGTAAAGTCACAGGATACAAAATCAATGTACGGAAATCTGTTGCATTCCTATACACTAACAATGAAGCGGCAGAAAGTAAAATTAAGAAAACAATCTCATTTACAATTACATCAAAAATGATAAAATATCTAGGAATAAACTTAACCAAAGAGATGAAAGACCTGTATTCTGAAAACTATAAAACACTGATAAATTCAAGATGATGCAAAAAAATGGAAAGACTCATGGGGCTGGAAGAGCAAATCTTGTTAAAATGTCCCCACACCAAAGCAATCTACACATTTAATGCAATTTCTATCAAAATACCAATAGCATTTTTCACAGAACTAGAATAGTAAAACCACAGAAGACCCTGAACAGGCAAAGCAATGTTGAACAAGAAAAAACTGAAGGTATCACAATTCCAGATTTCAAGTTATATTACCAAGCAGTAGTAATTAAAACAGTATGGTACCGGCATAAAAATAGACACATAAGGGGTGCCTGGGTGGCTCGGTCGGTTAAGCGTCCGACTTCGACTCAGGTCACGATCTCGTGGTCCGTGAGTTCGAGCCCCACGTCGGGCTCTGGGCTGATGGCTCAGAGCCTGGAGCCTGTTTCTGATTCTGTGTCTCCCTCTCTCTCTGCCCCTCCCCCGTTCATGCTCTGTCTCTCTCTGTCCCAAAAATAAATAAACGTTGAAAAAAAAAAATTTTTTTTAAATAAAAAAAAAAAATATTTCTGTACAGCAAAGGAAACAATCAACAAAACTAAAATGCAACCTACTCAATGGCAGAAAATATCTGCAAATGACATATCTGATAAAGGGTTAGCATGTAAAGAACTGATACTACTCAATACCCAAAAACAATCCAATTTAAAAATGGGCAGGGGCACCTGGATGGCTCAGTTGGTTCCGTGTCCGACTTCAGCTCAGGTCATGATCTCATGGTTCGTGGGTTTGAGCCCAGCATTGGGCTCTGCACTGGCAGTGCGGAGCCTCCTCGGGATTCTCTCTCTCTCCCTCTGCCCCTCCCCCCAACTTGCATGCGAACACACACACACACACACACACACACACACACACACACACACGCACTCACTCTCTCAAACTTAAAAAAAATAAAATAAAAATGGGCAGAAGACATGAACAGACATTTCATCAAAGATACCAGATGGCCAAAAGACACGTGAAAAGATGCTCAACATCACTCATCAGGGAAATGCAAATCAAAACCACAATGAGGTATCACCTCACACCTGTCAGAATGGCTAAAATCAAAAACACAAGAAACATCAAGTGTTGGTGAGGATGTGGAGAAAAACCCGTTTGCACCGTCGGTGGGAATGCAAACTGGTGTAGCTGTTGTAGGAAACAGTATGGGAGAGACCTCAAAAAGTTAAAAACGGAACTACACTACAATGCAGGCAATGCACTACTGGTATTTACCCCAAAAAATGAAAACACTAATTCAAAGGGTTACACACGCCCTCCTGTTTATGCCAGCATTATTTACAATAGCCAAAATATGGGAGCAGCCCAAGTGTACGTCGATTGATGAATGGATAAAGAGAAAGTGGTATTTAAGAAACAAAACAAACAAGGGAAAAAAAAAAGCCAAACAGATCCTTAACTATACAAAACTGATGGTTACCAGAGGGGACGTGGGTTGGGGGGAATGGGGGAAAGAGGGAATGGGAATTAGAGAGTACATTTACCATGGAAAAAAAAAGAAAAAAGAATGCTCAAACCCTGCTTTGAGTAGTATGCAATGTATAAGATTAACAACATACCAAAATTCTGATTTCTCTCTCTTTTAATGTTTGCTTTTGAGAGAGAGAGACAGAATGTGAGCAGGGGAGGGGCAGAGAGGGAGACACAGAATCTGAAGTGGGCTCCAGGCTCCAAGCTGTCAGCACAGAGCCTGATGCAGGGCTCGAACTCACAGACCTCAAGATTATGACCAGAGCCAAAGTTGGACACTTACCTGACTGAGCCACCCAGGTGTCCCCCAAAATTCTGATTTCTAAAATACTTAATTTCAAGAATCTCAGACAAGGTACTTCTCTGTTCTCCATTAAAGATATCTCCAAGAACCCTTATTTTAACCTGCCCTGAAAATCATAATCTTAAAATACGAATATCCAATATCTTATGCAACTAATACTGTTATCTATTAGCGAACCATTACCCAAGGCCCAAACAGTTCACAGGAAATGGTGACTGAATATTTCTCATGATCCCTACCTATAGAGTCCTACCCTCAATGAGATACAGCTATGAATACAAGAAGGGTAAGTTACCTCTCTTCTTTTTTCCCTCCGCTCCACCTTCTTACTCAAGGGAACAAGCTTCCTCCTATGGAAAATAAAACACATTATCAGAAAACCCAAGGGCATGTTTTGTGTGTTCCTTTAAAAAAATGAGAAAATAGGAATGGAGTTGATTTTGCAGGGCTCAGCTCAATATAGCTAACATTATATACCTGTAATTCCCTAAGTAGTTAATACTACAAGTCACACATTTTTACACATATTTTTATGCTTATTTTACTTTTTGTTTTCTTTGAGCATTCTGAGACTTCTGAGGGCACTCACCATGCTTCACGATTAATGCTTCAGTTAACTAAAATAAAGAATTTTCTGTAGGGATGCTTGGGTGGCTCAGTCGGGTAAGTGTCTTACTTTGACTCGGGTCACAATCTCCCGTGAGTTCAAGCCCCGCATGGGGCTCACTACTGTCAGTGCAGGGCCTGCTTCGGGTCTTCTGTCCCCTGCCCCTCTCTCTGCTCCCCCCCTCCCCCGACCCCCAACTATCGCATGCTCTCTCTCAAAAACAAACATAAAAAAAAAAAAAATTGTCTGTAGAAGACTGCCACCTTTAGCTTTCTCTGCAGGTCACAACGAAAAAGTATTAGGACCTAGCACTCCTTAGTAAGATATCCAATTAATTCCATGGATTTCATATCACTTTTTAAAATTAATTTTCGGTGAACCCAGAGTAAAGTTCTGACATTCTTATTTATCCCCATTTTTTAGGTCATTGTTAAATCCCTAATTTTATGATTGTGTCAAGGAGTTATACAATTTCCTGAAGCTGATTTTCAGACAGGGAGGAGATCATCAAGTTCTACTATATTGTTTTTTATTTTTGTTTATTTTAAGCTTATTTTTATTTATTTTGAGAGAGAGAGAGAGCGCAAGCGAACACGTATGTGCGAGCAGGGGAAAGACAGAGAGAGAGGGAGAAAGAGAGAATCCCAAGCAGACTCTGCCCTGTCAGCATGCAGCCCGACATGGGGCTTGATCCCACAAACCGAGAGATCATGACCAGAGCAGAAATCAAAATTCAGATGCTTAACCAACTGAACTACCCAGGTGCCCCCCCGACCCCCACACTGTTTTTTAAACAGATCAAAGGGCACAACTTTAATCAGAGGTAAACTTTCTTCGTAGCATATCATACAAGGTTACCTGAAACTGAATTTAGTAAGAACCATTACTAGACATTTCAGAGTCTCTCCATAAAATGATCCAAGGAAAGACAGACTTAAAAAAAATACACATAATAGATGAATGATCTAAATACTTACTGTCGCTTTAATGTAAGTTTTCTAATTCGAATTAGGTACTGGGTGATCTTGGTGAATCTCTGCTTACACTTGTGTCGAATGAAACGGGGCCAATAAATTAGATTTTCATCTATTTGCTCCAGTGCTCTCTCATAGTTTTTATGAAGCCGGACCTATAAACAGAAAAAGAAAGCTTGAAGAGTGAGGGTAAATGACTAGGTGGGCCTTCACTGCTATGATACCCAGGGGCCTAATGAGGTTGGCTTCAACGTTTATTTATTTTTGGGACAGAGACAGAGCATGAACGGGGGAGGGGCAGAGAGAGAGGGAGACACAGAATCGGAAACAGGCTCCAGGCTCTGAGCCATCAGCCCAGAGCCTGCCGCGGGGCTCGAACTCACGGACCGCGAGATCGTGACCTGGCTGAAGTCGGACGCTTAACCGACTGCGCCACCCAGGCGCCCCGAGGTTGGCTTCAAAAGTTTAATGTAGCTATGGTCAAGGAAGAGAGAAAAGCATGTGGCATGTGGCAGTTTTGTTATTGATCAAGGGTCACTGTCATTTTATGTTCTAAGTCTTACCCGTTCCCAGAGCCGCCTAGGAAAAGCTGCTCGTTCTATAACCTTCATATACAAGTAGCACTGTCCTGCAAGGTAAGGTAAATACTGTTAATATTACTTACAGAGAGACGAAAGAATATCCTTTTAAAAGCTGTTGGCTAGTTCTCATGGAAGTTCAAACTAAGGAGTTACCTTTCTCTTCTTTGATAGTGGCATACTGACTGTTTGCCAGGGGACAAGACGACCGATTACACAGTCCAGTCAGGCTGTATTCATTTCTGCAAAAACTCTGAGTCTTGGTTCTAGAATGAGAGGGAAAGAGCAAAAATTGTAAGAGGGGTTAACAAGAGGACAGCTGAAGGAATCTTTGCCCAAGTTGCAAATCTAGACTCACCTTATTTTGAAGGAACAAAATTGCTTGTTTCCGAGTGTGTCCCAGATAACCTACAAGACAAGGTAAGGACACATTTCAATTGCTCTGACCCAACAGGTGGGAGTATTAACCCAGGAAAACACAGTGCCCTGGTTTACTTAGGAGGTCTCAAAGGAGTCTTTGAGGAATGAGAGGAGGAAGACATGCTTTGTAAAACAGTGTGATCTGTGGGGGCACCAGGGTGGTTCAGTTGGTTAAGCACTGGACTCTGGATTCCACCTGCTCAGGTCATGTGCTCACGGTTTGTGAGTTCAAGCCTCGCGACAGGCTGTGCTGACGTCACAGAGCCTGCCTGGGATTCTCTCTCACTGTCACCCTCCTCTACTCCTGCTCTTTCTCTCAAAATAAATATTTTAAAAATGTCTGATTTGTTTTCTTTTTATGCAGATTCTTGTAGGGAAAAAAAATACAAATTATCAGTAACCACAACCCCTTCACCCACAGATAAAACTTCATTAGAATTTTGTAAATATTTTCGAATTTTTTCTATATATGCATTCCAGCAACAGTATGCCTATATGTATATTTTTAACAAAAATGAGATATTAATTTTGTGACTTTCTTAATATGTTCATTACCCATTGTAAAAGGCTGCACAGAACTAGATTGTTGGATATATGTACCATAATTTCATCTCATCTGGGCAAAGAAAATCATCTACTGCTATCCTCTATTAACTAATGTGTTCTTTATTCATTCAGCATTGATGGTATACTTAATTTATGTAAGGCGCTGACAATCCTAAAACCTGACACACAGGAGGCACTCAAGTATTTGTTGAATGAAGTAAGGTAGTGTCCTTAAACAGTTTTACCTCTCTACTTAGGGAGAAAGAAATGTAAACAAAGCATCACAAAGCACTAGTCTAAGTGCCACAAAAGAAGTTTGTAAGAGCCTTTAAGTGGGCTGCCCTGAGGAACTGGGAAAGGCTTTAAAGCAGCTACAGTAGTTAAAGCCTAATACATAAAGAAATGTAAACAAACAACAACATTTTTGGAATTTTATAGGATGTGTGTTTGGCAGGCGATGATAGGAAACAGGTAGGAGGAAATGAAACTGGGAAACTAGGAGTTCATTCTGGCTTGTGGCTTTATTTATTATTATTTTTTTTAATGTTTATTTATTTTTGAAGGAGAGAGAGACAGAGTGCGAGTGGGGGAGGGGCAGAGAGAGAGGGAGACACAGAATCCGAAGAAGGCTCCAGGCTCTGAGCTGTCAGCATAGAGCCCGACAAGGGGCTCGACCTCACAAACTGTGAGATCATGACCTGAGCTGAAGTCGGACGCTTAACCGACTGAGCCACCCAGACGCCCCAGGCTTGTGGCTTTAAATGTCATCTGTAAGTTGATGACTCCCAAGTTGTCATCTCCTGGTCAGACTTCTCACCTGAGCTACAGACTTGTATATACATTTAACTGCCTACTTGACATCTCCACTTAGAAGCCTGAAAGGCCTCATACACATTAACATGTCCACACCCCTTAAAAGAATACTGTGTTCCTTCCCCATCTCCATAAATAAAACCACCAATGAACTATTCGAAATCCTTTGATTTCTCCCTTTTCCTCATCATTGAATCCATCACATAGTCTTTTTGGTTATACTGATAATACAGATCTCAAATGCATCCACTTCTTTTCATCTCCACCATTACAACCAGGGTTGAAACTATTTTCATCATGCTCTAGTTTCCTTGCTCTTATGCTTTCTCTCCTTGAAAAGACTATCACAAAACTAGACAACTTTTCACAAAAGTCAGATGTCATTTCCCATTAAAAGCCCTAAAAGACACTACATGAGCTTGTCCCGCAAACATATCTAACTTCATTATCTCTCTCTCTTCCCTGGATTCCTATAGCACAGGTCACATCAATATTCTTTAATACAGTCCTTCTCTCTTATATCCAGACCTTTGTATTGTACTGTTCCTACTGCCCAGATATTTTGCTTTTCCCTCAGCCCCTCAATGACGGTTCATTCTCATCTTTTAGATCTCAGCTCAAATGTCTTTTATTCAGAGAAACCTTCCCACAACAGCTTTGTCTGAAGTGGTCTCTCCTAATTACTCTCTCCTTCATCAACTTTGGTCTTCTTTTCATAGTATTATTACACAGTACAACGGTTTTAAATATGTTCACTTGTTTACCATCTGTCTCCTCCACCAGAGTGCTCCAGAAAAGCAGAGGTCTTTTGTCTGGCTTATTAAAAACTAAATCTCCAGTAATTACCACACTGCCTGGCACACAGCGCTTCTGTATTTCCCAGGACTAATTAAATGAACCGAGGATGCTTCCAAAAATTATGACGTGGGCAGACCATGAACAAATGTAAGGAAAATCCTAACACAGGAAAAAAAAAGATTATCAAGTAACGTGAACACGGAAGAATGGGATCTGGAAATCTGAAGTCTAAACTTAGCTATACCATCCCCAACCTCACCTCCACCCGCGCCTCCCACGTCCAGAGACACCATAGGCAAAGTCCTTCATTGCTGGGCACCAGGGACTGAATAAGCCAGCCCTGTGGACTGGCGCTGTTCTGGCCCCTTCACCCCGCTGGGGCAGCGCTGGAGATCCCGGGTAGACACGTGAGAGCTCCACGCTCGGAAACCGGGGTTCCGGCAGCCTCGGTTCCGGAGCGACACGAAGCTAATGGGCCATCTAAGTGTTGCTTCTGATCCCCCTAAAGCAGGAGAACCCAGGTGGCAGAAAAACAGGACACTCACATCATCTGACTGCATAGCGTCGGCAGCTCAGCGTGCAAACCCGGCCAGATCTGGGGGGCAACCATGCTTCTTCCGGAGAATCACTTCCGGAAAGCCTAGTCTCACCTATCGCGAGAATTCTGATTTCCCCGGCTTGCACAGCGCCCCTTGGCGGTCTAAGTTCCGCGCGCATCTCCAAGTCCTCCGCCACGTCCGGACCGTCGCCGTGCGCCCCCGCTGCCCTGTAGGTCTTGTTCCCGGTCTCACCCTGGGACAGTAAACCCGGCTAGGAGGCCCCTGCCACCCCGCGCAGGAGTCGGTCGAGTCCTGGAGCGCAGGGCCGAGGTCCATGGGCGCGCCGTGGTCCAAAGCGCGGGTTGTGATTGCCCCTGAGGATTGGCTGTCCCTCGCCGGCCGCCGGGCGTCCTCGGTCTCGGAGTGCGCCCGGGAAAGCGCGGACCGCCTCCCGCCGGTCCTTAGCGCCTGGAGGCCGGGGCTGCGTTGTCTTTACTCCTTCTCCGCCAGGCTGGGGAGCTCAAACTCTGTCCTTCTTCACCTGACACCCTGGTTCCCGCGCTCACTCCTCCCTCACTTAACCCCGCAGACACTCTTGTTCTCTTGTTTGGTGTGGAATTGGGTCCTGACCTTTGAAATTCATGGATTAGATAATATTTTTTTTAAAAATCGGAGGACTAACAGCTTTACCCCGCTTTTTATTTTAATGGGAAAAAGAAAACCTTTATTAGCGCACACCATTTTTCAAAAGAATGTTCAGTTTAACACCCAAAGAGTAAACAAAGGCACAGTCTCAGAATAAGGATGGGCGATTAATTTGCATATCACGGTATAAAATAATTAAGTATATCATAAGTAATGTAATTTTGCTTCATGCTGGTGAGAACTACGAATTAGAGCCACACCATTGGAAAACATTGATTTAGCAGAGGTTTGGGGAACCAAACTTAGGTTATAAAAAACAATTGCTATTTACTAAATATCTTTGGGCAAGTCAGGTAGCCTTTAGCAAATTATCCCATTTGAAAAATGCGGGTATGTGAGGTCTAGAGGTATGTTAAATGCATAGTTTACATTGCTTCATAAAAAAACAGTTGTGATTGTTCTCATTCGCCTACTTGCTTTCCCTGGTTTAAAGACCCAAAGGACAGTCATATCACACATACACATAACCTTTTATGTTAGTAAAATCAAGTTTAAAATTTTTTTTTCAACGTTTATTTATTTTTGGGACAGAGAGAGACAGAGCATGAACGGGGGAGGGGCAGAGAGAGAGGGAGACACAGAATTGGAAGCAGGCTCCAGGCTCTGAGCTGTCAGCACAGAGCCCGATGTGGGGCTCGAACTCATGGACCGCGAGATCGTGACCTGGCTGAAGTCGGACGCTTAACTGACTGTGCCACCCAGGTGCCCCTAAAATCAAGTTTAAAATAATGTGGAAGAGGGGTGCCTGCCTGGCTCAATTGGTAGATTGTGCAACTCTTGATCTCCAGGTCTTGAGTTCAGCCCTACCTTGGGTGTAGAGATTATTGAAAAAATAAATAAAAAGATGAAGCTTCTTAAAAAATAATAGTGATGTGGAAGAAATCCAAAGGTAGACAATACTCACCAGGGTCACCACACCACACTACCCAAATTGTTTTAAGTAGGGGAAGTGATATATTTTTCAGTTTGATTTAGAATAACACTCCTTCCCTGCTCACCATCAACAGGTGAACCCAGTGAATAGTTTTTTAAACTGAGCTATAATTGACACATTAATTTCAGTAGTACAAAATAATGATCGATATATGTATATATTGCAAGAGGATCACCACAATAAGCCTAGGTAACATTTGCCACTATATAATTATAATTTTTTTCTAATGATGAGAACTTCAAAGATCTACTCTCTTCATAACTTTCAAATATGCAATATATACTTTTATTTGTAACTGTAATCACCATCTGTAAATTAAATCCCGTCATTTTTGTAACTAGAAGTTTGCCTTTGACCCCCTTCACCCATTTCTCTCCCCTTCCCCAAACATTCTGTTCTGTTTCTATGAGCTCTGTTGCCTTTCTGTTTTAGTTTTTTAGATTCCACGTGTAAGTGAGATCATATGATATTTGTCCTCTGACTTATTTCACTTACCATAATGCCCTCTAGGTCTATTCACGTCACAAGTGGCAAATTTTCATTTTTAATGGCTGAATAATATTCCATTGTGTATATATACTGCATTTTCTTATCCATTCATCAACTGATAGACATGTAGGTTGTTTCTGTATCTTCAGGTATTATAAATAATGCTGCAATGAATGTAGGGGTGCATACCATTAACACTTCCAACACGTGGGTTTGAATTGCATGGGTCCATTTATATGTGAATTTTTTTTTCAATAAAGTATAGTACTGTACACACATTTTTTTTCCCCCTTAGGATTTTCTTAACATTTTCTTTTTTCTAGCTTAGTTTATGGTAGGAACACAATGTATCATACATACACCAAATATGTGGTGGGGGGGGGGGTTGGCATGCCCCTAACCCCCACATTGTTGAAGGGCCAACTGTATATCTTTTTTTGAGTTAGTGTTTCACTTTTTTCAGATACCCAGAAGTGGAATTACTGCTTCATATGGTGGTTCTATTTTTAATTTTTTGAGGAGTCTCCATACTGTTCTCCATAGTGACTGTACCAATTACATCCCCACCAGCAGTGCCCAGGAGGTCTTTCTTCTCTACTTCCTAACCAACACTTGCTATTTCTTGTCTTTTTCATACTGGCCTTTTTGACTGGTGTGAGGTGATATCTCCTTGTGCCTTTGGTTATTTCCCCAATGATCAGTGATGTTGGATATTTTTTCCTATGTCTGTTGGCTATCTGGATGTCTTCTTTGGAAAACTGCATATTCAGGTCCTCTGCCCATTTTTTTTAATCCGATTGTTTTTTTGATGTCGAGTTGTAAAAGTTCTTTATGTATTTTGGATATGAACCCCTCATTGGATATATCATTTGCAAATATCTTCTCCCATTCACTACATTGCCCTTTTTGTTGTTGTTGTTGTTGTTGATGGCTTCCTTTGCTGTGCAAAAGCTTTTTATTTTGATGTATTCCCAATCATTTTTGTTTCACTGGCCTCAGGAGACATATGCATAAATATGTTGCTAAGGGCAATGTCCAGGAGATTGCTGCTTATGTTTTCTTTTAGGAGTTTTATGGTTTGGGGTCTCATATGTAGGTCTTTAATCCATTTTGAGTTTATTTTTGTGTATGGTGTAAGAAAGCAGTATAGTTTGTTTTTACGTAGCTGTCCATTTTTCCCAACACCATTTCTTGAAACAACTCTTTGCCCCATTTTATATTCTTGCCTTCTTTGTCATAGATTGATTGACCATATAGGTGTGGGCTTATATCTTGGTTCTCTATCCTGTTCCATTGATTTCTGTGGCTGTTTTTATGCTAGTACCATAGTGTTTTAATTACTATAGCTTTTATATCTTGAAATCTGGGATTGTGATACCTCCAGTTTTATTCTTCTTTCTCAAGAATACTTTGGCTATTTGAGGTCTTTTGTGGTTCCATACACATTTTAGGATGGGTGGATGTGTGGTAGTATATAATTGTGTAAATCTGCCTTTCCCTGATGACTAAAGAAATTAAGCATCATTCACATACTTATTGGCCATTCATATTCCTCTTTGTGCTGTATAAGTCTTCGGTTCCTTCCTTCCCAGAGATTTTTATTAGGTTGCTTTTTTGATTTTTTTTCTTATCGTGTTTTAGGCATTCTTGCGATATTCTGGATATGAATTCTTTCTTAGATAAATCTACTGTAAATATCTTCTACTCTGGTTTTTCCTTAAGTGTCTTTTGGTGAACAGAATTTGCTTTCAGTGATATCCAATTTATCAGTCTTTTCCTCTGAGTTTGGTGTTTCGTGTGTGTGTGTGTGTGTGTGTGTGTGTGTGTGTGTTTGGTGTTTCTTGAAGTTGATACCATTATTATCAACCAGTTTTTACAGACTAGTTAATTGAGGTTCCTGGCACTACAGTGAGGCAGGCGCAGGGCAGCAATGACTCTCAGGTTCCTGCAATGTGCCCTGCACTTGTAGGACTCACTGTCTCCTCCTATTTTAAGCCCTAGATGCCTCACTTGCCTCAACCAAGCCCTGGCCCTCCCAAGATCTTCAATTACCTCCCTAGGTTTATCACCTTCCCTGCAGACTAGGGAAAAATAATTTTAAACGGGTTCTCTAAATTTGGGATTCAGTGGCCTGAAGTTAGTTTTCTTTCGCCACTTTTTAAAAACTAAAGATCATCCTGCTCAGTCTACCAAACACTGGTACCTGATTAAATGTATCCCCAGGTCTCTGCTTTGCCTGGCATGTTCTGTTTTCCTGAATAGGTGACTTTGAATTTGCTCCAGTCCTAGCAGAGTTTGAGAAGCAGCAAGTGTCCCGCGACTTACTAAAGAGAATCTCAGGAGTCTTCCAGGAACTTTTTGGGAATGAGGTGGCTCACGAGCGAGGGAGAAGCAGAAACTCCCAGGAACCTCTGTGGACTGGCCTTTAAGCCCGGCAACGGCGAAAACCTGGATGGAGGATCGCTGGGCCTGCGAGCGCGGAAAGTGATGCCGCTTTTCCCAAACCTCCTTTCCGAGTCTTCGCCCGAGCCCCGGCTGAGCGCAAACTGAAAGTGGAAAGCGGCCGGGCTGCCTGCCGCCAGCGAGCCTCCTACCCGGGACGAGGTGAGTGGGAGGCACTGGGTCTTTTCGGGCTGCAATGATACCTGGTGGGGACAGGGTCTTGATGCCCAGAAACAAAAGGAGACTTTTCTGGTGCGCACGGAAGCCGGGACGCACCCGGAGCACACCTACTCTTTGCGCCCAGAAGGGAGTGTGCGTAAGAGAAAGAGTTGCGTGCTGAAAAAGACTCGAAGTCCGTTTTGGGAAGCCTTGGGCAGCGCTTTCCAGAGACACCGCCTGAGATTTAAACCTATCTTGGGCCGAAAAAGCCCAGATGGGAGGCCGGTGACGCGCAGGAGCACCGGGAAGGCGCGCGGGTCTCAGCCGCGGGCGACTGGGGGATTTCATGTCCCTGCGGGTTTGCCGTGACCTTCCCCGCCCCACCGATTCGAAAACCTCACTCTGCCGCTTGTGTGTTGCGACTTGCTTCCTTCTTCCCCACGTCTTCAGTGAGAATCACTTGTTGCTGGAATTATGTGCTGAAGTAGTAGCGATTCTGACTGCCCAGCTCTAGCGAGCACTGCTTTTTTAACGGAGAAAATGCCATGGGGGGAGCCCTCTGAATGGCAAGGCTATCAACGTGCAATCCATTTCTTAGGTATTATTGCACCCGATGAGCGCCCTCAGAGTAGACCTCGTTTTGTGTAAGATGTGTAAATAACATCGATGTGATTTTAAGACACTTCCTGGCACCTTTTAATGATACGTTGCAAGTGTCGCGCAAAATGACTGTTTTCCTTCTCTTCACAGCTCCAACAGACTGCCCCCTACTCGCTGCCACAGCTCCCTAAAATGCATGTGGTGACTTGGGTTGTTAATTTCATTGTGTGGAGTGCATGCACTCTGGCTGGGTACAGTTTTCAGTATGGCAAGTGGGTCTTCAGGACGTCATTCTCCTTGCATGCCCTTCCGTATCTCAAGATGAGACAACCCAGAAGCTCATGACCAGTCTTGGGCTTGGTAGTGATGTCACACTGCAACTAGGGCATTGTTTCTGATCCACCTCGTGGTCTCAAAGGGAGGGCTTTCAGGTGGGGTCTGGTCAACCGTTGAATAAGCAACCCAGGTATTTGCACACTAAAGTGGCAGAGCCACCAGTCAGGAAGCACCCTAACCTCAATCTCAGAACTTTCTCCTTAGGCCTGAAAGCCACAGGCAATGTCCTAGCATCAGAGGCTCATTCAAGTCGGTTCCATTTTTGAAACTGCTGGCTTCCCATGCTGGCTTCCTGCTAGATGGCAGTGTGTAACTGAATTAAATAGGCAGTCTTAACTGTTACTGTTATATGGCTCCTCTTTCATTGTTCACTTAAAAAAAAACCCTGTTTATCTTACAAACAGTATGTTTAAAAAAATTCAGACCAGGATCTTTAGAAAATAAAGAAAAAGGACATAGTTTGGACCGACAATAATGTTATTCACATATGTCTAAGTATTGCTCGGATACTGGCATTTCCACCCCATGTTTAAATGCTTTCTAAATGTGGAGCGTAAAGTGCCGATTTCAGTGGGAATGCAACATCTAATTCAATTACCAGCATTTCCCAATAAGCTTTATAGTGTTTCTCATCACGGGTTGTTAAAAATTGGGAAAAAAAAGTTTGTTTTTATTTACAGTGTTTTTCAGATATTTCTTTGAGAATAAAATTTGAGTTTTCAAAGTTAATGATGAGTTGCTAAAAAAGAGAATGAAAATAAACTAATCCTAAACTTGTTATACAGAAATAGTTCTTCATATTTCCAGAACTCTTAGTTTATGATGGCTCAAATTATCTTGATCACCTGTCTCTTGATTAATCTTTCTTCTGTGGAGAGTTTTTCCTCCTGGACACTCTTCATGGGATGAGAGCGCTTCATTTTGGGATGAAACCCCAGATCACCTGGTCCAGCCCTTTGTCTTCGGGCATGTGAAGTATTAGCCACATTGTGTTGGTGTTGTTTAACCAGTACCTCATTCATGATTACATAAATGATCAAAGCAGATGATCTTTTGATTTGTTTTCATTTTTTGGTCTGGGTGTGTTTTAATTTAGCTTAAGTAGACCCACTGATTGAGACTGTATTAATACCACATCATTTGAGTGCTTCAGCATATCCAGAATTTAAGAGTTTAACAATGGCATCACCTTCGTTTCTATAATAGAGATGTGAAAGTCTCAGGCTACAAATTCTGTCCCTCCATTAATCACCCATCTTGATTCACATGGCTTGCCAGTATTCCTTTCTCTCTCATTATTCTCAACATGTCTCCCCTGAAATGTGTGGTTGGTGGAAGAGGATGAACTTCCAGGATAGAGTCTGCAACGCCAAGCACTCTACATAAAAATAAGTGCTCAGCAACATATGAAGTCTGTTTAAAAAGAGTGAGGAAAATGAACACCAATAAATGTTAATAAAGTAAATTGGATGGAAGTGGAGGCCAGAACCATCACTCCACGTTCACCAGGTGCCCAAGGAACAGACGCAGGCACTAGGTTAGAATAAGTCAGCTTTTTAGTGTTCAACAATTGCTTTATATCCATCTCATAAAGCATCTTCAGAAAGTTTCCTGAAAAGTGCCAGCTTCCTGCATTCTTTCCACCACTGTGACAGGAACAATCACAATGATGTGGACCTAGATCTCCCCACTTGGCATTGGGAGGGGTAAAGCTTGCCAAAGCACGTGGCTTGGAAAGTCCAGGAGAATGGCTAGGCTAGTGGAAGAGAGGTGTGGATGTGCTAGGTGGAGACTAGAGCACAGAACAGGAAGCTACATTCAAGGAATAGTCAGAACGAAGTGTATGTGTGGTTAGAAGCTGGAGAAGCAGGGCAGGGTCCAAGGAGTCTTGTTTTTCTAAGCTACTCAATTTGATCTTTATCTTGAAATCTGTGGGAAGCCATTGATGGATTTTCATCGGAGGAGAGATGTCCAGTTGACATTATAGAAACAACTCTACAGGCAAGTGGAGAGAGTGCAAGGGGTCAGACCGGTAGGAACACCAGTTGTCAGGCTTATGCAGTAACCAGATAGGAATGCAAGAGAAGTGTTGAATGGAGGGGTTAAAAAGTTCCTGGAGAGTTGTCCAAAAGCCCTTAGACTTCCCCACCAGCCTACCATCATCTGTCTTTCCCAGGGCAGCCATATTTCAGGGATATTGTGAGGGCTTATACATTATAAAATGAAAATGTACTTGGGAGAGTCAAACCTACTTGAGAAATTATGCTTTTGTGGGAATAATTTAAATCTGGTAATTAGACACATTCCATTTAAAGACTTTCCCTGGCATAACCTTAAACTCTGTTTAGGCAGTCGCTTATTAACTCAATTGACGCACCAGTAACTAGAAGAGAGATGATCAAAGGAGCCTCCCCACAACTCCCTGCCTCTGCCTCACTTCTTTGCCCTGCCAGTGGGGACAGGGAGGAAAAGACAGACACACACAAAGTGTCAGGGTCAGAAAACCCTGTGCATCTCCCATGCTCACTTTCTCATTTTATCCTCAGAGACACGGCGGAAATCATTTCTCAGCTCCATTTCTAAGCCCCTGTACCTTGGACCGGCGCTGCATGGCTGAAACTTGAGGCTGGCACCCTCAGACTGCTAGTTTGCTTTAAGATATCTCCTCTATTTTAATTCAAAACAAAGTGGAGACATTGGAAATTATTTTAGAGTGAAAGTGTCGTTGGTGTTGATGCACTAGCACCTGCAGGAGTGTGAGGTAGTCACGCTCAGCTTCAAATCTCACTCTGGGCAGCAGATGGCCAGCCCCAGGCAGAGCACGCAAGCCGAACAATGCATTTCAGATGCTCGGCTCGGGGGTCAAGAAGGTTGGTTAGTGAGCGTCCATTTCCGATGTTACCTACCATGGTTGTCTGCACAAACACCCATTGCTTCATCCGGGAAAGGAGTGTTCTGGGGCCACCCTCTTGGTGGACTCTGAGATTCACCTTGTGGGCAATGATGAAACAGAAGGGAGCTTTCCCTCTGGAATCCCATTGCGCTGGTGCTTACTGGCTTTCACCATGCTCTCTGCAAACCCATCTGTCCCTCCAGTGGGGGGACTGTTGCCTTGTTGACAAGCTCCTGGGTCATTAATACCATATATTAGATTGATGTGCCCCAAGGTCTGTTTGATTGCTGCTTGTGATAAATCATAAACCCATCCCCACTAACTGGCTCTATTCTTTAAAATAGTGTTTGGTATGTCGTCACAGCTTGGTCCCTGAGACCTCACTATACCTCTGGCTTTGAGAATATAAGCTAAATTGAGATTCTGTGGATGAAAGGGAATTTGTAACACTAAATTCTTTTGTCATAGTTCACACAGCCATGTAAAGACTTAAAAAAGGCCCTACCTAGGACGGGCCGTAGGACAGCATTGCAGCCGCTGTAAAAATATCCCAAACTATATCTCCCATTCTCTCCCTGTCTTTTATTTTCCATTATTTCTGACCCTCTTGTCCTCCTAACAAGCTGCCACTATTTGCCCCATCTCTTTCCTGTGATCCTGGAGACCGGCGACCTGATTTCTGGACCCACTCCAGCCTTTAAAAACTATGATCTTGGGCAAATCGCTTCAACTTGCCAAGGCTCAGTTTCCTTATTTGTGGGAACTGAGAATAAAACCTACCTTGCTTACTTTACAGAGTGGTTACCAATAAGATCAAGTGGAGTGATATCTGTAAAGTCTTCTGAAAATGATACAGTTTGACACCCACTTAAGGTGGTAATATTTCATGACCTAATCTGGTTTACATTAATTATAGCTATAATAAATTCCCTTTGTGTATAACACAGAAATTTGATCATCTTTCTGTTCTGCAAGAGAAAGAAATAATGATAGTCAATGTTTCTTCTTTATTGTGAAGAAACTGAAGCTTAGAAAGATTTAGTAACTTGTCCAAATTTATATTACATATAAATGACAGAGCCAGGATTGAAACTCAAAGTGCTTGCTCCACGTTTTATATAGTTAATAGCTATTAGCATTGACTGAGTGGAAGGAAAGGCATTTCTCAGGTTCTTATGGGTTTTTGTTACTTTTTTCTCTGGTATACCAGCTGACGGAAAGCTATTCTGTATAGCTGTATAGAAGCTGTATAGAACACACTTTTTTCTATGACTTAAAAAAATTTGGGGCGCCTGGGTGGCGCAGTCGGTTAAGCGTCCGACTTCAGCCAGGTCACAATCTCGCGGTCCGTGAGTTCGAGCCCCGCGTCAGGCTCTGGGCTGATGGCTCAGAGCCTGGAGCCTGTTTCTGATTCTGTGTCTCCCTCTCTCTCTGCCCCTCCCCCGTTCATGCTCTGTCTCTCTCTGTCCCAAAAATAAATAAACGTTGAAAAAAAAAAAATTAAAAAAAAAAAAATTTTTTTTTAAGTTTATTGATTTTGAGAGAGACCGAGACAGCGCGAGCAGGGGAGGGGCAGAGGGAGGGAGAACCTTAAGCAGGCTTTGTGCTGCCAGCACAGAGCCGGACGTGGGGCTTGAACTCCTGAAACCGCAAGATCATGACTGGAGCTGACACCAAGAGTTGGACGCTTAACCGAGTGAGCCACCCAGGCGCCCTACAGGTTTTTTTCTATGATTAAAGCAGATAATCTGTGCTAGTATTGTTGGATGGGAATTTTATAATCTTAGTGTTAAAAAATGTAAAACCGTACATGAACTGCAGAGCCGGACCAGTTTTTGCTTGTACTTATCAAAGTTGTGATCTTGGGTAAGTTACTTGACTTCCTTCGGATCTCGTTTTCTCATCCTTAGAAATAAGGACAGCAATTGCTCCCTCCATAGAGTTGTAGGAGGTTTGAATGGTCTCAGGCACGCTGAGCACTTAGGAAGGGCCTCTCTCACAATAGGTCACTCAACAAACATTAGTGGTCTCCTTTTCTTTGGCAAAGCGAGTATTTCTGCTTTTGAAGTTCCAGTTGGTCGGGCAGCAACATACTTGATATGAATTCAGCTTCGTTTTACACTTAAAAGTATAATAAAAAGTATAATATTTACAAATAAGATAGTAAATAGTTACTGGTACAGAGTAGGTACCGTGCTCTGAAATAAGTGTTTCAGCAATCTTACGGAATTCTTAATAACCTTCTGATTAGGCAGGCTTATTATCTACATTTTGGAAATTGAGATATTGAGAGGCTAGGTTAAACCAGCTGGAGAGTTGAGATTTGAACCTTGGCCGGCTGACTCTAGGTCCTGTTCCCTTAGTCACTGTGGATTGCAGGAATTCTGTGGGAAAAAGAAAAACACACCATTGGTGATTTCTGAAACCAAGAGTCATTTTGTTGCCGAGGGACTTAGCCTGGACTTAAAAGTAAATGAAGGTAGGTGCATGAGAGGAGAGTATACCTTTAAGGCCAATGTTTTTAACCAGAATTCTACATCATTTTTATATTTTTAATTCTTAAGGCTATTATCTGGGAGATGTACAATCAGATCTTAGAGCCAGATTTTTGGAGTACTGTAGAGCAGCCTCAGGAATATTGATCCTTGCTCTATTCTGAACTCCACCATGTCATTTGACAAAGACATTTGACTTCACAGAACCATGGGAATAAAAGGTATTCTTTTGGGGGCACCTGCGTGGCTCAGTTGGTTAAACGTTTGACTTCGGCTCAGGTCATGATCTCCAAGTCAGGCCTCCTGCTGTCAGTGTAGAGCCAGCTTTGGATCCTCTGTCTCCCTCTTTCTCTGCCCCGACCCCACTCATGTTCTCTTACTCTCTCTCTCAAAAATAAATAAACATTTAAAAAATCAATAAAAAAGACATTGGAACTTTTTAGTTCACTTTTAAAACTTTTTGAGGGGCACCTGGGTGGCTTAGTCGGTTAAGTGTCCAACTTTGGCTCAGAGCATGATCTCACAGTTGGTGGGTTCAAGCCCCATGTCAGGCTCTATAGCTGACAGCTGAGAGCCTGGAGACTGCTTAGGATTCTGTGTCTCCCTCTTTCTCTGCCCCTCCCCTGCTTGTGCTCTCTCTGTCTCTCACACAAATAAATAAACATTTAAAAAAAACTAAATAAAACTTTTTGAAACGATCATCCATTTCAGATAGATGGAAATCTTATTTGAGAACTTCCAGAGAATCATACTGCTCACAGAACCCACTGCTTTGTTACACTTGCTATAAAAGACTAAACAACTAAATCAATAATCAGAATTCCTTGTGTTCCTTATGTTGTGGCTGAAGTTGTTTTCCATAGAGGAAGTTTGGGTCTGTTGATCATTATCCATTTTTGAACTTTTATTTGTTTTTTCCCTACTTTATATGGGAGTGGGTGGATAATCCTGGTAATTTCTATTCTATTTCTCTAGTCCTTTGAAACCTGGGTGGAAGAAGTGACTCCATATAAGTGACTTGTGGAATTCAATCTTCTGATGGCAGGGAAAATTAAGTGGCATCAGAATTTTAGACCCAGGACCTAACTATATAGATCTGCCACTCTCCTCTGATGGGCTGTGTGACCTTGACCAGGTCACTTCCTCTCTCTGATCTTGGTTTCCTTATCTAGGAGTGAGGACTACATGATCTCAAAGGTTCCTTTTCGTTTTAAAGCCTTGGGTTTCTACCTGACAGCCCTGAAAGACTACATTTATTAAATATTCTGCACCATGGCTAAAAGATTATTCGTTTGTTACAGACTTTTTGGATGCCTTCTGGTTTGAAGAAATCTCCAGCTGCTCTGATGATAGTTTAAGAAGACTGCATGCTGTTTCCTCTCGATGCCAAGCCAGGCCCTCTCGGAACCTCGGATCCCAGCCCTTCATGGAGACCAGGTCCCAGCAGGAATGGCAGTGGAAGACATCCGCACCCAGATGGCTCCTTCACGTGAAGTTGTCTTGGGCTGTGGGCCGACTCGAGAACACCTGGTAGCCAGGCCGGCCCTCTGTCAGTCACCCAGGGCCGGGCAGCATGGTGTGGATTCAGAGGAGGAAGCTTTTGGCATCTTGCCTCTGCATCACAGCCTCTGTCTTTCTGCTTGTCACACTCCAGGTAGCAAGAATTTGGGCTGCTTCGTGTTGAGCCCTGAGCCTTTCCACCCTTTCCCCCTTCAACCCACTGCATTTTCTCCAAGGACTTTGCTTTTTGCTTAATTTCTCAGGATCACGGGTTTTCTGTCTCAGGCAGGGAAAATACTTTTTTTTTTTTTTTTTAGTAGATGAAACTGAGGTTTTAGTGAGTGGGTGTATCAGGTAGAAACAAAACCAGTGAGATGGGGGGATCAATTTGTGACTTCTGGAGGGTCCTGGTGCTAGAAGAACAGAAAGCAGAGCTTAGTCTGTCTTACGGGGTCAAATTTGGATGGGCCTCTCCAAGTCCACTATTACGATGAATTCGGAAAGGTGGCATTCTTGAAGAAGCCATGATTATTCTGAGATTAAGATGGTCTATTCTGCAGAACACAAACATCCACATTAATACATTTGTCATTCTTTTTTTTTAAATTATTTTTTTAAAATTTATTGTTGAGACACAGAGCACAAGTGGGGTGAGGGCAGAGAGAAGGAGACAGAATCCAAAGCAGGCTCCAGGCTCTGAGCTCTCAGCACAGAGCCCAATGCGGGGCTCAAACCCACGAACTGTGAGATCGTGACCTGAGCCAAAGTCAGATGCTTAACCGGCTGAGCCGCCCAGTTGCCCAATACATTTGTCATTCTTGACATATGCTACTAGACCAAGCACTGAATGTGGGTGTTTGAACACCAGTTTTTAGTCTTCCGATTTATTTCATTTAGTCGGTGATTCTGAACTTCATTTGCTGGTTTCAAATTAGAATAAAAATTACACCATGATAGGAAGAATATAGATAGGAGTTCAGATATATTTTGGACCCGTTCAAGCACCAGCTATCCAATTTGAAATCCAAAGGACTTTTATTTATTTATTTATTTTTTTAACATTTATTTATTTTTCAGAGACAGCATGAGTGGGGCAGGGGCAGAGAGGAGACACAGAATCCGAAGCAAGCTCCAGGCTCTGAGTTGTCAGCACAGAGCCCGATGCAGACTCAAACACACGGACTGTGAGATCATAACCTGAGCCAAATTTGGATGCTTAATGGACTGAACCACCCAGGCGCCCCAGAAATCCAAAGGACTTTTATTATTATTTTTTTTTTAATTTTTTTTTTCAACGTTTATTTATTTTTGGGACAGAGAGAGACAGAGCATGAACGGGGGAGGGGCAGAGAGAGGGAGACACAGAATCGGAAACAGGCTCCAGGCTCCGAGCCATCAGCCCAGAGCCTGACGCGGGGCTCGAACTCACGGACCGTGAGATCGTGACCTGGCTGAAGTCGGACGCTTAACCGACTGCGCCACCCAGGCGCCCCTCCAAAGGACTTTTAAAGATGATTTGTGGACGTGAGCAGTTCAGGTGTGGGGCTGATGGAAAGAGAGGTGTTCTCTGGGCTTTTTCACTCTCGGTGATCTTCCTTCTTGATTGAGATTGAATGAGATTTTCATATAAAAGCACTGTGGCAGACGGTCTGGTGCTGGATTCTACCACCTTCTACTGCCAGATTGGGACTCTGGTCAGAAGAAATACTTGCCTTCCTGCTTGTCTGTCCTGTGGGTGTCCAGGACCTCCCTGTGCAGGAGGAACTGGGGTTCTCTACTTCTTTCTGTGGATGTTATGAGAGCTTTGATCTTAGTAGACGATTATTTTGGCACTGTTTTTCAGTTACGAGGGACGGCTGCGTCTAAGCTGAGAGCATTTCTTTTGATGTCAGAAGAAATAGCCATGTTTCTGGTATGGCTGTCGTTTCTAAGCTTCCAGAGTATGAGAGGTTGTATGATTACTGGAGCTGAACCCTTGTCTGGATCTTGATTTCAGTTTGCCACCAATAGTGTGGTTTGGGCTGTTTCCCTGTCCACATGGGTATATTAAATGCTTCAGTGTTAGGGGTGCCTGGTGGCTCAGTCACTTAAGTGTCGGACTTCGGCCCAGGTCACGATCTTGCAGTTTGTGAGTTCGAGCCCCGCATTGGGCTCTGTGCTAACAGCTTGGAGCCTGGAGCCTGCTTCGGATTCTGTGTCTCCCTCTCTCTCTACCCCTCCCCTGCTGTCTCTTGCACTCTCTCAAAAATAAATAAACATTAAAAAAATTTAATAAAATAAATGCTTTAGTGTTCAGAGTTTCAGAGGTGCTATTTTTTCTTAAACACTGTGCACGAGAAGATATAATGCCCACACATTTAGGACCATTCTTATTTCTAGTGGTTTGTTGCCATGTAGGGAGGGTAAAAGAAGGATAAATTAAAAAAAAAAAAAAAATCATGCCAGGGCTGCCATCATAAAGTACCACAGACTGAGTGGCTTAAACAACAGAAATGTATTTTCTTACAATTCTGGAGGCCGAGAGTCCAAGATCAAGGTGTCAGCAAGCAGGGTTGTTTCCTCTGAGGTCTCTCTCCTCGGGACTTGTGGATGGCTGTCTTTTCCCTGTGTCTTCACGTCGTCTGCCTTCTTCACCTTTATGTGTCCTAATATCCTCTTTTTATAAGGATACCAGTCACACTTGATGACCACCTGTTGGGTCCACCTTGATGACCTCCTGTTAACTTAATTACCTCTTTAAAGACCCTGTCCCCTAACTCAGTCATATTCTGAGGTGATGGGAGTTAGGACGGCAGTGTATGAATTTGGGGGGCAGGTTACAGTTTAGCCCATGGCAGATCTTATGACATAATTAATAAATAACGTAACCCTGAAAATGTTATGCTGATCTTCAGTTAAGCTAAAGTACCGTGGTCCCCTAGAGGAAATCGTTCATCTGAGACATTGTTTTCTACTCACATTTTACTGTATTTTGTATACAGTACATGTAAATTCTTTGGGTGTATATGTATCTTTAGTTTTTGAACTTTATTTACTTTTTGGTTGTATAATAATTCACGAATACGTTTGGAGTATTTTAAAACAAATCCAGGACTTCATATTATTTTACCTGGATTTACTTTAATATGATTCTCTAACAGATGGGAACTTTTAGAAGTATGGTATAACCAAATTATTGCCACACCCAACAAAGTTAGCAGTAACTAATCAGCACCACCCATATCCTAGGCCGTGTTAAGACTTTCCCAGTTATCTCAAAGAAGTCTTTTATAATGGGTTGGTTAGAATCTGGAATACACAAATCCCATACATCACATTTAGCTGATGTGTCTCCAAGTGTGGGGTTTTGTTTTTTCTACTATGCAAGTTTCCTCTGTCCCACCTTCTATTCCGTGTCACGGGCTTGTTGAAAATACTGTCTCATTGATCCTTTGGAATTTCCCAGATTTTAGATTTGGCTGATTTCACTCATGGTTTTATTTAATATATTTCTCTGTCCTTCATATGTCTTACCACCTAGTGGTGATGTCTGAGGCTTAATGTTTTTTTAAAAGCTATTTGGCAGAAAGGGGTGCCCGGGTGGCTCAGTCAGTTAAGTGTCCCACTTTGGCTTAGGTCATGACCTCGCGGTTGGTGAGTTCGAGCCCTGCGTTGGGCTCTCTGCTGTCAGCACAGAACCCACTTTGGATCCTCTGTCCCCCTCTCTGTCTGGGCCTCCCCGACTTGTGCTGTCTCTGTCTGTCTCAAAATAAATAAATAAACTTAAAAAAGAAAAAACAAACAACAACAAAAAAAACTATTTGGCAGAAAAATCTCTCCCTAAAGCAATTCCTATTCTTTGGAAATGAACTTACACCTCACATAGTAGACATTGATCAGAAATGTAGAACAAAATTTGTCTTTGAAGTTTTATCCATGGCTTTCTAAAAGCTTCTTTTTAAAGTTGTTGGTTGTACATTTGCAGGGGGAAGGTCTGGTGAAGAGATACAGATTTTGTGGCTACAAGTCAACTCCACTCCATCAAGGTGCTGGGGAATAGCCACAACCTTAAGTTGTCATGAAAATGCTGACAAAGTTGTTGTCAGGGGCTAGACTTTTCTTTAGTTTTTAGCGATCGTCTTACTGTCATAATGCTGACTTTGGTGTCACAAGTGATCCATGATTTTTTCAAGCCAGTATAATTTCTTACTTTTTTTGGAGTGCTACTTGGCTGTCACTCAGTGGTTTTTGACTGTTTTTTTTGGCCTTGGCCTCCCTCAGGGAATCCAGTGAATGTTACAGACCCTCACCAGCGAGCTGCAGACTCTATCATCAGGCCGTGGCCCTTTTCTGACACTAGGGCCGCAAGCAAGAAAGAAGGCACCACCTGGGCTGCTGAGAGTTGGGGCTGGGCCACACAGATGTCCGCTGTTGCTTGGTGAAGGAGTTAACACTTAAAAGTGTGACTTCCTTTTACTGATTGATTTGTTGCATAGTTCAACTGCTAATGTTTCAGTTATATGTGACACAGACCAATTCGTACTTTTATACTGCTTTCTCTAACACATTTTTTATAACACTGTATCAATATCTACCCTTAGGGGCGCCTGGGTGGCGCAGTCGGTTAAGCGTCCGACTTCAGCCAGGTCACGATCTCGCGGTCCGTGAGTTCGAGCCCCGCATCAGGCTCTGGGCTGATGGCTCAGAGCCTGGAGCCTGTTTCCGATTCTGTGTCTCCCTCTCTCTCTGCCCCTCCCCCGTTCATGCTCTGTCTCTCTCTGTCCCAAAAATAAATAAACGTTGAAAAAAAAAATTAAAAAAAAAATCTACCCTTAAAATTTGATGATGAGGCAGCATTTTTGGAGAACAACTGCCTTCCTGTTTCCACTCTGTCCACCCTGCCCTCCAGATTCCTGTTACTGATGTCCTAGCTATCCAGTGACCCACACTGTCCTGAAATCAATAAATAAACATAGTTTTACATGGAAGGGAGCCCAGGAGTCACTGTATACTTCACCTGATATCACAGTGGAAATTATTAGGAATGTAAGACCCGTGTTATTACTACTTTAATTGTACCAAAAAGAAACTGATTGGTAATTTACAACTAATTTTCCCTAGAATGTTATCTCTAACAATAGGCAAGTAATAGCCCTGATTTTCATGGGTTTCATTAAGACATAAAACTATTAAAAAAAAAAAAGAGATAAAACTATTTCTGGATTCTATAGATGCCTATGGAATAGAGAAATATGCCTGGTGTGTGCTCAGTGGAGTTAAACATCCTTGTTGGTAGATAGTTCGGAGGCTTTGTCCACACCCTAATCTCTGGAACTTGTGGAAATGTAAATGTAAATGGTTTAAGGTGACACACTGAGATGAGATTATCCAGAATTATCAGTGTGAGCCCAGTGCAATCTCATGAGTCCTTAAAAGCTAAGAGTCTTCCCTGGTCAGACAAAGATGTGACAATAGACTAAGAGTGAGAGGCAACATTGCTGGCTTTGAAGATGGAGAAGGGGCCACGAGTCAAGAATGGTGGGTAGCTCTAAAAGATAGAAAAGTAAGAAAATGTATTCTCTAGAGCTTCCAGAGAAGAATGTAGCCCTGCTGACACCTTGCTGTTAGCCTAGTGAGACCCAGGTCAGACTCCTCACCTCCAGAACTATGTAATCATAAATGTGTTCTTTTCAATTGCTGAGTTTGTGATAATTTGTTAGAGCAGCAAAAGGAAACTAATGCAAGGCTCGGTCATCAAGATGAATGGGAGATGTGTGAATGGAAATTAAACAATCTGACTCTGTGATAATTGTCTTCTCTTTCAGGTAGTGGTTGAGCTGGGGAAACTTGAAAGGAAGAAGTTTAAAAATTCTAACGGGCAAGATGGACATGCAACGATGGAGGAGGAGCCTACACACCTCTATCCACTCCCTGGGAAAGAAGCCCTGAACTGGAAAAACAAATCAGAGACTGATAACTACCCCATCATGCTCTGGTGGTCCCCACTGACTGGGGAAACTGGAAGGCTAGGCCAGTGCGGAGCGGATGCGTGTTTCTTTACCATCAACCGGACCTACCTACATCATCACATGACCAAAGCATTCCTCTTCTATGGTAAGTGGGGCTTTTGCCTTTCTCTCTTTGCTTGCTGACATCCTGCTCCAAAGCTTGCTTCCTGCTGCCCTCCCAAGGAAGACATGCGGAGCTCCCTTTGAAAACACTGTGACACGCCTGCTATCCTTTGCATTTGCTCTGTGTAAGGCCCGAGCATTTAGCAAACACAGTAAATCAACAAGCTTGACCAACGTAAAAGTGGTTGACTGGCCACTTGGTAATTAGGGAGGAGAAGGGTATTTCCTCTCACCTTTTCCCAGTTGGATACCGTGCTTACTGAATTTGGTATTGAGGGAATTGGGTATTGATTCTATTGCTGATATCAATTCAGAATGTCACCCGTGATAATAGCCAAGAGGTTTTGATGACCATAACAGATGTTTAATGGGTCATGAGCTAAGCACAGTGTTCTTTCTTTCATTAGTCAGATTAATCAGCAGTAAAAATAAAAGTATTTTTCAGCATCGGCTTTTAAGAGCAAGCTGGTATTTATCACTTCCTGAGGCTGATTATATGTCATGCTGCGACTGAGGGCAACCAAACCCAGGTAGGGGGAGTTAGCAAGATGCCAGTAGTAGCAGGAAATACAGAGCCCCTGGGTGATGAGTGGGGGCCTGGGGGAACACAGGTGAGCAGATTCGGCCAAATGTAGGAAAGGTTGATCAGTTAGGAAGTCAGTGAAAGGAATTCTGCTTTAGAGTGCTGCGAATGTGGATATGTATTTGTGTGTGTGTGTGTGTGTGTGTGTGTGTGTGTGTGTGGTCTGGCTTTGGAGAGGCAGGACACAGACTGGGATGTAGAGCTGGGTCATTCTCAGTGTTCTGCCTAACAGCAACTGAAATAAAGCAGAAAATAGGTTCAGCAGGAATCAGGTGGTATACTTGTCCCATATTAGGTCAGGGCCGCAGAGCAGTGGGCAGTAGTGACCTGGTGTAAGTCAGGAGTCAGGGAAGTTCTAGGTACTCACAAATCTGGATATAACAGAGTCCACATTCTTCCCAGACGCCTGCTGCTGTCCCCATTCACTTGCCTCCCCTCTCTGCTCCGTGAAGGGGCAAAGGGAATCGGTGCAGGTTTAAGGAGTGAGGGCTATTTGCCTGGGGCCAGGCTGGTGGCTCCTTTGTCCTGAAGGAGAACAACCATCTGGGTAGTGTCAGATACTCACTTTGAACATCATTTGACTACAGATCCCACTGAACGTGCAATGTAATACATGCACTTGTATCGTGCTCCCTTCTAAAATCCAAAGAATTCAGAATTCTGAAACCTGAAACTGTGAGTTTGCATAAGGGATTATGGTCCTCTAATCGTGCTTTGAGATGGACAATTCAATGTATGGGTTTAATTTTCCAAATTTGAACAGAAGCTCCCAGAAATACTTCAGTTATACACAAAAATTATAGATAATATAATGGAGACTGATGTATTACTATATATCATAAGAAATAAAACATTACAAGGAAAATCAAAACCCTCTCTGAACCCTTCTCTCACCTCATTGCCCATTTCCTACCCCAGAGGGAATTATGATCCTGAAGTTGCTGTGTGTGTGTATGTGTGTGTATATATCATATGTACATATATGGTATTATTCTAAACGTTACGCAAATAGTGTGATATGTTAATTTTCTATCTTTTCTCTCTAACTTGCTTTTCCTCTTACATGGTTTTTGAAGTTTATTGATGTTGGATACTCAGAGCTCCAGGACATCCATTTTTTCACTGTTGTATAGTATTACATTGAATTTATATATATCACACTTCATGAATATATACATATATATCATACTACATGCCATTTTTCTCTTGTTGGACCTTTAGGTTATTTTAAAAACCTTACTTATGACGAACAGTGCTACAATAAACCATCCATGTACATGTGTGAGATTTCGTGGGGTTTACACCTAGCAGTGGAATGATTTGATGTGAATCTGTGTTTATTAGATACTGCCAGACCAATATCCCAAGTGGTTGTATCACAGTGGCTGTCTTTTAAACATTTACAACTTCTTTTTCCTTTTCTTTATTCTTAAATTTATTTTGAGAGAGAGAGCACGAGTAAGGTAGGAGCAGAGACAGAGGGGAGAGAGACAATCCCAAGCAGGCTCCTCAGTGCAGAGCCCAATGCGGGGCTCGAACTCACAAACCACAGGCTCATGACCTGAGCAGGAACCGAGAGGCAGGTGCTCAACCGACTGAGCCATCCAGGTGCCCCAAACATGTACAACTTCTTGACATGTTTATGCACATAGACCTCCTGTATTTCCAAATAATGTGCTTAGATTGTCACCTCTTGATTTTTCAGTTTTATTTTACTTTTTTTATTTAAAAAAATTTTTTTTAATGTTTATTTGTTTTTGAGAGAGAGAGAGCAAGTGAGTGAGCATGAGCAGGGGAGGGGCAGAGAGACAGGGAGACCCAGAATCGGAAGCAGGCTCCAAGCTCCGAGCTGTCAGCACAGAGCCCGATGCGGGGCTTGAACCCACGAACCGTGAGATCATGACTTGAGCTGAAGTCAGACATGCAACCAACTGAGCCACCCAGGCGCCCCTTGACTTTTCAGTTTTAGACAGGATAGATTGATTCTTACTATGGAAGATGAGTATTTAACTTTCCTTCCTCACCCCTGCTTTCCCCTCCTCTACTCAATTTCTCATCCCTGTAACCTTCCCAAAAAGGTGTATTGTTTTAGGTAGATTAGTATTCAGTGTTTACATCATTCTGTAGTCCCAGCGAGCCATGTCACATGCTTAGATGACGTTTCCTGCACAGTCTGTTTGCCCCGGAGTAGCATCAGATACTCTTAAGGAAACGTCTCCCAGAGATCCCTGACCTCCCGCAGTCTAGAGTGGTTGCCCTTTGTGCTGGGCACACAGGTGCTGTCCTGGCTCCCCGTTATCCTGGGGATTCTTTGTGCCTCACTCTTGCGTTGGCTTTCCTGTTTCTTTTATGCCCCATTTTTCTTTTTCTTTGTTAATATCTTTATTTCAGTGTGTTCTGAGAAAGGTGCATGGAAGATAAGCATTCAGAGACTTTGTGTGTGTGAAAATTTGTTCATTTTACTCTCACCTTCATTGATGGTTTGGCTTAGCATAGAATTCTAGGGTGGAAATTCTTTTCTTTCTGAATCTGAAAAACAGTTTCCCCGTCTTCTAGGTTCAAGTGCTGTTGCTGAGGAATCCACGGCTATTTTGATTCTGCATCCTTTGTATGTAGTATGTTTTCTCTTCCCCTCTGACTTCTCTGGAAAAAATAGAGAATGTCTTCTTTTTCACCAGTTTGGAAATTTAGTAATGATGCTTTGGTTTGAGCCTGTTTCCTTTTATTGAGGTGGATACTAAAATGTCGGGTTATCGGGAGCCTACACAGCAGTATTTAGCTTAGTGACTTTCCCAGGACTCACAGATCTACAGGTTTATACACTTAATTTTATCAGTATACCAAGACTCAATTCTTCTCTCAGGGATGGACTTGCTTCCAACCAAATTCCCAGAAGACTGGTATGTCAACCAGAGTGCTTCTGGTTTGATTTTCATATCTCAGGTTTTGCTACTCTTTAGCTCCTAAAACCATCAGTGACTCTCCTTCTTGAGTGCTAAATCTATGCCATTTTTATTACCCTGGCATTCAAGGCTCTGTAATCTGAATCCAACCTATCTTCCAAACGTAACCACTGTGGTTCTGTCAACTAAACACTATGTTCAGAAATCAAACTGCGGGGGCGCCTGGGTGGCTCAGTTGGTTAAGCATCCGGCTTCGGCTCAGGTCATGATGTCGCAGTTTGTGGGTTCAAGCCCCATGTCGGGCTTTGTGCTGACAACTCGGAGCCTGGAGCCTGCTTTGGATTCTGTGTCTCCCTCTCTCTCTGTCCCCTTCCCCTGCTTGTGCTCTGTCTCTCTCTCAAAAATAAATAAACTTAAAAAAAAAAAAACCAACATACTGCAGTAGTCACCATTTTAGGCATAAGCCGCAAATGTTCTTAACTTAGTGCCATTGTTTATTCCGTTTCTGAGTTGTAGACTGTCCTTTCTATATTTGCCCTGTCACATAAGCTACTGATAACCTACCATTTGTTTGGCAGTATGGATGAATAATGTAGTGTCTAATGTCACAGATTAGTATCTTGAGACAAAGACATTACCCGACTGTAATGCAGGGCTAATTGGTATATATACCAGAAGAGAAATGTCAGTAAATCTTGCAGAATTTCAAAGAGGGGAGACAGAACACATGATTGGAGGGATCAGGAAAGGCTTCATAAGTTCTTCTGTATAAAACAGGAGGAATTTGATATGTTGAGAGATAATGGAATTGGATTGTGTTGAGATTGGAGGACATTTAGCATGTACTCCTTTAGTAGAAGAATGGCATGAATGTGAGCACGGAAGTAGAAAGTTACGGGAAGTATCTGAGCTACAGCAAAGCTATCACCTAGTTCTGGGTAAGAGAGAGATAGAGATTGAATGATATACAGGGACCAGAACGTGAAGAACCTTGAATGTTGGCTTCAGATTTTGCATCAGAGTGGAGAACGGTATCAGGGAGCCACCGAGAATTGAATGGCTTTTTAAAACCAACTCAAATATAACACCCGTTGTGAACCATTCCTGATTCCCTTCCATCAGATGCAACCTCTACTATATGCCAGGCACAATACCAATCATGAGGAATAAAGACAAGTATAGTAACTATGGCATTTGGTTTTCTGTGTGATCTTCCCTTCCTTCATACTGTATAAAGTCTTTGTTGATAGGGCCACATCGACTCATCTTTGTACACCTCCACCCCTTCTGTCCACCACCTTGCATGTGGGAGGTGCTCAAGAAATAGTCATAGAGACCTTGAGCACAGAAGACGTGAGAGTCTAACCTTGTCTTTATCAGGGTGAGAAGACCGAGGCTCAGGAAGGTTAGGGACGTGCCAGGATTACACTGGGGTTGGCGGTAGAGTGGGGCGGAGAGCCAAGGTGCCCTGATACCTGATCCATGGCTGTTTGGCCTTCACTGTGTTTGAATGCACTCTCATGAGTATAATTAAACCTGGATATTTGGATTTTGGAATTGCTTAAGATGTCCGGTTTTTAACGGACTGAATTAGAAATTCAGTTCATTAGGAAGGTCTGTTGAGCAAAATCAAACGAAGACAACACATTTTTCTGTCTGAGGGCTCCAAATCCTAATTAAGTAGGTCACTTACAACTGCACCTGGGACTCTGGTGCGGCAGGATTGAAAAAGAAAAGGCAGGGATGATGATTCAGGTGCCAAAAGCTGACCTAATTTAGCGAAATGGAAACTCAGAGGATTATATAACCTCGAAGCTATTGTAAACCAGGATATTTTTGAGTTTGCTTGTTTCCTCTGTAGCCTACTTTCTTTTCTTCTTCCTAGATATGAATCATTTAGTTCATATGAATACAGTGAATACTGTGTCTCTTTTGAGCCATTTGAGAAATGTAAGGTTTCAGCTACATTAACAATTCTCTGAAACAAAAAATTAAGGGGTCACAAGGGAATAAATTATTTTTTTAACCCCAAAGTCCAAGAGTTACGGTAGTCTTAGAAACTGTCACCATAGTGATTTCAAAACACAACGCAAAACACAGCTCTGTTTTTCGACAGTTCTCTTGAAAGGTGTCTCTCGTGAAGGAAGAGGACCCTTGACGAGAATTGGGGGTCCAGGGAACTGCTTATGTTTTAGGTGAGCTTCTAAATAGAAGTTTTTTTTTTTAAATAATTTTTTTTTCAACGTTTATTTATGTTTGGGACAGAGAGAGACAGAGCATGAACGGGGGAGGGGCAGAGAGAGAGGGAGACACAGAATCGGAAACAGGCTCCAGGCTCTGAGCCATCAGCCCAGAGCCTGACGCGGGGCTCGAACTCACGGACCGCGAGATCGTGACCTGGCTGAAGTCGGACGCTTAACCGACTGCGCCACCCAGGCGCCCCTAAATAGAAGTTTTAGTAAACACAGATATGTGGGGAGAAAGAAAACAAGGAGGCTCCTGAAATATTTTCCTTCCTCAGGAATATGGGTATCAACACCCCTTGATGAAGGCTGGAGGCTGTGAAGAGGAAAGACATCAGATTTGCTCTCCTCCAAGCACAGCTACAGTACAGCTCTCCAGGACCGAGTGCTAAGTGCCTGCTGGGAGTTCCAGTACCTCTACCCTAGGTGCAGGCTCCTTGTTCCCCTGACCACCTTCTTTATTTTTTTAAAGTGTATTTATTTATTTTGAGAGAGAGAGAGAGAGAGAGAGAGAGAGAGAGAGAGAGAGAATCCCAAGCAGGCTCCATACCATCAGCACAGAGCCCAATGCGAAGCTCCAACTTACAAACTGTGAGATTGATCATGACTTGAGCCAAAATCCAGAGTCAAACGCTTAGCTGACTGAGCCACCCAGGCCCGGCCCGCCCCCCCACCGCCCCCCACCACCCTTCTTGAATGTGATCTCATTTCCTTCTCAAAACAGCCTGGTAGGTAGGAATCCTATCTATTTTGATGAAGAGGGAAGTAAAGTACAGAGTGGAAAGGCTTGTTGTCCGTTACTTATGTGGGTGGTAGGAGCCAGAACTTTCTCTTCATGGAAAAGCATGAGATGATAGAGTCCAAATTATATTTTCAACCTCAGCGAAGACTTAGTAGTAAAGGAATAATCAGAAGTGGGTAGTATCATTCTGGAAGACTTGTCCAAGAACTGGAGTTAAAAGGGAGGTTTTTAGCAGAGGAGAGTGTGGAGAGCCCCACACAGGGAAGTATCATGAGCAAAGCAACAGGAATCGGCCTTCTAGTTCACTCTGTGCCCAACATGGTAACGAACAAGGGGTTCTGGTATTAAAAAGGTCTCCTGAGTGAGAAGGTGTTTCTATTGTAAGCCATCTACACATTACCAGTTCTCAGAGTGTTGTAATGAAATATATTTAGAACAAATGATAGCAAATACAGTAGATGCTTTCTTTGTTTTAAAAGACACTTTGGTGGGGCACCTGGGTGGCTCAGTCAGTTAAGCATCCAACTTCGGCTCAAGTCATGATCCTGTGGTTCATGGGTTCGAGCCCCGTGTCACGTTCTGTGCTGTCAGCTCAGAGCCTGGAGTCTGCTTCAGATTCTGTGTCTCTCTCTTTTTCTGCCCCTCTTCTCTGCTCATGCTCTGCCTCTCTCAAAAATAAATATTAAAAAAAAAAATTATAAAAGACACTTTGGGATTTTTCAGTGTCTTAGTGTGATCACGTATAATTTAAAAGAGAGGGGTATAGGAGTGGGGGCCCCACTCTTGAGAAAGGGCCTTTTGAGTCAGTCCTCATCTGTCACCAAGCATTAGTCAGACTTTAATGAATGGCGATACAAATATTCCAAATGGAGACTTGTGCTTATACTAAAAAAGTGATTTATTAGGGTGTTATCTTCACAGTTACAGGAGTACTGCTGTTCATTATTCAGGGTATCTCTGCCCAGTAATCAAGTTTGCCAGAAAATGGAATGAGAATCGTAAGGTTGCTTGGTGAGCTTAGAATTACGGGAAACATTTTAATTGGCTTCCTCTGTCCCTAACAGAGAGTAGTAATGATCGCTGCCATTATCAATGCCCACTCTGTGCCAGGCACCAAATACTCTCCGTGTATTCTCTTATTTGAAATCATCATGCCCTGGGGCGCCTGAGTGGCTCAGTCGGTTAAGCGTCCAACTGCAACTCAGGTCACGATCTTGAGGTTGGTGGGTTTGAGCCCCGTGTTGGGCTCTGTGCTGACAGCTCAGAGCCTGGAGCCTGCTTCAGATTCTGTGTCTCCCTCTCTCTCTGACCCTCACTTGTTCATGCTCTGTCTGTCTCTCTCTCTCACAAATAAATAAACACTAAAAAAAAAACATTTAAATCATCATGCCCTGCATCGAGCTCCATGCTGACAGTGTGGAGCCCGCTTGGGATTCTCTCTCCTTCTGTCTCTACTCCTTCCCTGCTTGCACTCTCCCTCTCTCTCTCTTTCTCTCTCAAAAATAACAAATAAGTAAACTTAAAATAAAGTAATATCATCATATCACTGTGTAGTACCCTAGCTATTATTACCATTTTAGAGATGAGAAAACAGGCTCAGAGCACCTAAGTGACTTGCTCAAGGTCACACAGATAGAAAGTGCCTGATCACGTACCCGAACCTGAATATCTGATTCTACAACTCAGACTCTGTTTGTTAATGTTTTACCACACTGTCTACATCCTGTCAACACCATAAAAGCAGGCATGCCAGACACAGCATCTTTCTTCTCCAGAAATGCTAGATCCTCAGCGAATCTGGTTACCATTCATTTCCGTTTTCCACGTCTTCATGCAAACGTTCACTCTTTTGTAAATGTTTCATTTGTTCATTCATTCATTCATTTATTCATTTTTTTCATGGCCTGTACAGTGAACAAGCATGAGTTATCGAATGAGATAAACACACATTCTTTATGTTTTTCCGAGCTCTTTAGAACCTTATTCAGGGGGTTAATTTTCCCCATCCCCTAACTGGAGAGTCTAGCAGATCTCCAGCTCTTGTGCTCACTCTTAGGAAATGGACAATTTTTGTTTAAGTTTATTTATTTATTTCGAGAGAGCACACGTAAGCAGGGGAAGGGCAGAGAGGAGAGACAGAATCCCAAACAGGCTTCACGCCGTCAGCGCAGAGCCCGATGTGAGACTCGAACTCATGAACTATGAGACCATGATCTGAGCCAAGATCAAGAGTCGAATGCTTAACTGACTGAGCCACCCAGGCGTCCCAGGAAGTGGACAGTTTTATGGTCATTTTAAGTTGTATGTGCAGTTTCAAGCTTAGTAAGTGGCTCGTTCAGTCCCGTGAAGAAGCCCATCCCGACTCTGAACCAGCGTCGTGTAGCATCTTGCTGCTTTCCCCAGCTTGGACCTCTTTCATGCTGCAAGCCGGGCACCCTGCTAAAGGCACCTGTGTTCTTTCTGCTCTCTACACTCTGCTTGTTCCCTCTGCCTCCATCACCAGCTGCTTTCCGGAGCCTGGTAGAGCGGCAGTGAGGAGACGGAAGAGAATTAAGGAGATGGGACATTTCTTACTTGGCTGTGTGGCTTCACGTCTCCTGAACTTGGCAGGTGGTTAGAGCTGGTGTCCTTGAGCGGGCTGGGTAGATGATAAAGTATACTTTTTCTATCCTGGGGCATTTTCATGGCATTTGGAATTTCCCCGCTGGACTTCTACAGTTTCCTTTCTCAGGAAGCTGCATCTCTGCCCTGGGAAGTCAGACAGCTTTTCAGCCCCTGTGGAACACATCCAGCTTCTCTTTGCTGAGCTCTCTTTGTCCGCCGCAGGGCTCTAGTAGGAAAACTCAAGACTCCCCATCTGCTCTCCACATCTGTCTTGACTAGTTCCTAGCTCTGGGATCACAGGCACACAGCCCTCCGGTCATATAGGCAGGTTACTCCCCCTCACCCTCTAGATTTTTCTAGCAAGATGGGTTGGGGGAGCCCAGCCCTGGCCCACAGTCCTCCTGTGCCTCCATGGGCTCTAAGTTGCAAGAACATACTACATATTTCAGAGGAGTTCCCCAGGTAGCCCTGTGGAAGCAGGGGGTTCAGAGCAGGGCTCATAGAAGAGTTTCCTTAGAAACTCTTCAACAGTGTCCTCACAGGCTCTGCTCTCTCATCCCTCTCAGTATTCTTGACCTTGTTGTGGAATCCAAGAATCACAGAACAGGTTCTCCTTCGTGCCGTGCATAAATTCGGAGAGCGGGGACAACTATGTGTTCTGTCTCACAATTACTTTGAATCTTGGTATATGTCCTATTGGTTTCTATTCCAACATCAAGTTATGCAGGGTTTCTGTAGAGAACAACCCCTTTCCAGGCCCCTTGCCGTGTGCTGGAGAAGCCCAGAAAACAAATTCAGTTGAGCATGATTATATCACATTTGTTGTGATAGTCTCCATAGATTCCCTTATGTGGCTCTCTCTGACTTCATGAGTGACGCATCCATGAACCGTGCTCAGGGCTAGAGATTTCTGCTCATCTCATCCCTTATGTGTTGGTTCTTAGTAATTTTTGTCTCTAGACAAAAATTTTGACCTGCTCTTGGGCTCCATGCATTGAATCAGTAGGTAATTGTTGCTAATAGCATGCCAGATTAAGACTTATTTGGGAGATTGGAAAGAAATGGACTTAATTTCTTTCCAAAGAAATTGGAAGTGGGCAGTAACAAAGTTGAACATGAAAAGAAGCTCATAATAACCAGGTGATAGATTGTGTGTTATGTACAAGATGTGTATACATATGTATATGTGTTTATATTTATCTGCCCCTCTCTCTCTCTATGTATATATATATTTGCCATAATCAAACCTTACTTTATTTGATTCATTTTTTAAAATGTTTATTTATTTTGAGAGAGAGAAAGAGAGACCAAACATGAGTGGGGGAGGAGCAGAGAGAGAGGGAGAGAAGACAATCCCAAACAGGCCCCATGCCATCCACATGGAGCCCAACGTGGGGCTCGAACTCACGAACCATGAGATCACGACCCGAGCTGAAATCAAGAGTCGGACACTTAACCAACTGAGCCACCCAGGCGCCCCAAACCTCTTATTGTAGATAGATATTTTACTTTTACTTCAACAATTACTTGTGAGATACTTCACAGAGGATAAAGCCAGTCCCAGAGCTCTGCCCAGACCCCCCAGGGACGTCTCATCTCGTTACTACTCCAGATCCTTAGCGCGTGGCCTCTGAGACTGCCGGGCTCTGCCATGCTCAGTTCTTGAGGCTCACTGTGCTCACCCCTCTGTACCCTGAGCTGCTTCCCCCCCACACAAGGGAAGCCTTTCCAGCCTCTGAATCTCTCACTTACGCTTTCTCTCCCTGAGATGTGCTCCCCTGGCTCATTCCTTCCCACCAGTCAGGTCTCTGCGAGCGATGCTTCCTCAGAGACGCCTCTTTCCCCACCTTGTTTCTGAGGTAGTGCTCTCTCCGACACCACTCTCCAATGGCATAAAGCCTTGCCTGGCTTTATTTTCTGTTCGTGGCACCCATTACCCCCAAAATTCTCCTATTCACTTGGGGCCGGTTATCTGTGGTCTCCCCACGTTAGAATCTAACTATGGGAAGACCAAGAACTTTGTTTTGTTCACTGCTGTCATCCCACGACGTAGAACAGTGCCTGGTGCCTGGTGGGCTTTAGGAAACATTGTTGAATGAATAAGTGAAACCAGCCTGATCCTCACGTAGAGATGGGGAGGAAACGAGGACACTGGTATTTTTACCTTCGCTGGGTCTTGAGATGTTATATAACCTACCCACGTTGTACCTGGCATTCTTTTTGAATGAGTTCGTTTGACCCTATGATTAACACCCTGTTTTATCAAATTTTTTCCTGTGCATGATTGAATTAAACTTTCTGGTACAAGGCTTAGTTCAAAAAAAACAGTAGAATCTGCCCTCATCTTCTAGTCCCTCGAAGCAATCACTTTTGACTCTTTTAGCTATTTTCTTAGTAACATGTTACTTCCTAATTTTGTGATTAAGAGGATGAACATTACCCTGGCTGCCTGCAGATGTGGACACACAGCACAGATGCCACACGCTGGATGCTGCAGCAAGTCGGCATAGTCACCTGGGGGACAGTTGTGTTGTAACTTGTATCACATCAGTTGGGTGTGATTGATTCTTGCTTTAACTAGAGCAGATCTGGCGGCCAGGATGCGTAACAAGAGAATAGCTGTCATGAGAACAGAGGCATTCAGTCTTCATAATGCCCAGCATGCACGTGTCAAGGTCATTTGTTGGAAAGCGAAAAAGCCAAACTCTTGGCGCTTTCAGTGCGAGTTGTGACAGTTTTGTTGATCGTTCATGTAGTATAAAGTATGGGTCATTCTCTAAACTTGTGTCAGATTCGTTTCCATCTCTAGACAGGGTCTTCAAGTGATGCTGGAATGGTGGAGAACCAAGCCCAAATCCTCTGCCACTTAAATTTCTGAAACTTGAGAGTTTATGACCTTATTTATTTTGCTGTAGATGAGTGGTTCCCAAACCCAGCTCACCCTGAGGTCATGGTGACCTATGGTGACCTCAAACAGAGTCCTAACGGCCTGGGCCCCCCTTCAACATCCTCAGAATCTCTTGTGTGGAAGGCTCAAAATCTGCCAGGGATATGTCAGTTTGTCCATGCGGGAGATTGACTTAATAGGCATTTTTTAGGGCTTTTGGAACGTGTGGGAGGAATTGGCCAGAGATTTGAAAACAAGACAAAAGAAAAATTTTCAAGAAAGAAAATGTAATGATAACACACTGGTTTGGCTCAGCAGCAAATAATATTTGTGCCTGTAATAATGAAAGCACTGGCTACACACTTAATCAAAAATGGATGAAGAGTCACAGGGGAGGTGGGTGGGGGATGGGTGGGATAGGTGATGGGGATTGAGGAGGGCACTTGTGATGAGCACTGGCTGGTATATGGAAGTGTTGAATCACTATATTGTACACCTGAAACTAATACTACACCTTGTATTAACTACCTGGAATTTGAATAAAAACTTAAAAGAAGAAAAGAAAAAAATGGATGAGGAGGGAAGACATTCGAATGTATGGGGGAAGGGCGACCTGGGCAAGTTCAATCTACACCTTCCATAGCGGCAAGGCAGTAGGTATCATCCAAAACTGCAAAATCAAGGAATAGCCTATTAAGTGTGTTAATTAGATATTTTTGAAGCGTGAATACAGAAGAAACACCTGAAAGAATTGGAGTGGTGACTTCTGGCACGTGGGAAGGGGAATGAGGATGGGGCAGTCTGGTATTAATGGCCTGATAAAACGATTCACTTTTAAAGCTATGTGCGGGTATTAATTTGGTATAAATAAAATTTAATTAACAAAGATATTTTGTCTTGGGAGATAGTTAAGCACAAGGACAGTGAGAACAGTTATTAATAAATTATCCAATTCCTAGGCTTTTCTGCTTTTATCAGGATACCTTTGGGAAGAGTGTTAATTATGTAAAGACACTAATATTTCTTCTAGCTAACATACTCATTTCCTTCCATGAAAAAATTGCATATTAATATTACTTGATTTTCAGTCTCTCCACATAAAATGATGAATCAACTGAATTTTGCTAGATTTAATTTGGTGTAACGACAAAGGCTTTGGGGAGCCTCATAATGGTTAGTTTTAAGGGCTGTTCAGGCAGGGCGGGAAACCTCTTTGCCTGCTTTCTGACTTAGCCTCTCTCTTCTTTTTTAACCCTCCCTGTTCTTTTTTTTTTTTTTTTAATTTTTTTTTCAACGTTTATTTATTTTTGGGACAGAGAGAGACAGAGCATGAACGGGGGAGGGGCAGAGAGAGAGGGAGACACAGAATCGGAAACAGGCTCCAGGCTCTGAGCCATCAGCCCAGAGCCCGATGCGGGGCTCGAACTCCCGGACCCCGAGATCGTGACCTGGCTGAAGTCGGACGCTTAACCGACTGCGCCACCCAGGCGCCCCCCCTCCCTGTTCTTTGATAGCGTGTGGTAATATAAAGATTGAAGGAAGAGCAAATGGCTAAAAATCTGAAAGCGTGTCTCAGGTTAACCTTAAAAATCTGGAAGGAAGCACAGAAGTAACCAGTGCCAGAAGTCAAGCACTTTCCTTCTTACTGGCATGAGGCGCGGGACAGATTTTATTATTGCAGCTTGAGCAAATTTGGGCCAATGGGTTGGTTGGCACCCAGACAAGCTGGCAGCTCCCTGTCTTCCAGAGCAGACAGCCGCAGTGCTCATAGGCACCCAAGTAAAACCATTTTGCTTCCACCGATGTGTTCTCTTTGCACTTAAAAAAAAAAAAAAAAAAAAAAAAGCAAAACAAAAACAACTTAAACTGAAGAGAGTATGGTAGACCCTTTGTTCTCACTGATTTTGCATTCACATTTTGATCTACCCCATCTAGATAGTTCTAGGGTGCAGACTGAGTGTCCCGGACTTTGAGAGATGGGACGGTAGGGAGAGTCACATGCCCACCGGACAGGAACAGCCAGGGTCCATCTCTCAGCCAGCTTCGTATTATGTATGTATTTATTGCATATGCTGGAAATCTCTGGAAATAGTAACAAGACTGTGGCATGCTAACTAGTTATGTGACTCCCCCCCTCCCCCCCAGCAACAACAACAACAAAGAAACCTTAAAAACTTTTGTATTGGTGACAAAGTAACCTCTCTGAAGGAGGTAAACTACTAGTGCTGACAATGAAACAAAACGAAGGCAAAGCGAAGCGTTTTATGAAACAGAGGTTATTAGGCAGAAGATAGCTATTTAGGATCAAAGAGTAGAACACTGGACTAACCTTACAGTCTGGATCTATGTGAAATAGTCCACATAGCTCCATGTTCTGGGGACATTGTGTGCTACTGTATTTGTGTCTTGGGAGAATTTGGAAATGTCTCAGGATGTATGGCTTGCTGATGTCAGGGTCTGCTCCTCATTCATTTATACAACTGGCGTCTAAGAAACATTTATTATATGCATTGCCCTGTGCTGGGTGCTGGGGTTATAGTGGTAAATACAGCAGGCTCTGCCCTCTAGAGCTTACAGAATATCTAAGTCAGTTGCTACCAGCTAGGCATGAGCATTTTGGCTTTGGAGTAATTGGGGAGGCTCTATGAGCATGAGACTTGAAAGATAGGAGGAGACAGACCTATGTATGATTTAGAGGGGATTAATTCCATGTCGAGGGAGCAGCTGATGCATAGGACAGTGGGAAGGAGTTTGATAGGAAGGAGGGTCAGGAAGAAGGTTGTTGCGGCAGGAAAACCAGGGGTGTGAGGGTAGAGTGTAGATGAGATTTGAGTGGCGGGCAGGGGCCTGGTGGTAAAGGGCTCCATAGGACAGGGTGAGAGGTCTGGTTGTATTCTAAGTGCGATGGGAAAGTATTTAAACAGGGTTGCTGTGATCTGAATTTTGTTTTGCTTTTTTCTGATTTATGTTTTTGCAAAGATACCCGATGGCTTCTCCATGGAGAATAGATTAGAACGTGAAGGTGGAAGCAAGACAGTTTCCATGAAAGAAATGGAAATGATGCTGCTTTGGATCAGGGTAGGAGGTAGTGGAGAAAGACAGGGGTGGGTTTGAGATGTGATTTGAAGATAGAATGGATGTCTTGGTGTCTTCGTGGTGTCTATTTTCGTATACGCGCGTCCAAAGAGAAAAATTAACTGTACTTGTTCATTGAACTCCTTGGCCTTTCAGACACTTAGTTCAACCTCATGGTATCCACTTACTTACCACGACTGTGATGCATAAAAAACACAAATGCAGCTATTCATTTCCCCTCTGATGGGTAAAAACAATCGGTCATAAATTATTGATCACTAAATATTTTGCTTCCACGGGCACATAAATATTTAATCCTTAAAGGTATTGACATCTGCATATTTTACTTTCCTGAGTGCAGACATCTAACCTTGATATCCGTAGCATTGGTAACTATATTTTTTAGTTGCATGTGAAGAGCCGTGATTAAAAGTATGCAACCGGTAGTCATATAATTCGCTGCCAAAACATTAACATTTGTTTACTGCTGAAGCCATTGGCATCTAGTCAGAAAATCTAGGAGAAAAACATCCAGTCTCATTTATATGGTCATTCCCCACTCTACCCCCCGCCTCCAGCCCCCTAGAGTCTTTTGAATCACCTGGAAAAATGAAAAGAAAAATACAGAATTTTGTTTCTTATTCCATACCAAATCAACATCTCTGGAACTGAGGTCTAGGAATCTGTGTTCTTTATCAAACTTCCCAAGAAATAATGGTGTGGCTAGTCTTGGGAGTGAGGGGTATTGGGAATGCCTCCTAGACGGTCTCTTATGTGGCTTCTGCCCCTAATGTTTTATGTCTTAATATAAAATCTCTAAGTTCTATCATGGGAATTTATAGATGGATCTTTGGTTTTATATCCTGTTATTGCTTGTGTGTATGCCTATGATTTATTTCATGCTTAGTCTTTGGTAACAGAATATCCAATTATAACGTTATGCCTTTGGGAAAATAAAATCCTCTTTAAGACATCTGCCTTGTGACAGTTTCCAAGAATGTCTCATGTTGAAATTAGAAAACTGTTTGTAATTGGACATGTGAATTTTGATGATTATTTCACAGGAATTATGCAATTAGGGCATTTTTTCAGCCACATGGGCACAGATTGGTCTTTCAGGGGCATTAAGTTGTTGGACTAATACAGCATCTGGTGATGTCTGAAAGTGTCAGAACTAGAGACCTCTGCTTAGAGCAAGATTCTTATTACTTAGCTGATGCCGAGCAAAAGCATGGATCCGAGAGGGGTGAGACAGAAATTCTTCCTCTACTGTCTCCACCGAGCAGCACTTGTACCCAGAATGCACATTCCCTGGGAGGGGAGGGAGATGTACATGTTGTCATAAAACTGTACAAGTGTTGAGGCTGAAGGGGGTTTCAGGGTTCCTTAATTCCGCTGTCTGCTGCAGTGCGCACGTTCCTAGACTCCTTTAAAGGAGTCCCATTAGATTCCCCTGTGGCCAATGACTGTAAAGCTCTTGGTTTTTCAGGGACCGGAGTCTTTGAACCATGATCAGTTAGGGTGGCCCATATTTCTCTTTATTCTCAAGGCCACTAAACTCTAGTTTTTATTTTCATCCATGCCATCGAGCAGTCTGTAGGCTTGTTAGCTACGTCGTGCCATAGTTTGAAGGGAAGGAACGTGTTCACACTCTCATTTCCCAGGTAGCCTATTTTCAACCTCTCGATTCAGTTTTCCAAATATACCCTGGTTGGGTCACCAGTATATGGAGAGGAATTGAAAGCATAGAGATGAAATGAGCCTTTTTGCTTTCCGTGGCAACCACTTTACCTCTGCTTTTGCTCATCCTATATAACTTTGATCCTTTTAGTGAATGCTGTGTCTTCATATTGACAGAGGGTAGCAGGACACCGTGCTGCTCACACAAGCGGGTGATTTTGTCAGGTCGCAGTCAGTATATGAAATGGTGGCTGGTAATTGTGGTGGTGAGGTAGTGGGTGGTGAGTTTGGGGACATGGGAAAGATTTGTTCAGCTTACGTACGGAAATATGGACTGGGTTATTATTTTTTTTAAATTTTAATTAAGGTCAAGTGTTTTCCACCCTTGTTCCCTGTACTCATAGCTCCTGCCCCTTATTTTCTAGCCAACATTTTTGTTGTTGTCATCCCCTCCTCCTCCTCAACTGCTTTGTGCATTTCTGTTATGAGTTGGACAAAGTATGTATCTACTTGGTAACACCCATGATGCTCTACTTTATATCACGTCATTTCTTGGAAGAAAGAAGCTGAAAGTTGTTGTATACTAGCAAACTATTCTGAAATACTCTGACAGAAAGAACTTCTCTTGTCATGCACAAAGGCAGGTCTAATATTATACATTTCCATGCTTTGCAGAAATAATTGTGGCCTGATTTTGGCAGGGAGAGCCACACCATAACCAAACTGTCTACTCCCAAATTGCTTGAGAAACTATGGTGTAATGGAAAACCCTGGAGGCAGGCGGTCAGTGAGAACAGAGCTGACTCGTTAGATGTGTGACATTAGCACTGTTTCTGAACCTCATTAAGTTTCTTTCCTCATTCGTAGTATGAGGATAATTCCAATTTCTGTAGAGTGTTTATGAAGTCTTAAGATAATTCATGTAAAGTGCAAAACATAGCCTGAGGCATAGTCAATGCTTAATAATAATGACACTTATTAATATAACCTGAGAGTATAATGATTATGTTTTAACATTCTTTTATTATCCTTTTAACGTCCATAGGATCTGTGGTGGTGTCCCCTTTTTCATTTCTGACAAATAATTTGTATCTTCTCTCTTTTTCTTAGCCTACCTAGAGGCTTATTGATTTTACTGATCTTTTCAAAGAACCAGCTTCTGTTCCATTGATTTTTCTGTATTAACTTCCTGTTTTCAAGTTCATTGATTTCTGCTCTAGTTTTTATTATTTCTTTGCTTCTGCTTATTATGGATATAATTTGTCTTTTTGTAGTTTCCTAAACTGGAGACTAATGTTATGATTTTAGATTTTTCTTCTTTTTGAATATATGCATTTAATGCTATAAATTTACCTCTAACCACTGCTTTGTCTGTATCCCACAAATTTTGATACGTTGTATTTTCATTTTTATGCAGTTGAAAACTTAAAATTTCTCTTGAAGTTTTTCTTTGACTGATGTGTTACTTAGAAGTGTGATGTTAACCTCCACATATTTGGAGATTTTCTCTGTTTTTGATTCCTAGTTTAATTTCATTGTGGTCTTAGAGCAGGTATTGTATGATTTCTATTTTTTAATCTTTTGCTAGGGTGTGTTTTATGGCCAGAGTGTGGTCTATCTTGATGAATGTTCCCTGTGAGCTTAAGAAGAGTGTGTATTCTGCTGGTGTTGGATGCAGTAGGGCACAGATGTCAATGATATCCAGTTGGTAGATGGTGTTTTTCAGTTCAAGTATGTCTGCTCATTTTCTGCCGGCCAGATATGTCCATTTCCAATAGAAGTGTGTTGAAGTCTCCAACTACAATAGTGGACTCATCCTCTCCTCCAAGCAGGTCTGTCAGTTGTTGCCTTGTGTAGTTTGACAGTCTTTTGATAAGTGCCTACATGTTTAGGATTGCTATCATGTTTTTGTTTTGTTTTTTGGCTTTTAGTTAAAAAAATTTTTTTAATGTCTATTTACTTTTGAGAGACAGAGAGATAGAGCATAGGCTAGCAAGGGGCAGAGATAGAGGGAGACACAGAATCCAAAGCAGGCTCCAGGCTCTGAGCTGTCAGCACAGAGTCTGATGCAGGCCTCGAACTCACAAACCGTGAAATCATGACCTGAGCTGAAGTTGGACGCTTAACCGACTGAGCCACCCAGGTGCCCCAGGATTGCTATTATGTTTATATTCAAATGAGCTAATGTAAAGTTAAGGAGCAATGATAATAGGATTAAAATAGACTTAAAAGTAGACTAACAGAGATGGTTTTTGGGTAGAGGAGATTTCTTTCCTTTTTGAGTAGGCAACTGTCTTCCTCACTGGTCCAAGGGCTCCATCTCCTTAGGGGGAGAGTAGGACTGTTATAGAAGAAAAGCTTGACCTTTGTATTTAAGACATTCATAATAGGATATTTCCTGTAAGATAATAACAGCTTTCTAAAGTCAGATGGTTCTCTGGAGGGGATTTTCTACATTTCTTTGGTTCCCACTTTAACGTAAGGGAAACTAAGACTAGAATACTTAGCTTGTAGATTTCTTCTTCCTCTCCAGAAGCTACTCCTTCCAGTTGTGACAGCATGGTCAAAGGCCTTGCTTCTCCAGATGGTAGAAGGAAGGGGAAGAAGCCTTGCACTTTCTAGCCCTCGGTGTTGTAGGGCAGGAACAAGGAGGAAGAAGAAAAGGAAGGTAGGTGCCAGTGTTTTGTATTTGCCCTTGTCAATCCCAAATCCTGCCTTCGGGTCACATTTTGAAGTGGTGACTTTAGAAATATCTCCATAAGTTGAGGAAAACACAAAGACAGGTGGGTCCTGAGCTACAAACGTGGGGTCCAGCATAGTTAAGTGGTCAGACTGGCGTGGCCCAGCATGGGGCTTCTGGTTTGTTCTCCAAAGCCTGTGTGCTCTCGTGTTAGATGTCTGCTTAGTGAGAGGGTGCAGAATATTTGCTGGCCAAGGGGAGAGGAGAGCCCCTGTCCAGGTTCTGGCAGAGGGTGTGAACAGAGCACTCTGCTTTGCCCAGGACAGCCCCACAGCGCCAGTGTCCTCTCCAGTTAATGCCCTCTGCCACTCTTACAAGTGTCCTGGTTGTACCGGGAGTGATGTGATCATCCTCAGAGAGGTGTGCGTACTCCCGTGAGCAGTGAGTGGGGCTGATCCTTCAACAGAGCACCCCCAGCCCTGGCAGGGCCCCTTGAGGACCAGATCACACATGACATCAGGTGCCAGCCTCAGCTGCAAAAGCCGCAGGATGTCCCCCCCTGAGATCAGAGAAGTCGGAGGGCACCGCACAGTTCCAGAACCTCTTTCCCACTGTCACACATGGTCATGGAAGAGAAGTAGAGAGGGAGGTAGGCTTAGGGAAACTGCACAGACATTTTTACCTAGAGAGAATGAATAGCATCTAGGAGGACTGTTTGGAGGTTTTGCATCAGATTGGGTTGAATCTATTGTTTTCCCTTTTTGCCCCGTTGATGGAGACTGATGAGAAATACTGGATCAGTTCATTACACAGAAGATACATTTCATTTCCCATGAAACGTCTGAATTGCACTTATGTGAGCAAATTTTGCATCCCTGTCATTGAACAATTAATTGCCTTGTTCTGCAGCTTTTTGCATCTTTGTGGGGCTTTCTGTTCTAAGCTCTCTCAAGCTGCTGAGACAAGATCACTGTAAGCCTCACAGTTAGGGGTCCAAACTTTTCTAAAGGTAATTAGCGCCAAAATGGAATAGACACAGCCCCCCTTTTTCATGGTGTTGCATTTTCCTGCTCATTCAGTACTGGCCACAGAAGTAGGCAGTCCTTCCTGTGTGGTTGGCGTTCACCTTACATCTGCAGTCCCTGTAAGTGACCTTCAGGGACACACTGTAGTGTTTATAATTGGGAAATGCTTAGAGGTCGTGTGTTTTTTCCTTTAAACTTTTTTTTTTCTTCAATATATGAAGTTTATTGTCAAATTGGTTTCCATACAACACCCAGTGCTCATCCCAAAAGGTGCCCTCCTCAATCCCCATCACCCACCCTCCCCTCCCTCCCTCCCACCCTCCATCAACCCTCAGTTTGTTCTCAGTTTTTAAGAGTCTCTTATGCTTTGGCTCTCTTCCACTCTAACCTCTTTTTATTTTTTCCTTCCCCTCCCCCATGGGTTTCTGTTAAGTTTCTCAGGATCCACACAAGAGTGAAACCACATGGTATCTGTCTTTCTCTGTATGGCTTATTTCACTTAGCATAACACTCTCCAGTTCCATCCATGTTGCTACAAAGGGCCATATTTCATTCTTTCTCATTGCCACGTAGTACTCCATTGTGTATATAAACCACAATTTCTTTATCCATTCATCAGTTGATGGACATTTAGGCTCCTTCCATAATTTGGCTATTGTTGAGAGTGCTGCTATAAACATTGGGGTACAAGTGCCCTCATGCATCAGAATTCCTGTATCCCTTGGGTAAATTCCTAGCAGTGCTCTTGCTGGGCCATAGGGTAGGTCTATTTTTAATTTTTTGAGGAACCTCCACACTGTTTTCCAGAGCGGCTGCACCAATTTGCATTCCCACCAACAGTGCAAGAGGGTTCCCGTTTCTCCACATCCTCTCCAGCATCTATAGTCTCCTGATTTGTTCATTTTGGCCACTCTGACTGGCGTGAGGTGATATCTGAGTGTGGTTTCGATTTGTATTTCCTTGATGAGGAGCGACGTTGAGCATCTTTTCATGTGCCTGTTGACCATCTGGATGTCTTCTTTAGAGAAGTGTCTATTCATGTTTCCTTTAAACTTTTAAATTGAGGTATGATATTCGTGAATTTCACTAATTTTAAGCCATAGTTTTAAGGCTATTGATTAGTTTTATGGATCAATAAATTCCTTTTCTTAAACTTTTTAAAGTTTATCTATTTTGAGAGAGATCACAAGCAGGGGAGACACAGAGAGAGAGAGGGAGAGAGAGAATCCTAAGCCAGCTTTGCAGGGTCAGCTCAGAGCCTGATGTAGGGCTTGAACTCATGAAACTGAGATCATGACCTGAGCTGAAATCAAGAGTCGGATGCTTAACCAACTGAGCCACCCAGGCTCCCCTGAATCAGTACATTTCTATGAAGGGTTTTTCTTAACGACTTCCTTCTGCCTTGGACAACACGGTGGGTTAGGGCAGTCTCTGCCACTCCCTGACCTGTTCATCTGCTTGTAGGAAACCAGAATGTGACTAGGATTAATTCAGAACTCACAGAGTTGCATTTAATTTCATAAAATCCAGTAAGGTGAATTAAAAAAAAAATTTTTTTTTTTTTAGTTTATTTCTTTGTTTTGAGAGAGAGAGCACGAGCTTGAGCCGGGAAAGGGTAAAGAGAGAGGGAGAGAAAGAATCCCAAGCAGGCTCCACATGATCAGCTCAGAGCCTGATGTGGGGCTCAAACCCACGAACTGTGAGATCATGACCTGAGCCTAAACCAAGCATTGGACTGAGCCACCCAGGCGCCCCCAGTAAGGTGAATTTGATGGGGTGTCTGAAATGTTTCATACAGTGAGAGGGGGACAACCGTCTGAACTCAGGCTCCACATCCAGGTGCTGCTCACGATCCTACTTTCCTCCCCTTTCACTCTTGCCAACTTCAGCCAACATAAGCTCCCCTGAGTGGGGGGGCCCACGTCATCATTTTCCACTGGAGAGACAACGGTCATATTGGCAAATCTGTGTCAACAGAAAACAGTCCCCTTACTCACCTTCTTTCCACCTTCTGTCATTCTCTCTTACGACCTAAACCCTCCGAGAGCCATGTCATGGCCATCTTTGTCTTCTCACTCCACCGCTCCCTCGCTTCTCAGCTCCCCACTTTGGCCCCCTCACTCCCCTGAAACAGCTCTTGCTAAATTATCAGCGACATCCCAGCTGCCAAATCCTTCTTGTTGCTAAGTAAGATGAAGGCATATTCAGGCCCTCATTCTGTTTGACTTCTCAGCAGCATTTGACTTTGCTAAGTCTTCCTTCCCCACATGCCCTCTTCTCGGTGCTTCTGCAGGTCAACACTGCTGGGTTTCTCCTCTGTCTACCCTTGCAAGGACACCCTTCTCTAGCTGTCCATTAAATGTTGGAATTCAGCTGGATCTGATGCCTTCTCTGTTTCTCACTCTACAATTCTACCCCTGGGCCAGTTTATAATCTCATCAGTTTAAATGCCTCCTTTTTATAACAACATGTGATAAAAAAACAAAAAACAAAAAAACAAAAAAGACAACGTAGGGGCACCTGGGTGGCTCAGTCGGTTAAGTGTCTGACTCTTGATTTCAGTCCAGGTCATGATCTCACGGTGTGTGAGTTTGAGCCCCATTTCGGGCTCTGTGCTAACAGCATGGCACCTGCTTGAGATCCTCTCTCCCTCTCTCTCTGCCCCTCCCCTGCTCGCACTCTATTTCTCTCTCTTTCTCTCAAAATAAATAAAATAAACATTTAAAAAAGTCGTATACTGCTCTATCTGTAATACAAGAGAAAATAATTTCTGTTTGGCGGGCATTTCATTATGTGCGTGCTTGGTCATATGGAAGGCATAATGAAGTAACCAAATGCTTGTGCCTCTGTGTTGAATCAGTGACTGTGAATGTGGTTATTCTTTATGTAAAGTCTACATTATAGACCGACAGAGGAATGTTGACCTGGCACTCAGTGACCACAAGCAGGGATGTGATTTTCCACAATGGTGAATAGCTCTGAAGAAATACTAAAGAGCAGTCCACTTTTCCTTTAATTTACATGGTTCTTACATTCCTGGAAAATTTGATGTAAATTGAAACTAGGCAAGAAATACAAGCCTTGGTGTTTATGTGGAAGATGAGGTTAGATTCTAGGCTCAGATAATTAAAAACAGGTTTTTAACTTTCATGACATGTGGGGCATGGGACATTTCTTCTCTGTGAACTCTGCTGTGGTTTTCAAGGTGTCTAGCGTTTGGGGTCCCCTCCCATTGAGTGGCAGCAGCACTGTGAGACACCTGTCCTCATCTCCCCACCCCGGAAAATTCCAAACATCAGGCTGGAGGTCCTCCTCAGTAGTTGAGAACCACTGCCCGAAGGCAAGGTCGTCCTTGACCTTCACTGCAGCCCATTTGCAGGTAACACCTGCACTTATATCTTTATTGTGGACCTCTCTTCTGGGCTTCATATCGAAACATCCCGTTGTCTGCTTGGTATCCGTTTTATGGATCCCAAAGTCACCCCCGGACTTAGGTAATGGTTGCAGTGTCCATCTGTTTAAGCAGGTCAGGAAACTAGATGTCACGCTTGGAGACTTCCTCCCCTGTACCCTCCATGGATATCCAACTCATCATAAAATTCTTTGTTGTTGTTGTTGTTAAGTTTATTTATGTGTAGCAAGTGAGAGTGCACAAACAGGGGAGGACCAGAGAGAGAGGGAGAGAGAGAATCTGAAGTAGGCTCTGTGCTGTCAGTGTTGAGCCAGATGCAGGGCTTGAACACATGAACCATGAGATCGTGACCTGTGCTGAAATGAAGAGTCAGATGTTTAACCATCTGAGCCACCCCAGGCACCCCTCATCGTAAAATTCTTTTGATTGTATTTCCTAAATATTGGAAATATTTTCTGTTGTTCTGGGATCTCTCCACTCTCCCAGGCTCTAACTTACCATCTTTACTCTAAGCTGCCGTAACCTCTTACATGGACCATCACAGTGGCCTCTGGCTCACCCAGCCGCTCCCACTCAACTTCTTCTCTGCTTCCCCTGGCTACACTGATTTCCTGTGGTTGCTCATAGTTACCGGGCACCCTCTTACTATAACACATGCTGCTTCCCTTCTGGAATGTTCCTCCTCCTTCTTCATTCTGTTTATTCCAGCCAGCCTTCAATCCCAGCCATGTCACTACCTCCAAGAAGCCTTCCCTGACCTCTCTGATAAGATCAAGTCCCTTATTATAGGCATTTCATAACACATGTTTGAGTTCTGGCATTACCTTCACTTCTTTTTTTTTAATTTCATTTTTCTTTAAAAAAATTTTTTTAATGTTTTTATTTTTTTTTGACAGAGTGAATGACAGAGCGCATGCTGGGGAGGGTTAGAGAGAGGGAGACACAGAATCTGAAGCAGGATCCAGGCTCTGAGCTGTCAGCACAGAGCCCGACACGGGGCTCGAACTCACAAACCGTGAGATCATGACCTGAGCCGAAGTCGGATGCTCAACCACCTGAGCCACCCAGGCGCCCCTGACATTACCTTTATTTACTTCTATGATTAATTGATTAATGCCTGCCTTTTCCACTGAACTGTAAGCTCCCTGAGAGCAGGGCCATTTTCTGATTTTGCCCACTACTGTATCACCAATATTTACCACAGTGCCCCCACACAGTAGGCTCTCAATAAACGCCCGACCATCCTGAAACTTGAGAGATTTTTGTGGCCAGAACGTGACCTGTTCTGTTTTGTAACAAGAGGGGGCAGCAGAGAGCCGCCAGAGGAGAGGTTAGAAAATCCAGTTGTCAGGTTGTTTAATCAAGAGTGGGGACAGGGAGGGAAACACGTCCAAGTGGAAACAGAGAAACAAAAGAACAGATTTTGCAGAAGAAAAAGGGAGCCAGAGTGAGGAACTTGGATTTAGGCGGAGGTGGCAGGAAAGGGATCTCTGATGTGACGCGGGTAGCAGTCTGTGGCTTGGCAGATTGCTTCTCCCGAGACCTGTCTAGGGCTGGAAAGAATCCCTCCCGAATACACTGGAAAGCTGTAATGATGCAGACCCGGAGTAAAGGAAGGGAAGAGCCAGTTTCTTGTTGGGGACACAGCTTGTGGCTCTGCAGGTGGTGGCAGTCCTATCCCTTGCATGGGCTGTGGGACCGGCAGGTGGGACCAGCAGGTGGGGCCGTGGGCACTTGGGGGAAGGGGAGGAAACTAACACTTCCCAAGTACCCTCTGTGCTACAGGCACAAAGTGGTCCTGTCAGGTGAGTATTTTTCTTGTTGGAGAGATGAGGGTGCTGTGGCTCGAAGAGTTACAACAACATGGTCTAAGTCATAATCGTGAGGCTAAACTAAGTTTTTAGTCCCAACTCCCTTGCCTCAGAAACCCATGTTCTTTCTCAGACACTCTGGTGCCTTGTTAAAGATTTTGGTAATGGTTGGTTTTTACTTGCTGTTTCTGAACAGAAAAATACCCTTTCCGATTATGTGCCCTATTGGTTAGATTCAAAAGTTACACTAGAGGGGCGCCTGGGTGGCTCCGTCGGTTAAGCATCCGACTTCGGGTCAGGTCATGATCTCACAGTTTGTGAGTTCAAAACCCTGCGTCGGGCTCTGTGCTGACAGCTCAGAGCCTGGAGCCTGCTTCAGATTCTGTGTCTCCCTCTATCTCTGCTCCTCCCCTGCTCGCACTCTGTTTCTCTCCCTTTCAAAAATAAACATTAAAAAAAAAAAAAAAAACTTACACTAGAAACTGTTACTCCTGTTTATGGATTTGTTGGCTCTGGGGAAATGAAATGTACCATAAGTGTAAAATATTGCATCTTCAGTTGGCAACTTGTAATCTCTAATTTCTAACCAAAGACTCAGAATTTGAAATGTCCAGGTTTCATATGGCATATTTGTAAGGATCAAAAATTACATCCTGATTTTGTATTGAAGGATACAAACTAATGGTGAGGTTTTCTTAGTCACAGTATTAAACAAGGGACTAATACTAATGTGGGAAATAGGAACCCTGCTCACACACCATGAGCCCAAATTAAAATGCCCTCAGAGCTAATTAAAGAATTTCTCACCTAGGGGGCGTTTGGGTGGCTCAGTTGGTTAAGCATTCGACAGTTCGGTTTCAGCTCCCGTTGTGGTCTCATGGTTCATGAGATCGAGCCCTGAGTCAGGGGCTGCTATGTGCCAATAGCACAGAGCCTGCTTGGGATTCTCTTTCTCCTCTCTCTCTCAAAAATAAATAAATACACTTAAAAAATTTTTTTAGAAAGCAGTTTATGGTGAGAATGATTAACTGGCATCAAAAAATTTGTTTTCTCACCTTCAATATAACTGCCAGAAGAGGAAAATTCACGTGGAAACTTCTAAGAGCGCACTTCTCAGTGGAACACAGACCGCACTCTTGTAGATATTGATGCTAGAATGACTTAAGCACCCCCATCCAAGCCTGTCTCTTTGTGATTGGCAAAGCAAGTGTGCCTCAGGGTGGGAGGGGGGCAGTGACTGTGGAAATGGTTGAAGTCAGGGGATCCCCAGGGTTCTCTCCCTGTTATCTAATAGCAGAGGAAAAAAATCTTGGAACTGAATGTTTGTCAACATTTTGGCAGAGAGGAATGTGTGATTTTTATCAAATAGTAACTAATGCTGAGGAAGAACATGCATTCTTCTCATTGCAAAGAAAGGAGTGTGGTGAAAAGTGGGTGTTTTGGGGTTTTTTGGTTTTGTTTTTGTTTCCTTTCAGGTGGGGATGGAAGACATCAAGGTGGACCTTTCGTCTTAGATTCTATCATCTGTGTTGCCATGTCCGTATTTGTTAGTTTGGTTCGAATACTTATTAGTAACAACGATCACTTTCTTGTGTGCTTGTGCTGCTTTCTCACCTCAGATTGCCCACAAATAGCAAGATGAGTTCTGAAACCAGTCACTTGCCAGGCTCCATGTTTTTCGAGTGTCTGTGTGTCCACCTTCTGTCCAGCATGATGTTAGATTCTGTAGGCATTTACCCTCTCTCAGGGAATCATGGAGAGGGCACACAAGTGGGTTCTTATTCCCAACTGAATAAACCGTTGTTTACAACTCAGAACACACACCCCTCCTCCCCCCCTTAATCATGACCAGGTCCCAAAGTCCTTCCATCAAAACCTTTGAATCTATAATGAAGCCATACTATCAGGGGTGCCTGGGTGGCTCAGTCAGTTGGGCGTCCCACTTCAGTTCAGGTCATGATCTCGCGGTGAGTTCGAGCCCCACATTGGGCTCTGTGCCGACAGCTCAGAGCCTGGAGCCTGCTTCAGATTCTGTATCTCCCTCTCTCTGCCCCTTGCCCGCTTATGCTCTGTCTCTGTCAAAAATAAATAAACATTAAAAAAATTATTAAAAATGAGGCTATACTATCCAATTAATAACCCAAGTGTGAATTCTTGGACCTCGAACTGGGAGGCCACCTGGAGAGGCTAGAGGATTCGGGATGAAGAGAGAATGTGACATTTGCAGACTTCAGTGAATTTCTAGTTTACAAAATTTAAGATGCTTTCCCGTGAGGTGACACTAGAGGGAAGTATGTACAGTAAAATCTCATAATGGAACAGCCTACTACAGGGCTCTTACCATTTCCAGCTTTTTTTTTTAATGTTCAAATATCACTCCTTAATCCTGTCCATTTCATTACATCAACAAAGGGAAAAGACAATGAAATTCTATGCCATCATAACAGAAGAATCTTAAGAGAATGAAGAATTTTGTGAATGTAGTTTTTAATCAAAGTAATAGTTAAACTTAGCTTAAAAAATCAAGTAGTATTAAAAGGGGTTTTTTGTTTGTTTGTTTTCTTTTGTTTTGTTTTACTTTGGATTAAAAAAAAAAAAACACTCCTCTTCCCCTGTCTTCTGTACCTTTATTTCCTGTTGCTTCTGGAATTTATGTTCATGCTTCTAAATAATATTTGCTTACTTGTATTTCTGGAGAAAAACCATTGTGAGATTTATTTTATTTTATTTTACTTTATTTTATTTTATTTATTTTATTTTTGAAAAAGTTTTATTTATTTGAGGAGAGAGAGAGAACATGAACAGTGAGGGGAGGAGCTGAGAGAGAGGGAGAGAGAGGATCTCAGGCAGGCTCTGTGCTATCAGCACAGAGCCTGATGTGGGGCTTGATCCCCTTGACTTCAGCCGAAATTAAGAGTTAGATGCTTAACTGAGCCTCTGTTTTATTTTTTTTTATTTTAGAGAGAGCATGAGCAAGGGAGGGGCAGAGAGAGAGAGAGAGAGAGAGAAAATCCTAGGCAGGCTCCACACTCAGCACTGGCCTGACTTGAAGCTTGATCCCAGGACCCTGGGATCATGACCTGAGCCGAAATCAGGAGTCAGATGCTCAACTGACTGAGCCTCCCAGGCGCCCTGAGGTTTATTTTTAATGAATTTCTCAGACACTCATATTTACTCTCCACCACCCACCCCCCAATTTATCTAACATAGTAAAATTTTATTTCATCAGAAGTCATTGTTTATTATGTGATTGTTATAATTTCAGGTTTTTATCATTCCTCCAGCTTCCACAACCATCGGTCTTGTCTCATTTGTGTTTTATTATCTCTGCATTCCTCCTCCCTCACCTAATTATTTGAAATGATTCTTAAACATCCAATCATCTCCCCAGCATTTTTTACATTATCATGACTATGAAATATTGCTCAACATAGGGCCAGTGATTACATTTCCTTTTCTGATACTTTATTTACCCAAGCTAATAACCATCTTAAAAAATTGCCTAGTATTTATATATATATATATATTTTTTTAAGTTTATTTTTATTTATTTTGAGAGAGAGATGGAGAGCAAGTAGGGGATGGAGAGAGAGAGAGAGGGAGATAGAATCCCAAGCAAAGCTTCACCCTGTCAGCACAGAGCCTGATGTGGGACTTGAACTCATGAACTGTGGGATCATGACCTGAGCTGGAATCAAGAGTCAGATGCTTAACCAACTGAGCCACCCAGGTGCCCCCAAAATTGCCTAGTTTTTATTAATTATTTGCCATTAATTTTATCTTAGCAGTATTTCATCAGCTGTATCCAATCCTGTATCTGGATGTGGAATTTTTACACGTATGTGCATAAGATACATTTTAGGTACATAAATAAAGTTGAAATAAGTGGTCCAACATGTCAGGTAATCTGCCGGTTTTATTTCTCTCCCAGGGAACCCTTGTTCTGCTGTCCCCTCCTGCTTTAAACCGGACTTGTTGGGGGGTGCCTGGGTGGCTCAGTCGGTTGAGCATCCGGCTTCGGCCCAGGTCATGATCTCGGGGTTCGTGAGTTTGAGCCCCACCTCAGGCTGTGTTCCGACAGCTCAGAGCCTGGAGCCTGCTTCAGATTCTGTGTCTCCCTCTCTCTCTGCCCCTTCCCCACTCATGCTGTGTTTCAAAAATAAATAAACATTAAAAAAAAAATTTAAACTGGACTTGTAGGTTGCTAGTCCTGGTGAATGTTCTTATCCTACAGCTTCAAATATCCTCAGGAATTTTTTTTTTCCTGTTTTCTGATGGACTCCCTGTTTCATAGGTCTGTTTTTAGCATTCTTGATGTACTCCCTTGAGTGGCTGCAGACCATTTTCTGTTACCTAAGGAGAGTGCAAGGGTGCTTTGGAGTTTGAAGCCCAACATTTTCTTCCCTCAGAATCTTGAAGGGTTTGCTCCATTGTCTTCTAGAAGTCTGATGTCATTCTTTTTTTTTTTTTCTAATATTTATTTATTTTGGGGTGGGGGAGGGGCAGAGACAGAGGGAGACAGAGGATCTGAGGTGGGTTCCACGCTGACAGCAGGGAGCCCAATGTGGGGCTCGAACTCATGAACCGTGAGATCATGACCTGAGCCGAAGTCGGACGCTTAACCGACTGAGCCACCCAGACGCCCCAAATCTGATGTCATACTGATTCCTTCTCCTTTGTAAGTGAATTCTGTGACCATTCACACAGGCCAGTTTGACTTAGGGACATTGGATCGCTGACTTGGGCTAGTGACCACAGAGCTTTATGTCTTTGAGGGAAAGCCTCCGTCAATACTAACTGAAGAACAGTGGAGTCTGGAGTTGGCTTCATTTTTCTATCAGGTTATTACTCTTTGTGTCTGGTAGCATTGTGCTTCCCATTCCTTGGCAAATAACCTGTTTTCTGTAAATTTTGATGACGTGACTTGGTTTGGGACTTTCTGTCTCATGGCGGCTCACGTCATTCAATTCTGAAGACGCATCTCATACCGTTAGTCAAGTCGTCTTCCCTGATCTCTATTTGTGAAACCACTATTCAGTGGATATTGGGTCTCCTAGATTTTGTATGTTTTAATTTTTTTTCTCTTTTCGATCACTTTGTCATTCTGTTCTGCTTTCAGGAGATTTCAGTTTTATTTTCCAACGGTCCCATAGCACTTAAAACTTTTGTTATGTTGCTTTTAATTTAATATTTTTCTTTTACTGTTTTTGTTTTACGGAGGCACTAACGTAACATAACTAACTACTGTTAGTGGGCCATTTCTCCGGAGCTGCTCAGTTTCCGAAGGGAAGTGTTTGAGTAACATAACCTGGCTGTCCATGTTCTGGGAGCTGGTGGAGACAGGTCCTGGGGTTTCCCCTCCTCACCCCACATTTTCCTCCAGTCTTCCTATTTCTAGCTCCGGATGCCATTCTGCTCTGTACTGTGCCCGGTGTGACCAAGTATGAATACTCTCATTTCAGAAATCTAGAGAGAATGAGTCTTGCAGTGACCTGACTGGGGGTGTGTTGGTCACAGGCCAACACGCGTCACATGTCCCAGCTCATATGTGAGAGAGAGGGAGCCTGGGCTCCTGCTGCCCTATCGTTACATTTTTCAGTAATTCCAGTCTTCTCATCCCTCACCTCACCTTCCACAGTCCCCGTCCCTTCCTCCTACCCTTACCCGGCCTGTCCCGGTACGTTCCTCCAGGACCCACCTGCTCCACACTGAAATCCCTCCCCGGACTCAGCCTCTTCTCCAGTTCTTTGTCCTTGTAGGTTTGTGTCTTTGGTCTCTCTGTCCGCGTCTGGTCATTTTAGTGGGATTTGAGGATGGGGAAGAGGTGGCCTTGTGTTTGGCCAGGAGGTCAGTGCTTATCATGATGAGCCAGGTCCTCAGCTCTTCTTCGCTAACCCCGGGCGTTTAGGCGTCGCTAAAAAAAAGATTATTCATGACACTTTTGCCAAAGGTGGTAAGGAGGACTTGATTCGAGGGAGGACGCACTTTATTCAGGGTGTGGGGACCGCGGCATTGGGGTCTGGCGGTGAGAGAGACTGGCCTCAGCCCCAGGTACAGCATGGGCAGGTGGGAATTTGCAGCTGGGCAGCACGTGGGGGTGTCAGTGGTTGGAAAATTGCCAGGAGGAAACAGCAGGGTGAGGGAGGTTCTGGCTCAGCTGACCTAACAGGATTTTTGCTGAGGGCTGGCCGGGGGTGGGGAGGGGAAAGGATCAGACCCCCTGGGGGGGGGTGGAGGATGAGACACACGATCAGACCTCAAGGGTGATAGATAGGGACGACCCTGGCTGAACTGACATGAGATTCTTGCTGACCCTGAGCAACTCAGGGACACACCCAGAAGCTCAGAGGTCAGGGCCTAGTTTAAAAAGAGCTCAGCCGAGGATGGTTAGCGTCTGGTCAAGAAGTACTGGGTCAGTGTCCAAGTCAACTTGGGGGGAATTGTTTTTTAAGTAAACAGAGAAAGAAATAAGGTAAGGTATTATTTGGGAATAAAGAAGGGAGAATACAGTGAAAATAAGGAAGATTTATTTTATTCGATTTGGGTTAATAGCTCTAGAGCTTATGCCCCTTGAAGGAAAGATACTTACTAAATATGTCAAGTTATTCTATTTAGCTCATTCTAGAGGGTGTGATCTAGTTATATACATTGATGGCATGTATTAGATTGATTACATTAAATGTATGTATAAGGAGCTGCTTTATTTATTTTTAAATGTTTATTTATTTATTTAGAGAGTGCACATGCATGAATGGGAGCAGGGGAGGGGCAGAGAGAGAGGGAGAGAGAGAATCCCAAGCAGGCTCCATGCTGTCTGCTCAGAGTCCAGCTGGTGGGCTTGAATCCACAAACTGCGTGATCAGGACCTGGGCCCAAATCAGGAGTCTGGTGCTTAACTGACTGAGCCACCCACGTGCCCCAAGACCCCGCTTTATCTGAGGCACTGTTCTGGCAGACTGTGCTTATATCTTTATACAGCATCACCGTGGCCTCCTTCACTGCAATTCTCCCTGCCTTATTTGATGCAAGTAGTACATTTGTTCGAGTGGGCAGGGAAGGATAGACGTGGTGGTGAAGAGAGACGTTTGATACTTTTCCAAGGCATGAGTGCCAGCACTTAAAAAAAATATATATAAATGAATGAACACATGAATAAATAGAATAAGCAAAGCTATCAGGGATTTGTGTACCCAGGAAGTGAAACGTCTCTCGTTTTGTGCTTCTGCTTTCCCTTGTGCATGGACCGTTCACTCCAGTGCCTTTGTGCCCAGGGTTTCCTAGGACGACAGAGTAGAGGCATGATGCGTGATATGGGCAAATACAGAGTACGTCCTAGTGGTTAGCCTGACAGGCTTCGGGAGCAAAAATCGTGGCCCAGGTGTGAATGGCTCAGCAAATTCTGCCGCTGTGGCCGGGCTGATGCCTGTGAATCGGGCACGGGATTTTCAGTCTTGGCCTTGCATGGCTCTGTAGTTACAGTGAGTTGACTGAATCAAAGTGCAGCTCTGCTTGTCTAATCATTGCTGAGGGTCAGTTTTTGAGGCCTTTTCAAATTTTTCGTACCGGCTTACCGTTTATTCCCAGCGCTTCACTTTCTGTTTGCTTTGGCCCTGCACTGGATGCCTCTGAAGACATTTTGAGACCTTATTCAAAACAGTAATGTGGTAACCTTGATTTCAGAGGTTGTAAGCTTCACTATTATTGAGGATCGTATTGTCCCACTTCTTTAGATTAAAGATCTTGAAAATGTGCATTAAGTAAAGATGGCTTTAAAGCTGATGCATCGTGATGTAGCCAACACGCAAATGTTAACTCCACGGAAGCGGTTTGTGTGGCTGGTATGGCCTGCACAAGACAGACGTGGCTGTTGTTGTCCATCCAGTGAGTGAGGACTCAGGAATCATCAAATACCCGTTCTGAGCTCAGACATTGAAAGCCCTGGCAAGTACAATGAAGCGTGTTTGAGATTCCGAGCTCTCTGGTTGCTGTCCAGGGAAGTTCACACGTGCTTGACTCAGAGCCGGTCCCAAAATGTTGTTCCAGATCACTCTCTCTTTGCGTGGCGGATTGTTTTCAATCCAAAATGAGATTCCTTTTCGTATTGACTAATGGTACTCCGCAGTCTTTCGTTGTGAGAGAGAGCCATTCAGTAAAGTTGAAACTAGCGCGCGGTCGTCCGCGTGTCTTCTAGGGAACAGATGAGTAGAAAATAAAAATATTCCCCCATGGTTCGTTTTGGCCCGATTCCAGCTGTGCTGTAGATGAATACTGCTTCGGCATTTCCCTCTCTCGCTCCTTCATCCTGATTCTGTGTTATTCTATCTTAATTTTCTTACGTACCTTGGATCAGTGAATGTGCTATTTTTCTCATGACGTCATCCACCGTCTCTAATCCTCTGATTCCTTTCATGCAAGCTCCAGGATATCTCTGTGGTGCCATTATTTTTCCTGAGTGCTAGCTCCAAGTTACTGTGGGAGGATTTATTTTCAAGCCTTGGCATCTGAATGGCCTGGCCCATAACACCCAGCGGCTAGCCCCCGCTCATTATGAGACAGGGGGCTTGGCGGTAGGCTAGGAAGCCAGAGTGAAATGGCCGTGAGGGGTGGTCATCAGTAACAGGTGGCTGCCCGCAGGATCTGGTTCGGGCTGGTTTGGGCAGACGGTGCTGCGTCGGCGCCCCTGCATGCCAGCTCAGCTTTCGAGTTTTGGGAGAAAGGGTTGGCTGTGATGTTTCTCGGGGCTCTGTTCTCAGCTACGTACTGGACTTCATTACATACCCTCAGATGGGAGAGTCAACCCAATAACTTTCCAGTTCCCAGTTGGGGAATAATTCTGGGAAGACGTTTGGCTCTAGTGCAACAGCTGCTTTACTGGGCTAACAGGAACCGGCAGACATTTGGCAAATGGAAACGCACAGGCCCACATACACCCAAGGCTCACGAGTCTTAGCCCTTGGCAAACATGCACCCAGTGGGAGACTCTGGATTTTCACGTGAGAGGCTTCCAGTGTTAAGTTCATGGTCACTTCCCTACAAGGCCTTTTGAAGATTGGGCCGCTCTCTTCTCTGACAGTCACCACTAGTGGGCAGCACCTCCCCTCCTGTGGGTGCCACCTGCCTGGCTCAGGCCTGCTTAGCTACCAAGCCGATGCCTTCACTTCCAGCCTCAGATGCCAACTGTTTGCAGGGCATACCACTCCTCTGGGCAGTACTGGTATCGCAGAAGAGGCGGGGAACTGTAAAGTGATCGTTTCCTTGGATCAGGACAAGATGACACTGCAAAAATAAAATATTCGAGGGCTATTTCCCTCTAGAAGGATCACTGAATGATGCATTGAAGGACATCTGTCTGGGACCTCTGATCCCCTCCCGGGTACTTTGGTCCTGGAAGCCTGTGCCTCTGTTCCCTAGTAGCTAGCCAGCTCTCAGGCATTTCCTGGAAGTAAGTAAATAAGACACCAAGGTCAGAACGGAGACTACCTCCTGAACCAAAGGCACGTCACACGTTTTTATTAGATTAGGTTCCCACTGCTGGGGTTATCTCTGTACTAGAAGCTGTTTGTGTTGGGCCGGTCTGCTGCATTATTTAGAGGCGCTGAAATCTGCACCACCTTCCTCCCCCACCTACTGCGCCTCTGTTCTTCTAGTCACTTGATGAGTTTATAGTTGTAACAACAAAACCTCATAAAATGGGAGAACGTTAGCTATGCTTTTCTTTCAATATTTCCAGAGAAGGAATCCGTGCAATTTCCTGTGATGGATGACTGCACAAATTCTCTGTGAATTTTGCATGTATTTTACATAAGGGAGCGAGGTCCTGTGCTGTCCCCTTGGAATCCTCCAAGTGCAGAGCTGAAAGTGACCACAGCCCTTTGATCTGCTCCACGCCTCAGAAACCCTTCTGACCACATCCCTAAAAAAAACGTTTCAGTCTGTCCTGAATCTTTTGGGTGAGGGAAGATCCCACTCTTATTTTTAAAATCAGCTCTTGAAAGGTGAGGTTTACATATAGTAAGTGCACACATTTTAAGTCAGCAGTTGGTGAATTTTGACAAAAGTCAGAATCAAGATATAGAGCATTTACTCACTCCAGAAGGTTCCCTTGTGCCTCTGTTAGCCTGCCCTTACTCCCCACCTCCCCACTCCCACCCCCACCCCCCCCCCCCCCCCCAGGATACCACTGATGGGATTTTTGTCGGTAGGTTAGTTTTGCTGGCTCAAAGACTTTATATGTTGAATTGTACACCAAGCACTGTCTCTTTTGTCTGGCTTCTGTCACACGGCATATTTTTGAGATTCCTCTATTTCCCAATCAGGAAGGGACGAAACTGAATTTTAACCCCCATTGTACTTGACAAGGAGTAAGACTTGGTTGAGCCTAATTCATGCCTTTTCTGCCCAGGTGGAGGCTACTGAGGGCCTGGGCTTTGTTTTCTTTGTTAGGAGTTTGGCCCCGGGGGTGACTGTCCTGCATTTGCCCTGGATTCAGGGAGTTCCTCAAATAACAGGAATTTCAATGGTAAAACTGGACAGGTCCCAGGAAAATTGGGACAAGTTGGTCACCCCAGCTCCCTCTGGTAGGTACTCTAAAGCACCAGAGATACGAGCTTCTAAATAATAAAGGAAGGGCAAGAAAAATGGACATTTCATGTTTGTTCACCTTGAGGCTGTCGGCGACATGGGACCCACCTTGGGGAGAGTCCCTCTGGAAGCTGTCCAGCTGCGGGGGTGGCTGAGGCTTGTGTTGATGTCAACTCCTGTTGTTGTTGTTGTTTTTAATACTTCGGATTCCTATTTTATTAAGGGCATATTATGTTTTATTACTATTCTGCTTTCCAGTATACTATTTTAAGAGCTCTGACATTTAAAAGTTTAAATGTAACCAAGATTACCAAGTATGTATCTGAAAGCACTAAGATTAACTAGTAATTATTATTGTTTCAAGGTGTCTGGTGTGATGGACTCCAGCTTGATGATTTTGATGTGCTTAATTAAAAAAATCCAACCAAGTTTCCAGCTGAATTGCAAGGCATTGCTCTAACATGGCTTCTCTGAGGACGTGAGCTAATGTCTCATTTACATATGAAATAATTCATTAGCTGGATGTGAGCAAATGTCTTCACCTGTTGATGTTTAAGTAAACTGCAATCTGCCAGCTTTCTTTTTTGGGGGTGGATGAAATGCCTGGCATTTAACTGTGCCATAGAGTTTTCCGCATGAATTCTGAAGTACGATACTCTTATAAGCATGCAGGATTCCAAGGGCAGTATTGCCCCTTTTTAAAAAAACGTTATTTATTTTTGAAAGTTGGGGAGGGGTGGGGAGAGGGGCAGAGAGAGAGGGGTACAGAGGATCAAAGCAGGCTCTGCGCTGACAGCAGAGTGCCCGATGTGGGACTCAAACTCACGAACCATGAGATCATGACCTGGGCTAAAATTGGATGCTTAACCTACTGAGCCATTCAGGCACCCCTAAGGGCAGTATTTTCTAAGTAGCACTGGAGATGTCATGGCAATTTTGGAGTATGTTTGTGAGCCTTTACGTATTATACAAAGTTTGTAAGATTTTTTTTTATGCTTCTTTTCAGAGAGGTGTGTTGTTTTTTTCCTTTAATTTTTTGATGTTTACAAATTACACAAGGAATGCATAAATATATTCACAATGGCAAATTGTGAACAGTAAAGAAGCAAAAAATGAAATCTCACCTTTACTTTCTCAATCCCTGTCCCAGTCACATTAATGGCCTTCCTTCCAGAATTTTTATGTATAATTGAATTCAGCCTGTAGTTTTGAATGTTTTTTTTTTTTTCCTCTTAAACTGAAGCATACCATAGATATATATTGGTTTTGGTTTTTCCATTTAAACATATGTTTTAAATTTTGGGGGGGTTAGAATATATCAAGTTTACTTCATTATTTTTAAAGCTACGTTGATTCAGTAGTATGAAGGCATCTAAATGTATTTAATCATCCCCCTGTCCATGGCTATTTAAATTATTGCTGTTTTTTTGTCATGTTACTATAAACTTACTTGTATGCCTCTGTTCATATGTGCTATTATTTCTCTAAATATCTGAGAATGGAGTTGCTGTGTCAATGGATAAATTAAAATTTTGCTACATGCTGCCAGATTGGCCTCAAAAAAGCTGTACCATTACTCCTCAAAGTTTGAATTCTTTTTACATGTGAAAAATTTGAAACAAAGTAGAAATGGATAGTTAAATTTTGCAAGTTCAAACAGCAAATTGGGAATTTGCTCTGCTTTTAATAAAATCTGATTTATTGCTTACTTACACATTTGACTTGTATAAAAGTTCTCAGAAAAACTTGCCACTTGGGTATTGATTTATTGACCAGTTATAATCTTGTGGACTTTACATGAGCTCAGGATTAGAATGAATTTTAACGTTTTTCCATGACTGACTGATAAGATGTTTCCATCACAAACTCTAAGGAAGATGTGACCGGCGTGGGATGGCCAAGACGTGACCTTCACCCAAAGCGTCTTCCATACCGAAGCTTGGGTTAAGAGCCTAGTTCTTTAGCATTTCCTTAATATCTCCGTTTCCATTTTTATAACTCACTAATCCCTTCTCAAATCATTGACTCTGTCAAGAATTTTTTTTTTTGACAAGAATTAGTAACGCGATGGCAAAGTGTTGCTAAGACTTCACATTATTTTTTTATGAGGTGATAGTATCCCTGGTCCACCATGATGTATTATCATAAGTGTCTAAAATAAAACTGCTGCACTTGTCAGAGCACATGAGGCAGGTGAGTGTTGCTAAGATAATGTAGGGGTTTTCTCATCACTTCATTTTACCCACTTCTCCCCCACTCGATATGTCCTTTTATGTTTACAGAAACCCATTGACCTCATTGGGGGCAGATCAAGTCATGAAATCAAACAGCTAGGAATGTGAACGGCAATTCCTATTTTGCAATAGGACTGATAACATTTGCAGACGACACTTGTGTGAAATGAAGGGCTTTTGATGCTTTGATGTAATTGTAATGCTTTTTTAGAATTCTCAGTGGTTCCACAGCTGAGCTCTATCCCTTTGACCATACTCGCTGTTAGCACCCAGTTTCTACGTTTACTTCCTGCTCTTTCTCTACCTCTTATTGCCAAAGTAAGCCAAGGCCTGACTTCTGCAAAATAAGATCGGAATATGCATTTATTTATTGTCCAGATATCTTTGAGTACGTACTACGTCACAGGCATTGTGTTAGGTTCTCCAGGCAAAGATTAACAAGACATGGGTCCCTGCCTGTTGAGAGGCTAGATGGGCGCACGCGTAATGGCAGTTGAGGACACTGAATGCTGTGGTTCAGGTCCATACCCAAAGCCACAAGATACCTGAATAGGGAACAACCAACACGAGGAGGTAGGCAACTTGGGAAGCCCTTCCTGCAACAGAGTTCACCTCCTCGAAGTCCACTGGCAGTAACAATGTAGCCTGTTTCAGGAAAAGAGCAGGGAAAGGTGTCCTAAAACTGCTTCTCCATACACGAGCAGACAGACTTCCCAAATGTCGGGTCACAGACTAATGTCAACGCCATTCAAATGCATTAGGCTGTAAATATCAAAAAACCTGGCCGAAAGTGGTTTAGCAGTCAAGGCATTAATTTGCTAAATCGGCTGGAAATCTGGGGTAGGTAGGCCTGTTTTGTTCAGTAGTTCAGCGTGTCACAGATGACATGCTTCCACGCCCTCATTTTCCCACATGGTCATCGGACGGCTGTGGGAGCTTAAAGCTCTGTGACCTCACCTACCTGAGCACGTCCAGCAACCCCCAGACTTTGATGATAGCCCTCTCTGAGCCGCTCCTCATCTTGTACTTTGTTCCCCTGGGCCTGCTCGCTGGCTGGCTGGCTGCTCACACGCACTGCCGCCTTGGAGGGCAGCGGTAACTGAGCCCTGAAGCGAGGTGCCATGTCTACGGGGCTTCCCTTGTCAGGGCCTGAGTTTCTGAGGGAGTTTTCATTTCCAATTTTGAGGCCCGTTCTGTTCTCTGAGCCATTGTTTCTACAGGATAGGGTGTTTGGGGACCAATTTCATCCCTCTTTGAGTACGAACAATCAAGTATAAAGTAATATCAACGTAGGAGCTCCTGGGAGGGTCAGTTGGTTGTGTCTGACTCTTGATCTCAGCTCAGGTCTTGACCTCAGGGTTGTGAGTTCAAACCCCACATTGGGCTCTGTGCAGGGTGTGAAGCCTACTTAACGACAACAGCAACAATCTAATATCACTATAAATTCTTTTATTTTTCCCACTATATCAGTAGTGATTATACTCAAGTGTTGTAATAAGTATGTTCTTATTTGAATTGTTCATGCACTAAGACTCATACACATTAATGAACTCAAAGACCCCTAATGCTAAACATTGCTTTTCTTTGGGAATATGGGTGATGTTTCTTCATCTGTATGTGTGTATGTATATATGTATGTATTTATTTCGATCTCCCCTCCATCTATTTATTTATTTATTTTTGCACAGTAGAACTTCTTGTATTGAGCATGTGTTTTCTAGAAATTTGATAAAAAATTCAACTAAAATTAAAATGATAGGAAAACGTTTACGTCCTTTGTGCATTTACAGTCTTACTCTTGTTGACTGCCATAGGAGAGGTGGATCTTACCTGTTCAAAGTATTAAGCGTGCGCCTATAAACTATAATTTATACATCGTATTACTGAGGGTTCCTCGCGTGGACCTAAAATTCTTGACCGAGTTTGTGGCTGTTTTGTTGTTTCTGCAATGACACACGTGCATTAGGAAATCAAGCTGGGTGCCCCGTATGCATGATGAACTTTGGAGGGCAGAGCTTTCTTCACTGTTTCTCTCTTTGGGGAGAGAGAGAGAGAGACTCTAAGATGATTAAATGGACTGGGGCACTGGAGACTTTGAGAATAAGGAGAGTTTATTTCTCTAGGTCATAGCTTCCCACTAAGGTCAAATGTGGCCCAAGGGCTAAGTGGAATAAAATGATTTGGCAGTCCCATATCTACCAGGTGGTTTGGTCAAAGTACTCAGTTGTCCGGATCGTTGGTTTCAGAGGATGTAATTAGCTTGGAGATTGATTGCTGTCTTGAGGATTGACTTCTGTAAAATGTCCCTCCAGCAGAGAGTCTAAGCACAGACTCCTGGGCAGCGCGCACTGAAGTTTTAGTTGCTAGTGAAGACGTCAGCGGTAACAAGTTCTGTAGGAAGCGGTGCAGCCGACTTGGGAAGATAGCTGTTTCACGACCCACTTTACAGAGTTTAGTTTTTGTCCCACAACGTGGAACAGTCGGGAGAACACTGAAATGACTACATACATACACTAAATGGAATAGTCCTATGTGATTGTCAAAAAGAATTGGGCGCTAAATGGAACAACTCCGCCTTCACTGACCTGGAAATAACCACATGGTAGTTTCGTGGAAACTGCAGGTGCATGCGCTGTGTCTCACGTGTTTTCATTTCTGTGAAAAAATTTACTTCATTGTAGTTTTGTTGAATGTTTATTTATTTTTGAGAAAGAGCACAAGCGGAGGAAGGGCAGAGAGAGACACACACACAGAATCGGAAGCAGGCTCCAGGCTCCGAGCTGTCAGCCCAGAACCCGTGGGGATCGAACTCATGAGCCGTGAGATCACGACCTGAGCTGAAGTCGGACGCTCAACTGACTGAGCCACCAAGGTGCCCCCAAATTTACTTAATTCTAAAAAGCATTTTTCCCGTCCAAATTTAGCATCCCCGATATCACCGTGTATTTTATAGTTGCTAGCCTCCCTCCAGTCACTGTCGGCAACAGCAGGGAGGTAGTTGTGATGGTCCTCATGGCCATGAATGGGCCTGTCCTTCCAGTCTGCACGAAGGGAACTGCAGCCCTTTGATGTTTCAACAAACCATTCAAGGACCATTTGAGGAAAGAATATGGGTCAAGTTAATGCCTGAAAACGTTCTCTGACACCTGGTAATGCCAAGCAAGCATGGACACCAAAACTTGGGGATTGTGTCAGTCAGTGGTTTGGAAGGAAACCCCAGAGATGATGGTGCTGTGTGCTTTTAAGCAATGCTGTATCACTAACAGCCTTAATGGCACAGAGCAAAACATGGTAGAAAACATAGGACATCACATATTCAGAAATGATTCAAAGAGTTGGACTCTGAATCTGAAGACATTTTAGATGCTTTAACCAATTCAACTTTTATTTTTCTAAGTATTCACAAGAGTGATAAATGACAAAAATCTGTAAGCAAATCTAAAAGAGCTCTTCTAAGTATAAATAAAAATTCTAAGAAAGCATTAGATCATAGTTTAATTGCAAATACTTTTCTCAGTGACATAAAAAATTAATGGTCCGTCTTATAGTTTATTTTTCCTAGATTCAGTTAAATGTGCTATTTTCCCTTCCTCCCTCCTTTCCTTCCTTCCTTCTTCTTTCCTTCCATCTATGTATTCTTTAAAAAATGCAGAACATAAAAAGAAACTGTTAATAGAGGAAAGGGACCTGGGTTTCTGGTACACGGGAGAGGGAGACACTTTTCCTATATAATATTTTATTTTAGTCCTTATGAAAGCTATACATACTCCAAGTTTAAATAGCAAGTTTGTGTTAGCTTCTCAGGTTACTTAATGGTTTTTCAGTATTAGCCTTATCTACTGGCTGTATCTTGGAAACTACTGGCTATATCTTGGGTTGATCCTTTTATCCTCTCCTACTCAAAAACTCACCCTTCTTGTATCCACACCTTCCACTTATATTATCGTATTTGATAGATTAATATTCACTCTACATTTTTATGGCTATGCAAATGATACTCATAGATGAACCAGCTGGTTCACTGTTTACTTATTTGCCCTGAGTTGATAATGGAGTCTTATTTATTTTTTTAAATTGCTTTGGTTTTTTTTTTTTTTTTTTTTTTTTTCCTGTACTTATAAGCAGTTAAGCCCCAAACTCTTTGACCAGTCAGAAATAATCATTCCATTCTTTCTCCTGCCAGGGCTGTTTGCATTTCTGTTCTTCTAGTTTGAACTTCAGCTAATGGCTTAACATTTACATTCATAATCATAAGATCCCTGGAGCTTATTTTCTTCATCTGTGAAGCCCCAGAGTTCCCAGTTTAATGCTTTCCAAATAGTAGAACTCAGTAAAACCTTGCTTTTTAGGGGTGCTGCTCTGAGTCAGTGGCGCTGCCTCCTGTCTCCAGGTGTGTTGGCTGCAATAGAATCAGAACGTGAGACGTAGAAACCCCCACATGTGGCTTTTTAATAACGAAGAATAAATTCTTTGCGTGCCTTGAGAGATATCACAAACCCTAATGCAGGGTCATGTAGCCTTGCCATGAAAGTGGCAAGCAGGGGTTTAGCAGAACATTCTAGAACTCTCTGAAGTGGCTTTGCCAATAAGCCCTGGGCGACATTTCAGCTCCTGTCTCCTAGGGGGCAGGGGGGTGGATAGTGCCTTAAGCTGCCCTGCAAACTGTCAGTCCTGCTCTGGTTTCTTCTTCATCTTCTCACTCGTTCTAATTGTTACCATGGAAGAAATGAAATCCCTTTCGAGATTAGGCTCAGACGCTGTCAGAGGTACCTTAATGTGCTTGTGAAGCTTATTGCAGACAGCGGTTGCGGGGAGGTAGCAACTGCAGTAGTTATCTCAAACACTGGAAGTTGTTTGAGTTTCATGAAGCAAATGATTTAATCCCATGCAGGAAACGACGACACACTCAGTGATGCCATTGTGAGTTTCGCTGCCGCTGAGGCGTTTAGCAATAGGGTGATTTATGAGCCACGGCTGTCTGCCTTGGTTGTGTTTCGCCCATCGTTTCACAAGCCTTAACATCTTGTAGCCACAGAGGTGTTCACTTCCGACGGGTAAAAGGTTCCATAGTAAAATTTTTCGCAGCAAGAAAGTCTTCATCTTTTTCTTACGTTAAATGTCAAGAAACACAGTTGAAGGGGAAAAACGAACACCCAAACACCCAAGTGGAGAGGATTTGTAGTTTGTGATAAAACTTCTGTTCTCCGTAGTTACCTGGGTCATCAGCGTTCTGTGTATTTGTGTTCGCAGCTCAAAGAGGCATTTACAACACAGCACCTGCACCAGGACTGGGCTTCCCCGTGTCAAGCAGTTGGATGGTTCCTTTTGTACGGGGGGGGGGGGGGGGGGGGGGCTCATTCTCTGATTTTATGTTTTCCCTCCTTAAATAGGAGGCTTGTGTTTTTTCTCCTTCCCCACTCTCACCAGATGGACTAAGAGGGACATAAACACAAAGGGGGACATAAAACCCTGGGATGGTGATAACAAGGGGATAAGAATTGTGAAGAAATAGTATTTTTAGGAAAATCGAGGAGTAAGCGAGTAAGAAACAATCTGCAACAGAAGTTGGAATAATAAATTGCAGTCAGATGGAGGTCTCAAGGTTTTTTATTTTTTAATGCTTATTTGTTTGTGAAAGAGAGAGAGAGAGAGAGAGAGAGACAGAGCGTGAGCAGGCGAGGGGCGGAGAGAGAGAGGGAGACATGGACTCTGAAGCAGGCTCCAGGCTCTGAGCTGTCAGCACAGGGCCCGACGCGGGGCTTGATCTCACCGACCATGAGATCGTGACCTGAGCCAAAGTCAGATGCCCAACCGACTGAGCCACCCAGGTGCCTTGGAAGTCTCAGGGTTTTGAAATGGGCTTCTGTATTAATCGTCGTCTGATAGGTGTTCTAGGTGTTTCAAACAATGGGATTTATTATGGGAATTGGTTGGTTACAAAGGCTTGGAAGGGTTGGTGGAGCAAAACAACGTAAGGGAAGTTACGCGGAACAAGTAATGGGAAACAGCTACCATCCGTGGGCTGGAGAAGCATGGCAGGGAGATTGGTTGACCCAGAATACAGGACAGCTGGCCTCCAAGGTTCCGCTGTTGGAGGTGAGCAGGAACCTGTGCGCTGGCACTGAAAGGTCATTGCCACTGCCGCTGGGGCTGTCACCACAGTCTTGGTGGCTGGTGTCTCCACTGCAGCTGATACGATCACAATCCCAGGTGCTGCTGCTCTCTCTGCTAGGGGAGAAGCCTGTAGAAGAGGCTCCTTGCCCTTCCACTTCTCAGCCTCCCTACAGCGCTCCCATTGGCAGGACCCAAATGTAGGCAGGGGGTCCTGAGAAATGAAGTCTGCAGGGTCTCTCCCTTCAGTGCGGAGCACAACACACAAAGATCGGAATGGAGCTGAGAAGCCAGCAAGCCGGTGACTAACACCACCTCCTTTTAGAAAAAAGAGCTCCAGGCCCTCTGTGCCCTCCGTGAACCCACTTGCAGCCGAGAGTGCTGTAATCTTGGGCCAAACCCATGGTAATACTAAGCCCAGTATTTGAATTCTCGAAGGAATGTGTGTTCTGTTGGGGGACATTGGTGTGTCTGGAAGAAAGTAGTCTCCAGGAGAGAGAAGGTCTCTACTTTAGATTCTCTGCTTTCGTGATGGATTTATGTAAAGCATTGACTCCTGGATCCATTTTGGTGGAAATTGTCTGCAAAATAAAAGGGCAAAATCTTCCATGTGCGTGTTCTGTTCTCCATAGGAATTTGTAATCGATATTATTTCAAGTCACTCCGGGAAAAAAAAAAAAGCGCACATAAAAAGCAACTTTATCTGGTCACATATAGCGTCGGCCTGGCATGAGAAAGCCGGAGGATTGAGTGGATCTCTCGGCCGCAAGCTCGGGCTGGCAACCCTTCTGTACGGGCTGGAGCTGTGTGTTGGCGTTAAGATTTCAAATGCCCGTGACTCGGAGTTCTCTGTAGGTTTATGCGTGGCTCATTGGAGTCAGCGTGCCATGTACCAAAGATTACGATTCACCCAATTCTGTGCACCTGAGATGTACTTTAAAAGGAAAAAACCGGGGTGCCTCGGTGGCTCAGTCAGTTAAGTGTCCACCTCTTGATTTCAGTTCAGGTCATGGTTTCGCAGTTCATGAGATCGAGCCCCGAGTTGGGCTGTGCACTGACGGCACAGAGCTTGCTTGGGATTCTCTCTCCCTCTCTCCCTGCCTCCCCTCCTCAAGTAAATAAACAAACAAATAAATAAATAAATAAAAGGGAAAAGGCAAAGGAAGGGTTATACTCAAAGGTAGAGCACCTAGCTTACTCTAAGAGGCTCAAACCAACCTTGGTGGTGATGTAATGGAGACAAGACACGAAAAGGGACTGGGCTTTAGGGGAAGATGGCTAGTTTAGTCAGGGCATGGTCATTGGTGATTTTCTCTGGGCTATCCAAGTAGATATTTCTAGCATGCTATTAGATAATCTGGTTGGAGCTCAGGGGAGCAGTCTGAATAGAGTATAAACGTAGGATCTATCAGTAAATAGGTTTAGTTAAAACCTGAGTAGGGTTGGGAAACAGACATGTTGGCATATTTTAGACTAAATCATTGAAGAGGATTCATTATGGGAGAATGTGGTAGAAGGAAATAGTCATCCCCCCGTTCCTCCTCCTGCCCAATCATATTAGATGTCATTGTCCAGAGGTTTAAAATCTGAATTTGTGTCCTTGGTTTAAGTAATCACACACCGTACATCAGGCCCCTGTTATACCAGAGCATGAATTCTAACCTGGAAGCAACTGTGCTGGGGGACGATGATTGACAACTTAAATCTGGACAATGGAGCTTTTGGACTCGGCCCAGAGGGGTCAACTCTAGGTTTCTCCAGCTGTGCTCCTTCATACAGGGTGAGGAGTCCATGGGCTAAGGTCACATGCCCACCTGTGGCCATAGAGCCCGTGCCTCCCCCTTAGACGTCACACTCCAAATACCAGGATCCCAGAATTCCCTGCCCCAATGGCCAACGTGGAGCTCACTTCCAAAGCCCTCAGTGGCCACTTCTCTGTTGCAGGTATGCATCCCTGGGCTTCAAGATTGGTGAAGGGGTGACTACAAAGGTGTGGAATGTAAAAGAAAATTTTACACTGGATACTTGTTAAGCTAGATTTTATCCGAACTGCTCTAGTAGAGGAGAGAGACTTCAGTATAGAACTGAGCTCAATTCTGGGGCGTCTGGGTGGCTCAGTCCATTAAATGTCCGACTGTGACTCAGGTCATGATCTCATGGTTCATGAGTTTGCACCCTGCGTTGGACTCTGTGTTATCAGCTCAGGGCCTGGAGCCTGCTTCCGATTCTGTGTCTCCCTCTGTCTCTGCCCCTGCTCTGCTCATGCTCTGTCTCTCTCTGTCTCAAAAAAATTAAAAAACATTAAAAAAAAAAAAAGAACTGAGCTCAACTCTGAATACAACAAAGACTGTTGGGGATGTCTAGCCAACAAGCAGGGTGAGGCAGTCAGTGTGTGGAAGGTTACTAAGAGGACAGCCGGGGTAGGAAGATGTTTGCTAAACTGGCTTCAGGATTCATGTTGGAGGCAGGTCAAGGACTTAGACATCAGTTGTGGGGGATGAGGGACTTGGTTAAATATCAAGGGTGAGGAGGGGATTATCACCAAACCAACACGGCAGGATTCTTTGCCGAATCTGGGCTCTGGAGGCCGAGGGCAGGGCAGCCGGCCAAGGTTGTGACATAGTGAGAAGAGGGCTCAGAAGAGCCTGATTAAATTTGGTCAGAGAGGGAGTTTTTGTCAGGACAGAGCTTGGACTTACAGGTTCAGGTGTCCATGTCTGTGTCACAGGGCCCCTCATGGTGTGGCTCAGAGCCAGGGGCAGAAGGAAAAGGGGCCAGGCACCCTGGCGTTCCGGCTTGGAACCCTGAGGAATCTGAGAGGTCTCAGTTTGAACCTGACTGCCCAGCCACCGATTCTTTTGCAAGAGTCTAAAAGGCTGATGCCTGAAGGGATGGGGCAGAGATTGTCTGATGGGGACTCTCAGCTGAGCAACTCAGGAACTTCTGGAGGCACCTGGACAGTGGGGGTGGGAAGGGACAAGACCCAGGACAGGCCACGAGGGAGCCCCCCACCTCCCACCAAAGAGGCAGGGAAAATGGCGTCTCGCCTGGGGTGGTGCTGACTGAGTGGAAGGGAAGGCCTGAGGGGTTAGGTGAGGCTGTCTGTGAGCCAGGGAGAACCTTTCCCTTCTCTTTTCACCCTGTGCCAGGCCCCAGTGAGAATCACGGCCTGTGGTAGAAAACGGTGTCGATTTTGAATACATGTTCTCCACATTTGGTGTGAATTGTGACTTTGCGCATTAAAAAATACATATATCCATGAATGGGGGCGCCTGGATGGCTCAGTCGGTTGAGCGTCCGACTTTGGCTCAGGTCACGATCTGATGGCTCATGGGTTCGTGCCCCACATCGGGCTCTGTGCTGACAGCTCTGAGTCTGGAGCCTGCTTCGGATTCTGTGTCTCCCTCTCTCTGCCCCTCCTCCACTCAACTCTCTTTCTGTCTCTTCCTCAAAAATAAACATTACAATTTCTTTTTAAATCTTAAAAGAAAATCCAGGAATATATATATGTTAAGGTGGAAGGATAAAAGATCCAACACTCAGAATGATTTACAGGTGCTGAATGTTTAGGCATATGGTACTCCAGACCCCGTTTTTACTCTTGCCTCAGGCTCTGCACCACCAGGAAGGGGCTGCAAAGTTGCTGACTGGCCTAGAGCACAGGTCCAGTTAGGGGGTGTGAGAAGTTTCCAGGCCCAGGGGCAGATGGACAGATGCCTGATTGAACACGTGCAATTGAGAGAGGGGTACACGACATAGAATCGATAAGGGGCAGGTAGGACTCATGAAGAGGGGGAGAAGATGGGTCTAGAAGCTAGTGCGGGAGTGCTTGGAGTCCAGTGGCCTGCCCACACACCCCGACTGGGCTGGAACCAGGCCATCTGCAGAGGTGCATGTATGGCACCCCTCCTGCCTTTAGTTAGAATTTAGCCTGGGGTGATCGGGGTCTTTCCCAGGTACCAGCACCATTCTTTCACATTAAAATTTTTTTTTTTTTTTTACTGTTTATTTATTTTTGAGAGAGAGACAGAGCATGAACACCGGCGGAGGGTGGGGGTAGCACAGAGAGAGAGGAAGACACAGAATCCGAAGCAGGCTCCAGGCTCTGAGCTGTCAGCACAGAGCCTGACGTGGGGCTGGAACCCATGAGCCATGAGATCGTGACCTGAGCCCAAGTTAGATGCTCAACCAACTGAGCCACCCAGGTGCCCCGCTTTCACATTTGGAGTTAGCCCTCAGAACCTTAGAGAAAATACATGACCTGATGGGGTTGTGTGGGTAAGTCAAGAAAGTTCACGTGAAACAGCTTTAAAAATAGCAACAAACTACGCAAATTCTGGGTGGTAATATGTGGCCTAAATTGTTTTTCCCCAAGAGCTTTCCTATATTGAGGTATTCTTTGTGGGGCACACAGTTTTATGTTAGAGTTGTCTTTAAAAGCAGGGATTACTAGGGTGCCTGGGTGGCTCAGTCGGTTAAATGTCCGACTTTGGCTCAGGTCATGATCTCACGGTTGGTGAATTCGAGCCCTGCTTCAGGTTCTGTGCTGACAGCTCGGAGCCTGGAGCCTGCTTCGAATTCTGTGTCTCCCTCCCTCTCTCTCTGCCCCTCCCCTCCACACACTCTGTCTCTCAAAAATGAATAAACGTAAAAAAACTTTAAAAGAAAATAAAATCAGGGATTACTTCTGAAGGACATTTTGAGGGGGCACTTTTCTTTTCCTAAATAAGGTATCTGTTCTCCCCGAGCAAGCTGGGTTTAAGCCGGGTAATGTTTTGGTGAGGGTACCTGGGAGCACCACGAGCAAATCGTTCAAAAGAATCAAGCATTGTAGTGGGGCCACTGATCTTTCCGGTCCTTTAGCATTAGCCAGTCGGGAAATTCTGCTCCCCACTAGAGGTTTCAGCTCCAGATAAATGATTCAAACTTCGTTAGTAGAGTGCAGCTAATAATACGTGTTGCCTTCTGTTTTCACCAGTCTGGGTAGGAATAACAAAAAAAGAGTTTGTGTGCTTGCAGAAGGAAAGGAGCACATAAACATATCATAAAGTATAGTCGGTCTTCTGCTTGTCTGCCACTCCAAATTCAGCCTCCGCAGTTAGCAATCTGGCACCATTTGCCAGCATTAATTTGATTCCATTTGTATTCCAAGTCGCAATTCCCTTTACAGTGCACTTTAGTGCTTAAGATCTATTTGTCAGCTGTTATTTAAGGGAGCGAATAAATTTTTCAGTATGCAGTAAACGCAAAATAACCCAGAGAAGTGAAAGTTTGAAGCCGAAGTTGTTAAATGGGAGAGCCAGTGAAGAGGACTGTGTAAAACTAGTGAGCTAATGGCAGGCAAGTTAGTCACGTTTTTATGGATTTGCCATAGTTGAATTGACTTTGATTTCTTTAAATGTTCCAACTCTTGGGGCGCCTGGGTGGCTCAGTTGGTTAAGCATCTGACTCTTGATTTCTGCTCAGGTCACTATCTCACAGTTCGTGGGTTTAAGCCCTGAGTAGGGCTCTGTGTTGACAGTGTGGATCCTGCTTGGGATTCTCTCTCTCTCTCTCTCTCTCTCTCTCTCTCTCTGCCCCTCTCCTGTTCACACACTCTGTCTCTCTCTCTCTCTCAAAATAAATAAATAAACTTAAAAAAATAAGGAATGTTCCAACTCTTGTTATAGTGGGTATTGCCCTAGAGTTGGAGAGAAGTAAGGAACTCAGTTGTTTCCTGAGCCACCTATAGAAATTGTTCAGTATCATCATTCATATTCTATAAATTTTTTTATGTTTATTTCTGAGACAGAGACTGAGCATGAGTGGGGGAGGGGCAGAGGGAGAGGGAGACACAGAACCAGAAGCAGGCTCCAGGCTCTGAGCTGTCAGCACAGAGCCCGACGCAGGGCTTGAACTCACAAACCGTGAGATCATGACCTGAACCGAAGTTGGACTTTCAACCGACTGAGCCACCCAGGCGCCCTATCATTCATATTCTAGACCATGATATCCTCAGTGAAATACGGTGGACCCTTGAACAATGCAGGTGTTAGGGGCACCACACCCCACACAGTCGAAAAATCTGCATCTAACTTTGGAACCCCCAAAACTTAACTACTACTAATAGCCTGCTGTTCGCTGGAAGCCTGACAGATAATATGAACAGTCAGTTAACACATATTTTGTATATTATACGTATCATATACTGTATTTTTACAATAAAGTTAGCCAGAAAAAAAGAAAATGGTTATTAAGAAAAACATAAAAGAAAATACATTCACACTATTATACTGTGTTTGTTGGAAACAAATCCACAGGTAAGTGGACCCACAAAGTTCAGGTCTGTGTTGTTCCAGGATCAGCTATAGTTTAGGGCTTTTATGGTTCTTATTTCAGTCTTTTTGAGTGTTGACCATCTGAAGCTGTAGGTTTAGGGAAGGAGCTTACTGGGCAAAATGCCATCTTTTTAAAAATCTTCCCCAGAGAATTTTAGTGTGGAAGAATCTGATTAAAAGCCTACTTTAATATGATTTTGTGTGTGTCTGTTGTGTATGTGTTTTAGGGAAGTAGCTAGGAAATACTTTTTAAGGTAAAAAATAATGGGAAATGTTTCTGGAAAGTTCGGTCCCTTTAACTTTCCTCTCTGTTAAAAAGGTATTCCTGCACTTTTAAAGATGGCGTCACTCCTACAAACTAAACAATTCAGATGGATGTCCTAGAACCTCACACTCTCGTTTTTCAAAAGCCGTGTTCTTTTTTAGAGCAGGAACATACATGGATGTATCTTGCTTAGATTCCGCAGGCTTGTTTTACTACTAAAGATTGCATATGCACAGAACCCCGTGCTCTTCTCCCCTTCCTTCCTTTATCAGGGTTCCAGTAGAACTTGGCTACCGAGCCGGCAAGCCCTCGTTACAGTGAATGAATGTCAAGCCCTCCCAGTTACAGTGAATGAAGGGTTCATAATTGCTACCAGTCTCAAGTCCCATTCATGTTATGAATACAATCTGAGTGGACCTAGAAACTGGCCACAGAAAGATCTAGACAGAGCTGTTTTTGGTGCCTGTTTACCCTTAACTGATGTGGACGAGCAGAGATGATGCTCAGGCCATCTCCATTCTCTGGAGCACAGGAGGCAGGCGTTGTGTCCTGCTGCTGTCCTGTCCTTTGGATCTTTGCCGTGGCACAGCCAGGGCGAGGCAAATAAAGAGTCACCTGCATGCCATATAGCAGCAGCCTCCAGCCACTACTGGCACCAGCCACTCACTCAAGACACCTGTGCCTGCCCCCCTCCTGAGTTAAGTGTGGACCCACTTCTGTTCTAATCATACGCCACCAATCTTAATCTTGTATCTTGATCACTGTCTCTGACTCCTGTGGATTGGACTCCAATTCTTCTCTCCCAAACAGCCTTGATTCCTGTTATGCCTTCAGCGGAAACTTCATGCTCTAACTCAAGTTCCTGGGTTCCTGGTCCTGTTGGTGATCAGTTGACCAGCAACCACTTCATGTGCGAATGGCCTTTCTTCTCAAATTCTCTACTCTTTCACATCTTCAAGTTTGTCTGTTAACTTTTGCTGACCACCTAACTCTACGTGTCATTAAGTTCCCGGTGTGTATGTAGGTGAGCATTCTTTTTTGTTTTTTAACGTTTATTTATTAATTTTGAGAGACAGAGAGACAGAGTGTGACAGGGGAGGGGAGGGGCAGAGAGAGAGAGAGAGAGAGAGGGAGACACAGAATCCGAAGCAGGCTCCAGGCTCTGAGCTGTCAGCACAGAGCCCGACGCGGGGCTCGAACTCACAGACTATGAGATCGTGACCTGAGCCGAAGTCAGACACTTAACCGACTGAGCCACCCAGGCGCCCCAATCTTACTTGATCTTTAATTGTTTACAAGCATTTTGTGATTAAATGACTTCTCCTTGCTGTAGTGTTGGCACCAAAGAGTATATATTTATTTGAGAGAGTGTGTACCAGCATTAAACAATTAATTTTTATGAATTCTACTAGAGAATATGTTTTGTTCCTCTGGAAGCATTTATTTGGGCTTCTTTTTTCCCTGCAGATAGTTTTTTGTTTTTTTTTTTGCCATTTCCTTACATTTAAAAACTCAAATCAGGGGCCACAAAATCATCAGTGTCAGGAACACTTTAGAAATTCTGTTACATATTGTGGTATTGTCTTAATCCTTTCTCGGTTATAGAAATAACTTCTTCCTGATTGAGTCTCCATCCACAATGTCAGGAAACAACTGCTTACCACATCCATCACTTCTGTCTGCACAGAATCGTGTTTCAAAGGTTTCCCAATTAATCCTGTGGAAGTTAGAATCACTCATAATTATAATCCTGTTATGCCTTCTTTATTTCTTGATGTGCTTGTTAATTAACGTCCGTCCTGCAGCGGTCTGTAGCATGGTGCTATTATTGGCTGTTTTGTCTTTAAAAGCCTCTTTTCTACCATTTTGACTAAGATCGATTCACTGCACTTTGTTGAAATCGATCATTTTGGATCAAAAAAAAATCTATACCATATATTCATTCTGGCTACTTTTGCATGATTTCACTTTTTTTCAGTCCATCAATGCCAAGCTGGTTGCTTACCCCTTTTTGGCTTCCTTTCTCTTGCTCTTTTCTTTTTTAAGAACTCTCTATCTCTTTCTTTCTCCCATCCTCTCTGAGACAACACCTCTGGGGAGAAAAGCCAATTGGCGGAGGCAGCAGAATAAATTCTCATTTCGGAACCAGGCTAGACACTAGTCCCATTTCTCTTTTTATAAAATCAGGAAGAGGGTCCCTCTGCTTGGTGATCCTCCCCCTGAACAGTCTCTAGGGTGACAGCGTCATGATGGACTGCGAGGCACTTTGCAAGCACTGTAGTGTCCTTCGTTATAGCCTCAAACTCCTCTGTATTCTAATCTCACCAGGTGGACTCCAGACGAGCACTAAAATTCTTGCGCACATACTAACGTTTTCTTTTCTTCTTCCAGGCACTGACTTTAACATAGATAGCTTACCTCTGCCTCGGAAGGCCCATCACGACTGGGCCCTTTTTCACGAAGAGTCTCCGAAAAATAATTACAAGCTCTTTCACAAGCCAGTCATCACCTTGTTCAACTACACTGCCACCTTCAGCCGACATTCCCACTTGCCACTGACCACCCAGTACTTGGAGGGCGTAGAAGTCCTGAAGTCACTCAGATACCTGGTCCCTTTGCGGTCCAAGAACATCCTTCGAAGAAGACTTGCTCCACTGGTGTATGTCCAGTCAGACTGTGACCCACCATCAGACAGGGACAGCTATGTTCGAGAACTGATGACTCACGTTGAGGTGGATTCCTACGGTGAGTGTTTACGAAACAAGGATCTCCCTCCGCAGCTAAAAAATCCAGCTTCCATGGATGCTGATGGCTTTTATAGGATCATTGCACAGTATAAGTTTATCCTTGCCTTCGAGAATGCGGTGTGTGACGACTACATCACTGAGAAGTTCTGGAGACCTCTGAAACTGGGGGTGGTCCCTGTGTATTATGGGTCCCCCAGCATTGCTGACTGGCTCCCAAGTAATAGAAGTGCTATTCTCGTGTCTGAATTTGCTCACCCTAGAGAACTGGCAAGTTACATCAGACAACTGGATCACGACGACAGACTGTACGAGGCCTACATAGAATGGAAGCTGAAGGGTGAGGTCTCAAATCAGCGACTTCTCACAGCACTCAAGGAACGGAAGTGGGGAGTACAAGATGTCCACCAGGACAACTACATCGATGCATTTGAGTGCATGGTGTGCAGCAAGGTGTGGGATAATATCCGGCTTCAGGAGAAGGTGAGAGAATCAAGGTTTGGCAAAGAGGCTCTAGGAGAGCCATCTTGATGGCTTCTGACATTTTGCATCCTTTTTTAAAAAAAAGTTATTATTATTATTATTATGTTTTAAAGTTTATTTATTTTGAGAGAGAGAAGGAGGGGCAGAGAGAGAGGGAAAGAGAAGAGAATCCCAAGCAGGCTCTGTACTGTCAGCACAGAGCCCGACACGGCACTCAAACTCAACAAACCACTAGATGGTGACCTGAGCCAAACCCAAGAGTCAGATGCTTAACAGACTGAGCCACCCAGGCGCTCCGCCATTTTGTATCCTTCTGTAGCGGCCCCTTCGTACTCCTCTTCATTCCCATTAGAGAGACCAGGCTCTGCAGGAAGGTGAATATTTCATTCCTCTCCTTTCAGGACTTCATTCCTCATGAAGTTTACTAGTCCTGTCCTTCTTCCCGAAGGCCTTAAACTCCCCTTTATTGTTTCTTCTGAAGGACAGACACCATGCTGCAGGTGCCGGGCAGTGATAGGAGCAGGCTGCAGGAGAGGGAAGAAAATAATAAAAAATGGGAAAGTTCTAAATCTCATCCACATTGTCAGGTCTTTAACTTTTCCATCAGTGCTCTGGTTTCTGTCAGACTCCTTACACGTTTGCCTCACAGGCTACTGCTTGGAAACTTATTTTCATTTTGCATGTGCAATCTAAAACCTCTCTCTCTGTCTCTCTCTCTTTCTCATTCTTGCTCTTTCTCTTTCCGGCACATGCTTATTAATATAGAGAAAGTATTCAAATGATGATGGATAACCCTTAAAATATTTCTTTTCTTAAACTATTATAGGGGCGCCTGGGTGGCTCAGTCGGTTGAGCGGCCGACTTCGGCTCAGGTCATGATCTCGCGGTCCGTGAGTTCGAGCCCCGCGTCAGGCTCTGTGCTGACAGCTCAGAGCCTGGAGCCTGTTTCGGATTCTGTGTCTCCCTCTCCCTGACCCTCCCCCGTTCATGCTCTGTCTGTCTCAAGAATAAATAAACATTAAAAAAAAAGTTTTTAAACTATTATAAAGAAATTTCTTAGTAATGTCTTCAGATTTCTTGATGCTCTTAACATTTGCTTGCTTTACTTATTTATACTGGGAATGGTCTCACTTTATATATAACTAAATTTGTTAGAAGGTAGTTTATTGAAAGAAAGAGAAAGATTAGTTTAATTTACCTTTGAAATTAAAAGAGAGTGGTGCCCAGGTGGCTCAGTCAGCCCCTAAAAGTCAGCCAACTTTGGCTCAGGTCATGACCTTGCGATTCATGGTTTCAAGCCCCGCATCGGGCTCTGTGCTGACAGCTCAGAGCCTGGAGCCTGCTTCGGATTCTGTGTCTCCCTCTCTCTCTCTCTGCTCCTCCCCTGCTCACACTCTGTCTGTCTGTCTCTCTCTCAAATAAATAAATGTTTAAAAAAATTGAAAAAAAAAAGAAATTAAAGAAGAAATGAGATGGCCCACTTATACTATACTACTTGGCCATCACTCATCAGTCCCTTGTCCTACTCCCATATACACGTAATGTTTCATCTAAGTTCTCTGGAGGCAAACAATTTTTGTTAAATACTGAAATGTTTATTTTGGACAGCGTATTAATTTCAGGTCAGACATAAACCTGAACAGTTTGTTGAATTATTTTTGTGTATTGTATAGATAAGGCTCTCATATGCGAAATGTGTGTATTTTTAGACAAATTTTAAAATATTTGAAAGATTATTTTCCTCATTTTAACTAGTATAAAAATTTAAATTGTTTTATCTGGTTTTATATAACAAAGATTTACTCATAAAATCATTTCTGTTAAGCCAAGTGACTTGGTTGCTGCACGAACACTATTACATCATCCTTCTCAGAGAATGCATCCTGACTGGCAACGACTTCCTCTTTGACCTAAGTTATAGGGCCATGTTACAGCAAAACCCAAAATCTGCACACTGCAGAAAACGTGAAAAAGTAGAGACCACATTAATTACCCATGCCATCCTAATTATTTATTCTGAAAGTCTGTTAAAGCAGAAAACAGAACTTCTGAGGGTGGTGATTTGCCCGGGGCTGCCGATCAAGATCCTTGCCAGGCTTGGACATGACAGTCACAGAAAAGCAAAGAACCCCACAAGCCCTAACTGTGTCCGTACCTCACAGACACCCTTTTGGAATGATTGCTGGGGACTGGAAGAGAGCGCATGACGACGTTGGTGGATAGCTTTGTAAAAGTTATAGGAGAGTGTGTATATTCCTGCATTTCCAAAAAAACAGCTAACTGTGGTATTTCCGAGTGCCTGAAGGTGATGTAATTACATGTCCTTCTCTTTGGAGTCTTTGAAGAAAAGTAGATGGAGTAGGCTGTCCTTTGGCGTGTTCTTATTCCTCCCCGAGAAGTGGTCAGTGAGGATGATTAAAGGCTTTGCTTGCATTTCAATGGATGCGCTACAGCTCTCAAATGCTAATGTGCTCATTATTGAAAAGCAGAACAAAATGTACCGTGAAAGTAAATTAAAAGGGTATTAAGACCAGTTCTTTACACTGGCATTTATTCATTTGTTTTACAAGATTTGTTACAGCTTCCATATGCCATGCCTTAAAGTAAGCTGCTTATATATGTTTCTTCACTTTTTCTCTTTCAGCCAAAGAAAAGCTAAAAGAAATAATTTGATTTCCTCTGACTGATTATTTTTCATCTTGTGGCTGGCAATAATTTAATCATTGTATTTGGATGTAGAAACTACCGTAAGAATATCAAATGTATCTCCCCTTTCTCTACTCTGCTTCTCCCCTGCTCTCCCTCTACACAGACCTAGTGAGTTATCTATTGCTGTGTGAATAATAATGTCACAGACTTAGTGGCTTAAAAGCCACACATATTTATCATCTCACGGTTTCTTGTGGGTTAGCTCATGGCTTAAGTGGGTCCCCCGGAAGCCTGCAATCAAAGTATCAGTCAGGGCCGGGTGTTCACCTGGAGGCTCAACTGGGGACAAGTCTGCTTCTAAACTCACATGCTTGTTGGCAGATTCAGTTCCTAGAGGCTATAGGACTGAGGGCTTCAAGTTGCTCGTTGGCTGGAGGCCAGAGGCTGCCCTCGGCTCTGAGAGGCCACTACATTCCTCGTCCATGCGGGCTTCCCCAGCATGGCTGCTTACTTCCTCAAAGCCAGCAAGGGAGTGAGAGAGTTCAGCAAGATCAGTGCTGCAACCAGCATATATGATCATGTACGCACAATCACATACATTCTCTCACCTTTGCCGTATTTTATTGGTTAGAAACAAGTGAAGATACCTTGCACGCTCAAGAGGAAAGGAATACAAGGGCATGAATACCAGGAGGCAGAAATCACGGGGGCCATCTGGAGTCTGTCCACCACACCTGTTGAATCTGAGTAGGCTTGTTCTCTATGGTGTTTGCTTTATTTACCCCATGTAGGGGGAAGTCTTTTGGTATTGAATTGACTTTAGTCTGTAAAAGAACATTTACCGATACACCATCCTGTCCTCAAAAAGGCCATAATAGGGGAGACAGCATATAAGCTTTTAAAAAATTAGCTTTGAGGGATAATTGATATACCATAAACTGCATATATTTAAAATGCGTGGTTTGATTAGTTATGACCTATACCTGTGAAACCATCACCCCAATCAAGATGACAAACATTTCTTTCCTCCCCAGGACATGAGTTTCCTCATGTCCCTCTTTAATCTATCCTCTCTCCACCCCCTTTCTCAGGCAGCCACACATCTGCTTTTTGCCACTTCTGACAAAGAAGCTAAGGCACTTTTCTAGAATTTTATGTAAATGGAATCCTGTAATGATTCTCTTTTGTGTCTGGCTTCTTTCTATCCACATGATAATGTTGACATTCATCCACAACACTGCGTATCAACAGTTCCTTTCTCTTCGTTGTTGAAGTTCGCACATGCCAAAATGGCCTTATCCATTCAGCTGTTGATGGACATTTGAGTTGTTTTCAGTTTCTGGCTATTACAAAATAAAGCTGCCTCGAACATTCACGTACAAGTCTTTGCGTGGACGTATGTTTTCATTTGTCTTCTATAAATACCTAGGCGAGGGATGGCTAGGTCATATGGTAGATGTCTGTTAAACATTTTGAGAAATTACCAGATTGTTTTCCAAAGTTACTCTGTCGTACATCCCCACCAGCATTGCATGGGAGTTGCATTCATTAACAGTCGGTGTGGTCAGTCGTAGTTTTTGCCATTTTGCTGGGTGCGTAGTGGTATCTCACTGTGATTTAATTTACATTTCTCAGCAACTAATGATTTTGAGTATCTTTTAAATGGATTATTTGCCATCAATATCTTCAGCGATACATCTCTTCAAATCTTTGCTCATTTAAAAAAGATTGAGTTATTCTTGTTATTCTTGAGTGGTGACAGTTCTTCATATATTTTGAACAAATAACAGATGTTTTCTTCCAGTCTTTGGGTTGTTTTTCCATTTTCATAACTGTCTTTTAAGGTGTAAAAGGTTTTAATTTTGATGAAGTCCAGCACATCATTTTTTTCTTTTATATTTGTGTGTTTTGTGTCCTATATAAAAATATTTGTGTAACCCAAGGTCACTAAGATGTGCTTCTGTTTTATTCTAGAAATGCTGTGGTTTTAGCTTTTACACTTGGGTCTGTTTTCCACTTAGAGTTAATTTTTGTAATGCAGTGTGGTGTAAGAGTTGAGGTTTGTATATTTGGATGTCCAATAGGATCGGCACCATTACTGGAAAGATTATTTTTTCATGATTGAATTACCTTGTTGTTTTTTTTCTAAACTCAATTGGCCATATATATATATATATATATATATATATATATATATGTTAATTTCTGGACTGATCAATATGTCTGTATTTAAGTACTGTAGCTTCATAATAAGTGTTAAAATGAGATAGTGTCAATCTTCCAACCTTATTCTTTTTCAAAATTATTTTCACCATTTTAGGTCTTTTGCTTTAATATATAAATTTTAGAGTCAGTTTGCCAATTTATATGAGAATGCCTGATAGCATTTTCATTGTGATTGTGTTGAATGTAAGTATCAATTTTGGGAGAATTGACAACAATATTGAGACATTTAACCCATAAGAATGATATATCTATCCATTTAAGTCTTCTTTAATTTCTCTAGACATTATTTTGTAATTTCTTGTGTACAGGTTTTTTTATAACTCTTTACTCAAATTTATCACTAAGTAGTTCACATTTTTTGATACCATAATAAATGATATATATTTTTAAACTATATATTCTGATCATTTGTTGCTGGTATATAGAAAAAAAATTGATTTTGTACGTTGACTTCATAGACTGCAACCGTGTTCATTACACTGATTAGCTCTGGTATCTTTTTTAAAGATTTCTTAGGATTTTTCTACATAAATGATCATGTCATTTGTAAAAGAAGATGATTTTATCCCCATCTCCAATCTATCTGCCTTTTATTTCTTCCCCTTTTCTCCTTTACTGTACTAAGACCTTCATTATAACTTTGAAGAGTACTGTTGGGACCATAGTTCCCCATCATAGAGAGACTTGTTCTTCATCATTGTCTCATCATTGTTTTTCATCATTGTTTATGATATTAGCTGTAGGATTTTGGTTGATGCCCTTTATCAAATTGAGAAAGTTTCCTTCTGTTCTTACTTTCATGAGAATTTTTTATCATGAGTGGATATAGAATTTGTCAAATGATTTTCTGTCTCCATTGAGACAATCATGGTTTTCCTTCTTTATTTAATGATGAATTACAGTGATGATTTTCAAGGCTAAATGACCTTGCTTTCCTGAGATAAACTTCACTTGGTTATATTATCCTTCTTATTTACTGTTGGATTTGAATTGTTAAAATTTTTGTTAGGAATTTTTGCATCTATGTTCATGAGGTAGACTGGTCCATGTTTTTCTCCCAGTGCCTTGGCTAGTTTTCATATGTGGTAATGCTGCTCTCATGTTCCCTCTGCTCGTGTTTCCTGAGTTTGTGGATATTTAGTATTATTTTTTCCTTAACTGTTTGTTGAATTTACCAGTAGGCCATCAAAGTTTTTTCCTTGTAGGAAGGTTTTTAAGTATAAATTGAATTGTTTTAATAGATATAAAGCTGTTCTTGTTATTCATCTCCTTTTGAGTGAGCTTTGGTAGATTGTGTCTTCTAAGGGATTTTTTTTTTTTCATATTCTCCAAGTTGTCAAATTGACTAGCATACCATTGTCAGCATTCCTTTATTCTTTCAATATCTGTACTATCTGTATGTCACCTCTGTCATGTCTGATATTAATTTGTGTCTTTTTTTCATGATTAATCTACACAGAGATTTATCCATTTCATTGAGCTATTCAAATAATTAGCTTTTGATTTCATTATTTTTTCTTTTGTTTTATATCTTAATTATTTCTGTTCCTTATCTTAATTTTTCTTTTTAAATTTTATTTATTTATTTAATATAATTTATTGCCATGTTGGCTAACATACACTGTATACAGTGTGCTTTTGGTTTCGAGGGTAGATTCCTGTGGTTCATCGCTTACATACAACACCCAGGGCTCATCCCAACAAGTGCTCTCCTCAATTCACCCTCTCCCACCATCAACCCTCAATTTGTTCTCTGTATTTAAGAGTCTCTTATGGTTTGCCTCCCTCTCTGTTTGTAACTCTTTTTTTCCTCTTCCCTTCCCCCATGGTCTTCAGTTAAGTTAATTTTTCTTAAATTGGACTTAATTTGCTCATTTTCAAATTTAAGGTAGAAACTTGGGTCATTGATTTTAAACCTTTATGCTTTCATAATATACGTGTTTACTGCTATAAAATTCCTCTAATCACCGCCTGAGCTACCTCCTACAAATTTAGGTTATTATGTTAATGTTAATTCAGCTTAAAATATTTTCAGTCTTTTGCCCTGCTACCAGTCTCCTTCCTGATCATCTGATGGAGGTCCATGGAAAAGAGCTTTTGAGTGGATTTGAACTCTTCCTTTGTGTCTGGGACTCCTAGGTATTCCAAACTGGCATGAAAATCCATACTTCACCTTTAAGAATTTGTTTAAAAATGTAACTCGGGGCACTTGGGTGGCTCAGTCGGTTAAGTGTCCAACTCTTGATTTTGGCTCAGGTCATGATCTCGCGGATGGTGAGATCGAGCCCTGCATCCCTGTCAGCACAGAGCCTGCTTGGGATTCACTCTCTCCTCTCTCTCTGCCTCTCTCTCTCTCTCCCTGTCTCTCTCTCTCTCAAAATAAATAAGTAAACATTTTTAAAAAATGTTAACTGATTTCTTATTACCTGTTGGTATGGACCACCGCTTTCTCCTGTGTTCTGTCAAAGGTTAAACAAATCATGTATCCATCTCTCCCTGGAGGGGCTTGTCACTCTGGAATTCGGTTTACCTGGTTCCTGTGTGATTTCGGTTCCCTGATGGCCTCGAGGAAAGTCGTGAATTTAGATTACCTGACTTTGTCCTTATTGTTAGAATAGGAACCATGTTCTCTTTGGAAGCAAAATATTTGTTAATCATACTTTAGAAACAGCTTGTTTTTCTGCCCAGGACCCCAGCTGGAAAGGCAATTTGGGATGCTGAAACTTAGTCGCTTCCAAAATGTCATAACTATTTCATCAGCCACACTTCCTTCAGGTCATACTGTGAACTATTTCTACAAGAACACTAGAGTTAAGAGTCCATTTCATAAGATTATTTTCTTTGTGATATCCCCTCAGATGGAACTTTATCCTACACTGCTGAAAGGACTTTTGAGTGGGCAGGCACGCAAACAGATATGAGTACTGGCTTTCTCATATAAACAGTGACGCAGCACCAGGGTTGGGAAGGCCATCCAATGGTATGTGGTCAGTATGGCTACCAGCTGACTGGTTCTGGCATCACGAACAAGCCGTCTGCTGGTTATCTTGGAACATTTCCGGCGCTGGCGATTGCATCATTTTTCAGGGTAGCCCATTTTATCTTTTGTTAGTTTTGACAGTTATATGGTTTTTCCTTTGAACCCGGACTTTGCTTTCTCTAGTCCATTCTTAGTTACCTGCTTCTGACTCTTTAGTTCAATGGCATATAGCCTCGCATCTCCACATGTTAGTCAATAAATATGAGCGGTGACCTTTCAAAAGTTTGCATCCTCCTTTCTTGATTCTGTTCTGGTCTTGCTTCAAATACAATCTCCGACCAACCATGATCCCTCACTAAAGTAACCCCAATTTTGAGCCCACCTCTAGTTTTCTGGGAGAAAAAAATGTATTGCTATTCAGACTTCCCAGCTTTTAAGTCTTAGCATTTCCTAATGGTTTGCCGTTTGGATTTGTGTTCTGGTTCTCTGTGCTGTGTTGTCTTGGTAAAGAAATCTTGCCCTAGTTCCAGACCCTTTTAAGCCAAACTGCATGGTCATTTGTCAGTGGTCCTCAAGAGTAGAGAGGTATATCCTTCACTCTCTTCCAAACATGTTAATGCATTCTTCAACTTAGAGTCCCTTCAGATGCTTAAGGGAAGCTCTATATGCATTCTAGGTCATCTTTTTTTTCGGGCTACACCCTAGTATCTTCTCCTGTGCTTCCTATGGGAAGTTTAACAAAAAAGGGAATATGTTGATTCAACCACAGGTAGGCACCCAAATTGTTATATTTCCAAATTGGTTTTTCTACTCTGCTTTCTAAATTTGTGTTGGATGAGAATTCTAATTATTACAAACTCAATACATTATAAACCCTGTTATCTTCACATTAAAAAATTTTTTTGGAAAAAGATACACATGCACATAGCTCAAAGTATTAAATAGTTCTGCAAAGTTAGTTTAAAAAAAAAAAAGAGCAGCCTTTAAGTTACCCCTTTTCTCCCTCCCCAGGAGCAATCTCTTACCACCACACTTAGCTAATTATTTTAGTATTTGCCCAATATTTCTAACTAACATGCCGATACACTAATTTTTTGATGTTTAAAAAAAGGGACCCTGAGAGCTCCCCTGCCCAGCATTTGAGGATTTTCCTTTCTTAAATTTTTCTATTGCGGGGACACCTCTATTTCTTGCATGCTTTCTCCCTTTTCCCGAGTTTGCGCTTCTGATTGATCCTGCCCTTGGACAGCTTCTCGAGAAGGGGTACGTGAGGATGTCTGAAATGTCTTCATTTCACTCCAACATGTAAGCCATAGTTTTGCTGAGTGTAAACCATCAGTTTTCCTTAGAATTTGGAAGGCATTTTGCATCGCCTTTAAAAAAAAAAAAAAAAACTTTTACTTTTGAAAGGATTTTAAATTGGCGGAAGAGTTACAAAGATGGTATAGAGGTCCTGAACGCCCTTCACCTGGCCTCTCCTGTTGTTAACATTGCACATCATGACATGATAACGTGTCAGCGCTTAAGAAATTAACGTTGGCACACTGCTATTAACTCACCTGCAGACTTTAGTCGTATTTCACCCGTTTTTCCACCAACATCCTTTGTTCCAGGATTAAATCCAAGATACCAGATTGAAATGAGCTCTCGTGTGTCCTTGGTCTTCTCCAAACTGTGACAGTCGTTCAGTTTCCTGATTTTTAATAACTTTGATGCTTTTAAAGAGTACTGGCCAATATTTTTGTAGACTGTCCCTCCATGGGTTTGTCTGATGTTTTCTCCTGTTAAAACCTGGATTATGGATTTGGGGGAATAATATTGCAGCGGTGAAAGGGCCCTTCTCATCGCACCTTGTCAGAGGGGTGCATGACATCAACCTGACCTATTACTAGTGATGTTAACTTTGATCAGTTGGTTTAAGGCGATACCTGCTAGGTTTCCTCCGTGAGCTTACTGTGTTTCCCTTTCCATTAAGCAGGTTGCTAAGTCCAGGTCATGCTCGAAGGGAGGGGGATTGATCTTCACCTCCTCGAGAGAGGAATATCACACCATTTGCAGGCATGAGTTAAAACCACCACAATAATGAATAAATATTTCAGGGGAGATATTTTGAGGCTATGCGAGTATTCTTTTTCTTCCCTAAAGGTTTACGCACTAATGTTAACATTCAACGGTTAGTCTCCCCATCGCTTTTTAACCTCCAGTGTCCCTGTCAAGAAATCTACAACCATCCTAACTCCTGATCCTCAGAATTAGACTTTTCCAGTCCGGGAGGTGGCAGAATCTCTCCCTTCTTTTCTGTGTTCTGAAATTTCATAAAAATATTTGCCAAGAGACTATTTGTTTCACTGGGGAGTGACGATATTTGCTTTCAAAGGAAAAGTACGTGTTGGGTGCTGTTGTTGTGAGGCAGGAACACGGGACTTGTTTTTCCTTATCATCTATTTTGAATTCTTTTTTCCTTTCTCCCAATGCAGGGCTTACCACCCAAAAGATGGAAGGCAGAAGTTACCCACCTGAGCTGCCCGGAGCCCACAGTGTTTGCTTTCTCACCTCTGGCTCCACGTTGGAGCTCTTTGAGGGAGATGTGGATACCAAGCTTTGAACAGTCCAAGAAAGAAGCCCAGGCACTAAGGTGGCTTGTTGATAGGAATAAAAATTTTTCAGCTCAAGAGTTTTGGGCCCTCGTGTTCAAGGACTAATTTCTACCAGTATCACAGCGATATAGACTAGGGGGTTCTCTTGAGCTTTATTTTCTAGGTTGCCTTAACACTCGAATACAGTCGCTACTTTGTTGACTGTCCTTCAGGATAAGGATTAATTGCTGTAGTTCTCATAATGAGCCCTCTCAGCTAATGGATATGAATTACCCTTAGGGGTCACCTCTGTATTTTTTATACTAAAAAAATGAATATGTCGTATGGACACTGGTCACCTTCAGTTTCCACGTCTGGACGGATGTACCTGCTGCCTTTTGTGGACGTCCAGCTAATGCGGAGTGAGTGCTTTCCTCGCCGCAAGCGAGGCGGAGGGTGGAGCTGTGGATTCTTGACACTCACCTCACTGTCTGCGGTTTATTAGTATTTGGCAAGCCCGGTGTCCTGATGCTAAGCATGAACATGAAATGCATTAGAACTTGGCAATGAGAGATTCCATCTGTTGGTTTCCAGGGATGTAAGTGAGTAATAAAAGCTGTGTGAATTTTATCGGCTGTTTACTCTCAAGTCAGAAGAACATACGCATGCCTGCCTTCTCCTTACTCTCACTACCTCTCTTTTCTTCTTTCCACCTTGCCCTGCGTCCTTCCCCGCTCGTCTCCCTAACTGGAATGTCTTAGGAAGACCTGCCTTCTCTTCGTGTATTTTGAACGGTGAGATGTTCTCAATTGTCTCTCACTCTGCAGAGCAGAATAATAATCATATGATCCAGGCGGTACACCCTGTTCGTTTCCATCAGCGTGAGAGTGGAAGTGAATGTCCCCAGGAACCCCAGTTGTGTTGAAGGTGATTTGTTTTTTCTTAGGATGATACAATAGTGGGCAGCCCCACTGGTTTGTAAATGTCCCTTGTCATTTCTGATCCCATCACAGAGAAGGTTCAGCTCTCCTGGCGGGATTATCCACTAGAGCTCCATGAAAGAAAACACTGGCTCACATTTTCTTCCCGTGTGATGGTGGGGAAGCTTTTAGAGGATACTATAGCCCATTGCCACCCAAGGTGTCATGGCTTTGGTGCTCTTTATTGTGGAAAGGCCCAAGCCACAGAGGACAGTAAGAGTCCCTGACACTCATGTCCCCAGTGTGGCACACGGGCAAAACTTAGGGTGGCTCCCGTGGTACCAGCTCCCCTTTATCCCAAGCCAGTGCCTTTACATGCCAGCCGTGAATAGGCTCTTCCGTATGTAGTGCTCTAAGTGCGGCCTGAACCAATACATTCTGAGAAAGGTCACATTGCTATTTGGGAGAAGGTGTCTATGACTGGGTCCCTCTCCATCCCAGCGCGACCATGAGCTGAATATGATTTGGTACAAATCTCTTCCCTCCTTGGGCCTTAGTTTTTGTCCCTAAAAAGAAGCGATTGGGCTGGTCACTGAAGTTCTTTTCTGTGTCACGTTCTTTGTTTATCAAAATGAAGGCGTTTAGATTTGAAGATGTTTTTACTAAGGCAATAACAAACAAACCATTTGGAGCCTCTGCATGGTTTTAAACGGAAGAACGCTCTTTGGAGGAAGAAGCATCCTTTGTGGGTAGTGTTGGGGATAGAAAGTAGTTTATCTCTGCCATCTTTTCTGATAATATCCAAAGGGAAAGTCTTGGAAAGGGCAATTGTTTGTTAAAGGACCAGATTTTAAATTGTATATTAAATGAGTTTTGTTGTTGCTGTACTCTTCAAAGAAAGCCCAGGATGTGATTGGTGCCTCTGGGGAGTTATTACCAGAGAGCTTCAGTTCTCCATAAATGCCTTCAACTAATGCCCAGTGTTCATATGCTGCACGTATGTTTTAAAGCTCAACGTTGCGTGTAGTTTTGTTCTATCTTGTTTTTTCATCAAGACTCCATAGATAAAAGTCTCCCTAAACTTTTCAGAAATATGTAGCCCTCAACAAATTTAGTGAAATGAATAATTGACCATTTAGCATGGTCTAAACATTTTGCGGAGGAAGGGGTCTGAGGAGAGGGAACTCCATGGGATTGAAAGTGAGGTGTGTTTTAAAGAAAATAAATTAGGAGTTTTGGGGACTCTTTGAATACCCATAGATTTGAGACTTTATTGTTGTTGTTTGTTTAGCATATGTGTCGTGTGTGATAATTGCTGTCCTGGAGTGAGAGGCGTGTCCCCACTGTAGCAGGATTCTCATCTGCAAATGGGGAGCTGTGCATTTTTGAGGTCCATGCAGGCCCCCTCAGTACTATTCTATCTGTCGATCCTATCAGACCACACCCTTCTCTTTACCTCAGTGTCTCCATTTTGAACTACGATTGAGAAAGAGTCCTGTCTCACAGGGCTGCTGTGAAGGACTCTGTGCAGTGCAACATTCTGTTCAATGCATCAATACGTTTTGCTTGGTTTGTTCTCAAAGACTGTTTTTCAAAGTGATATGACAAGATGGATAGAAGCCTTTTCAGAAACGTTGAAAAGAAGGCTTACCAATGCAAGTCAGTAGTCTTCAGAATCTTCGTGTGGAAAGGTATCTTTGATCTTTGATCATGTAGCAAATATAAAATTTCAGAACCTGAACGCCGGCTGGCTTATTTGTTGCTGTTAAGGACTAGATTCTGGTGACTAGATTATTACCGTTATCAGTAACAGATTGAGCGCACACAGTGTTCTAGGCACTACTCAGAAGTGAAAGACAAGCAAAAATGAGCATCATTCCTTCTGAGTCACACATTGTATATTACATGTAGAACAATCTAGTATCTACAGAACACTACATGAATCCAAGCACAGTGCCGGCCTGAACTTGAGATGCCCAGTGTAATACTGTGCATCTAAGAAAGTCATTAGTGTGCTCATAATTCCTGCTAAAGAGGACAAGGTATTAGGGGAATCCGATGTAGAGTTAATTTTCAGTGAATGATGTTGATTATCTAAAGCAACATGGGTACGGTTCTGCATAAATGACATATGTCTTTCTTGGAATCATCAAGATATAGGTTGTGGAAGTTCACAGGCTGAGAATAATGGTGGTTAGTTTATGTTTCAAGTGGCTTTGCAATCCTGAATATCCTAGGAAGAACTTTCTTACCCTTCTTTAGGGAATTTCCTTTTTTTGTTTTCCCTTTTGTTGTTGTCATTAGTGATACTGCCTTTACTGCATAATTCAAACATCAACATACATCTTTATTTTCTTCTGATTACAGAAATTAAAATGCCTGAAAAACTTGGGATATAGAATTATGAGCTGTGACTCTAGAATAAGAAAACCGGTTTTAGTCCCCACTCTCCAGTACCCCATCTGTATTACCTTGGCCAAGTTATTTGGCCTTCTAAGCTTCAGTTTGCTCACTGGGAAAGCTTATTACAGGTCAGCCTCTCTGTGAGGTTGTTGTGAAGGGTAAGTGAGCCAGAATTCATCTTCACTGCACAAATGCTCGCTGTCATTGTTACAGCTATGTGTGGCCATCAGCCTTTGCGAAGACCTTGACTGAGATTCGTGCAGAACAAAGGCATTGGTAATGATAGTGTCAGCAGTGGTACCCTTCTGTTTGTCATTTAATTATTTGGTACACATGGATTGTTAGGAGACAGGCATTGTGTTCGGCACCTCAGCAGATGTGAATTAGGCACGGGAGAGCAGTGTGAAGGGGTCTGGGTAGGGACCGAGAGGAATGCTCAAATTGTACTGTCTCTCCCCTCCATGGGATTTCTGATGGAGTTTTATACAACGCTCCTAATAGCATAATGGGAATCGAACAACCTCTTTAGGGTAGCTGTGCAAACCCAACGAAACCCAGTGCAGGGGTGCCTGGGTGGCTCAGTCGGTTGAGTGTCTGACTTCGGCTCAGGTCATGACCTCACGGGTTCGTGAGTTCGAGCCCTGCGTCGGGCTCTCTGCTGTCAACGCAGAGCCTACTTCAGATCCTCTGTCTCCCTTGTCTGTGACCCTCCCGGCTCGTGCTCTCCCTCTCTCTCTCTCTCAAAAATAAACAAACATTAAAAAATATATTTAAACCCAGTGCAATGATGTCTGGCAAAAGCCTTTCAATTTTGCAGTTCTCAGTCTTGAGGGGAGCCTGTTCAATGTGCCCATACCAAGAGAGGAGGGAAAGGTGACCAGGTCTGGAAGTTCTGCCTCTCTTACTTATTAACTGAAAAACAAACAAACAAACAAAAACAAAACAAAAAACAAGAAAGAGGAGGAACCTGCTCAGGACTTCTGAGAGACAAGCCCTGTTTTGTTCGTCGTATGTTACTAATGCGAGAATATGAGTGCAAAGCACGGGAGCTCACTGTTTAGTCACAGGAACCTCTCTTGCTAATAGATTTGGCCCATCAGTCTCCTGGGTCTAACCCGTTAAATTAACGACCCCATTGATGGTGGTGGTGGGATTATTAAGGAGATGGGCAAGGGGCAGAGGTGTGGGGAGGAGCAGAAGTGCCTCTCCATGATTTTTGTCATCTCAACTCATTGGGCTTAACAGCCAAGTCTGTGGTCATTTGAGGATGTGGCTGCATCCCTAAGGGGTGTGACCAGCCATGATTGACGGGGACCTCCTTTCACCTTCCTGAGGCTTCTTCCCAGATAGCTACCCTTGCTCCTTTGTGTCCCCTTGGAACCACGGACATGAGAAGTTCAGCTGTTGTCTCTGAAACCTCTGAAATGAATCAGAAGGAGACACCGATTGGGGCGCCTGGGTGGTTCAGTCGGCTGAGCATCCGACTCTCGATTTCGGCTCAGGTCTTTTTTTTTTTTTTAATTTTTTTTTTCAACGTTTTTTATTTATTTTTGGGACAGAGAGAGACAGAGCATGAACGGGGGAGGGGCAGAGAGAGAGGGAGACACAGAATCGGAAACAGGCTCCAGGCTCTGAGCCATCAGCCCAGAGCCTGACGCAGGGCTCGAACTCACGGACCGCGAGATCGTGACCTGGCTGAAGTCGGACGCTTAACCGACTGCGCCACCCAGGCGCCCCTTTTTTTTTTAATTTTTTTTTTCAACGTCTTTAATTTATTTTTGGGACAGAGAGAGACAGAGCATGAACGGGGGAGGGGCAGAGAGAGAGGGAGACACAGAATCGGAAACAGGTCGGCTCAGGTGTTGATCCCAGGGTCATGCCCTGTGGTCGGGGTCTGTACTGAACGTGGAGGCTGCTTGAGATTGTCTCTCTCCCTCTGCGCCTTTCCCCTGCTCACTCTCTCCCTTTCCCTAAAATAAAAAATAAAGTAAACAAGAACTACACACTGCTAAATGCCTCCCAGGATGTTTTGAACATTAGGTGAAAACTTGATTCCCTATTTTATTTCTCATGCAAACCACGGCCACATCATCCAGCCTCATTCACCAGAGGAGGTCACACGATCAGCCTGAATAGGCCACTATGGACACTTGGAATTTTACTTTCATACACAACTTCATTTTCAAAAAATGGGTCGGGTGGGTAATTGAAGAAACTTAGAGACCATCAGGGTGGGTAGGGGGTGATATGAATGGTTTCGAGGCAGGGGCATTATCTTATCCCAGGAGCCTCTGAAGTCAGCCTAATGTACGTTGCTTCTATATTCAGCTCAACATGACTGTGGGCACATATCTGGTGAGTCGCACCCAGAAAAAGGCAGTTTTATTTAAGAATGTTCTTGATGAAGCAGTAAAAATGATTAATTTTATTAAACCTTGATCTTTGAGTACATGTCTTTTTAATATTCCGTGTGACAAAATGGGGAGGTATCCGCAAATCACTTCTGCACCTCAAAGCGCAATGGGAATCGCAAGGGAAAGCACTTGTGTGCTTGTTCGAGGTGTGAGCCGATTTAACAGCTTTTGCCTGTAATTCCATCTCTACTCAAAAGAGCATCTGGCAACCTACGGCTATCCGGGCTTGGGTTTTTGTGCGTCAGCTTCATGAACACAAAGAGAGCCTGTCACTTTAAGAAAGCTGATAGATGTTGTTGCCCATGATAACATTTCAGCTTTTGAGCACAAGTTAGGATGTGCTTGATTGGTGGTGATATTAACAAACGCTGCGTTTGACATTGCCTGAAAACAGAGATGATGTGTCAGAGTTTTTTTAGTTTATTAGTTTGTTTTTATAATTCTAAGAAAGGAAAAGATGGTGTCAGGTAGTGGAGAGAGAACAATTTTTTAAAAATTAAATTAAAAAAATTTTTTTTAGTTCAAGACTTCCGTAAGTGAAAATGGAACTTCCAGTGGGAGAGTTTTTAAATTACTGATTACTTACTTGCAAATTGGGGTAAATAGGGGTGCCTGGGTGGCTCAGTTGGCTAAGGGTCCTACTCTTGATTTCAGCTCAGGTCATGATCCCATGGTTTGTGGGACCGAGCCCTGCATCAGGCTCTGTGCTGACAGCACAGATCCTCCCTGGGATTCTCTCTCTCTCCCATCTCTTTGCCCCTCCTCTGTCTGTGCTTTGTCTCCCTCAAAATAAATAAATAAACTTAAAAAAAGAAAGAAAGAAAATTGGGGTAAGATAAAAAGTATGAGAGGTTTCATTGAGGGAAAAGAAGCCTTTGTTATTTAAGTCAGAAACAACAAAAAATGTATTAAGAAACAGGAAAAATAGTTTAAAAATAGATTTAAAAAAATATCGTTACTTGGGTGACTCAGTGTCAGTCTGCCTGGAATTTATTAATGTATTGAATACATTTTTTTAATGTTTATTTATTTCTGAGAGAGAGAGAGAGAGAGAGAGAGAGAGACAGAGCACGAGCAGGGGAGGGGCAGAGAGAGAGGGAGACACAGAATCCCAAGCAGGCTCCAGGCTCTGAGCTGTCAGCACAGTGGGGCTCGAACCCACAAACCATGAGATCATGACCTGAGCTGAAGTTGGATGCTTACCCAGCTGAGCCCCCAGGCACCCTTGAATACATTTTTATTGAGCTCTTACTACGTGCCAGGGATTATTCTGAGCCATGGGCACCCAGCAGCAAATGGAAACCACCAAGCCCCTGCCACTATAGAGCTGACATTCTGATTTGTTTAGGGGAATGAGAATGGAAATGCTTTAGTGAAATAGAAATCACTGCCTGGAAGCTTTATTTTATCAGAGCCCCATGGGATGGAATTTACCTCCTGACTCCTTACCACCACATTTGAAACATGAGATGTGATATAAATGGGTTATACTAATAGAGTGTATTAAACATGCTATATTGACAAGATATGTTAAAACTACTAAGGGTTCAGGGGTGCCTGGGGGCACAGTTAAACGTCCGACTCTTGATTTCAGTTCAGGTCATGATCTCACAGTTCACGAGATCGAGCCCTGTGTTGGGCTCCACACTGAACTTGAAGCCTGCCTGGGATCCTCTCTCTGTGTCTCCGTCTGTCTCTCTCCCTCTCTCTCCTTTGCCCTCTGTCCTTCCCCTACTCTCTTTCTCTCTCAAAATAAATAAATAAAACATTTTTTTTAATTAAAAAGAAAACTACTAAGCATTCAAATTTGAAGTGAGTTGGCAAGTCTAGAAGCAAATCCTGTCTCTAATCTTTTCACTGTTTACTCCGTTGTTTTATTCCTGTTTCCCGGAAGAGGAGACATTTCTTCTGTCAACCTTGGGTGATTTCTGGCAAGAATAAGAACTCTGACTTGGGGATTAGCAATGAAGACGGTGGGCCCACTGGGCAAGCAGGTCCACTCTGCCGAAACTGCATCTGTTCACCGTAAGTATAGAGGCTGGGGCCGGTCAGCATTTGCTTTGTCATGGTGCCTGGAAAAGTTTTATCTCACAAGCTGTATTCAGTCATCGTGTGTATAGTTCACACACCATTAATAAGAAGACTCATTTCACCACTGAAATAATATTATCTGTGAGTCTGAGAGAACACAGGTCACTTAGATGAGCATCTTCCAGTAGTGAAGTAGGATCACAGATGTCTTCTATTTCCTGTTTTCATGGCCTAAAATCCCAGCCTCCGAATGCTCCCGCCTGGAGGTGATGGAGCAGGAACGATAAAAAGGAAATCTGTGATGTCCCCTCCTTATATGTTTGTTTCTTGATTTTCGCTATAGCTCTGGGGATGCCATTAAAAATACATTTGGGTAATGTTTATTCAGAAAGATGGTGCCGCCCTCTGTGCCTTTTAGCAGCATGTATTTTCCGGAAAGACTGTGACAATAGGTTGATGGCCTTATGATTTATTTTCCGAACGGGGACACTCTTGAGTGAAAGGGGAGCCATTAATTAAGCCAGGATGATAGACATAAACTAGGATGCGTGGTCATCCTTGCCATAGGGAATGTAGGAGGCAATGTCACGTTTTGGCACCACTGTGTTCCAGAACAGTCTCTGAGCATGAGGTGCTCAGATGAGGAAAAGGTTTATAGTATTGATTAATACATATTGGATGCTGTCCTGTGTAATGGCACTTAGTTGTTGCAATAACCATTTGAGGTAGATAGTTTTCTCCCCTGCTTATAACGCAAAACACAGTAAGTGCACCTGGGTGGCTCAAGCAGTTAAGCTTCTGAATCTTGGTTTCGGCTCAGGTCATGACCTCGTGGTTCATGAGTTTGAGCCCCGCATCGGGCTCTATGCTGACAGCACAGAACTTACTTGGGATTCTCTCTCACACTCTTTGCCCCTCTCGGTTGCTCTCTTTCTCTCAAAATAAATAAACTTTAAAAATTAAAAAAAAATAAATAAAAGAACACAATAAAACTCAGTTTAATCATGGCGGGGTGACATTTTAAACAGTTTGAAGTGACAGAAGCCATTGTTTGAGCTTTGCCAATAGCTTTTTTAGTGGTAGAGATCTCTACATCTCCTGGGTAGAGGTGATCTGTACTCCAGCAAGAACCTTTTGATCAATTGGTTTACATGTGGCAAGGTCAGGTGATTGGGTCCCATTTGTTCTGGAGGAAGGGAGGAATTTTTTGTGCTTAGAAAAGTTGGTTCTCTCAAATACCTTAGTTATGGATGAATCAAAAACCAATCATAGGGGAAGAAGTGGAAATTTGAGTAGAATAGGTGTTGTGGACTCTCGAAAATCACTGACTCGGAGCATCTATTCTCCCCACCTTCCAGAACTTATTTCCCTGCATCTTTTGACAACGTTTTAGAACTGTAGAAAAGTGGCAACACTCAATATCTCTTCAATTAGATTCACCAGTTTGTAACCTTTTGCCACATTTGCTTTACATCTTATTTATTTATTTGTTTATTTATTTATTTATTTTGCCATTTAAAAGTAAGTTGTGAAATAGAAGACATCCAAGTTGGTAAGGAAGAAGTAAAACTTTCACTATTTGCAGATGACATGATATTCTATATAGAAAAACCCTAACGACTCCACCAAAATACTACTAGAACTGATAATTGAGTAAAGTCACAGGATACAAAATCAATGTGCAGAAATCTGTTGCATTTCTATACATTAATAATGAAGCAGCAGAAAGAGAAATTAAGAAAATCCCATTTACAATTGCACCAAAAATTATAAGATACTTAGGAATGCAGCTTGTAACCAAAGAGGTGAAAGACCTGTACTCTGAAAACTACAAAGCATTGATGAAAGAAATTGAAGACGACACAAAGAAATGGAAAGACATTCCATGCTCATGGATTGGAAGAACAAATATTGTAAAAATGTCTATCCTACCCAAAGCAATCTACAGATTTAATGCAATCCTTTTTGCATTAAAATTATCCATTTTGATAAATGTCAATAGCATTTTTCACAGAGCTAGCACCAAAAATCCTAAAGTTTATATGGAACCACAAAAGACCACAAAATAGCCTAAGAAATTTTGAAAAAGAAAAGCAAAGCTGGAGGTAACACAATTCCAGACTTCAAGTTACATTACAAAGCTGTAGTAATCAAAACAGTATGCTACAGGCACAAAACAGTATGGTACTGGCACAAAAATAGACACATAGATCAATGGACTAGAATAGAATACCCAGAAATAAACCCATAAATATATGGCCAATTAATCTTTGATAAAGCAGGGAAGACTATCCAATGGTAAAAAGTCTCTTCAACAAGAGTGTTGGGAAAACTGGACAGCTACATGCAAAAGAATGAAACGACCATGTTCTTACACCATATGTAAAAGTAAGTTCGAAATCGATTCAAGACCTGTGAGACCTGAAACCATACAAATTCTTGAAGAGAGCACAGTCAGTAAGGTCTCTGATATAAGCCATAACAACATTTTTCTAGATTAGTCTCCTGAGGCAAGGGAAATAAAAGCAAAAATAAAATATAGGGACTACATCAAAATAAAACGCTTCTGCACAGCGAAGGAAACAACCAACAAAGCTAAAAAACAACAAAACTAAAACCTATTTTCCCAACAGAATGGGAGAAGATATTTCTGACAAAGGCTTTGTATCCAAAATATATAAAAAAACTTGTAAAACTCTACACCCAAAAACAAGTAATCCAATTAAAAAATGGGCAGAAGAGGGGTGCCTGGGTGGCTCAGTTGGCTAAGTGTCCAACTTTGGCTCAGGTCATTATCTCGCAGCTCATGAGTTCAAGTCTCACGTCGGGCTTTCTGCTGTCAGCACAGAGTCTGCTTCAGATCCTGTGTCTCCTCCTCTTTCTGCCCCTCTTCAGATTGTTCTCTCTCTCAAAATAAATAAATAAAAACTTTTAAAAAATGGGCAGAAGACACGAACAGACATTTCTTCCAAGAAGACACCCAGATGGCCAACAGACACATGAAAAGATGCTCAGCATCACTCATCATCAGGGAAATGTGAATCAAAACTACAATGAGATATCACCTCACACTGTCAGAAGGGCTAAAATCAAAATACAGGAAACAACAGGTGCTGGCGAGGATGTAGAGAAAAAGGACCTTCTTGCCTGATTGATGGGAATGAGACCTGATGCAGCCACTGTGGAAAATAGTATGGAGTTTTCTTTAAAACTTTTCTTTAAAAGTTAAAAATTGAAGTGCCCTACAATCCAATAATTGCACTACACGGTATTTACCCCCAAAACACAAAAACTAATTCAGAGGGATACATGCAGCCCTATGTTTATAGCAGCATTATTTACAATAGCCAAATTATGGAAGCAGCCCATGTCCATCAACAGATGAGTGGATAAAGAATTGGTTTATATACACAATGGGATATTATTCAGCCATAAAAAATGAAGTCTTGCCATTTATAATGACATGAATGGAGCTTGAGAGTGAAATAAGTCAGAGAAAGACAAGTACCATATGATTTCACTCATATGTGGAATTTAAGAAACAAAACAAGGGGCGCCTGGGTGGCGCAGTCGGTTAAGCGTCCAACTTCAGCCAGGTCACGATCTCGCGGTTGGTGAGTTCGAGCCCTGCGTCGGGCTCTGGGCTGATGGCTCAGAGCCTGGAGCCTGTTTCCGATTCTGTGTCTCCCTCTCTCTCTGCCCCTCCCCCTTTCGTGCTCTGTCTCTCTCTGTCCCAAAAATAAATAAACGTTGAAAAAAAAAAAAAGAAACAAAACAAATGAGCAAAGGAAAAAGAGAGAGAGAGAGAGAGAGAGAGAGAGAGAGAGACAAGCCAAGAAACAGACTCTTAACAACTGAGAACAAATTACGGTTACCAGAGGGGAGGTGGGGGGCGCGGGAGTAAAACAGGTGATGGGGATTAAGGAGTGTACTTGTAATGTATGGAATTGTTGAATCACTATTGTACGCCTGAAACTAATATAACATTATATGTTAACTATACTGGAATTTAAAAAAAGTTGCAAATGTCACCTCCCCGCCATCTTCTATGAAGGACATTCTTCTAAATAACCACAAATCCATGATCACACTCAAGGAATCAAACGCTGACACAATAATATTATCTAATACACACACCATATTCACAGTTTCTCAGCCTTACAAATGATAAGTTATTACAGCTGTTTCTTTTTTTCAATCCAACTGAGAATCTCATATTTCCTTTATTTCTTATATATCTTTAATCTCTTTTAATTTAGCAGAGTTGTCTTATTTTACTTTGTTTTGTTTGCTTTTGGTCTTTTGTTGACACGGATATTTTTGAAGAGTCAAGACCATCTGATTTGTAGAATATTCCATAATCTGGATTTATCTGAATGCTTTCTCGTGATTAGATTCATGGACCCCTTCTGTTTTGAAGTTCAACATCACCTCTGATGCACTGGAGACTTTAACCAAGTCCCCTGCCAGAGAAGACTCCAACACTTCCCTCTCCACGTAGAGATTCACTAGATGAGAAAAGGGAATCTGAGGCAATGACTCAGGCTTAACAACCAGGTTTAGAGGATGGTTAGTTATTTTTGTAGTGTGTGTGTGTGTGTGTGTGGAGGGGGTGGGGGTGTGATGAATATCAGATTGAGAGAATAAAGAGGAGGAAGTGGAGAAGGGGAAAGAAAAGAAAACTAACAAGGTGTTTTGGTATTGGTTTTTTTGTTTTTGTTTTTGAAACCAACATTTTATTGAGCTCTCCTACCTCTCAGAAATCTATCCCAGCAGATTTTCTCTTTGCCATGGGCATCACAGACATGGGGGTGTGGCCAGCACTACCCCGATGCCCACCTATGGCCCATCTGGGAGGGGAAGGCTCCTTCCCGGGACAGGCCACCGCACGTATGATGCGGGGCCAGGAGAGCAGGCCCAGTGAGGCCTTGGTGCCGGCAGTTAACCAGTAACGACCCCAGAGGTATGATGAATTCATTTCTCCTACAAAAAGAAAAAAAAACCTAGTATGAAACCTCAGTAGTGTTCCAGCACTCAGAGTTTAAATATTAAAAAGGGATCATCAGAAAACAGTTAAAAAAGACAACAAAACCAACTGAGGCCACCTCCCGGTGGCGGGGGGAGGTGGTGCAGAGGCCAGCCCTGCACCCTCCCACCCTCACCCCACACTGAGCAGCAGCTGGTGTCACTGGAGAAGGTGGAGCCCCAAACCTAGCAGCAGCAACAGCAGCAGCAGGGACAGCGCCAGCCGGTGACCTGGGTTGGGGGACAATTGTGGGATCAAGGGGACGGGGTAGGTGGCGAGAGGTGAGGACTTCAGCCTTGAACAGGTGTGCTCATTCTGCAATGCCTCCTATGCTCGCTCTGTGGACGCAGGGGTGAGCCCCGAGTGGCTGGGAGTGGGGTGGGCCGAACGAGTCAGGGAAGGTGGAGAACACAGGAGCAACCACTCCTAACTGAAGAGGTCTGGAACAAGTTGACCAGAAAGAGGGGCACAGGTGGGGCGGGGCAATGGCCCTGAGGACAGGGCAGAGGAGGAGAAGCCAGCCCACCCAGGCTGTGGCTCGTCTCCTGGTGACTCGGAGGGAGGCATGGAGAGTGGTCAGGAGAGGTGCTCAGGGGAGGAGGCACCTGCTGGGTAGATGAGGGAGGAAGCACCAATGTCTGCCAGACGAAGGCGCTCCTGGCAGAAGGAGAGGCATGAGCACAGGTGGCGAAGCAGGCAAACACACTCAAGAATTCAAGCATGGAGTCAGTAAACCAGGTGTCTCAAAGCCAAAGGCCTCTGGGACCAGGCACAAGCAGAAAAGTGGGGAAGCAAGCATGACAAGACAATAGGGAGTAGTGGGGCCTGTGGCACTCAGAGAGGATATGCCCTAGGGAGTATCACCCCATGCAGGAGGGTAAGTCAAGGTCATGAAATCTCAAGGCTTCTTTACCCTGTCCCTGATAGGGGCAGGAATCTCCAGATCCTTATGTTCTCTCTGAGATTAGTGAGACCATCCGAGAAACTTCTAAGAGCACCTGTCAGGCCTGTCTGCTTGTGGGTGAAGGCCAAGCTGTACCTGGCCAGCCTGGGCAGCTCGCCGATGTGGGACAGCATCCACCTGACTTCCATCTTGTCCCCGATGAAGGCTGCCACATGGCCACATCGTCGGGTTAGTTGCTATTAGGGGAGGGCCCAGGACATAGGAACTCCATGAGATGGGTCATGCCAGGAAGGTCCAGAATTTCTGGGCTATGCTCTTGCAGGAAGGTGCTCAAAATGACGGCGCTGGAGAGGGGTACTTCCAGAGACATTTCTTCTCTCGCGTCAGAGGTGGTGGTGGTGGTGGCAATGGTGGAGCCAGGAGGCATGTTGTCTCTAAAGAGAAAAATATGTAGTAGAAAGAGCAGTCATGGTGGTAGAGAATGGAGACATATGGTGTACAAATTAATTTTTCCAGCTTTTTTCTCTTTAGGGCAATTATAAAGCAGAACAGCTCTTTGGGCTAATAGACCCCTAACGTTCTATGATTTATTAGAATAATTAGAAAGGGAGATAAAACCCTTTTGAGATAGGAAGTTGGAAGCTCACATTTTTGAAAACGTGATTTTTTTTTATTACCTAAGATAACGAAGCAGGACATGTCATTATATACATAGCTTATCCGTTGCCATATAACTAGTAAATGGCAGAACCAAATTTCAGACCCAGGATTGTCTTGTTTGCTCCTGTTCTTTCTGCCATAGTTCATTTTCTCTCAAAAGAATCTCTCATGGGATGGATAGGTTGTTGTGATTCTTTGCAGTACCATGGAAAAATAAAATGTCTTTCCCACTGGTATGGAAAACTCCAGTTCTACCCTTATAGCCTTTCATAAATATGAAATTCCGTATGAGTGAAATGGAGCCTGTGTCCACGCTTCTAAGTCAATCTATTTCTTCTTTCAGAAAACTTTCATGTGATATTGGAATTATGAAGAATTTGGTTTGGGGTGCCTGGGTGGCTCAGTTGCATGAGCATCTGACTCTTGATTTTGGCTCAGGTCGTGATCCCAGGGTCATTGTATAACCACATATTGGGCTTTGCTCTGAGCATGGAGCCCGCTTGAGATAGGTAGACAGATGGATGGATGGATGGATGGATGAATAGACAGATAGATAGATAGATACATACATACATACATACATAACATTTGGTTGGAATGTATTAAGCACTTGGAAAAGCCCACGGCAGCTGTGTTAGCCTTAAGGGATACTCCCGTCTTTGGGAAGGCCTAGGTTTGGCCTCTCACCAGATTTGTTTGCAGGTGCTTTGTAATTCTGTACACACAACAAGTACTTCGACTTCCCCATTGTGAGAGCTGGCAGATGAAAGCTCGGGAAGGACTGTGAAGTAAAGATGATGTATCTGTGCAAACAACAAAAACTCAGAAATGAATGATGTTCGAATTCTGGCAGTGATGCTGCAGTAAACCATGATCACAGTCATGGAAAACCAGAGTTAACATTCAATGAAGAAAGCATATGGTGTCATTTCTTATGCCCTATTATGCCTACCCCACCCCCACCCTACCTATTCATAGTCTGGGATTCTTTCTAACTTGATACTTGTGCAAAATTTCCTCCATTTGTTTTGCAACTATAGAAGATAGTGTAGCTTCCCAAAATTCATATAGACCCCTGTCTTGTGAAGAAGCAACACTCCAAATAAACTTTATAATAAGAGGTTTGCAGGGGTGACTGGGTGGTTCAATCAGTTCAGCATCCAGCTCTTGATTTCAGCTCAAGTCATGATCTCGTGGTTCATGAGTTCAAGCCCTGCATTGGGCTCTGAATTGATAGCGAGAAACGTGCTTGGGATTCTCTCTCTCTCTCTCTCTTCCTCTCTCTCTCTGCCTGCCCCCTGCTCACTCACTCTCTCTCTCTGTCTCTCAAAATAATTTTTCAAAAAAGAAGTAAAATGTTGGAGAGGGTGGCAATGACAAGGGACAGGGAGGTATGGGTGATAGAGAAGAAGTGACAAATGCACTTTCTGAGGAGATGTGAAAATGGCACTAGGTTGGGGAGGTGAAAATGGCGCTAAGTTGGGGAGGCCAAGTTGTATTGTGAGGCTGATGGCACACAGTCATTGTTCTGGAGAAAAGGCTTTTGCTATGGGTTTCTTTACAGAGGCCAATGTCTCAGCTTCAGTTTCAGGAAATCCCGAAACAGGAAATAAGATGTTGCAAACTTTGGGGTTTGGGGATAGACTCATGAGAGCGATAAATTTCAACAACCTAAAAATTGCTCGGTGACTTCTTGGCTTCTGAGGACATATAGCCAAGCCAAGGTGAAGCCACCCTTCCTCCCCTCCCACCCCTCATGTGCAGCTGGCTCAAGTGCCCTCAGTCTTCATAAACACAACCGCATTCTTCAGCTCTACACCAGACCTCCCCTCAAGTCACACAATCCCTCAGCAAACTAAGGGTCATTCATGAAGGCCCCGGAAAACAAGGAGAAAACAACTCCCGATCCATGTGGCATAGAAAGAATCTGTTTTGGTGGGAACAGGAGGGGGACTGGTGTGGAATTCGGGGTTTAAACAGTCTGATCTCAGCACTGGCAGCCTCTGAAATGACCTTGGAAAAGACCTTGCGTCAACTCCATCAGAATCTCCAGACAAAATACGTGAGTTCAGCCAAACATTTGAATGTTTCCGATGTTTGCCTGTTTGCCATCATACAGGGGATGGTCTTCACTGCACTGGGATTCAGTGTGACTCTCAGGAAGGCTGCTCTGAAGGGATCCCTCCCCACCCCCTCCCCTCCTTTCCCAACACCCTGCAAATTATGCGGGAACATTGGACATGGCAGATATATCGAGCTATTGTCTGACTCACGTCTCACCTAGAACATGGTAGCATTGGATTTAGATTAATTTGGACCTGACTAGAGTGACACTAGAGACTGGGAACCTGAATGTGTCCACCAGGATTTACAAATCTTTTAAAATGTTCTCATGTGTGCTTGCGGCTTCCCAATTAGTCAGAGAACTTGGTGTCAGGCTGTGCACGGCTTCTCCTGTGTTTACATGTGTCACATATTTCTTCGGGGCACTACCCAGTGGGGTAATTGATTAATCTAAGGCAGCCATTAATTGTTTGATGTCTGTTCTATAGAAGGATTGGAGATGGTCTCAGGGCAAATATAATTTGAGAATAGCCAGGGGTGAGTGACAGCATCACTGTTCTCTCATCTCCCACTGACTCCAGACATTCAAAGTGAGCTTGGCAATTATCTAAGAAAGAAAGGAGCGACATGTGGTTTTTTCCCAACGGGGGATTTCATTGTCCATTTGGGTCCTTTGTTTACTGCATCTCAAAGAAACCATGACAACCATATTTGTCTCTATTTCCTCTCCCCTAGATGCTTTTGGCTCCATCTGTTCGATATTCACCAATGAAGTCAACTTTTCATCTCTTTTTTCATTATATGTGGAAGTGTACTTAGGTGAGTTCCTTTTTTTTAAAGTAAAAGAAAAAAATTTAAAGGTGGTGCTTGACTGGATGTATTGTTAAACACCTTCTCTACACTTCCTCCTTCTTAATTTCCACTGGCGTGTGACATTCTCATTTATTTGACTTGCCAGAAGGTGTGGGTGCAATGTGCAGAGACGGGCCATCCCAGGAAAACAAAACAAAATAAACCCCCTGCTCTGTAGGTATATGTTTGTGTGATGAAAAATGCCTCCTCTATATTCATATCGACATCTAACTTTATTCCTCTCTACTAACAAAATCTCAGGCAGTGGCAGCGAGGAACAGCTCTGTCCTTCCTCAGAAGGTGGTTTTGTCTTCTTGTTAAGGCTTTTTATGAGTTTGTACGGTCCTGTGGCTCTTCGACGGGTGTGGAACACAGAAAGCGGTAACTAAGAGGAAGAAATATGGGGCCCGGCTTGAATGGGACACCAAAGAGACTTCTTTTGGTGGTGTAGGGTGACCTTTCACAATTGTGAAAGTTCCCCTGTTACAACTGAGTAGCCCCAGACAGAAGTACCCCAGGCTCAGGACTCCTGGCTGTGTCTAACTTTGCTTTTGCTATTAACTACCTTTGTGATCTCGAACAAACCATAGTACCTCAATATGGCCTCCACTTCCTTCATACGTAAGGTGAAGTAGTATTAGGTGACATATAAGCCTCCAAAGAGCCTTTAAATGATCCTGTTCTGTTTCATGGCTAAACGGTAACAGGAGCTAATGATTTTGCTAGTTTTCTTGTCATACCCCTCATGTATAATTCTAGCCTCAGACTTCTTCGTGTCGCATTCTATAGCCTCTCTCATCTATCCTGCCCACTTCACGTTTTCTTTCTTTTTTTTTTTTAAATTTTTTTTTCAATGTTTATTTATTTTTGGGACAGAGAGAGACAGAGCATGAACGGGGGAGGGTCAGAAAGAGAGGGAGACACAGAATCGGAAACAGGCTCCAGGCTCTGAGCCATCAGCCCAGAGCCTGACGCGGGGCTCGAACTCACGGACCACGAGATCGTGACCTGGCTGAAGTCGGACGCTTAACCGACTGCTCCACCCAGGCGCCCCCACTTCACGTTTTCAACTATCGTTCATATATTTGTGACTTAAACCATTAAACATTTTTATGCTCCATTATAGTTACATAAAATACAGTGCACCCATTTCAAGTTCAGTGAGTTATTTGGAATATATATACAGCCATGTATCCACCACCACAATCAAGATATAGAACACTGATGGCAGCCTAATGAATCCCCTAGTTCTCTTTTGCATTCAACCCTCCCCCATTCCTGGCCCTACAACATCGCTAATCTGCTTTCTGACACCAAACGTTTTGTTTTCATCTTTAAAGCCATGCTTCTAATTGCGATCAGATATGCATGTTCAGCTACCCACTGGGAAATATGATTTAGATGCATCACAGGGCCCTTGACCTTTATAAAATGGAAATCAAGATCTTTCCCCATAAATCTAATCACCAAAAGTGTACATCTGAGAATCAGCTATGTTCCTTCCTTGCCTTCTCTCTCTGTATTCATCCATCCCACTTAGGAATCTACTCCCTTAGTGTATTCTCATCTATCCCTTCCTTCTGTCACTGTTTCAGGTTAAGCCGTCACTAACCACAGTCTAGTCTTGTTCCGAAGCTCCACGGATCTCTTCTAAGGTCATGCCCCACATCCCTCTACCACCTAGCTCAGATTACCTTTGTGTAACCTTTCTCCAATATATTTATATGGTGTAAACTTTATAGTCCACTCACTTCAGGGCCTTTCAATAAAATCTTTCTCTTGTAAATCAAATACTCCCTAGCTTAATATCCTTTAATAGCCACTCATCCCCTTTGGGATATAGACTCTGGTATAACCCTTACCGGACTTTTCAGGTTCACCTCTTAACTTCCTCATTAGCATGCCCTGTGCTCTGCTAAACCACACTAACTATATGTTGCCTGAACACTCCATGTTTTCTTCATACCTATACATCTTGAATAGAGTGTTTTATTTCCTCTGCCTGGAATATCAGCTTGATGAATCCCTATTTATCGTTCGAGTCTCAGCTCAAATGATTTCCTCAGTGACGCTTTCTTGAATACTCTCAAAGGCTGTTAGTTATTCTCTCTTCTTTCATTACACAATGTACATTTCTCCTTTATAATCACCAAGATTACACTCCAACGTGGAAAAGGAGGGGGCAATACAACTCATTCCCCAGAGTCGACTTAACAGGTTGCTAGGTTGAGCTCATGTGTACATACTCACATGTGTGCACATACACACACACTGATAGAGAATGAGGAAGAATACTTTGATAGTCTTTGACTTTTGGTTCAAGTTCTACCTTCCAGCTCAGTAAGAGTTTTAATGAAGGGTTGTAGCTTTATCAGTGACTCTCCTCCACATTTCATAGGTTCTCCGGTTTCGTTCACTGGTCTGCAACTCACTATGTTTATTGTCTTCCATTCCCTACTCAGGGTCCTGCTTCCTCTGCAGGTGTACATCCTTGAGCACCGTCAAGTCCTCTGCTGGATGCCACCCCAGGTGGAGGGAAAGAGACCTTCCCAATGTTCTAGGCTATCTAGCATCTGCAATATCGTAGGCATGTTCTGTAGATTGTCTTGCTAAAATATCATGTCTCCTATTATCTTATTTTATCCTAGTCTGGTATGCTCCTATATCATGAGGAGAAAATTTAGATAGGAAACACCTCTCCTGTAATGTTTATAAAAGGACTTACTATATTGTAATTTTTATGATCTATTTACATGTTTGCCTCTTATAGACTGAGTTTCTTGGACATCAGATAGTGGGTTTTTTTTTTCCCCTCTAGTGACCAGCATAATGAATGAATGAATGAATCTTATGATGAACTTGGATCCTGCCTATATTTCTGTTATAAGACTAATGATTTTATGTTAAGTAGCATGTTCTGCCTTAAAAAATTCTCACGAGCAAATGAAAATGTGTTTTAATATCTAGAACTGTTTGAATTGGAAACCTTTCCATTTAAAATTAGCAACAAGCATAGGCAATATTTTATTAATAACTCTAATTCAGTGCATTATATTTTAAAGTAGAAATTAAAGCCAAGCTTGCATAATTAATTCGGATACTTAATTTGCCAAGTCTTATTGCTGTTGGTAGACTTGTAGATATATAAGATCAAGCAGTATTTGAAGAACTTACGGTATGTTAAAAGATAAGACAATAAACTGAGAAAATGCAACTGAATAATATACACTTTTTTCTTTAGCATGTTCAAGAGGAAGCTAAGTGTCAGCTCAGAGTGCTGATTGCAGAGATCAAGGTGGGGTTGTTTGTTTTCCTCAGGGAGTATAAGAGCCTGGATGGGTTCTCTTGTTTCTTCTGTGCAGAAGGTGACAGGCCCAGGAGAAGAAACATCTGGAAATCAGCGGCTTTTGATAAATGTCTGTTGAAGAATAGGTTGTGTGGTTAAGTGTCAGAAAGTTGGGTAAAATTGTCAAGAAGTCTTTTGGAGATATGGATACTTCAAAATGCCTACAGCGTACGGTAATTTGTGATCACTTGGAGAGAGAATGCTCCCTAGCCAAAGGCTAAGATCTCTTGGAAATTTTCTCTGACTAGCCTGTCTCATGATGGCTCTTAGCTTGCTTTGTGTAACTATAACATTCATGTGGGCTGTCTAATATTCTCTATGTTTATATGACGTAAGACTATATGATACTGTAGGATATTCCCAAATGTATTTCACCTACTAGATTATCTTGTCCTAGGGGGTCACGTCCTTTTTTTGCATTCTCTCTAGCTCAGTATATATCTACTATGTTCTAAACATTTTTACATATGGCTATGATGTGATTTGGGTCTTAGAACAATTTTGTAAACTGAAAATATTGTCATTCTGATTTTTGCAGATGGAAACACAGATGTAGAGTGTCAAGTAACTTATACAAATTTACACAGCAAGCAAGTGGCAGAGTCCAGATTTAGATTAAAGTTCATGATCATTCCTCAGTATACTTTTCTAAAGACACAGAATTATTCTGAAAAGAGTACTGAGATGTCCTTTAGCCAACAAAATAAAATAAAGAGACAGCTTTTTTTTTTGTCATGGAATTGGTGTGTTTTTCATATCATCTGAATATTATGTCCATTCTATGTTGGTCATTCATGGAATGTGTAATCCAAGGTTCTGCTTTGAACTGGTACTTGATAGAGATGGGTTCATGGGCTGACAGTGTGAACCCAACGCTCATATGAGAGACCATGACGCTCGTCTGTTGATCTGGAAGTTTAGTCAAAACAGTAAGGTAAGTTCACCAGAAAGGAAATGTAGCTCACAATTAAGCAATGTGAATGCCTCTCACAGAGTTTTCTCTTTTCCTTTCCCCTGCGCTGGGGGGTGGGCTATTATTTTAAAATGCAATAAATACCACGTTCTGTAATTGCTCATTCTATCATATTTTCTCTTTTCATTCTTCACTGTTCCTCCTGCCATCTTGATGACACCTCCTTCAGGCACTCACAAATTTCATCCCTCGAAAATGGAATGTAAAAGCCCATTAAACTATGCCACACGTGGCAATTAATTGCCAGAAGAAAGTCACCCAGAACCTTGATCTCAGACCTGTCCTTTGAATGATGTAAATCCAACTTATCTCACTCTGAAGCTTCTTTGAATTTTAGTGTCTCCATCACCGTATGGTAACACTGCTCCCTTCTTCAGGGTAATTTAATAAAAAGATGGAATCACCCCATATGCATTTTTAATTGCATCTCTTTGGATAAAATAGGTTGATGTCAGAAGAGTCTTCTTTCCTGAACTAACTGCAGATGTGTTTTTAATACAAACTGTATCAGTCTATAAGAAAGCTAACAGAAAAGCTCTAACAGGAAGCTCATGAAAAATAGTCCCTGTCGGCCAACTCATGAGTCCCAATTGCATTAAACAATTTCACATTAAATCTTTATTTTGATGGTTTTTATTCAGCTTATTCATGCCTTGGACCTATATAGGGTGTCACAGTTATAAAAATGTCATAAAATAAGGCCACAAATGAAATTATCTTTAGGTATGAAATAACTTATTCATAGGTGAAGGTAGATTGTGTTGCTAGCTTTTACTGAGCAAGGGATTTGCAGATTGTCTCTGGGATAATTTGGTAACTGCTATCTTGGGTTGTTTTCTGTCCTTTGGATGTGTGTCTATAGTCTCTAAAACTCTTTCGATTTTAGCTGGAACATCCACTCTCGTGGCTCCAAAGCAGAGCTAATCTGCTTTTCTGCTTCACAACCTTCATCTGTGTTTTTGTTTTGCCTCAGCAAGTGAAGGAAAAAGATCAGGGCATGAATCGCTCACTCCATTAGAAGGATGCATTTCCACTTTCATCCAATTAGCTGCTGTAATTTGAAGCTTTGGGGGCCTGCTGATAAGGTGGGAGGCTGGCAGAAGCAAGGCCCGCAGAAAGCTTTCCGAGGGCACACAGTGAGTTGTTATCATGAGTTTCACTGGAAAGATCAAGTATCAGGCCTGCTCACCCCAGCCTGATCCGCCAATCCTCATATATATTCATTAACCATCGATATGTGGTTACTCAGCAAGGTTACACGAGCCTTCACACACAGGTTCTGTAAGGTCTGAAGGCACACGGAACCAAAGCAGCCAGCGATTGGATCAAATTTCTAGCATAGCTTGTTCTCAGGGGCAAAGGATTTAAGCAGCTATCTTCATCCCCTCATTAGGTATTTATATATTTTAAAGTTCATTTGTTTATTTTTGGGAGAGAGATTGTGAGTGTACAAGTCAGGGAGGGGCAGAGGGAGAGAGAGAGAGAGAGAGAGAGAGAGAGAGAGAGAGAGAGAATCCCAAGTGGGCTCCACGCTGTCAGTGCAGAGCCCGATGTGGGGTTCAAACCCAAGTAGGGTGAGATCATGACCTGAGCCGAAATCAAGAGTCCGATGCTCAACCCACTGGGCCACCCAGGTGGCCCTTCCTCTTGTAAACATAATGATATCCTGGAACTTTTAATCAGACTCCTTTCATTCATTTTCACTGATCTCTTTGATAATGAACAGGGCAAAGGAACTAACAAGACAATGGAACTTGTTATTTCTGGAAGTCTGAGGAGACTCTTGTAAATTCCCAGCACAATGAGGCGATGATTTGCACAGGTAGAAGGGCCTGAAAAGTCCCAACACCCCATTTTTATGTCTCTCTGTCACTTCTTGCAATATGAGCGGAGAACACACGTACTTCTAAAAATAAGGCCAGATATTCTCTGACAAGTTTAGCCTGACTATAAAGGTGATGAACATGAAAGGGATTCTACTCTAAATTTAGGCGTTGGGTATTTTCTTTTCTAGAATGATCTCCCATTTTTCCTGGGAAAACTCCAGCACCGAAAAACTGTTTGTGAGAAGTAACTATGCAAGGAAGATTCTTTCCACAAAGAGAAAACTCGTGGACTCGGAATATCTAGTCAATTGCTTCTGAGAGCAAGGATGGGCTTGGCGAAATGGAGAAGTCAGATAACACACTTGGGGTCTGGATCTCTCTTATTTTACTTCTGCAGTATCCTCATCTGTAAAATGAAAGGGAAATTGTATACTGGGAAATTACTAACACGTCTTTTGGTTTCAGTGTTCTATGATTGGTGAGGTGGTGTATCTCAGTTTGGGATTGGCAAATATTGAGCTTGTATATCGCCATTCTTGCCAGCTATATTAACGGCATACCCCTCTAATTAATTGTGAAAACTATTCCTGCTGACCTTGGAATTCCAAGGCCTTAAAATGCTTCTCAGCACAGAATTTCAAGCAACCACTATCCATCGTATGAAAAACTTAAGTGCCATTCCGGATATAATGAACAGCGATGTAATGACAAGACAAAGGAATGGACAGGAATCTGACCTTGGGTCTGATTTGATGCTTCTGTGTAACCCCTTGAGAGGTCAATTAAATATTTTAAAGTTAAATTTGATACAGCTTTTGCATGAAAATAAGTTCTCATTTCTCTGGCGTAAGTGCCAGAAGTGCAACTGCTGGTCCTGTGATAGTTGCGGATTTCATTTTCCGAGGAATTTTTGGAGTGGCTATAATATTCCCACCAAATACATTTGAGGGATCCAGTTTTCCTGCATCTTCACCAGCATTTACTGTTCTCACTATTTTACATTTTAGCCATCCTGATATCTCATAGTGGTTCTTTTAAAAAATTTTTTAGGGGCGCCTGGGTGGCGCAGTCGGTTAAGCGTCCGACTTCAGCCAGGTCACGATCTCGCGGTCCGTGAGTTCGAGCCCCGCGTCGGGCTCTGGGCTGATGGCTCAGAGCCTGGAGCCTATTTCTGATTCTGTGTCTCCCTCTCTCTCTGCCCCTCCCCGGTTCATGCTCTGTCTCCCGCTGTCCCAAAAATAAATAAACGTTGAAAAAAAAATTTTTTTAAATAAAAAAATTTTTAATGCTTATTTATTTATTTATTTATTTATTTTTTGAGAGAGAGAGTGCGAGTGGAGGAGGGGCAGAGAGAGAGGGAGACCCAGAATCTGAAACAGTCTCCAGGCTCTGAGCTGTCAGTACAGAGGCTGACGTGGGGCTAGAACTCATGGAGCATGAGATTATGACCAACTGAAGTCGGATGCTTGACCAACTGAGCCACCCAGGCGCCCCACTCATGGTGATTTTATTTTGCATTTCCCCAATGGCTAATAATGGTGAAGATATTTTCATGGTCTTTTTTGCCTTCTTTATAACATCTTCTATGAAATGTCTCTGCCTGTCTTTAGCCCAAATTCTAATTGGAATTTTTTCTCTTTTTTACTGAGTTTTACGAGTTTTTTTGTTTTGTTTTCTTTTTTACATATTCTAGATACTAGTTCTTTGTTGGATAAGTAGTTTACTAACATTTTCTCCTACTCTGTAGCATGCGGGGTTTTTTCTTTAATTTTGAGAGAGAGAGAGAGAGAGAGAGAGAGAATGAAAGAGCATATGTGCTCATGGAGGATGGGCAGAGAGTGGGAAAGAGACAGAATCCCAAACAGGCTCCTGCACAGACCGTGAGATCATGACTTAAGCCGAAACCAAGAGTCAAACACTTAACAAACTGAGCCACCCAGGTGCCCCTGTTTTCATCCTTTTAACAGGGACTTCCCCAAAGCAAAAGTTTTTGATTTTGAATTTAACATTTTATGACTTTATTTATTTATTTATTTATTTGGAAAATATTTAAACTTTTAAAATTGAAGAATAGCTGACATACGATTTTATATTCATTTCAGGGGTACAATACAGCGACTCTACATTTATATACATTACAAAATAAGCACCACAGTAAATCCAGTTACCATGTGTCACAATGCACAGTTATTACAATTTTATTGGTTGTATTCCTTATGCGGTACTTTGCATCCTTGTGACTTATTTGTTTAATAACTGGAAGTTTGTACCTCTTACTCCCCTTCACCTATTTCACCCATTTCCCCACCCCTCCCCTCGGGCAACCACCAGTTTGTTCTTTGTCTTCGTGAGTCTGTTTCTGTTTTGTTTTGTTGGTTCGTTTGGTTTTTTAGGTTCCCCATATAAGCGAATTGTCTTTCTCTCTCTCACTTCTGTCTTGCTCATTTCACTTAGATAATACCCTGTAGGTCCATGCTTGTTGTCACAAGTGGCAAGATTTCATTTTTTATGGCTGAGCCATATTCCAATATATTTCTTACCTATTCATCGATCAGTAGACACTTACGTTGCTTCCATATCTTGGCTATCATATAGACAAACCCCAGAGACATTGTGGGTTTGGTTCCAGACTACTGCCATAAAGTGAATATCACAATAAGGTGAGTCAAATGAATTTTTTGGTTTCCCAGTGCATATGAAAGTTTTATTTACACCAAACTATAGTCTATTACGTGTGCCATAGCATTATGTCTAAAAAAAAAAAACCCAATGTACATACCTTAATTAAAAAATACTTGGGGCACCTAAGTGGCTCAGTCAGTTAAGCAGTCGACTCTTGGTTTCAGGTTAGGTCATGATCTCATGGTTTGTGGGTTTGAGCCCCGCGTCAGACTCTGGGCTGACCGCATGGAGTCTGCTCAGGATTCTCTCTCTCTCTCTTTCTCTCTGTCTCTCTGCCCCTCCCCCACTTGGGTCCCCTCTGTCTCTCTCAAAATAAATACACAAACATTAAAAAAAATATTTTATTGCTTCGGCTCAGGTCGTGATCTCATGGTTCATGAGTTTGAGCCCCACATCGGCTTGTTGCTGTCAAGCACAGAGCCTACTTCAGATCCTTTGTCTCCTCTCTCTGCTCCTCCCACGCTCATACTTGCTGTCTCAAAAATAAATAAATATTACCATCGCTCTCTTTGCTGTCTCAAAAATAAATAGATATTAAAAAATAAAAAAATACTTGGGGCGCCTGGGTGGCTCAGTTGTTTAAGCATCTGACTTCGGCTCAGGTCATGATCTTGTGGTTCACGAGTTCAAGCCCCACAAAGGGCTCCGTGCTGACAGCTCGGAGCCTGGAGCCTGCTTCAGATTCTGTGTCTCCTTCTCTCTCTGCCCCTCCCCCACTCGCACTCTGCCTCTCTGTCTCTCTCTCTCAAAAATAAACATTAAAAAATTAAAAAATATAAGTAACTAAGTAAAGAAATACTTTACCGTTAAAAAATGCCAACCATCATCTGAGCTTGCAGTGAGTCATAACCTTTTTGCAGGTGGAGGGTCCTGCCTCGATGTTGATGGCTGTTGATTGATCAGGGTGGTGGTTCCGGAAGACTGGAGGGGCCACGGTAATTTCTTAAAGTAGGACAACAAGGAAGTTTGCTGCATTGATTAACTGTTCACTTCATGAACAATTTCTCTGTAGCATGCGATGTTGTTTGATGACATTTACCCAAAGTACTTTCAGAATTAGATGCAATCCTCTCAAACCCTGCCACTGCTGTATCAACTAAGTTTATGTCGTATTCTAAAATCTTTGTTGTCAGTTCAATAATCTTCGCAGCACCTTCACCAGGAATAGGTTCCATCTCAAGAAACCACTTTCTTTGCTCATCTATAAGATGCAACTCCTCATCCGTCAACATTTTATCATGAGATTGCAGCAATTCAGTGCTATCTCAGGGTCCACCTCTAACTCTAGTTCCCTTGCTATTTCCACCATATCTGCAGGTACTTCCTCCACTGGAGTCTTGGATTCCTCCAGGTCATCTGTCAGAGTTGGAATCCACTTCTCCCAAACTCCTGTTCATGCTGATGTTTTGACCTCTTCCCATGAATCATGCGTGTTCTTAATTGACATCTAGAATGAGGAGCACTTTCTAGACGTATTCCATTTATGTTGCTCAGATTCATCACAGGAATCACTATCTATGGCAGCTTATCATCTTATAAAAAGTATTTCTTAAATGGTGAGACTTGAAAGTTGAAATTACTCCTTCATCTATGGGCCACAGAATGGATGTTGGATATATACCTAGAAGTGGAATTGCTGGATCATATGGTAACTTTGTGTTTAATTTTTTTGAGCAACCATCATATCATTCGGTAATAGCTGTACTATTTTACATTCCTATCAGCAATGCTCGAGGACCCCAATTTCTCCACACCCTTAAATGACACTTGTTTGTTCTGGAGAATAGAATTGCCAAATATAATTTGGAATTATATCTCATTGTGGTTTTGATTTACATGTCCCTATTGATTAGTAATGTTCAGCAGCTTTTCATGTGCTTATCAGTCATCTATACATCTTCTTTGAAGAAATATCTGTTTAAGTCCTTTACCAATCTTAAGGTTGGGTTGCTCATTTTTGATTGTCAAGTTGTTGGAGCTTTTAAATTAATTCTGGATATTAATCCCTTATCAGACATATGATTTGCAAGTGTCGTCTCTCATTCTGTGGGTTGCCCTTTCACTCTGTCAATAGTGTCCTTTGATGACGTCCACTTTAACTATTTTGTTGTTCCTCTTGCTTGTGCTTGGTGTCCTAATGAAGACGTTGTTGCCAAGTCCAATGTCATGAAGCTTTCCCACCTATGTTTTATTCTAGGAGTTTTATAGGTTTGGCTCTTACATTTCAGTCTTTAATCCATTTGGAGTTAATTTTTTTAATTTAATGTTTATTTATTTTTGAGAGAGAGAAAGAGACAGACAGAGCATGAGGGGGGGAGGGGCAGAGAGAGCAGGAGTCACAGAATCCAAAACAGGCTCCAGGCTCTGAGCTGTCAGCACAGAGCCCGACGTGGGGTTTGAACTCAAAACCGTGAGATCATAACCTGAGCCAAAGTCAGAAACTTAACTAACTGAGCCACCCAGGTGCCCCTGGAGTTTTTAATTGTTAAATGTAATGTAAGTATCCATCTTCATCCTTCTGCATGTGGATATCCAGTTTTCCCAGCACCATTTGTTGAAAAAACCATCCTTTCTCCATTTTGAATAATCTCAGCATCCTAGTTGAAAATTATTTGACAGTATATGCATGGGCTTATTTCTAGGCTCTCACTTCTGTTCCATGGGTCTATGTGTCTGTTTTCATGCAAGTACAATGTTGTTTTGATTATTGCAGCTTTGTAGTAAGTTTTGAAGGCAGGTAGTGTGAGAACTCCAACTTTGTTCTTTCTGAAGATTGTTCAGGCTGTTTGGGTCCTTTGAGATTCCATATGAATTTTAGGATGGATTTTTCCATTTCTGAAAAAATATCACTGAGATTTCCCTAGGTTTTTTTTTTTTTCCTATAGGGATTGTATAGAATCTGTAGCTTGCTTTGGGTAGTACTAACATCTTAATATTATCAAGTTTTCCAATCCATGAACAGGGAATATATTTCTATTTATTTGTGTTTTTACTTTCCTTCAGCACTATTTTGTGCCTTTCAGTGTATAAGTCTTTTATCTCCTTGGTTAAGTTTTTCCTAAGTATTTTATTATTTTTGATATTATTACAAATGGAGTTGTTTTCTTAATTTCTTCCTTACAGTGTTCATTATTAGTGTTTATAAATGTAACTGATTTTTGCATGTTGATTTTTTATCTTGTGGCTTTACTGGATGTGTTTATTACTGAATTCTAACAGTTTTTCTATTTGTGAAACATTTAGGGTTTTCTACAATAAGATGATTTTATTTTGAACAGAGATAATTTTACTTCTTCCCTTTTCCATTTGGATGCCTGTTTCTTTGTCTTGCCTAATTGCTCTAAAAAAAACAACAACTAGAATTTCCAATGTTATGTTGAATAGAAGTGACAAAAATGGGCACCCTTGTCTCATTTCTGATCTTAGAGAAAACTCTTTCAGCTCTTCACCTTTGAGTTTGATGTTAGCTGTGGGTTTTTCATATGTGGCTTTTATTATGTTGAGGTGATTTCCTCCCATTCCTAGCTTATTGAGTGTTGTTGTTTTTAATAATGAAAGGATGTTGAATTTTGTCAAATGCTTTTTCTGCATCAAGTGAGATTTTTTTTCTCTCCATAATTCTGGTAATGTAGTGTATTATATTGATTGATATTCATATGATGAGCCATCTTTGTATTCCAGGAAAAAATCACACTTGGTCATGGTATATAATCCTTTTGCTAGTATTTTCTTGGGAATTTTTTATCAGTAGTCATCAGAGCTATTGGCCTTTAGTTTTCTTTCCTTTTTTATTTATTAAAAATTTTTTTAACGTTTATTTATTAGAAAGAGAGAGAGAGAGAGAGAGAGAGAGAGATTTAGCAGGGGAGGGGTAGAGAGAGAGAGAGACACCAAATCTGAAGCAGGCTCCAGGCTCTGAGCTGTCAGCACAGGGCCCCACATGGGGCTCCAGCTCACAAAATATGAGATCGTGGCCTGAGACGAAGTTGGACACTTAACCGACAGAGCCACCCAGGCACCCCTAGTTTTTTTTTTTTTTTTCTTGTTGTATCTTTGCCTGGCTTGGTAACAGGGTAAGGCTAGCCTTATAGAATGAATCTGGAAATGTTCTCTTCTCTTCCATTTTTGGAAAAGTTTGAGAAAGGTTGGCGTTAATTTTTCTTTAAATATTTTGTAGAATTCGCCAATGAAGCCATCTAGTCTAGGGCTTTTCTTTTCTTCTTGAGAGGTTGTGGTTACTAACTCAATCTTCTTATTAATTATAAACTACTCTAGGCTGAATTGTATCCCTACAGAAGTCATATGTTGAAGCCCTAACACCCAATACCTGAGAATGTGACTGTATTCGGAGACAGGGTTTTAATGTAGTCGTTAAAATGGGGTTGTCAGTAAGCAATACGACTATTGTCTATATAATAAGAGATTAGGACACACACAGAGACATCACATACGTTCATGCACAAAGGAAAGAGCACGTGTGAAACCCACACTGTGAGAAACTAAATGTCTGCTGTTTAAGCCACCTGGTCTATGGTATTTTGTTATGGCAGGCCCTAGCGAACCAAACTGTGGGTCTGTTCAGATTTTCTATTTCATTGTGATTCAATGTTGGTAGGTTGTATATTTCTGGGAAGTCATCCATTTCATCTAGGTTACCCACTTTGTTGGTATATAATTGCTCATAGTACTCTCTTTTACTCCTTTTATTTCTGTACAGTTGATAATAATATCCCCTCTTCCATTTCTGATTTTAGTTTCTGTGGTTTTTGGCTAGAGTAGAAGTGTTATTGTCTAACAGTATTCTGTCTTGCTAGGCTATCCCTTTTCTGCCCCTTTGATATTTTCTAGTTGCCTGTTTTGTCAGCTCCGTGTCTGGGGTATATGAAAAGAAAAAGGTGCTCCAGGGTACTTTCCACAGTGTTGTTCCTTGGGTACCAAGTTCCCTAGCAGATCACCGTCTCTCCGTTTTGCAGATTCTTTAAAAAAATGTTTTTCTTTTTTAAATAGTGAGAGGGTTTTTAGTTGCACTTTTCAGAAGGCAATGTGAAGACTGGACTAGATGATCTCTAAAATCCCTCCCTGGTCTGTGGGTTTTCGGATAGGCTTTTCTGATTTTGAAATAACTAAACCCTAAGTAAGCAAACAGAGCCACTGTTCCCTTTAGGTGGAGAGTAAATAGATTAGAGCTCACTGCTAGCATCAAAACAAAGGCAGAGGCGTCATCCTTCTACTGTCTTTAGAGAAACTTTAGGTTTCCCCAAAAGCTTTTCATGGGAAAAGCTTTTCTTTTCTTTTTCGTTTTCTTTTTCTTTTGGAGTGGAGTTCAAAGGTTAAATTTTCCTGTTTTCTTTCTTTCTCTCACTGCTAGTAAACTTGCTCTGGGGCTGACTATTTTCGCTGGCCTTCTAAACTCTGCTTACCCTATTGTCAAATGGGGGCCTAACTATTGGCACCCAGGGTCTGGAGAGAGCTCCGCACCCAGGGATTTGTCTTCTCCACCCTCCTTTCCCCATAGGCAACCTTGTCATTGCCTCAGCCCCCTGCCTTGACCCTTTGATGTCCCTGCTAATGTCCACCGTTGAGTAGGACAGCTCGTTGTTAGTTCTTGTCCCACATCAGAGGTTGTTCAGGTATATTCCAGAATCTAGTCGGAAGCTTAACCAACTGAGCCACCTCGGTGCCCCATGTTAACTGAGGATTAAAGAAATTATTTAAAAATAAATTTCAAAGGGCCCTGGGTGGCTCAGTCGGTTAAGTGTCTGACTCTTGATTTCTGCTCAGGTCATGATCTCATAGTTTATGAGTTCGAGCCCCACGTTGGGCTCTGCACTGACAATGCGGACAGAGCCTGCTTGGGACTCTCTCTCTCTCCACTCCCTCTGAAATAAATAAATAAACTTAAAAAAAAAAAATTCCCAAACACTCAGAATGTGTCACTTCCTAATTGTTTTACTATAGTTTTCCATTGCCTATACTCGTGATGCTATTTATATTATTTTGCCTGTATGGCAGAAACACTATAGAAGGGTGTGCTCCCAACCTCACAGGCAGTGGTATCACACTGGTGGTTTGAAACTGGCCATAGTGGGAGTACTTAGAGTATGGAAGTTGGAAAATGCCACAATCAGAGCTGGATTTATTGTTTTGTTGACTACGTAAACTTAAGAAACTGATGGAGGGGTGCCTTAGTGGCTCAGTCTGTTAAGCATCTGACTCTTGATTTTGTCTCAGGTCATGATCTCCTGGTTTGTGGGTTTGAGCCCCTCATCGGGCTCTGTGCTGACAGTGTGGAGCCTGCTTGAGGTTCTCTCTCTCCCTCTCCTGCCCCTCCCCCACTCGAGGGCCGTGCATGCATTCTTTCTGTCTCTCTCAAAATAAATACACTTAAAAAAAAAGGAAAATGATGGATAAATGTCATTAATGCAGATTAAACTCACGTCTATAGTGGTTATATTATAAATATTCCAAAAATTGAAGAAAAACCTTCTAGTATTCAAAACTATCATCCACCAGGAAGTGATCCTCGTGTCACTGACGAGTGAGTCATGTGCTAACATATGTTTCTGTTGTTTCTCTGTTTTATTCATTAATGTAAACAAAAGTACCCGCTGACATTCACATCAGAACTACATCCGTGCCATCAATGATGTGCGTGGCTTTTTGGTAAATTGCATACTCAACGAGCATTTTTTCATAGGCTGTTTCTGTCAAAACATGGTTGGATGGCAATTATAGGTTAGCAACTGATACAAGTTTGGTAAAAAAATAAGCAAAAGGATTCTGTGAGAATCAACTTACATGTAGAATTTACAATAAAAGTATCATAAATTTTATTATTATTTATAAATCATGTGCTGCACATCCCTTATATCACTAAAATTTATATATATATGTGTGTGTATATATATATGTGTGTGTGTATATAGATACATACATATATATATACACACACATATATATATATATGTACACACATATACACACATATACACACACACACACATATATATATGCATATCTATTTTTTATCCTGGGGAGCCAGCTGTTAAACATTTATCCTTATGCCACTGTTCAGACCCTAATTCTTCACCAAGGGACATCAAACACCTTATTTTAAAATCCCTTTCACAACCAGAAGATGTACTTTAGGAAAACTTCTATGTATGAAAAAAGTTTGCTACTTGACTGGATTATTCTCAAAGCCCCCATTGTAATCCATGAATTTGCCAGCAGGTGTCACTGTGGTGTAGGGTCACAGTCTGAAGGGCTCCAGGATTGAGCTCCAATGAAGTTACACAGTATCTGCTAAAGTCTCTTTATGGAAAGACAAAGTCGCATCCAAAATCTCTGCAAACAGGCAACACAGTCACAGAGGTATAATCTTCTAGTTCTGTTTGTTGGCTTGTTTTATATTTTTAAGTCTGCTGCTACGTGTATGTTCAGAAGGCCTAAAACTCTATGGCCTTGCTATTCAAAGTCTCGTTCGTGGACCAGCATCACAGGCATCACCTGGGAGCATGTTAGAAATACAAACTCTCAGGCCTGCCCAAGACCTTTTGAATAAGAATATTCATTTTAATAAGGTCGCCAGGGGATCTCTGTGCACATTCAGGGGAGTATGGAAGCAGCTTATAAGTGGCCCATATATTGACGGTTACCACGAGGCTAGGAACAAGATGGAAAAATACTATCCAGCCTCATCGGTCACGAGAATGCAGGTAGTGGGAAAGAGAGGGACACTTCCCAAGGGAGATGTCTGATATTTGCCTTAGTGCATGTTGGATTGCCTAATGTTTTTCTTTTTCATTCTGGAAGGAACTTCTCTGGGTCTTTTCCCACATAAACCGATCGAGCTAACTTCGCCGGTGTTTATCTGTTGCTACGTCGCTTCCACGCTCTGTATTTCAGCCGTACTAACTTACCTGCCAGTGTGACCTTCTTAAAGCTCCAGCCAGACTGTATCTATCACTCTACTCCTTAAAGTGGCTTCCTCCTGCTCCTAGAACACAGACCAGAGTCTCTGTCATGTTTTGTAAGGGCTCCTAGGATCCAGCCCTGACTCACTTTGCCCTCCCTCTTCAGTCCTTCTCCTCTCCTTAGACCCAACACTCAGCTCCACTGGCCTTTTGGCCTCTCCTCCCTCACAATTTTGGGCATTGGCCCATTCTGTTTCCTTTCCCCAAATGCTGCACCCCCTGCCCCAACTCATCTATTGCCAAACTGATACTTTCTTTAAAGAACTTAGGAAGTCTATTCTAACCCCCCTCCTAGATGCATCGAAGTCCTTCATTATATGATCCTCTAAGACTTGCATTTTCATTTTGTATGCTTATCATGTTTGTGATGACTTTTTCAGAGGACTCTTCTCTCCGGCAGACTTTTCTCTATAAAGAAGGGAGTATGTCTGCCTCGTTCATCCAAACACTCTGCCATGGCCTTCGACATCCTGAACAAGCTGGTCCCCATCTCCCCCACCAGTCCTTCATCTTTCTGCTTTCACCGTCTTCTGCCATTCCTGTCTCTTGCCTTTCCCTTGTTCTCCTGTCTCCCAAACACACCAAACATCTCTTGCCATAGGTTTTTGTACTGGCTGACCTTTCTGTCCTGGCCCTTTCTCCACTGTTTTTCTAAGGTCTTTAAGTCTTAGTTATACTTCTGGAGGCAGACTGGATTGGAGGTGTGGTGATAAGCTTTGGTTTCCATCTTATACTACATCTATCTTTTGATGGATTATTTTGTGGTCCACTGGTAAACAGAAGAGAGCTGACCTGTCTTGTGTATATTTGACAAAGGTATGACTCTGGGCAAAAGTCCCTTCTTCTGGAACACCAGGTTGCTAGGTTCACTTCTCCACCAGCTCAGACCTGAAGACGACTCAGACCTGAAGATTTACCTTTGGGAGATAAAGAGCCAAGAAGACTTGGGAAACGGGATATAATGGTAGTGAGAGTTGTTTGTGATTTTTTGGCCTACCTATGAAAGTCTGAGAAGTGGTTAAGGCCCCTTCCTTCTTCATTACTCACAAGTTTACAAAAATAATATCAAGGGAAAAACTAAAATGAAGGCAAGCAATTCAAGTTGTGCTTTCTCTTAGTGTGACAACAGAATTGTTGCTTAGAGAACAAATGTGTGCTTCCATTCTTTCCTTCATTCAGCTCCCTGCTTACAGAGCTCTCGCTGTATGCAATGTCTTGCATTTGGGCCCAAACTCATTTTTCTTAACCCAACTACGACGCTTAAACACACCGAACCTTGATTCCCTGATGAATCCATCCTTCAAAGCTTTCAAGTTAAACTGTCTGCTCCTACGGGAAACCTTCCGTGATTCATTCCCTATGAAGAATTCCTCCCTCTCCCTATGTGGATGTGTACAGTTTTATTCACACTATTTAGTTTAATACAGTTAATTCAATTGAACAAATATTTGTGAAGTGTCTGAACTGTTCCTGGAAATATGCTAGTTGCTGGAATTATAAATGTGAAAAACCACAGTGCCTTCTCCAAAAGGGTTTATAACTGGCCTGGAAAGTCCACTGTAGATGGGCAAGAGAGCATGAAAATCACAGACTGAGAGATGTGCATATCATAACATGTCTGGGAAGCATTCCCTGGTGCGGAATGAATGGAGCATAGGTTTTAAGGAAAGGAGGAAGAGGGAGCATGGTAGGAGATGGAGGGAGAATAGGTAACGGTAATATTAATATTAATATTGATATTAATATTAACTATAGGGACACCTGGGTGGCTCAAGCATTAGTTAAGCATCCGACTTCAGCTCAGGTCATGATCTCACAGTTGGTGGCTTCAAACCCTGCATCAGGCTCTGTGCTGACAGCTCAGAGTCTGGAGCCTGCTTCATATTCTGTGTCTCCCTTTCTCTATACCCCTTCCCCACTCATGCTCTGTCTCTCTGTCTCTCTTTCTCTCTCAAAAATAAACATTAAAAAATTAAAAAAATATATTAGCTACAAGCATTTATTTGCCAGGAACTAAGCCAAGCAGTTCACAGTAACACAGAGATGTTAAGTAACCTATACAACACCACACAGCTTGTTAGTGGTAGAGCCAGAATCTGATGTACAGTGTGCAAACTTGAATTTCATTGTAGGTAAATCGTCAGTCCAACGAGCATTTAATAGATACCTTCGATGCACGAGACACTCTTCTAGTTAATGTGTGTGTCTGTCTTCCCTACTGGTTTGTGATTACTCCAAGGGATGGAAATTTTTATATTTATCCTTGTCAATCCCTTGCATTGGAGAGAGCCTGGAATGAAGCAGCCATAAAAGAATTGTAGTTCATTGTCCCCTTCCCTCCTCACCTTCTTTAAAGCAATGCCCTTCTCTCTAGGCTTAGAGCTCCCTATAATCACTAACCCCCAGGCCCTCTTCCTCTCTTCCCTTTAGTGGTAAGTATTTGCTGGTGAGGCGATTTATAAGGTAGAAATGTTTGTTATTCTTTTATACTCCCTTAGGTCATGCTTTTGCTTAAGTGAATCTTTGGACAGAAAGCAACAAAATGCTCTTTGAAGAGGAAAGACCCATTTATAAGAAATACCAAAGTCCTAGTGTTACAGTGATGGCAGACTAGAAACATTAAATCTTATAAGAACACTTCATTATGAACGCTCGTACTTCTTGGCCGCCCACATTTACTTAAGAGTTAAGGGAAAACGAGGGGGTTGGCTTGTAGTCTGGGGACCCCAAGTCACATCATGCGATGAACAGGACAATCATCATGCGATGAACAGGACAAACAGGACAATTAGCCGTGTCAAGGAGTTGTGTTATAGATGTAATGGTTATGGTTCCAGTAGCAGAATGAGAACAAGAAGTATTAAGGGGAAGACATTTCTGGCCTTCCAGATCTTACATGAAGATAACCACCTCTCTTTTAATAAATCTTCTGAGAATTAGATGTTGTTTAAGAAAGTTCTACTGTTGTTTTGCATTCTGAAAATCTACTCCCCCAAACTACTCTTAGGCCCTGTAAATGTCCTGTGTTTCAAAATTTCCCGTAGCTATATATGACTGATTGATAGCAACACATCTATACCTCTTCCCCATCTTTTCCATTGTGAAACACTTTGTAATTTCTAATTTTTTTCCATGTGAGTCCTAGAGATGGGAAAGGAAAGGGATTGACTAGGAAAAATGGGACACTTGACACAGAAATTTAACATGCGGTACATTGCTTGAAAAGCACAAAAGGCAGTCAGCGTGTACAATTCCTGGGTGTTATGAGCACAGCCTAATGGTCTTCGGAGAAGCATAATATATTTTAATACTATGCTAAGATAATATCAAAATTATCTTAGTTATATGTTAATGAGATAATTTAAGAGTATAATTTAAAAAGTGTAAAAGGGTTTTTATTGATATATAGATGCCTGCACAGCATCCTTTCTTCGGGGGCGGCGGGGGCGGGGGCGGTGACCCTCTGCTTTGCTCCCCAGGTCTTCTTGGATGCCCCTCTGCCACTTAACAGCTGGTACTTTCTTCCTCTTCCCAGATTTGAGTGTGGATACACAATACAGAATGGCCAGCCAGTGCTCGAATCTCCCTGGCCAAGATAATTGGTTCATGCTCAGACAAAGGACTCACCAGAGACAAAAGGTTGTGGTTTCTTTTCTTTGCCAAGGAAGGCTTTGGAAGGGGGGCAGATTTTTAGATCAGGCCTTACCCGATGTGTGTAAGGGAACAAGACAGGTACATGTGCAGAGGGGTTGTTGGCTCATGAATTGCCCCCTCCAAAGGATCCATGCCCAGAGACCGCTCTCATCTCAAACTGTCCAGAGTTTGCCTGCGGAACCACCCACGTGTGGCTGGCCACGGCCACGGCTGGAGGCTTCTTTCCACCTCTCTCCCGTTGCACCCTCTTCTGAGATTTCTGAATAAGTGAGCTGTTTTGTTGTGCCTACAGACAAAGCAAGGGAACAAAACCTCCCTGGATAATTTCTCAGGTTCCAACCACTCCACACTTTGATAGGTGGAGTTAAGTGTGGGCACAACTAGGGGCCCAGAGGAAATCTTGTATCAATTCCAAATCACTGTGAGTGTGCAAGATGGCACGGGAGGAGCTGGCCCTTCTGGGGCAGGCTGCCCTGGAAATTCCGATTCACCAAGAAAGAGTTAAGCTGTCTTGAATGAATTTATCAGCTCTGCATCCACGTAAGAGATAAGAGAACAAAACTGCTACTTTTCCCAGAAAAGTATTAAAGGGTAAGTGAGAAGAGTTATTTATACTTTCGGCTGTCACTTTCAGTGGGCAGTTAAGATTGCCCTAGTGAGTGGCCTCTGCTTATTAATAGAAGGAGTAGGGAAAGAAAAAATGGAGTTAATGTTGCAATAAAGACATGACTGGGCCTCCGGTTTCCAGGATCGGCTTGAAATGAATTAAAGCCAAACTATACCAACAAATCTGTCATGCTGCCCTGAAAACAGGAAGTCTAGGCTGGGCCAGTAAGAATTAGTCACGGCACACACAGGCAAACCCTACCAGACCGAGAATGAAAAATGTGCTTCATCTGCAAAAATCAACTTTTGGAATTTGTACAGTGTTTTCCATTACCCACTCTCTTTTCTCCAAAGGCCAGTCATCAAATAATGCTTGGCTTACTTATGCTTCTGCTGCACCATTAAGTGTATGAATTTGTATACGAAATGGAAGCCCAAACTAGCTGTGTGCCCCGAGATAAGTGATCTCATCTCTCTGCACCTGAGTTTTGTCTTCTGAAGAACAACAACAACAAACAACAAACAAAAAACGGGGTTGGCATCTCATGGATCCGGGACCTTAATGTGGGAGGAATTGGGAGATAACGTCCTGGACACTTGTTGTGCATCCACGAAGTGTTCAGCGCTGTGCTGAGAAATGGTGGAACAAAAAGGAAGAAGATTCAGCCTTTAGAGGATTTCCGGTGCCTGCAGGGAGAGGTACGTTTAACAAAAGGTGCTGTAAAAACGGTGACAAGGCCGACAGAAGTGTACATATATATGAAGTACTTCATCGTGTGTCAAATGGGTTTTTCTCTGCCCCAGAATTGGAGCCAAGGACCAAATGTGGATGAAGACCCTATGTGCATCACATTCCAAAGAAACTCTCGAGCTAAAGAGGCCAGCTCTGGCCTCCCTGGGGTTTATTTGGAGGGGCCAGAGCTATGCTGGCCCTACCTCCACCTACCCCTGTCAGGAGAGGAGAAGGGGAAGGTAGAGAGGTCTTAACTGAGTGAATGGCACTTGATTCCAGGTGAGAGACTAGTGCCTTTCATCCCCGAAGCCAACTGAGTGGGGTTCTAAGGGGATTTCTGGTAAAGGCTGGAAGTAACTTCAAGACATAGAGACTGACATTTCATTCCTTGGCTCGGTATATGCTGAACTGTCAACCTTCTGGAAGCGCCCTGATGCTCCTGCATACAGAGAATGTCTTAAGAGTTATCGGAGGATATGCCGAAGTCCTAGGGTCAGGCCTACATTGTCCTTTTCAGTCCCAGAATCTCACGTGCGCCCTGAGGTTTGCAGACATACCTGAGCCAATAGGGTTCACATCTAGAGATTTCTGAGGAGGAAAGACCCACCAGAATGGGCTACTCTCACAGGCTTGAACAGATTGTAGTATCCAATGTTTGGGGGGAAAGGTGGGACAAGCTATGCCTCATCCCAGCCCTTCATAGTCCTTAGAGGGTACAGGAGGGGACTCCAACATCCCGGAGACTTCAGAGTCCTGGTGGCTCTATCTGAAGAGCGCCAGGTTTAACTGAGAAGCAGCAGCTGTAGGCTGGCCTAGGGAGCCGCTGTACCCCACGATACACTGTTGTACCCGGAGGCGCAGCTGGGGTGCGTGGAGATGGTGGTCAGATGGTGGAGATACTGTGGAGAAGTCCTCAGTAATGGAGGGGCTGGGTTAAAGCCAATCTCTTTCTAAGAATACCATCACACTGCTGACTTAGAAGCCACCAGCACTGGGTGCAACCAGACCGAACCAGACCGAGTCTGGGGAGGGTCCCTTACCAGGCAACTGCCTCCACCAACCCTCTTCCCTTTTCTCAACACTAGAGGAACATCAGGCTAGAAAAAGGAACGGGTGTTTTAGATCCAAATCGAGAGATTTTCTGGTATCTCACAGGTACTAAAAATTCAGAGTCTGCTCCGTGTTGTTAAGGGAGGTACTGCCCAGAGGGGAAGAAGGAATCAAGGTGGCCTAGTTGAAGGTAGTTACTAGAGTAAAAATAAAACAGTTCCATATTTATACCCCAGTAAGCCTTCCCAATATGCTCCACCCTCCTTTTCAACATCAAGGATTATGGACTTCATACTTGCAGACAATAAAAAGCCATCTGAGTGTTTGATAACACATGTTAGGATGCTTTAATGATGGAACTCTGGCAATATTACAGAGGCAGAGGCAGAGGACGAGGAGATCAGAGAAAACAGGAAGGCATTTTGCAGGATTTGCAATAGCTCCGTTCAGAAGCAATGAATGTCTGAGACAGAGCGTGACAATGAGGAGGAAATCAGCAGCAGCCCAGAGTTATCTGAAGGTCACTGGACAGTAGTAAGAGGTGTGTGAGAAGGAGCAGTCACATGTGACTTCTAGCTTGACCTGTTAAGGTAGGTGATCCTGCTATGAATCATGGGACGGGAAACAGATTTATGTGGGAGGAGAGTGGGAGGGAAAAAAATAATAATCAACATTTATTAAGCATCTGCTGTGTACCGACACTTTTCTGAGTGGCTTACACATTTCAGCCTTTTCATAACCTTACGAATAGATACTATTTCTATGGAGGAGATAAGCTACATTTGGTTTCATGCTGTCACATTTGAGGTGCTTATTTGACAATCAGATAGATGTTCGGTAGGGTTTTGGAATACCTCTCTTGAATGTAGGAGTTGAGTTGTGGCTGGACACGAAAGAATCCCACAGATGGTGATCCTTGCCTCTGGAAAGCGTCTGGGGGAGCATGTCGTATTCTCACACTGCCACAGACCCTGTGAAACTGGGAAGCCCACCCCTCAAAGAACATAAAGGAGAGGAGTGTGACAGAGGTTGCTCACATAATCCATGTCCTCTTCTTCCTGGGGGCCCAGTTAGGTGGCATCTCCCAGCCTCCCTTGCAGCTGGGTGCGGCTGATTTCTAGCCAGAGGTATATGCGAGCAGAATCCTTGTGGCCATCACCCATGCAAAATTTCACGTGGGTTTTCTCATTCTCCTTTCCGCTTCCAGATAAGACGTCCGGGGAGACTGGGGACGTCATATGTATTTGACAAAGCCTCTATCAGCCTGGTTCTCTGAGTGACTATGTAGGGAAGAACATTCCTCCCTATCATCACCAACCCTGATGACGTGAAATTGTCCCGGGCTGCCAGGTGAGCAAGAAATACATGTCTCTTTGCACTTGAGTCATTACATATTCTGGAGTTTCCTTTTTACAGTAGTTACTACGGTGACCAAAGCACAGAGGCCCATGGAAGCCACGATGAAGCACTAAAGAGGGGTGAGCTCTTCTTTATGCTGTAGCGTCTTATGTGGAATTCACACTTCCTTCAAAGGGAGCATACGCTTAGGTTAGGTTTGTAGAATAAGTCAATAATGTGACTTCACTTATTATAAAATTTCCCACAAAATAAGTGAAGACCTGAATCCCAGAGTGACTTAAAAAAAATTTGGGGGCACCTGGGTGGCTCAGTCGGTTAAGGGCCTGACTTGGGCTCAGGTCATGATCTCGTGGTTTGTGAATTTGAGCCTCGCATTGGGCTCTGTGCTGACAGCTCAGAGCCTGGAGCCTGCTTGGGATTCTGTGTCTCCCTCTCTCTCTGCCCCTCCCCTACTTGTGCTCTCTCTCTCAAAAATAAACACTAAAAAACATTAAAAAAAAAAACAACCAAACAGTTTTCTCCCAATCTACCCCCAAACTTCTGATCTGGTCTGCTTTAACTTTTGAAGCAGGAGCAAATCTGGAGTGAAAGTTCACATCACATGCTGCAGGGACGAGTTCCTTTCTTACTTCAAGGCATCTGACTTGCACGTGCTCTGCTCAGTACAGTATATCAAGGGATTCCCTTTCTTTGCAGGCACAGCACAAAGTGAAGGTCAATCAGCACATAATTGTAGGAACATTGCTGTGTTGAAAGCAGACTTCATTACTCTTCGTGAATGCTACCTGATATTGACTGAGGCATCATACGGAGAAAAAAATTAATGGATCCTGCATATTTTGCAGTGCAATGTACTGTGATTACTGTGGAGTATGTATTAGAACTTTGGTTGAAAGTGAAGTCCCTAAAAAAAAAAAATGAAGCCCCTGTGCATTTTGCACAGGAATATTATAACGGGATTTGCAGACACAAAGCACACTGAACAAATCATCGGGACACACATTTCAGGCATTTTCTAGGACCAGCTGCTAAGTCATGATTCAGACACATGCCTTACTATAAATTCCATCTCAAGGCACCAGCAACTTTTCGCTCTGCATGTGTGTGCGTGTGCACGGGCGTGTGAACTCCCTTGTGAGCAGGAAGCCCGCAGACACTGGACAAGGAAATGTAACGCCCAAAGGGCCACTAAATAGGCTTCGCCCACTTGTAAAATCAGCATCCTCAGCATTAAGATAAGATTGGGTGGCAAAATGCTTAATTCTCATTTAAACAAAATTGAGCCTCACATATCAGGAAAACATACCTTGGAAATAAGACCTAAGCGAGCTCCAAAGGAGAAAAGAAGGAACTGAATGCACCCTCATCATCTGAGAGACAGCCGGTCTCGTAAATTTCACATCAACTTAGTTTGGCCTCTAAACCAAATCTGCCTTAATGCTATTTGTAGATATAGATTGCTGTCTTTTTCATTACCGTTATCAAATGATGCATTTGCGGCTCAGCTCTGAGCTTCTTGACCCATTAAGTGGATTAGATTGCCTGTTGCCTTTGTCCTTTTGGCTTTTGCTTTATCCTCAAATATTCTACCCTTTTATACTACGTACATAACATACACACATTATTATGTATGACATGCACATACACGTGTCTGCAGTCCCAATTAGCCTGATGACCCCAGCCCTTCTGTTTTTAAGAGGACTGTGTTCAAATCTCTTATCACAGTCATCAATCCTTCCCTGTAGCAGCAGCAGGAGCTAAAATCCTCTGAGAAATGGAATGTCACAAGCCCAGCCCAGGGCTCCTTGTTGAGCTACACTCAGCAAATTGCGGATCATGCTCCCTATTAGGCTCCTGGCTGGTGCATCATGGTAGATTCGTTTCAGGAGCAGCTTATGTGCCACCCCCCCCCCCCCCCCCCGCCACCCTGCTCCGTCTCTGTCTCATGCATGATAATCACAAGCCCATAGGAGCTGCAGCAGAAAAAAAAAAAAGGCTCAGGACAAGTCCTGATGGTGTTATTACCATGAAAATGATGCCCTTGTACATTTGGGAAAAAGTTAAAGGGGGAAAAATAAAAGAGGGAGACAAAGAACAAGGATTTGGTCCTGACTCTTGAAGCAAAAGGATACCTCTAGCAAAGTTTGCTGTAGATACAATTAACCTTCATGATCAGCTAAATATTGAGGGTCCACCATATGTGATATTACTCTGCTGGGTATTGGGAACGCAGCTCTGAACAAGACAGGTGCTCTCAGCAGGAGCTGGTTCAAGGAGACACATAGTTAAACAAACAATCTTAGTAAAATATAGCAGCAATTGCTGTGATATGTGTACTTAAAATGAGCATTCAGAAGGGGATCCTAATGTGTTCTAAGTTTAAAGGGGGTTCTGGGCCCAGTTCCAATGTGGTGGTGGGGGGGGGTGTTTCTCACACACTACCAAACAATTCTTGGACACCAGTTGGGTGTCCTACAATTCAACTCAATTCTGACACTATCTACCTGGAGATCCTGCAGCATCAGTCCTATAAGAGTGTCCCCTTTTTTTTCAGATGCCAGTCACAGGCCCAGGTTATCACCTGTGCTTCTGACTGATTGGCTATAGATTGAGGTTCCAAACCTCCTCCTCAGGTTTGATAAATGTGCTCAAGTGGCTCAAGGAACTCAGACAATCATTTCACTTGATTACTGGTTTATTATAAAAGGGTATAACTCAGGAACAGTCAGATAGAAGAGATGCATAGGGTAAAGTATGGACAAAGGGCCTGGGGTCCCATGCCCTCCCTGGGTGCTGCCACTCTCCCAGCACCTCTATGTGTTCACCAACCTGGAAGCCCTCTGAAACCTGTCCTTTTGGGGTTCTTACAGAGGCTTCATTATGTAGGAATGATTGATTAAATCACTGGCCATTGGTGATGGATTCAACCTTCAGCTCCTCTCCTGTCTCCAGAGTTCAGGGGCCAGGACTGAAAGTCCCAACCTTCTAATTACACAGTTGGCTACTGTGGCAACCAGTCCCATCTTTAGGTACGGTCCAAAGTCACGTCATCAATGTGACAAAAGACAACTTTATCCCTCTCATCAGGAAATTCCAAGAATTTCTGTGCCAGAAACAGGTCAAAGACCAAACATATATTTCTTTTTTTCCCCAGTGTTATTGTGAAATATGGACATACATCACTGTGTATGTGTAAGGTGTTTAGCATGATGCCTTGATTTATATGTATTGTGAAATCATCACCACATAGATTCAGCTAACATTCATCTTCTCATATAGATACAATAAAAAAGAAAAGGAAGAAGAAAAGAATCAAGGAAAACAATTTTTTTTCTTGTGATGCGAACTGTTAGGATTTACTCTCATGACAACTTCCCTGTATACCTTATAGCAGTGTTAGCTGTGGTCACCACGTTGTACATTACATCTCTAGTACTTATTTATCTTTCAACTGGAGGTTGGGCCTTTTGACCGCGTTCCTCCAATTTCCCCTCCCCACCACCTCCTGCTCTGGTAACCACAAGTCTGATCTTTTTTTCTATGGGTTTGTTTTTTGTTTCTTTTGTTTTGTCTTCTTTTGTTTTTTAGATTCATGTATAAATGAGACCGTACAGTATTTGTCTTTCTCTATCTGACTTATTTCACCTAGGATAAAGCCTTCAAGATCCTATCCATGGCAGCATTTGTTATCTCTTATCTTTTTGATGATGGCGATTCTAACAGGTGTGAAGCGATATCTCATTGTGGTGAGATGGTATTGCAATATTAAAAAAAATTTTTTTTAATGTCATCCCTTGACAGTTTCCTATCAACAGGATTACCACTTGGGTGCTGCAGGTAAGAATTTGGTCCACCAAGATCCTTGTGCTAGTTGTTGTGAGCACCTCCCTGCTTCTTGTCACAGTCAGATTCTGAATGGTCAAACTCACAGATTCCCCTGTGATCCTATGGTGAGATCCAAGTAGGGGATTCCACAAAGTGACCCACAATTCTGGGCTGGGGCTGGATGTCCTTCCTGGGTTCCCTTTTCCCACTGGCAGAACCAGAGGCTCAGGACAGACCTGTCCATGATGCTGTACTGGCCTGGGGGAGGCGCAATACGGTCGACATGTAGTGGCTTTTCTTACCCTTCTGTGCAGTGTATCTTGTTCTGTCAGGTGCAAGGGGGTGCTTCGGTCTCACCTCTGTGTTACAGAATTCTCCCAGTGCTGTCTTGTTCTCGAATAGATGTCAACTGTTCTCTGTGAGGGGGGCCAAAGTCAGGAATGACCTATGCTATCATCTTGGTGATGTCATTCCTACATTATGAACTATAATATCACATAGGGGAATCAAGGAAAGCTGCCTTTATAAATTGGTATTTGGGCAAGACATGGCAGAGAAGAAGAACTATGTATTTCCCTAGGAGATCCCCATGTCTTTGGTAGATAATAAGGGGGACTTGTAGCTTGTCTCCTAAATGGCCATCATCAATTCCTTTCTTCCTTTACAGGCATGGCATTTCCTCATTGGGAAGTGGAGTCTATTTCTTTCTCCTTTAATCTGGAATGATCTTAGTGACTTGGATTGATACTGTTATATTGCAAAAGAGATGTTCTGGAACTTTCAATAGCATCTTTGGAGAAATCCAGTGACCAGGGAAGAAGTCCAGCAATCCTGCGGCTACCCTGCTGTGAGATGCCATAGTGTTGTGAAGATATCTTAAAGGTGAGGTTGAGATGCCATGGAGATGGAGATAGAAACAAGAGGTAGGGAGAGAGAGAGAGAGAGAAAGACAGGGAGAGACCAGGTAGCACCATGGCTCCAGGTGTGTGAGTGAAGAAGCCACCTTGGAAGTGGTTCACCAGGCCCAGCTGCTCCAGCTGATGCCTAACACACAAAAGCATCTTGTTTACATCTTTATATAGCCCCCTACCCTTGACTCTAGGCTGATCTGTAACTCATTCTTGGTCGATAAAATGTGGCAGAAGTGATACTGTATACTTTCTGAGGCTAGAAGCCTTGAAGCTTTTGCCTGAGCCTCTTGTCATGCTTAGTTGTCTTCCTCTGCCTCTTGAAGTCCAGCTGCCATGATATGGGAAGCCCAAGCCCTATGGAGGCTATGCGTAGGCACTCTGGCTTAAAGTTCCAGGTAAGCTTCCAGAAGATAGCCAGCATCAACTGCCAGCCACATGAGTGGGTCGTGTTGGTCTTTAGCCCAGCCAAGTTTCGGATGGCTACATACCCATCTGATATGAAAGATCTCAACTGAGAATTGCTTAGCTTGGTCCAGTTAGCACCAGAAGTTCAAAAGGTAATAATTAATTGTTGTTTTAAACCACCACATTTTGGGGCTTTGTATTTGCAGCAATAGATAACTGGAAGATAAACCATTGCAACTAGTGTTTAACTTGGAAAAATGCAGTGTAGAACCTAACGTATCAGAAGAAAAACATTTGAAAAATTAAAATGTAGCATGCCAAGGGGTGCGTGGGTGGCTCAGTCAGTTGAGCGTCCAACTTCAGCTCAGGCCATGATCTCACGGTTCATGAGTTTGAGCTCCGCGTCAGGTCTGTGCTGACAGCTCAGAGCATGGAGCCCACTTCAGATTCCGTGTCTCCCTCTGTCTGCCCCTTCCTTACTCACACTCTGTCTCTCTCTGTCTCAAAAATAAACATTAAAAAAATAATAAATAAATAAAATAAAATGTAGCGGGGCGCCTGGGTGGCGCAGTCGGTTGGGCGTCCGACTTCAGCCAGGTCACGATCTCGCGGTCCGTGAGTTCGAGCCCCGCGTCAGGCTCTGGGCTGATGGCTCGGAGCCTGGAGCCTGTTTCCGATTCTGTGTCTCCCTCTCTCTCTGCCCCTCCCTCATTCATGCTCTGTCCCAAAAATAAATAAAAACGTTGAAAAAAAAATTAAAAAAAAAAAATAAAATGTAGCATGCCAAGTACTGAAAGGCAAATGAATTCTCTTAGGCTATTAGGAAATCATTTGTGAATTATCTAATTATCATTGATTGTGATCTTATTTCAACTTTGGGTGATATCCTCCCCTTAAGTCATTTTGAGAAGGGAAGATACTGAAGTTCTAGTATAAGGAGGGGTATAATTCTACCACAAGACACAGAAATGTACATCAAATGCCTCTCTTCCACATGTGTTAGTACTCAAAACATCAGTCAATCCACCAACAAATAAAAGTTTAATGACCCCTATATATGACATATATATGACATAGTCCCTGTTTTCAGGTTCCCCAAACATTTCCTAATAAGGTCTTTGTAGGCAGTGGGTGGGAAAACACAAAGCCTTGAGCAGGAGGAAACTGTACAGCCTATCACAGTGTCTGGAACATTAGTTCCTTACTAATTCTGTTGGATAAATCATGTGGGAAATCAGTGCCCAATGCTGGTCACCAACTCAAGGCCAGGTGCGGCTTTATCTTCTAAAGCTCTAAGGGATGATATATGCCTCAGGGGCCTGCCTGTAAGTCTGAAAATTCTTCAATCAGTGTCAGGATCAGGGAGGTCAGAATTGAGTGTTACCTGTGTGTATATATTATCTGAAATACATATTTTATATAATTATAAATCTATGTATGAATGTATATATGTGTGTATATATCAATATGTATATATACGTATGTCTGTATAAAATCTTGCTTCCCTCTTGTTCTCCTTTCATTTTGTGCAAGGTAATGTGTTAGATATTATAGGGTTTATATAAACGTCTGTTTCTAGCTTGAGGTCTTCAAAGTGCCCAAGACTCTAATTTACTCAATCCTCCCTTTTTTAAAAGGTTGAGATAAAAAGTATACTGTGGCATAGTTTAAAGTTCAGGAGGAAGGATCTTCAATAGATACAAAGTAGGATGAAATAAAATAAGCCTAAGCACTTTACTGCGCTATGGAATTCTTACGTGGATACTAAGACACAGAGACACAGGGACTGCTCCCAAGCACGGGCAAGTGGGTAATGTATGCTCAGAGGATCGGAAGACCCAACTCTCCAACTCGTCTGACACTTTGGAATTCCATCATTAGAAGCATTTCTTTGGGATTAGCATTTTATTCATCAGACATTTGTTCACAAATACGTTGCCCAAAGAGAGTAAAGTAACCGCTGGGAAATCAACAGAGAGTGACATCGTGGATACAGGGGAGGTGACTGAGGTGAGGATCAAGAATGGAGAGGTGAGGCTGCAAGCATTGGGGGCCTGTGGGAGAAAATGAAGGCTCTACCTAGGAACTCCAGTCTGGGGCTGTGGGTGCTGGGGCAGCATGATGGGAGGAGGGAGAACACCTTGTGCAACTATTACACACATTTGTTCCAAAGTTGCTCTCAGCTGGAGAATCAGACCGAATAATTATAGTGAGTCCCTCAAGATAGGAACACAGGACAGGGGGACGGAGTGGTGGAAGACACAGGGAGAAGCAGACACAGGGCGAGAAAGTTCTACTTCAATCTGTGTCCCCATCTCCCACATTCACAGACAGGCCTAACTTTTGCTTTAATAAGAGGGTTTTTAAAATCTGCTAGAACTTTTTATATTATTTTCGTTTGCTGACCATAGCTGTAACCTCAGGGAGGAGTTGCTTCCCCTTTGTAGCTATGGTCTGTCTGTGCCTACCAAGGTAGAAACGACAGAAACTAGTCTTGCAAAGAGAATCTGAGGATACTCTCCTGACCCCACCATTGCTACCAGCTTCATAGAGTAGCAAAGCAATGTTTTAAGCTCAGGTCAAAGGGTTACCCGTTTATACAGAGCCTCTCTGATCCCCGTAATGGCCCATTTCTCACAACACGTAGTAGACTGGTGACAGGAGATACAGGATGAACAAGCCTGCCCTCCGAGCAGAGGGCACTGCCCTATCAGCACCGGCTCTGCTTCCAAGTAGATCCAAGTGTTCTTGACATTTGGCAGCAAAGATAGTAATCCACCTCCAACAATTAGACGGTATCAGGAAAATCCAAGGTTACATGAAAACCCAGGGACCTCATTTCTATCTGACTATAAATACCATATACATTAAAGAAAAAATGGGAGATGTACCTGGACTTAAATGATCCACCATAAAGTCAGTGTCAAAGGAAAGAAGGGAATATAGTTCTTAGAATTTTTTTGGTTGCCATGACAGATTCCTAACTAGCTTAATGAAAATAGGGAACTTTTCTTCAAATGCCAGAGGTCTTGTGGAATCCAAGAACAGAACTGCACACGGGTTCCAGGAACAACTGGAACTAACAATAAAACTCATCACAACCATCTCTGTCTTCATTTTTCATTTATTCCTCTCAATTTCTTTCTCATTTTTTTCTTTCTTCAAATTGGCTGCCTCCATTTCTCCTGAATACCATGTGGAAACATAATCATGGAGTACACAGCTTTAAAGTATATGCCATAGGCGATGGAAAAGTACCAGCTTGAAGCTCTGGCTTCAAGGCCAACAACGGTAGAAGGGGTTCCTATTGGCTTACCTCAGGTCAAGGGTCACAGCTAGGGTCATGGGGCTAGAGTCACACAGCACAGAGGGGATGCTCCCGAGGTAACTGTATGCATGATGACCATGTGGGTGGGAGTGAGGGAACAGGGGTCACAGCCTCCAGAAAAACCAAAGAACCAGGCAGGCCAACAATGTGGCCAACACAGAAACCTTAATGCAGCACAGCAGACCTAAATGCAGGTTTGGGCATGACGTGGCCACTGTGAGACCATTTCTCTGAGAACTGGCTGCCCCCCCAATCCTGCTTAAATATCCCTCTACTTGGAGCCACAGAGACCCTTGTTTAATCGTGACGAGACTTCACCTAAATCCTCACTGACAACACTGAAGTATTCCTCCCATTAGACCTTTCTCTCTTACGTCCCATACATCATAGTCTCACCTGCTCTCAGAATCACCTCTGGGGAGGGAATGGCAATGAATGACAATACTGCCTCCCTTACCTTCAGACTTCCCCTTTGCAGCCATCAGAGCTCTCTTGACTTTTCATTTAGCATTTCCTGGGACTGAGGGGAGAAGTGTAGGAGTAGGTGGCACAGAGAACTACTTTTGCTACCAGCAAGTGCTGTAGATTTGCGGGGATGTTTCATCATCCATGGAAACCATTTGTTTAAGCAATTAGGAATTTGGGTCTAGGGCATTTGTAGGGATTAATGACCAGGTGGTAAAAACTGACTGTTTACAGCCTTGTCAAGGGCTGTTTATCAGCAGGAAATGAGCTGCTTCAAGGTGACTGATGACATTTAGTTGGAAAATTAGATGAACAAGAGCACATACTCACTTTGAGTGACTCAAGGATGACAATATAGTGAAAGCTTTCCTTGGGCAAGACTAGCTTCTCGGTTCGCCAATAGAAGCATTTTGCCCTTGGTTTTACACACAGAGATCCTCTCTGTAAACACTCTTTTCTTTTAGTGGACCATAGAGAACTGAAATCATGAAATGAGAAAAATATCTGTATCACTGTTGTGTAGATATTTAATCCTAAAATTCAGCACAAATATGAGGTTATGTGATGCAGTGGAAAGAATAATAGACCAAAAGTTGGGGCCAGAATTCTAGACCTGACTGTCATTCCTTACCTTTGTGACCATGAAGAAGTCATCTCACTTCTAAGTTTATTTGTGTCCCAAATAAAGCAAGTGATCTCAAAGGTACTCCTAGCTCTGTCATTTTGTAAGTATAGCTGTGGACTATGATCATCAAGTTATCTGGAGAAAATGTGATGCAGTCAGCAATATGATTTTGTTCTTGTTGAATGCTATTTTTTTTCTAATGCAGTCAAAGATTCTGCATATGCTGGTCACATGGGATACTCAACAACTTATTTTGGTGACTGAGTGAGATGCCTGTGAAATACTATGCTTCTACTCTTGCCATTCGTGTCTCAGAACCCGATGTGCCCACCCTCTTGGTACTCTTCATCTGGTCTTGTTCATAGAATGCCTTTAACGTTAACAAATCAGAAAGGGTAAGCCATAAGCCCACCATTACTGGGAAATTTATAGTTCATGGCTGCCAGATTTGAAAAAGGGTTTTGAATGATGGGGTGGGCTGTTGACAAAGGGAATTGCCCTGGGTGAAGCTCACAGGGCTGGAAGGGAAAGTTGTGGCAATGGTACCTTCATGCTTAGGTTACAATGGACAGCCAGGACAAGAAAAACAGCCTCTTGTTGGAAAAGGCAAGTCAGGAGCTAAAGTTTCTTTGTGGCATTAGGATGATGAAATTATCTTCAAAGAACAATATTTTCCAACCAAGAATGCATTTGGGGCATCCAAAGCCATAAATCGATAGGTATTTTATAGAACACTATGAACACTTAACTCACCTGAAGCCCACAGTAGCTCTGTGAAGGAGGTTGTTATCGCCATCTATCAACGAGAAAATTGAGGCTTACCTGGGATAAATAATGTTCCCAAGGTCATGCAGCTGAGCTCAGACACTATTCCTTGCCTGATTCCAGAACATACCATACTGTTTCTCCAGGGGGAAACATAGAGCAGATAATCTGCCTCCAATTAATTGGGAGTGAACGATGAATTGATGCATTTAATTTTAACCCCAAATGGAAGCTAATGCTTAAATGGTGTTCACTGTGCACCAGCTACTTTTTCAGTGCTTTCCATAAATGAACTGGTTTAATGCTTACTATGTGCCTTGGACATAGTTACTATTAACTTTATTCACCTAGTGAAAGGGAGTCACGTAGCAGTTGAGTAACTAATCCAAGATTCCACAGCCAGCAACTGGTAGTTTTAAAGCCTCATGATGATCTGTCCCTGTTGATTTTGGAAGGTGAAGAATAAAAAAGAACACCTTGGGATTGGCTGTAAGACCAAGGGAGGTTTAACCTCCATACCACGTGGTTTAATTTTCACAAGGGGGAACAGGCCAGTGAAAAGAGAATATGAGTTTTCTCTGTGATCCCAGCCTCAGCTGGAGAGGCTACAGGGCAGGTACCCAGCCTGCTCTTGCTCTGAAACAGTGGGATTCACCTCTGGCAAGGGAAGCAAAGGACAGAAACATAAGCTGCCATCAATTGATTTCTTTTTAAACATTAGAGGGGGAAAAAAATAGGCAGATGATAACTCAGCACTTTAAAGCTTTGCAGATTGGGACGGTGTTAGTCAAATTGCTAGGATAAAGTAGGCAGAGTTAGACGGAGCAAAGGAGGATACCTGGAGGTCATTACATGCTGTGTATCTTGACTGCCGCAGCTACTGCTCTAACTCGTTAAAATTTTCCCAAAGGTAATGAAATCAAGAGGGAGGAATCTCCACAGAGTGGAAAGAGCCTGGGGCTGAAGATGGAACAATTTCTTAGCAACCTTATTGACATTAGGTTCTGTATGAATCAACAGTCCAATATGGTTACAAAAAGAGAAAAGTGGGCACAGCTGTCTTGGCCCCGTCAGATAAAAAGTACACAGAACAGAGGGTGTGAGACGTGATGGTTCCATTTTATTCTGTGTCGGTCAGAGCCCACCTGGCATAGGGTATCAGGTCTGGACATCATGTTGAGAGAGAGTACAGCTGGGGCAGAGCCAGTAGAATGCGTGCAACCGTTAGGCCCAAAGAGAAGGGAAAATTCTGACCGGGGAAGGGCTGAGGTTGGAGCAGAAGCTGTCCCAGAGATATGAGACAAAAGGTGTGGATCTTGGGCAACTGGCAGATGACACTTCCTAGAAAATCAAGAAGAAAAACCTATCACCATTCAGAGCAGCGAACACTTTCTGCAAGAAAGTACTCTTGTTAGTTGCATTTTTCTATAATAACCAGAAATTAGTTTTCCCTGACTACCCTTTTACATTGCACTCCCACGTGACCTCTTTCTCTAGCCCACGTCCCTACTTAGTTTTCCTCTATGGTCTTTAGCAATGCTTATTTATGATCTCCATCTATTAGAAATTACACTCACAACGACATTCATTGTCCATTGCCTCCTGCTGTATTCCCACTGTCCACAATTGTGCCTGACAAAGTAAGTGCTCGGGAAATATTAATCGAATGAATGAATGAATGAATGAGGTAGCAGCAACAGAAATAGTGAGATACGAAGAAGACAGGGTGGCACACGTGTCTCACTGCCCGGGTGCTGGAAGCACAGATGACTCTGACCATGGGAGATTATGAATGTCCTGTCAGGTGGAGGTTGAGTTAGATGACCATTCCTACACGAGTAATTTTATGAAACTTCAGGAATATGAAGGGGAAGGGTGAAAACAGCTTTCTGGACAGAAAAAAAATTCTAAAATGAAACTTAAAGTTTTTCACCTGTGAAGGAACTAACAATCTGGGTGAAAATGAGCTCTCTAGACTGTTACAAACTTTCTTAGTTTTGGCGGTCTGTGGTGCCAGGAGAGATTTTGAAAACCTTTATTTGGAATATAAAAACCCATGTAGATGTTAGTAGAACGAACCCTCACAGCTGAAGGCTAAAGATAGAGAAAAGCAGGTGGTATAGAAGAAGATGAGGCTCGTGTCTCTGAAGGTTGTGGGAGAGAATCCTTCTTTCCTTCCCAGCGAGGTTACCAGCAATCTTTGGCATTATTTGGCCTTGTAGATGCCTCACTTAATCTCTGCCTCTGTTGTCACAGGGCATTTGCCTGTGTTTCTGTGCCCAGATTTCCCACTTTTTGGGGGGGATGTTTCTTTATTTTTGAGAGAGAGAGAGAGCACAAGCGACGGAGGGGCAGAGAGAGAGGGGGACAGAGGATACGAAGCGAGCTCTGCACTGACAGCGGTGAGCCCGATGTGGGGCTCAAACTCACTAACTGTGAGATCATGACCTGAGCTGAAGTCGGATGCCCAACCAACTGGGCCACCCGGGCACACCCAAATTTTCCACTTCCTATAAGGACACCTGTCTCTGGATCAGGGCCCATCTTAACCAGACCCTGCTTCCAAATAAGGTCACATTCACAGGTTCTGGGACTTAGGGCATAAACATATCTTTGCGGGGAGGGACACAATTCTACTCATAAGAACATATCAAAAACACCAAGTTGGGCATCTGAGGCCTGAATGAACCAACTCTTCCTGGATGGTCAAGCCTTGCCTCCTACCCTGCCCTTTGGGGATAGTGTGTGTAACAGGAATAGGGATCCTCCTACAGTCTCCCTTCCATATTCAGAAATTACAGGAGAGTACACTCTCCTAAACTCTGACCTTTGAGGAAAGCGAACATAAAAGAAAATAAAAACAGTTTAACTTCAAAGCTTTGGCTAGGGTCTTTGAGGAGCTAAGGTATGGCTTTCGAAGGGCAGATTTCTCTATAATGAGATTGTAGTTAATATTGTTGCTTCCCTTTGGATAAGAAACTAATGATGGTGTTCCCTTTCCTTCACCAGTGGTTGTTCAGATTTCAAGACATTTGGGCCAATATGATTTATTTATTCTTCATTCATTCAACAAGTATCTACTGAGTTTCTATTACATGCCAAATACTTCTAAAATGTGGCTACAAATGCTCTATGCATTAGATGTGACCTCTGTTATTGGTTTTTAAATCTCATCACTATTAAAAAGATGTCTAAAAGAACATGGAGAAAAATGGCACTTTGTCCAGAAAATGGTACTATGCAAATAAGTTTCAACTGGCATGTAGAAGGTCTTCATGGCTACTCTAAAAATGCTGAGAATACAGGAGCAGATAAGGCAAGATGGACAAGAGGCTTGTTTGAGGTTTCTGCAAAGAAAAGCCAGGGTCCCTCTCCCATTGGGTGTGAACAAGGGTATACTGCTATCAGAGTTGCTGACTCTGAGGGTATGAGCCCTAAGGTAAAGCCAATGCTTTGTTCAACAGAGCAGAGAGAGGGAAAGAGCTCGAATCTCTGATGACATTGTTGAGTAGCCGACCTAACCAAACCTTATATTAGGGCATTCTGTGTTATGAGAAAATAAATTCTGAAAATAAACATTGAATTAGGTTTGACTTTTGCACTGCTGGTGGGAAAGCAAACTGGTGCAGCCACTCTGGAAAACAGTATGGAGGGTCCTCAAAAAATTAAAAAGTGCTACCCTATGTATGATCTAGCAATTGCACTAGTAGGTATTTATCCAAAAGATACAAAAATGCTGAAGGGGCACATGCACCCTGATGTTTATAGCAGCACTATCAATAATAGCCAAATTATGGAAAGAGCCCAAATGCCCATCGACTGACGAATGGATAAAGAAGATGTGAGATATATATATATATACATACATATATATATATATATATATCGGAATAATGCTCAGCAATCAAAAAGAATGAGATCTTCTCATTGCAACAACGTGGATGGAACTAAAATGTATTATGTTAAGAGAAATAAGTCAGACAGAGAAAGATAAATATCATAGGATTTCACTCATGTGGAATTTAGGAAATGAAACAGATGAACATAGGGGAAAGGAAGGTTAAACAAGATAAAAACAGAGAGGGAGAGGCAAGCCATAAGAGACTCTTAAATACAGAGGATAAACTGAGGGTTGCTGGAGGGGTTTTTGGGTGGGGGCATGGGCTACATGGGTGGTGGGCACTTGTTGGGATGAGCACTGGGTGTCATATGTAAGTGATAAATCACTAAATTCTACTCCTGAAACCATTATTACGCTAACGTGTTAACTAACTTGGATTTAAATAAAATTTTTCAAAAAGAGGTGGGTTTGGACTGAGTTTTGATTTTTTGCATGCTAAAGATAACACTGACATGGGCAGCCTTTGTCTTTCTTAAATTCCACACAGTCTGAAGGCCACAGGAGAATAAAGGAGAATGGCACGTCTCTGCTTACCAATATTCTGTCTTTACTATGTGTTGTTGTAGGAGATTTTAGTTGTTATGTTTCAAAAATGGGAACAGTTGGTGAGAAGAGAGTGCATTTATAGGCAGGGAAGCCAGGAATTGTGTCTTCAAGCAGACTGCATCTCAAATGCTTTACTTTTTTTCCTTTTTTTAAGCTCTTTCTGTAAAGCACACAGTTTAGAAACATCTTCCTTTTTGTATAGTATGGTAGGCCCTTCTTATCCATGGGGAATATGTTCCAAGATCCCCAGTGGATGCCTGAAACCATGGAGAGTAGTATGGATAGTCCCAGTACTAGTATACTGTTTTTTCCTACACATATAGACATATGGAAAAATTTAATTTATAAACTATGCACAGTAAGAGATTAACAACAGTAGCGAATAATTACAACAATATACTATAATAAAACGTATGTGAATGTGGTCTCTCTCTCTCTCAGAATACTTTATGGTCCTTCACTCACCCTTCTTCTTGTGATGATGTGAGGTGATAGAAATGCCTATGCAATGAGATGAAGTGAGGTGAATGACAGGCTTTGGGCTACCATTGACCTTCTGACCATCTGTCAGAAGGAGAGTCATCTGCTTAGACTTCGGTTGACCGAGGATGACTGAAACTGTGGAAAGCAAAACCGATAAGGATAAAGGGAGGCTGCTGTAATCCTTTTCAGTTCACGGTCAATTTCGTAAAATCTCAACAGCCGTGAGCCGTGCGGTGGAATCGTGGGGAGTGGGAGAAGGAGGCTGTAAGAAGTATAGCCTGTTCACGTTCATCACTGGCCAGTGCACGCGAGGAGACAGCACGCTAGGAACTCTCATCAGTGAGCAGACGTTGATGGTGAATAGAAGTCAACACTCGTTCCGTCATGGAGACCCATAAAAGAGCAGAGAACTGTGGAAAGGCAGCCGCAGCATAGAACTAACTTAGAGAACAAATGAAACAAGCCCACCTTTCCCAAAATTCACGAGAGAGAGCTCACCTTTGAGGGTGAGAGAATTGCTGCCATTTGCATGGTATTTACCGAGAATTTAAATTAAAAAAAATAATTATATTTCACACATCTTAAATTATTAACAGGCCAATGTCCCTGTTAATTTGCAGTGATCACCCTTTGTTCTCTGGGCAGTTGTCAGGCTCTCCTGTTTGAGCCATGTACTTAGATTGCGTGCAAATGTGTACTGCTTTGTGATGTGAGCAAGAGGCAGCTATGCATTCACATGAGTGTATTGAGTGTTATCAACAAATATTCAAAGCCTTTAGGAACTGATATTTTGAGAAGTTGATTCCTGCCTCCTTCCCCATCCTCCATCTGCCCCCTTTTAAGACCGTCTCAGATCCCTTCCCCCAGTTGTCACCAGCATGTGCTTCCAGATCTGGGATGTGCTTTCTCCTATCTTCTTTATTTTGTCAAGTTTTAATTTCAGTGTTTTCGCTCTTCTGCCATCTGCTTTTTCTCCCTTTCTTTTTCATTCCCATCTCTTCATTCCTCGTTTTTCTATTTATCCCTAATAAGAACGATATACACTTTAAGTAATACACTTAGAAGCAAATACCCACACGCTAGAATTTCCCACTAGGAGAATCTGTTGTTGGAGAGGGATTATTGTAATGAAGAAAGAGATAGAGTGGGCTTTTATTTGTTTGTTTGGTTATTCTTCTTCTCATCTTTATTGTTTTCCTTCTCTCTGGTGCTTTCTTGCTTCTTTTTCTTGTTTCAGATTTTATTGTTGTTCTTCCAGATTTTGCTCTAAGTCCTTATTACCACTTTCTCAAAACATTTGGGTGTTGCACTGGTTTGTCAGGAGTGCTGTAACAAACTACCATAAACTGACTGGATAAAACAACAGAAATTTATTGTTTCACAGCTCTGGAGGCGAGAAGTCCAAGATCGAAGGGTTGGCGGTGTTGGTTCCTTCATGGCATGGGGAGAAATCTGTTTCATGTCCCTCTCTTGTTTCTACCAGTGCTTCTGGCAGTCCTGGTATTCTTCGTCTTGTAGATCCATGGCCCCAATCTCTGCTGTCATCTTCACGTGGTGTTCTCCCTGTGCACATGCCTGTGTCTAAAGTTCCCGCTTATTTTTTAAATAAGGACATCAATTATATTGGATTAGGGCCCACCTTAATGATTGCACCTTAACTTGATCATATGCAAAGACCCGATTTCCAAATAAGGTCACATTCTCAGGTATTGTGGGTTAGGATAACTACATCTTTTGAGGGGGCACAATTCAACCCACAACAGACATCGTATGATTGGTCATATGACCAGTCTTCTATGGGGGCCCAAATACTGATGAATACTGTGATTTCTTCTTTACATGTCAACAATACATCAGGGATCTCTTCAGGACCATCAAACTCACAAATTCTGTTTGTTTTTGTCAGAGATGGAACTCAGATCAAGTCTTGAATTTGGTGAACACATCCACATTAAAGTAGTATTTCTCAGGTGGTCACAGAGTTACAGTCTGGGGGTAAAACCTCCCTCATTCCTTCTTATTTTTAATCCACTTAGGTATAGTGAAAGCATTAATCATATGCTTATATCATGCAGAATAATTAAGCAGGAGAGCTAGGCCTTGAAGGCTACTCTCAATAATCAGCATTGTTTGTGAGTAGCCATGATGATGTAAAGAAGGAAGCATTGCCTTCGATGACTTCAGTTTCCTCCTGCCAAGTAGAGGTTGGCCCCATTTACAACTGGGACAGGGCACCTCGTGTAGTACTGAGACATGGACCCCTAGGAGCCCATCTGGTCCGTAACCACTGCTTTGTGTAGGTGGCTGCTGAGACATCTTTTGTTTCCATGACCCTACAGCTCCGGTAGCTCTTATGCTGCCTCAGGGCTACCCTGGACAACCAGGAGTCTTTGTGAATCTGCCTGGCCCTGTTACCCTTAGACCCAGTACCATGTAGCCTTTTTCTCTCTTTCTGTCATCTGTGCACCTCTTTCCCCAGACCTTTTCTGGGGAAAGATGTGCACATTCTCCTCCCAAGAGCACACTGATTTCTTGGCTCTTATCATCTGTCTTTTTTCATCTCTTTCTTTCCCTCTCTCTCTTTCTCTCCACCAACCCCCCGCCCCGCCCCCGCCTTATCCCCTCCTTAGCTTTGGAGAAATCTTTTTCTTATCTTGAATGGGAGTGGACATTGAGGACTCATCTATAAACAAGTCCAAATTCCTCAAGGGCTTGGGGCTTGGGGAACACAGGACACAGCCTGTCAGGCCATTTGTGCTTTCTGCCTGTCACATGCTTCTCCATAGACAATGTAGAGAAAATGGATTGTTTGCCTGAAGAGAGGAGGTAGGAAAAGGGGAAATGCCATGATAAAAAATCACGTTTCCAAAGCAATTATATCAAAGAAATAAGAAGGGCTCTTCATTTTGCTGGGAAATTTGCTTTTTGAACATATTCCACTTGTAGTGATTTAAAAGTATTTTTTAAGGAAGGGTGTGCTAAACAGGGCCTTAACTTCTTTAATCTTTTTTAGTATTACTATATTTGTATGGTAAATGTATGCTAGATTTGGGATATATAATTGCTTGGCTGTATTCAATAGTAATGTTCAACATGGCACACAAAGCTGTTATTTTTAGCATCCTGAATAAAAATGTTTTCTCTTCTTAGGCTGTAGCCTTCCCTGTCACATCCATTCAAATTAACCCTGATACATTATTGATGTATCCTCAATACTCAGTTTCTATACATAATTTTAACCAGTAAACATTTTTAAAAGACCTAAGATGCTTAATTTTATAACTGTGGAACTTCGAGGTATTCAACATCGCCTGCTTTCCAACCCCCCGAGTCCTCCTTTTCTTTTTCTTTAAATGTTTTAAAAAGTTTATTTATTTATTTATTTATTTATTTATTTATTTATTTATTTTGAGAGGGAGAGAGAGCACAAACAGGGGAGGGGCAGAGAGAAGGAGAGAGAGAATCCCAAGCAGGCTCTGCATTATCAATCCAGAGCCCAATGTGGGGCTGAAACTCATGAACTGTGAGATCATGACCTGAGCCGAGATCAAGAGTTGGACACTTAACCAACTGCACCAGTCAGGTGCCCCAATTCTCTTTTTCTAAAGCTATGGGCACAGGACCCCAAAACAGCCCTATGCTGGTCTCTAGGACTACTTCTGACCTCCAAATAGGGGGAACTTAAGATTCTCATGCCCACCCTGTTAGGTGAATTTCCAAGTGGCTCCTGGGTTGCCCGTGACCTTGTGCTCCAAGCTCACCAGCTAGGCTTTTGAGGTGCTTCTGAGACACAGACCGACTCTGCCCCAGTTCTGGTGCTGATCAAGCACCTCTCGACAACAGATCTAGAATTACTGTTCTCCCAAAACTGGGTCATAGGATGGCTGGCAGGGAGAATGGGACTTTCCAGCTTCAGACAGTCTTCTCCCAGGTTAATCATATGCCCACACATCTAGATACCTCTGACTCTTATCCTCGGATCTCCTAGGCTAGAGCTCTATTTACTGAACACTATGGTAGTCACACTTCTCTCACTCTTTCCCGCATGGCACACACCAATTAAAGCAATGTTTTCTCTTAAGAACTCATCCCTATTTGGCTTCTATATCAAATCCTTTGCCTTAGCAGGGCGCCCTGTGTAACCAGTGCCCAGTACTAAATATTTCAGCTGTTTGAGATAGATGTCCTCCCCACATCTACTAGAAGGCAGCTTGGCCTTATGTCTCCATGCAATAGTCTAGCCCAGAGTCAGATGTTAAATATGTGTGTGTGCATATATATATATATATATATATACATTGCACACACCCACCCGGCTATTCAGGGCAACCCTGGAATTAGATGTGGAGTGTTTCCCCCTCTCAGCTATACTGAGACCTCTTGAGAGAATTTTGTTCCTTCTTAAGGACTCCATTCTTCCACTTGAAAAAAAGGACAATTATAGCTGCCCTTTCATGAGTGTTACGGACAGAAATGATGGTTATAAAGAGATTTTCCTCAAACTGTTAACATGGCTGCTTCTGAAGAGTAGAATTGTGTGTATATGAGGGGAGATCACTTTCAATTTTATTATTCAATTTATTAAATTAGACATAATGAGAAAATACTACTTCATCATCATCATCATCATCATCATCATCGACAACAACATCATTATAGTAAAAAATAGAGAAAAATGAGATTGAAGACTAATTCAGGCCAGAAGCCAGAGTCTCTTGCTTCCGTGCTTGGACAATTTTAAGGGCTCTCTGATGCTTTACTGTAGAGGACTGATTTCTGATCTTTTCTGGTAACATTTCTGGTAACATT